>NW_027556291.1:30666779-31866779 GCF_003287225.1 Phascolarctos cinereus
GCTATGGAGCAATCAACCACTTGGTCACTTTTCTTTTCTTAAATGTAAAATTGTAGAGTGGACTCTGAATGTACTCCTTCATAGGTTAGAGGAGGTAGTATGCTGTCTCAGATCCCTGAGATCCTAGATGGTTTAGATGACTTTCATAACCAATCGTATGCAGGCATGAATTCATTCTGTTAGAGCTGATTGACTCAGAAGGAATTAGACAGCTGCCATACACTCCTCCCCTCTCTTGCTCTTTCCCCCACTTGACCCCTTTGCACTGGGTGCATCTTGTACAAAGGAGGTTATTGGGGTATAGTGCTCCACCTTGAAGTACAAGTGAAGGTGGAGACTCTGTTATGAAGGAGGTTTCCCACAGCCTGCTCCACAACCACCCTAAGAATTGATTGTTGAGACTTTACATCAAGCAAGGAATTTTTTTTTAATGCTTAAAGTTTATACTCCTAAATCAATGTTGAAGTGAATTATATTGATTAACCATCCACTTCTGAACTGTTAAAAAGGGGTTTGATTCTTCAGATACTGGAATGGAGTCACATTTTTTTATCACCCCTGCCGTTCTGTGGTAGAGTGATCTCTTGTGCAGTGTGATAAATTGGATGGTGAAAACTCTGAGGGATCTTATAAGTGAGAGGTCCTTTCATAGTGTATTTTGTTTTCCAATAAACTTCACTCAAACATAGTCCATGTGCTGTAACCTGAAACTCTTACTCTCAGCAGAATGAGCATAATTAGTATGTAGCCCTCCATCTTCCCACCATACATCCCACCTGCTGCATTTGTACCAGATGTTCCATTTGTAGATTCTATGAAAACGAGCATCCTGTACAGATGAGGTTGTTGGAGTAGAAGCCAACAGTTGAATGGGAAAGAGTTGGCAGAAATCCTGCTAGGATGAGAACTCATATTCAGCTCAAAAACAGCCAGATAGAACGGGCCTCCATACTTTAATGAGCGATAACTGGTCCTGAGGAGCCTCTTAGATCCCTTAGCAACCAGTTGGACTTCAGACTTACTCTAAATATTAGCAAGTTATTACTTTCTTTGATTTTTACCTTAAATAATGCTTGAAGTTGACACTTAAATGAAGGTGGAAGGGAATTAATTGATCAAGCATTCGTTTCTGAACTATGTTGTAGTTGGGCTTTACTTCTCATATGTTACTGACCACCTTGATCAGTACGTGATCACGCAGTCTTCTCCTGTGACAGTACGGTAGTTTGGACTTGGGCAAACTAGAGGGGATTTTGTAAGGGAGAGGGGCTTTAATGATACGTTATGTTTCCTTTTCCTTAATATCTTCATTTAGATACTCTGTAAAGTGCTACAACTGGTTCTCCTGTAAGAATAAACCCAACCATCCTCTACCTGCCTTATTTGTACCAGAAGCTCCTTTTGTGTTTTCTAGATGAAAGAGCATCTTGTCCAAAAGAGGCTGGTGGGGGCAGAACACTACACACAGAAGAGCAAGGGTAGGCGGATAGCCTGATGGGATGAGGGTTGCACAATAGACTCTTTGATATTCTTGATAGTTGATCATCCCAAGTTGGTTTAGTCACTGTTCAGTGTTGGACAGCTCTAAACACGGGGAAGTGTGTATTGCAAATCCGGCATAAAAAATTTGATACGATTTGTTAATGCATGTTTACATGTATTGCCATCTAGGATCTTTCTTCATATGACTGTGGATTAGTTAGATGCCAAGTTTACTTTCTCGTCTTAAATGCTAAATCATGGAATGGACTCCCGTATTGGTTTATAGGCTAGATGAGATGATATCTGAGGGATTTGGGATCCCCTCTGGTATGGTTAGTTTCTACGGCCAACTTCATCCAGGCATACACCAGTGCAGTTTCTTAAAAATTGCCTAAAATTCACACTTTTTAAAAAAACTTAACACTCTTAACTGAATTAGAATTAACTGTAAATTTCTGAATTATGTTACAGGTCGATTTCTTCACATACTGGAATGGATTCGCATTCCTGTTAGATAACCAGTACAGTTGGCTACAACTGGTTCAGTCAGAAGGATTAGTGCAACTAATATATTTTACTCCACTGTCCTACTGTCTCCTCCACTTGCCCCCTTTGTGCAAGATGTTCTGTTCTGTAAATGCCATCAAATAGAGCACTTAGCACAAAGGAGGTGGTTGGGGGTACAACACTCCACCTTGAAGCACAAGAGAAAGCAGAAACCTTGCTGTGAAGAAGGTGTCCCATACATAGCCTGCTCCAGAACCACACTGAGGCTTATCATTGAGACTCTGAGATGTCAAGTGAAGAGAAGAAGTCTGCATGCCTAAGCATAGCTTGGTAAGGAAGTTTTTTTTTTTTTCTTGCTCCGTGATGCTTAAAGTTTACACTCCTGAATGAATATTGAAGTGAATTAAATGGATCAACCATTTTTGTTACAACTAGGCCTCGTTCACATTCTGAAATGGATGCACATTTCCTGTTAGATTGCTATCACCTCTGACGTTCTGTGTCATAGTTTAGTGTTTCATGTTGTGTGATACATTGAGTGGTGGAAACTCTGAGGGATCTCATGAGCAAGAAATCCTTTAATGGTACATTTCCTTTTCTAACGAACTTCACTGAGCCATGATTGATGGTGCTAATACCTGAGACTAGGGCTCTCAGAAGAGTGATCCTAACTCTATTGACATATGTCTTCCTGCCACATGCTCCACCTGTCCCATTTGTATCAGATGCTTCCTTTGTGAGTTCTGTGAAAAAGAGCATGTTGTACAAACGAGGTTGTTGGAGTAGAAGCTAACAGTTAAGTAACCAAGAGGAAGCAGAGGTCCTGCTGGCATGAGGACCTGTATTCATCTTGAAAACATCCTGATTGAGTGGTCTTCCATACTTTGCTGAATTGTAACTAGTCCTGAGGTACCTCCTATATCCCTTGGCGGCCAGTTCCAGTTTGGAATAGCTCTCAATCCTGTTGTGTTTTGTTTTATCTTACATAATGCCTGAAGTTGATACTTGTAAATGCAGGTCAATGTAAATTAAAATGAGTAAGCATTGATTACGGAAGTATTTTGTAGTTGTGTTTCTTTTTGCATATCTGGAGATGATCTTATTGGCCTCGTACGTAGGTATGTGATAGAGTGGTCTCCTGTACTGTATGATGGTCTGGAAGAGAAAATGTAGAGATATTGTAAGTGAGAAGACCCTTAATTTTGATTAATTCGTTTTGTTTTCCATACTAACCTCATTCAGATGTGCTTGGAAGTGCTATAGTCTACGCCTCATTCTGCTGGAGGGAAGAGTATAACAAGTATATACTCAACCACCTTCCACCTGCCCTGTTTGTACCGGGTGCTCCTTTTGGCGTATTCTGTCAGAAAGAGCATCTTGTACAAAAGAGGTGGTGGGGGGGGGGGCAGAATACCAGGCCCAGAAGAACAAGAGACAAACACTCTGGTAATATGAGAGTTACATAATTTACTCTGTGACATCTTTGTTGGTGGCTCATCATGAGTTTGGTTAGCTGTTTCTCGACATTGGACAGCTCTAGAGAGAAGAAAGTTTGTATTGCAAAACCAATTTACATTTGGTAATAGCGCATGTTACGCTGTTAAATGCCTGTTCAAGTCAATTTTATCGAATTAGCTGTTCATTTCTGGGCGGTTTGGTTTATGGGATATTTCTTCAGATATGGCTGTGGACTAGTTGACTTCTAGATCACTCTCCTCCCTTATATTTTACATGATGGAAAAAAAAAAACCACCTTTACTCCCTAATATATTAGGTAAAATAGTATTGAAGGAAATCCAAATGTCTGAGACTCCTTCGTGGTATGGGTGGTTTTTATAGCCAACGTCATTTGACGTACACCAGTACAATCTGCTGCAACTAGTTTGCTCAGAAGGATTAGCACAGCTAACATATATACTCCTCCACTATCCCACCATCTCCTCCACTTGCCTCTCTTGTGTTAGATGCTCTGTTGTGTAAATATCAGCAAATAGAGCATTTCATGCGAAGGAGGGTGGTGGAGGCAAAACACTCTACGTTGAAACACAAGAGAAGGCAGAGGCCCTGCTATGAAGAAGATGACGCTATCGTGCTCCACAACCACCTCAAGGTTTGATCATTGAGACTTTATGTCAAGACATCCAGTGAAGAGAAGTCTGCGTGCCTAAGCAAGCCTGATCTACTTCTGAATAGCTTTACATGTAAGGGAGGTTTTTTTCCCCCTAAATACTGCCTAATTCTTGAATGAATGTTGAAGCGCATTGAATTCGCCATCAGTTTCTGAATTATTATTATTAATTTCTGACTTCTAATGGAGTTCTTTCTTCTTAGGCAACTGTCACCCTTGACATTCTATGTGAAAGCGTGCTCCCTTGTTCTCTGTAATAGGTTGGATGAAGAATACTGTGAGGAATCTACGCAAAAGAGTTCTCTTAATACTGTGTTTTGTCTTCCAGTTTGCTACACTCGGATATGGTGTGTGCTGCTTATGGTCGAAGCCTAGTGCTCTCAGAGGGGAGAGCCTAACGAGCATGTAGACTTCCATCCTCCTGCCATGTATTCCACCTGCCTCGTTTGTACCAGATGCTTTTTTGTGTATTTCATGGAAAATAAGCATCTTGTACAACTGAGGTTGATGGCGTAGAAGCTAAGAGCTGAATAACCAAGAGGAAGCAGAGACCTTGCTGGGATGAAGACCCATATTTCACTGAAAAGCAGCTTGGTTGAGTGGTCTTCCATACTTTAGTGAGCTGTAACTGGTCCTGAGGAGCCTCCTATATCCCTTGGCAGCCAAGTTTACTTTCGAATGGTTCTACATATTGGTAAGTTGTGTTTTTTTTTTATCTTAAACACTGACTGAAGTTGGCATTCCTAAATACATGTCAAAGTGAATTAGATTAAGCGTTCATTTCTGAATTATGTTGTAGTTGGGCTTCATTCTTCCCATGTTAGGATGGATTTACTGCCCTGATGGAGTGAGTGTTGCCTCTCAAATTGTATGTCGTTGGCTGATCACCTGTACGGTGTGATAGTGTAGTTGGGGAAACCTTTGAGATCTAATATGCCTAGGAATCCTCTGGCTATCTTATTTGTATGAGCTGTTTCTTTTGTGTGTTTTTGTCCAAAGGAGTGTAGGTGGGGTCAGAAGGCCATAGCAGAATAAGGAAAGGACGCAACGAGTGTGGTGGGGTGAGAGTTCTGTGGTCTACTCTGTGATATCTTTGATGGTAGATCATCCTGAATTTTGGACGTTTCTTAGAAATGTGGCATACATTTGATATTTCCAAACGCCTGTTCAAGTCAGTTATGGAACTGTTCATTTTTCAGCTGTTTGGTTTTTGGAGTAATTCTTCAGATGTGGCTATGGAGTAATGAACCACTTGGTCACTTTCTTTTCTTAAGTGTACAATTGTAGAGTGGACTCTGAATGTACTCCTTCATAGGTTAGAGGAGGTAGTATGCTGTCTCAGATCCCTGAGATCCTAGATGGTTTAGATGACTTTCATAACCAATCGTATGCAGGCATGAATTCATTCTGTTAGAGCTGATTGACTCAGAAGGAATTAGACCGCTGACATGAACTCCTCCACTCTCTTGCTCTTTCCCCCACTTGACCCCTTTGCACTGGGTGCTCTGTTGTGTAGATGGAATCAAATGGAGCATCTCGTGCAAAGGAGATTATTGGGGTACAATGCTCCACCTTGAAGTACAAGAGAAGGTGGAGACTCTGGTGTGAAGGAGGTTTCCCACAGCCTGCTGCACAACCGCCGTTAGAGTTGATTGTTGAGACGTTACAGGAAGACATCCAGTGAAGAGAAGTCTGCGTGCCTAAGGAATGCTGATGTACTTCTGAATAGCTTTACATGTAAGGAAGGTTTTTTCCCCCTAAGTAATGCCTAAAGTTGGTACTCTTGAATGAATGTTGAAGCGCATTGAATTTGCCATGAATTTCTGAATTATTATTATTAATTTCTGAATTGTAATGGAGTTCTTTCCTCTTAGGCAAGTACCACCCTTGACATCCTATGTGTTAGCATGCTCCCTTGTTCTCTGTAATAGGTTGGATGAAGAATACTGTGAGGAATCGTACGCAAAAGAGTTCTCTTAATACTGTGTTTTGTCTTCCAGTTTGCTACACTCGGATATGGTGTGTGCTGCTTATGGGCGAAGACTTGTGCTCTCAGAGGGAAGAGCCTAACGAGCATGTAGACTTCCATCCTCCTGCCATGTATTCCACCTGCCTCGTTTGTACCAGATGCTTTTTTGTGTATTTCATGGAAAATAAGCATCTTGTACAACTGAGGTTGATGGCGTAGAAGCTAAGAGCTGAATAACCAAGAGGAAGCAGAGACCTTGCTGGGATGAAGACCCATATTTCACTGAAAAGCAGCTTGGTTGAGTGGTCTTCCATACTTTAGTGAGCTGTAACTGGTCCTGAGGAGCCTCCTATATCCCTTGGCAGCCAAGTTTACTTTCGAATGGTTCTACATATTGGTAAGTTGTGTTTTTTTTTTATCTTAAACACTGACTGAAGTTGGCATTCCTAAATACATGTCAAAGTGAATTAGATTAAGCGTTCATTTCTGAATTATGTTGTAGTTGGGCTTCATTCTTCCCATGTTAGGATGGATTTACTGCCCTGATGGAGTGAGTGTTGCCTCTCAAATTGTATGTCGTTGGCTGATCACCTGTACGGTGTGATAGTGTAGTTGGGGAAACCTTTGAGATCTAATATGCCTAGGAATCCTCTGGCTATCTTATTTGTATGAGCTGTTTCTTTTGTGTGTTTTTGTCCAAAGGAGTGTAGGTGGGGTCAGAAGGCCATAGCAGAATAAGGAAAGGACGCAACGAGTGTGGTGGGGTGAGAGTTCTGTGGTCTACTCTGTGATATCTTTGATGGTAGATCATCCTGAATTTTGGACGTTTCTTAGAAATGTGGCATACATTTGATATTTCCAAACGCCTGTTCAAGTCAGTTATGGAACTGTTCATTTTTCAGCTGTTTGGTTTTTGGAGTAATTCTTCAGATGTGGCTATGGAGTAATGAACCACTTGGTCACTTTCTTTTCTTAAGTGTACAATTGTAGAGTGGACTCTGAATGTACTCCTTCATAGGTTAGAGGAGGTAGTATGCTGTCTCAGATCCCTGAGATCCTAGATGGTTTAGATGACTTTCATAACCAATCGTATGCAGGCATGAATTCATTCTGTTAGAGCTGATTGACTCAGAAGGAATTAGACCGCTGACATGAACTCCTCCACTCTCTTGCTCTTTCCCCCACTTGACCCCTTTGCACTGGGTGCTCTGTTGTGTAGATGGAATCAAATGGAGCATCTCGTGCAAAGGAGATTATTGGGGTACAATGCTCCACCTTGAAGTACAAGAGAAGGTGGAGACTCTGGTGTGAAGGAGGTTTCCCACAGCCTGCTGCACAACCGCCGTTAGAGTTGATTGTTGAGACGTTACAGGAAGACATCCAGTGAAGAGAAGTCTGCGTGCCTAAGGAATGCTGATGTACTTCTGAATAGCTTTACATGTAAGGAAGGTTTTTTCCCCCTAAGTAATGCCTAAAGTTGGTACTCTTGAATGAATGTTGAAGCGCATTGAATTTGCCATGAATTTCTGAATTATTATTATTAATTTCTGAATTGTAATGGAGTTCTTTCCTCTTAGGCAAGTACCACCCTTGACATCCTATGTGTTAGCATGCTCCCTTGTTCTCTGTAATAGGTTGGATGAAGAATACTGTGAGGAATCGTACGCAAAAGAGTTCTCTTAATACTGTGTTTTGTCTTCCAGTTTGCTACACTCGGATATGGTGTGTGCTGCTTATGGGCGAAGACTTGTGCTCTCAGAGGGAAGAGCCTAACGAGCATGTAGACTTCCATCCTCCTGCCATGTATTCCACCTGCCTCGTTTGTACCAGATGCTTTTTTGTGTATTTCATGGAAAATAAGCATCTTGTACAACTGAGGTTGATGGCGTAGAAGCTAAGAGCTGAATAACCAAGAGGAAGCAGAGACCTTGCTGGGATGAAGACCCATATTTCACTGAAAAGCAGCTTGGTTGAGTGGTCTTCCATACTTTAGTGAGCTGTAACTGGTCCTGAGGAGCCTCCTATATCCCTTGGCAGCCAAGTTTACTTTCGAATGGTTCTACATATTGGTAAGTTGTGTTTTTTTTTTATCTTAAACACTGACTGAAGTTGGCATTCCTAAATACATGTCAAAGTGAATTAGATTAAGCGTTCATTTCTGAATTATGTTGTAGTTGGGCTTCATTCTTCCCATGTTAGGATGGATTTACTGCCCTGATGGAGTGAGTGTTGCCTCTCAAATTGTATGTCGTTGGCTGATCACCTGTACGGTGTGATAGTGTAGTTGGGGAAACCTTTGAGATCTAATATGCCTAGGAATCCTCTGGCTATCTTATTTGTATGAGCTGTTTCTTTTGTGTGTTTTTGTCCAAAGGAGTGTAGGTGGGGTCAGAAGGCCATAGCAGAATAAGGAAAGGACGCAACGAGTGTGGTGGGGTGAGAGTTCTGTGGTCTACTCTGTGATATCTTTGATGGTAGATCATCCTGAATTTTGGACGTTTCTTAGAAATGTGGCATAAATTTGATATTTCCAAACGCCTGTTCAAGTCAGTTATGGAACTGTTCATTTTTCAGCTGTTTGGTTTTTGGAGTAATTCTTCAGATGTGGCTATGGAGTAATGAACCACTTGGTCACTTTCTTTTCTTACGTGTACAATTGTAGAGTGGACTCTGAATGTACTCCTTCATAGGTTAGAGGAGGTAGTATGCTGTCTCAGATCCCTGAGATCCTAGATGGTTTAGATGACTTTCATAACCAATCGTATGCAGGCATGAATTCATTCTGTTAGAGCTGATTGACTCAGAAGGAATTAGACAGCTGACATAAACTCCTCCACTCTCTTGCTCTTTCCCCCACTTGACCCCTTTGCACTGGGTGCTCTGTTGTGTAGATGGAATCAAATGGAGCATCTCGTGCAAAGGAGATTATTGGGGTACAATGCTCCACCTTGAAGTAGAAGAGAAGGTGGAGACTCTGGTGTGAAGGAGGTTTCCCACAGCCTGCTGCACAACCGCCGTTAGAGTTGATTGTTGAGACGTTACAGGAAGACATCCAGTGAAGAGAAGTCTGCGTGCCTAAGGAATGCTGATGTACTTCTGAATAGCTTTACGTGTAAGGAAGGTTTTTTCCCCCTAAGTAATGCCTAAAGTTGGTACTCTTGAATGAATGTTGAAGCGCATTGAATTTGCCATGAATTTCTGAATTATTATTATTAATTTCTGAATTGTAATGGAGTTCTTTCCTCTTAGGCAAGTACCACCCTTGACATCCTATGTGTTAGCATGCTCCCTTGTTCTCTGTAATAGGTTGGATGAAGAATACTGTGAGGAATCGTACGCAAAAGAGTTCTCTTAATACTGTGTTTTGTCTTCCAGTTTGCTACACTCGGATATGGTGTGTGCTGCTTATGGGCGAAGACTTGTGCTCTCAGAGGGAAGAGCCTAACGAGCATGTAGACTTCCATCCTCCTGCCATGTATTCCACCTGCCTCGTTTGTACCAGATGCTTTTTTGTGTATTTCATGGAAAATAAGCATCTTGTACAACTGAGGTTGATGGCGTAGAAGCTAAGAGCTGAATAACCAAGAGGAAGCAGAGACCTTGCTGGGATGAAGACCCATATTTCACTGAAAAGCAGCTTGGTTGAGTGGTCTTCCATACTTTAGTGAGCTGTAACTGGTCCTGAGGAGCCTCCTATATCCCTTGGCAGCCAAGTTTACTTTCGAATGGTTCTACATATTGGTAAGTTGTGTTTTTTTTTTATCTTAAACACTGACTGAAGTTGGCATTCCTAAATACATGTCAAAGTGAATTAGATCAAGCGTTCATTTCTGAATTATGTTGTAGTTGGGCTTCATTCTTCCCATGTTAGGATGGATTTACTGCCCTGATGGAGTGAGTGTTGCCTCTCAAATTGTATGTCGTTGGCTGATCACCTGTACGGTGTGATAGTGTAGTTGGGGAAACCTTTGAGATCTAATATGCCTAGGAATCCTCTGGCTATCTTATTTGTATGAGCTGTTTCTTTTGTGTGTTTTTGTCCAAAGGAGTGTAGGTGGGGTCAGAAGGCCATAGCAGAATAAGGAAAGGACGCAACGAGTGTGGTGGGGTGAGAGTTCTGTGGTCTACTCTGTGATATCTTTGATGGTAGATCATCCTGAATTTTGGACGTTTCTTAGAAATGTGGCATAAATTTGATATTTCCAAACGCCTGTTCAAGTCAGTTATGGAACTGTTCATTTTTCAGCTGTTTGGTTTTTGTAATAATTCTTCAGATGTGGCTATGGAGCAATCAACCACTTGGTCACTTTCTTTTCTTAAATGTAAAATTGTAGAGTGGACTCTGAATGTACTCCTTCATAGGTTAGAGGAGGTAGTATGCTGTCTCAGATCCCTGAGATCCTAGATGGTTTAGATGACTTTCATAACCAATCGTATGCAGGCATGAATTCATTCTGTTAGAGCTGATTGACTCAGAAGGAATTAGACAGCTGCCATACACTCCTCCCCTCTCTTGCTCTTTCCCCCACTTGACCCCTTTGCACTGGGTGCATCTTGTACAAAGGAGGTTATTGGGGTATAGTGCTCCACCTTGAAGTACAAGTGAAGGTGGAGACTCTGTTATATGAAGGAGGTTTCCCACAGCCTGCTCCACAACCACCCTAAGAATTGATTGTTGAGACTTTACATCAAGCAAGGAATTTTTTTTTAATGCTTAAAGTTTATTCTCCTAAATCAATGTTGAAGTGAATTATATTGATTAACCATCCACTTCTGAACTGTTAAAAAGGGGTTTGATTCTTCAGATACTGGAATGGAGTCACATTCCTTTTTATCACCCCTGCCGTTCTGTGGTAGAGTGATCTCTTGTGCAGTGTGATAAATTGGATGGTGAAAACTCTGAGGGATCTTATAAGTGAGAGGTCCTTTCATAGTGTATTTTGTTTTCCAATAAACTTCACTCAAACATAGTCCATGTGCTGTAACCTGAAACTCTTACTCTCAGCAGAATGAGCATAATTAGTATGTAGCCCTCCATCTTCCCACCATACATCCCACCTGCTGCATTTGTACCAGATGTTCCATTTGTAGATTCTATGAAAACGAGCATCCTGTACAGATGAGGTTGTTGGAGTAGAAGCCAACAGTTGAATGGGAAAGAGTTGGCAGAAATCCTGCTAGGATGAGAACTCATATTCAGCTCAAAAACAGCCAGATAGAACGGGCCTCCATACTTTAATGAGCGATAACTGGTCCTGAGGAGCCTCTTAGATCCCTTAGCAACCAGTTGGACTTCAGACTTACTCTAAATATTAGCAAGTTATTACTTTCTTTGATTTTTACCTTAAATAATGCTTGAAGTTGACACTTAAATGAAGGTGGAAGGGAATTAATTGATCAAGCATTCGTTTCTGAACTATGTTGTAGTTGGGCTTTACTTCTCATATGTTACTGACCACCTTGATCAGTACGTGATCACGCAGTCTTCTCCTGTGACAGTACGGTAGTTTGGACTTGGGCAAACTAGAGGGGATTTTGTAAGGGAGAGGGGCTTTAATGATACGTTATGTTTCCTTTTCCTTAATATCTTCATTTAGATACTCTGTAAAGTGCTACAACTGGTTCTCCTGTAAGAATAAACCCAACCATCCTCTACCTGCCTTATTTGTACCAGAAGCTCCTTTTGTGTTTTCTAGATGAAAGAGCATCTTGTCCAAAAGAGGCTGGTGGGGGCAGAACACTACACACAGAAGAGCAAGGGTAGGCGGATAGCCTGATGGGATGAGGGTTGCACAATAGACTCTTTGATATTCTTGATAGTTGATCATCCCAAGTTGGTTTAGTCACTGTTCAGTGTTGGACAGCTCTAAACACGGGGAAGTGTGTATTGCAAATCCGGCATAAAAAATTTGATACGATTTGTTAATGCATGTTTTACATGTATTGCCATCTAGGATCTTTCTTCATATGACTGTGGATTAGTTAGATGCCAAGTTTACTTTCTCGTCTTAAATGCTAAATCATGGAATGGACTCCCGTATTGGTTTATAGGCTAGATGAGATGATATCTGAGGGATTTGGGATCCCCTCTGGTATGGTTAGTTTCTACGGCCAACTTCATCCAGGCATACACCAGTGCAGTTTCTTAAAAATTGCCTAAAATTCACACTTTTTAAAAAAACTTAACACTCTTAACTGAATTAGAATTAACTGTAAATTTCTGAATTATGTTACAGGTCGATTTCTTCACATACTGGAATGGATTCGCATTCCTGTTAGATAACCAGTACAGTTGGCTACAACTGGTTCAGTCAGAAGGATTAGTGCAACTAATATATTTTACTCCACTGTCCTACTGTCTCCTCCACTTGCCCCCTTTGTGCAAGATGTTCTGTTCTGTAAATGCCATCAAATAGAGCACTTAGCACAAAGGAGGTGGTTGGGGGTACAACACTCCACCTTGAAGCACAAGAGAAAGCAGAAACCTTGCTGTGAAGAAGGTGTCCCATACATAGCCTGCTCCAGAACCACACTGAGGCTTATCATTGAGACTCTGAGATGTCAAGTGAAGAGAAGAAGTCTGCATGCCTAAGCATAGCTTGGTAAGGAAGTTTTTTTTTTTTTCTTGCTCCGTGATGCTTAAAGTTTACACTCCTGAATGAATATTGAAGTGAATTAAATGGATCAACCATTTTTGTTACAACTAGGCCTCGTTCACATTCTGAAATGGATGCACATTTCCTGTTAGATTGCTATCACCTCTGACGTTCTGTGTCATAGTTTAGTGTTTCATGTTGTGTGATACATTGAGTGGTGGAAACTCTGAGGGATCTCATGAGCAAGAAATCCTTTAATGGTACATTTCCTTTTCTAACGAACTTCACTGAGCCATGATTGATGGTGCTAATACCTGAGACTAGGGCTCTCAGAAGAGTGATCCTAACTCTATTGACATATGTCTTCCTGCCACATGCTCCACCTGTCCCATTTGTATCAGATGCTTCCTTTGTGAGTTCTGTGAAAAAGAGCATGTTGTACAAACGAGGTTGTTGGAGTAGAAGCTAACAGTTAAGTAACCAAGAGGAAGCAGAGGTCCTGCTGGCATGAGGACCTGTATTCATCTTGAAAACATCCTGATTGAGTGGTCTTCCATACTTTGCTGAATTGTAACTAGTCCTGAGGTACCTCCTATATCCCTTGGCGGCCAGTTCCAGTTTGGAATAGCTCTCAATCCTGTTGTGTTTTGTTTTATCTTACATAATGCCTGAAGTTGATACTTGTAAATGCAGGTCAATGTAAATTAAAATGAGTAAGCATTGATTACGGAAGTATTTTGTAGTTGTGTTTCTTTTTGCATATCTGGAGATGATCTTATTGGCCTCGTACGTAGGTATGTGATAGAGTGGTCTCCTGTACTGTATGATGGTCTGGAAGAGAAAATGTAGAGATATTGTAAGTGAGAAGACCCTTAATTTTGATTAATTCGTTTTGTTTTCCATACTAACCTCATTCAGATGTGCTTGGAAGTGCTATAGTCTACGCCTCATTCTGCTGGAGGGAAGAGAGTATAACAAGTATATACTCAACCACCTTCCACCTGCCCTGTTTGTACCGGGTGCTCCTTTTGGCGTATTCTGTCAGAAAGAGCATCTTGTACAAAAGAGGTGGTGGGGGGGGGGGCAGAATACCAGGCCCAGAAGAACAAGAGACAAACACTCTGGTAATATGAGAGTTACATAATTTACTCTGTGACATCTTTGTTGGTGGCTCATCATGAGTTTGGTTAGCTGTTTCTCGACATTGGACAGCTCTAGAGAGAAGAAAGTTTGTATTGCAAAACCAATTTACATTTGGTAATAGCGCATGTTACGCTGTTAAATGCCTGTTCAAGTCAATTTTATCGAATTAGCTGTTCATTTCTGGGCGGTTTGGTTTATGGGATATTTCTTCAGATATGGCTGTGGACTAGTTGACTTCTAGATCACTCTCCTCCCTTATATTTACATGATGGAAAAAAAAAAACCACCTTTACTCCCTAATATATTAGGTAAAATAGTATTGAAGGAAATCCAAATGTCTGAGACTCCTTCGTGGTATGGGTGGTTTTTATAGCCAACGTCATTTGACGTACACCAGTACAATCTGCTGCAACTAGTTTGCTCAGAAGGATTAGCACAGCTAACATATATACTCCTCCACTATCCCACCATCTCCTCCACTTGCCTCTCTTGTGTTAGATGCTCTGTTGTGTAAATATCAGCAAATAGAGCATTTCATGCGAAGGAGGGTGGTGGAGGCAAAACACTCTACGTTGAAACACAAGAGAAGGCAGAGGCCCTGCTATGAAGAAGATGACGCTATCGTGCTCCACAACCACCTCAAGGTTTGATCATTGAGACTTTATGTCAGGGCATCCAGTGAAGAGAAGTCTGCGTGCCTAAGCAAGCCTGATCTACTTCTGAATATCTTTACATGTAAGGAAGGTTTTTTCCCCCTAAGTAATGCCTAAATACTCTTGAATGAATGTTGAAGCGCATTGAATTTGCCATGAATTTCTGAATTATTATTATTAATTTCTGAATTGTAATGGAGTTCTTTCCTCTTAGGCAAGTACCACCCTTGACATCCTATGTGTTAGCATGCTCCCTTGTTCTCTGTAATAGGTTGGATGAAGAATACTGTGAGGAATCGTACGCAAAAGAGTTCTCTTAATACTGTGTTTTGTCTTCCAGTTTGCTACACTCGGATATGGTGTGTGCTGCTTATGGGCGAAGCCTTGTGCTCTCAGAGGGAAGAGCCTAACGAGCATGTAGACTTCCATCCTCCTGCCATGTATTCCACCTGCCTCGTTTGTACCAGATGCTTTTTTGTGTATTTCATGGAAAATAAGCATCTTGTACAACTGAGGTTGATGGCGTAGAAGCTAAGAGCTGAATAACCAAGAGGAAGCAGAGACCTTGCTGGGATGAAGACCCATATTTCACTGAAAAGCAGCTTGGTTGAGTGGTCTTCCATACTTTAGTGAGCTGTAACTGGTCCTGAGGAGCCTCCTATATCCCTTGGCAGCCAAGTTTACTTTCGAATGGTTCTACATATTGGTAAGTTGTGTTTTTTTTTTATCTTAAACACTGACTGAAGTTGGCATTCCTAAATACATGTCAAAGTGAATTAGATTAAGCGTTCATTTCTGAATTATGTTGTAGTTGGGCTTCATTCTTCCCATGTTAGGATGGATTTACTGCCCTGATGGAGTGAGTGTTGCCTCTCAAATTGTATGTCGTTGGCTGATCACCTGTACGGTGTGATAGTGTAGTTGGGGAAACCTTTGAGATCTAATATGCCTAGGAATCCTCTGGCTATCTTATTTGTATGAGCTGTTTCTTTTGTGTGTTTTTGTCCAAAGGAGTGTAGGTGGGGTCAGAAGGCCATAGCAGAATAAGGAAAGGACGCAACGAGTGTGGTGGGGTGAGAGTTCTGTGGTCTACTCTGTGATATCTTTGATGGTAGATCATCCTGAATTTTGGACGTTTCTTAGAAATGTGGCATACATTTGATATTTCCAAACGCCTGTTCAAGTCAGTTATGGAACTGTTCATTTTTCAGCTGTTTGGTTTTTGGAGTAATTCTTCAGATGTGGCTATGGAGTAATGAACCACTTGGTCACTTTCTTTTCTTAAGTGTACAATTGTAGAGTGGACTCTGAATGTACTCCTTCATAGGTTAGAGGAGGTAGTATGCTGTCTCAGATCCCTGAGATCCTAGATGGTTTAGATGACTTTCATAACCAATCGTATGCAGGCATGAATTCATTCTGTTAGAGCTGATTGACTCAGAAGGAATTAGACCGCTGACATGAACTCCTCCACTCTCTTGCTCTTTCCCCCACTTGACCCCTTTGCACTGGGTGCTCTGTTGTGTAGATGGAATCAAATGGAGCATCTCGTGCAAAGGAGATTATTGGGGTACAATGCTCCACCTTGAAGTACAAGAGAAGGTGGAGACTCTGGTGTGAAGGAGGTTTCCCACAGCCTGCTGCACAACCGCCGTTAGAGTTGATTGTTGAGACGTTACAGGAAGACATCCAGTGAAGAGAAGTCTGCGTGCCTAAGGAATGCTGATGTACTTCTGAATAGCTTTACATGTAAGGAAGGTTTTTTCCCCCTAAGTAATGCCTAAAGTTGGTACTCTTGAATGAATGTTGAAGCGCATTGAATTTGCCATGAATTTCTGAATTATTATTATTAATTTCTGAATTGTAATGGAGTTCTTTCCTCTTAGGCAAGTACCACCCTTGACATCCTATGTGTTAGCATGCTCCCTTGTTCTCTGTAATAGGTTGGATGAAGAATACTGTGAGGAATCGTACGCAAAAGAGTTCTCTTAATACTGTGTTTTGTCTTCCAGTTTGCTACACTCGGATATGGTGTGTGCTGCTTATGGGCGAAGACTTGTGCTCTCAGAGGGAAGAGCCTAACGAGCATGTAGACTTCCATCCTCCTGCCATGTATTCCACCTGCCTCGTTTGTACCAGATGCTTTTTTGTGTATTTCATGGAAAATAAGCATCTTGTACAACTGAGGTTGATGGCGTAGAAGCTAAGAGCTGAATAACCAAGAGGAAGCAGAGACCTTGCTGGGATGAAGACCCATATTTCACTGAAAAGCAGCTTGGTTGAGTGGTCTTCCATACTTTAGTGAGCTGTAACTGGTCCTGAGGAGCCTCCTATATCCCTTGGCAGCCAAGTTTACTTTCGAATGGTTCTACATATTGGTAAGTTGTGTTTTTTTTTTATCTTAAACACTGACTGAAGTTGGCATTCCTAAATACATGTCAAAGTGAATTAGATTAAGCGTTCATTTCTGAATTATGTTGTAGTTGGGCTTCATTCTTCCCATGTTAGGATGGATTTACTGCCCTGATGGAGTGAGTGTTGCCTCTCAAATTGTATGTCGTTGGCTGATCACCTGTACGGTGTGATAGTGTAGTTGGGGAAACCTTTGAGATCTAATATGCCTAGGAATCCTCTGGCTATCTTATTTGTATGAGCTGTTTCTTTTGTGTGTTTTTGTCCAAAGGAGTGTAGGTGGGGTCAGAAGGCCATAGCAGAATAAGGAAAGGACGCAACGAGTGTGGTGGGGTGAGAGTTCTGTGGTCTACTCTGTGATATCTTTGATGGTAGATCATCCTGAATTTTGGACGTTTCTTAGAAATGTGGCATACATTTGATATTTCCAAACGCCTGTTCAAGTCAGTTATGGAACTGTTCATTTTTCAGCTGTTTGGTTTTTGGAGTAATTCTTCAGATGTGGCTATGGAGTAATGAACCACTTGGTCACTTTCTTTTCTTAAGTGTACAATTGTAGAGTGGACTCTGAATGTACTCCTTCATAGGTTAGAGGAGGTAGTATGCTGTCTCAGATCCCTGAGATCCTAGATGGTTTAGATGACTTTCATAACCAATCGTATGCAGGCATGAATTCATTCTGTTAGAGCTGATTGACTCAGAAGGAATTAGACCGCTGACATGAACTCCTCCACTCTCTTGCTCTTTCCCCCACTTGACCCCTTTGCACTGGGTGCTCTGTTGTGTAGATGGAATCAAATGGAGCATCTCGTGCAAAGGAGATTATTGGGGTACAATGCTCCACCTTGAAGTACAAGAGAAGGTGGAGACTCTGGTGTGAAGGAGGTTTCCCACAGCCTGCTGCACAACCGCCGTTAGAGTTGATTGTTGAGACGTTACAGGAAGACATCCAGTGAAGAGAAGTCTGCGTGCCTAAGGAATGCTGATGTACTTCTGAATAGCTTTACATGTAAGGAAGGTTTTTTCCCCTAAGTAATGCCTAAAGTTGGTACTCTTGAATGAATGTTGAAGCGCATTGAATTTGCCATGAATTTCTGAATTATTATTATTAATTTCTGAATTGTAATGGAGTTCTTTCCTCTTAGGCAAGTACCACCCTTGACATCCTATGTGTTAGCATGCTCCCTTGTTCTCTGTAATAGGTTGGATGAAGAATACTGTGAGGAATCGTACGCAAAAGAGTTCTCTTAATACTGTGTTTTGTCTTCCAGTTTGCTACACTCGGATATGGTGTGTGCTGCTTATGGGCGAAGCCTTGTGCTCTCAGAGGGAAGAGCCTAACGAGCATGTAGACTTCCATCCTCCTGCCATGTATTCCACCTGCCTCGTTTGTACCAGATGCTTTTTTGTGTATTTCATGGAAAATAAGCATCTTGTACAACTGAGGTTGATGGCGTAGAAGCTAAGAGCTGAATAACCAAGAGGAAGCAGAGACCTTGCTGGGATGAAGACCCATATTTCACTGAAAAGCAGCTTGGTTGAGTGGTCTTCCATACTTTAGTGAGCTGTAACTGGTCCTGAGGAGCCTCCTATATCCCTTGGCAGCCAGTTTTACTTTAGAATAGTTCTACATAATGGTAAGGTTTTTTGTTTTTCTTATCTTGATTGCCAGTGTTTAGAAACTTCAGTGCATTTTGCAATGAATTTTATCAGTTTAATATCGTCTTTTGAAGTATTTTGTAGTTAGGCTGTATATTTTACATATTGGAATGAATTTACTGACCTCACAGATCAGTGTATCATAGAGCACTCACTTGTGCTGTGTTAGAGTTTGGGAAAAATCCTGACCATTAGTGTTAAATTTTCATTTTTCCAATCAACCTCATACAGACTGTCAGGAAAGTGCTATATCCTGTATCCTAGAAAGATGAATGTATAACCCAAACATCTGCTACCCACCTTGCTTGTACCAGATGCTCCATTTTTTTTTCTGTCAAAACAACATGTTTTATAGATAACACAGTGGGATTAGAACACCACACCAAGAAGAACAATGGGAAAGCAGAGACTGTTTCAGATGAAGATTTTACAGTCCATTCTGTGATAGTCTTGCAGGATGATCATCACAACTTTT
This sequence comes from Phascolarctos cinereus, assembly GCF_003287225.1. Classification (NCBI taxonomy): domain Eukaryota; kingdom Metazoa; phylum Chordata; class Mammalia; order Diprotodontia; family Phascolarctidae; genus Phascolarctos; species Phascolarctos cinereus. Next base: position 30,685,804 of record NW_027556291.1, read on the forward strand.
TCAGCTGTTATTCAATATTGGACAACTTACAACATGAAGTTTGTGTTGCATATCAGGAGTAAATTTTATATTAGTAAATGTATGTTTTACTGGTGAATGCCTGTTAAGTCAATTTAATTGAATTGATCATTCATTTCTGTGATGTTTATTTGAAGGGATCTTCAGATATAGATGTGTACTTGTTGACCACTAAGGTAACTGTTCTTAACTGTTACATTGTGCAGTGGATTCCTGTATTTATTGGCTTACAAGGTAGATAACATAATCTGAGGGCTGTTCAATCCCTGGGATCGCCTGATGGTATGGTTGGTTTTTCTAGCCATGCTTATGCAGATATTCCAATATAATCTGCTAAAATTGGTTCACTCAGAAGGATTAACACAACCGATATACGTTACTCCACTCTCCACCATCTCTTCCACTTGCTCCCTTTGTACGAGATGCTCTGTTGTATAAATACCGTCAAATAGAGCATTTTTATAAAGGAAGTTGGTGGGGGATATAACATTCTACCTTGAAGAACAAGAGAAGATGGAGACTTCTATGAAGAAGGTGTCCCATCACCTGCTCCACAGCCACCGTAAGGATTGGTCACTGAGATGTTAAGTTGAGATGTCCACTGAAGAAAAGAAGTTTGGTTCTTTTTTTAAATAATGTTTAAATTTGTTACTTCTAATGAATGTTGAAGTGAATTAAATTGATTATTTCTGAAGCATGTTATGGATGAGTTTCCTTTTTCACATAATGGAATGGACTTGCCTTTCTGTCAGATGACTTGTCACCTCTGATATTTTATATCAATAACTTGGTCTCTTGTGTGATAGTTTAGATGGCAGAAACTCTGAAAGATCTTATAAGTGAAAGGTGCATTTAGTGTGCTTTTTTTTTTAAAAAAAGATGTTTGTGGTTAATTTGGGTATTTATAATAGAATGACTTAATTGCTCAAAGTTCTTAAAACAATACCACTGTTACTGTATACAGTGTTCTCTTGGTTCTACTTATTTCGCTCTTCATTATTTTGTGGAGGGGTCTCTGTGTTTTTCTAAAATCATTGAGCTAATTTCTTCCAGCAGAGTAATATTCCATCATGAACATATGCCACAGTTTGTTTAGCCATTCCCCAGTTGATGGTCATCCCCACAATTTCCATTTCTTTGCCCTCACAAAGAGAGCTGCTGTAAATATTTTAGAATATATAGGGGTTTTTTTCCATTTTCCCTAATCATCTTGGGAAACAGACCTAGTAGTGATATTGGTGAGTCAGAGGATATAGGCGGTTTAATAACTTTGGGCATAATTCCAACCCTCCAAAATTAGATCAGCTCACAGATCCACCAACAATGAATTAAGGTCCTAATTTTTTTACATTCCCCTCCAACATTTGTCACTTTCCCCTTCTATCATTTTAGCCAATCCATTAGGTATAAAATGATATCTCAAGGTTTTAATTTGTGTTTTTCTAATTAATAATGATTTAGAGCATTTTTTCATATGACTGTAAATTGTTTTGATTTCATTGGAAAACTTCCTGTTCATATCCTTTGACCATTTATTTTACAAAGTTCTTTATATATTTGAGATAGGTGACCCTTATCTGAGGGAATGTATATAGGTATTTTTTTTCCTACTTTACTGGTTTCCTTCTGGTTTTGGCTTTATTTGTTTTATTTGTATAAAACCTTTTTAATTTAATGTAATCAAAATTACCCATTTTACATCGCACAACACTTCATCTCTTTGTTGATATATTTTTCACCTATCCGTAATTCTGATAGATGCTCTGTTCCATATTCTTCAAATTTTCTTGTAATATTTTCCTTTATACCTAAGTCATGTATCTGTTTTGACCTTATCTTGGTAAATGGTGTAAGATTTTGGTCTATGCCCAATTTCTGCCATACTGCTTTCCACCTTTCCCAGCAATTTTTTTTATGTGTATGAATTTATTTTTAGTTTTCACCCTTTACTTCCACAAGTTTTTGAATTCCAAATTTTCACCCCATTTCACCCCTCCCTCCACTCCAAGATGGCATGCAGTCTGAATATGCCTTCCCCTAGTCTGTCCTCTCTTCTATCTCTCCCCCCTTCTCTTATCCCCTTCCCCTTTTATTTTCCTTTAAGGCAGGATAGACTTCTGTACCCCATTTCCTGCATTTCTTATTTCCCATTAGCATGTGAAAACTTTTTTTTAAACATATGTTTTTAAAACTTTAGGTTTCAAATTTTTTCTATTCCTCCCTCCCCACCCACCCTCATTGAAAAGGCAAGCAACTCAATATAGGTTGTACTTGTGCAGTTATGCAAAACACTTCCATAGTAGACATGTTGTGAAAAACTAACTCTTACTTCTCTTAATCCTGTCCTGTGCCTCCTCAGAAGTATTTACTTCTGATTACCCCCTTTCCTAGTCTGCCCTCTTCTCTGTCATCCCCCTGCTCTCTTGTCCCCTTCTCCCCCTATTTTTCTGTAGGGTAAGACAGATTTCCTTACCCAATTGAATGTGTATGTTATTTCCTCCTTAAGCCAAATCCTATGAGAATAAGATTCACTCATTCCCTCTCACTTTCCTCAGTTTCCCCTCCACTGTAAGAGACTTTTCTTTTGTTTTTTTTTTTGTGTGAGATAATTTACCCCATTCTACCTCTCCCTTTCTTCTTCTCCAAGTATAATCCTCTCTCATCCCTTAATTTTATTGTCCAGATATGACCCCTTAATCTTCACCTCACCCTGTGCCCTCTGTATCTATCTGTATATATACATATATGTAATTATTTTCCTCCAACTACCCTAATACTGACAAAGGTCTCATGAGTTATAAATATCATCTTTCCATGCAGGAATGTAAATAGTTCAGTCTTAATAAGTCTCTTATGACTTCTCTTTCCTGTTCACCTCTTCATGTTCCACTTGAGTCCTGTATTCGAATGTCAGATTTTCTATTCAGCTCTAGTCTATTCATCAAGAATGCTTGAAAGTCCTCTATTTCAGTAAATTACTGTTTTTTCCCCTGAAGGATTATATTCACATATTTCCCCTGAAGGATTATATTTCCACAGTACTTGAACTGTTTCCTTCCAGCAGCTTGTGATATTTTCTCCTTGACCTGGGAACTCTGGAATTTGGCTACAGTATTCTTTGGAGTTTTCCTTTGGGGATCTCTTTCAGGAGGAGATCTGTGGATTCTTTCTATTTCTGTTTTGCCCTCTGATTCTACTATATCAGGGCAGTTTTCCTTGATAATTTCTTGAAAGATGATGTCCAGGCTCTTTTTTTGATCATGGCTTTCAGATAGTCCAAAAGTTTTTAAATTCTCTCTGCTGGATCTATTTTCCAGGTCAGTTGTTTTTCCATTGAGATATTTCACATTGTTTTCTAATTTTTCCTTCTTTTGGATTTGTTTTATAGTGTCTTGATTTCTCATAAAGTCACTAGCTTCCAATTGCTCTATTCTGATCTTTAAGGAAGTATTTTCTTCAGTAATCTTTTGATTCCTTTTCCATTTGTCCAGTTTTTCTTTTTAGGGCATTCTTCTCCTCATTGGCTTTTTGAACCTCTTTTGACATTTAGGTTAGGCTATTTTTTAAACTGTTATTTTCTTCAGTATTTTTTGGGGTCTCCTTTAGCAAGCTGTTGACTTGTTTTTCGTGACTTTCTTGCATCACTCTCATTTCTCTTTCCAGTTTTTCCTCTACTGCTCTTGCTTGCTTCTCAAAATCCCTTTTGAGCTCTTCCAAGGCCTGGGACTGATTCATATTTTTCTTGGAGGCTTTGAATGTAGGAGCTTTGACTTTGTTGTCTTCTTCTGGTTGTATATTTTGATCTTCTTTGTCACCAAAATAAAATAATATCGTCTGACTCTTTTTGTGCTGCTTGCTCATGATCCCGGCCAATTACTTGAGTTTTAAACTCTTTGTGAAGGTATGAATCTGCTTGCAATGTGGAGAATGTACTGCCCCAAGCTTCTAGAGTTTGTACGGGCTGTTTTCAGAGATACTTGTAGGGACCTGTAAATTTTCAGTTCTTCCAAGGTGGTAACATAAGGGGCGAGGTGTTTACTCCTTTCCTGGCCTGTGACCACAAGTACTCCTTTCTCTTCTGTAACTGTGAGGAGGGGTTTCTCTGCACAGCCACTACAAGCTCCACCACGCCAGCACTCCTCCTCACCCCAGCACCACCGTCCAGAACTGTGACACAGATCCAAACACAGGGAAAGCAAGAGATTCCTGCCTCAGCATTGAGGAATCCCTCTCTGATCACCCACTGGATTCTCCCTCAGTCTATGGGCTAGAAGCTCGGGAAGCAGCTACCCCCCCCCCCGGCCATGCTCTTGGGGAATGGAGCTGAGACCCTGCCTTCCTGTCTCAGCACCACAGAAGCAGGCTTTTCCCACTGACCTTCTAAGTTGTCTTTAGCATTTGTGGATTGAGGAGTCTGGAAACCTCCACAGCTGCCCAAGATTCAGTCCTCTGAGGCCTGCTCCAGGTTTGCTTTGGCCTGCATACCCACGCTGCATTCCATTCCCAGCGTGATATACCTTTCTGATCAACCATCCAGGTTGTCTTGGGCTGGAAATTTGTTTCACTCTGTCTTTTTGTGGGTTCTGCTGCTTCACAATTTGTTTAGAGCCACTTTTTATGAGTATTTGGAGGATTTTGGGGGAGAGCTCAAGCAAGTTACTGCTTTCACTCTGCCATCTTGGCTCTGCCCCTTCCTCACCAATTTTTGCCAAATAATGAGTTGTTTTCCCAAAAACTTAAGTGTTTACATTTGTCAAACACTGGGTCATGTGCTGCTGTAGATTGTATGTCTCCTCTGTTTCACTAGTCTACCTTTCTATTTCTTAGCCATTACCAGACAGTTTTGATAATTACTGCCATATAACATAGTTTAAGATGCAGTACTTCTAAACCTCCTTCCTTTATATTTTTTCCATTAGTTCTTTTGATATTCTTGACCTTTTATTTTTTGAAATGAATTTTATTATTTTTTTCTAGCTCTGTAGAATATTTTTTTTGGTAACTTAGTTGGGATGTCATTGACTATATAGATTAATTTTGGTAAAATTGTAATTTGTATTATATTGGCCCTGCCTACCATTTCTACCTTTGAACAGTTACTATTTCCCCATTTATTTAAATCTGATTTTATTTGTATGCAGAGCTTTTTGTGGGTTTGTTCATATAGATCCTGGGTTTGTTTTGTTAGGCATATTCCCAGGTATTTTATACTGTCTAGATTTATTTTTAATGGAGTATCTTTAGCTCTCTCTTCCTGCAGGAATTAATTAACTTTTTAGTTGAATCCTTAGGATTTTCCAAGTATATCATCATATCATCTACAAAAAGAGATAGTTTTATTTTCTCTTTCCTTTTTCTCATTCCTTCTATTTCTTTTTCTTTTCTTATTTCTATTTCTAGGATTTCCAGTGCATTATTGAATAATATTGGTGACAGTGGACATGCTTGTTTCATACCTGGTCTTACTGGAAGGACTTCTAGCCCATTACAAATAATGCTTGCTAATGGTTTTAGGTAAATGCTTCTTATCAATTTAAGGAAAAGTCCTTTTATGCCTAAACTTCAAGTTTTTTTTTAATAGAAATGAGTGTTATGGTTCATTAAATACTTTTTCTGCATCTACTGACGTTATCATATGATTTTTGTTACTTTTATTATTGATATAATCAATTATGTTAATAGTTTTCCTTATGTTATACTATTCCTGCCTTCCTGGTATGAATCCTACTTGATCATAATGTATAATCTTTGTAATACATTGTTGTAATCTTTAGCTAGTATTTTATTTAGGATTTTTGCATCCATATTCATTAATGAAATTGGGCTATAGTTTTCTTTCTCTGTTTTTACTTTTTCTGGTCTAGGTATCAGTATTATATTTGTTTCACAAAAGGAGTTTGGTAGGACCTGTTCTATTTCCTCTTCTAATCTAAATTGTATTTTTGTAAATATTCTTCCATTTCACTTAAGTTGTTAAATTTATTGGCATATAATTGGGCAAAATAACTCCTTATAATTGTTTTGATTTCATCTTCTTTAGTGATATATTCACCCTTTTCATTTTTGATACTAGAAATTTGATTTTTTTCTCTTTTTAAAAAATTATATTAACCAATGGTTTGTTTTATTGATTTTTTTGTGTAATGACAACTCCTAATTTTATTTATTAATTCAGTGGTTTTCTTACATCCAATTTTATTCCTTTTACCTTTAATTTTTAGGATTTCCAATTTAGTATTTAATTGAGGATTTTAAAATTTCTTTTTCTAGTTTTTTAACTGAATGCCCAGTTTATTGGTCTGCTCTTTCTTTTTTATTGATATGAGCACTTAGAAATATAAATTTTCTTCTGATTACTGCTTTTGCTATGTTGTGTGAGTTTTGATATGTTGTTTCATTATTGTCATTTTCTTTAATGACACTACTGATTATTTTTGTTATTTGTTCTTTAACCCATACATTCTTTATGATTAGGTTGTTTAGTCTCCAATTAAATATTTAGTCCCTATTAAATATTCTTTTTTTTACATTGTGATCTGTATTTCTGTTTTTAGCTATAAAATTTTTGTGCCATAATATATGGTCAATCTTTGTAAAGGTACCATGCATGGCTGTGAAAAAGGTGTATTCCTTTCTGTTTCCATTCAGTTCTCTCCAGATAGCTATCATATCTAGCTTATCTAAAATTCTTTTCATTTCCTTAGCTTCTTTCTTATTTTTCATTTTGATTAGATTTGTCTAGTTCTAAGAAGGGAAGATGAAAGTCCCCCACTATTACAGTACTACTATGTATCTCCATCTAATTCACTTAACTTAAAAATTTAGATGCTAAAAAGGATTCTGTGAAGATGGCAGAGTAGGTCAGAAAATTCCAAGCTCTCAAGATTTTCCTCCACAAAAGAGGTAAAACAGTGCCTCAGGGCAAACAGAGAGAGGTAAAAATCAATTAGAGAAGGGGCAGAACAGTGGTCCTCCTGGGGCAATTGGGGACAATCTGAAGAAAAATCCCTGGGCTGAGGTTTGACCCATGTGAAGAGTAAATGCCTCCAGGCTAGGGACCCGTTAAACAAGAAGTGGTAAGCCTTGAGGTTAGCTGGGTTAGCCTTGGCCCCAGCTACAGGAACTTTTACCCTGAGAACAGTGAAGGGAGCTGACATCTGATCCAGGGAAGATTGAGGACCTCTACTGACAAGGAACGCTGGATGCAGCTGTGCTGCGAAGGCTTTGGTGGGGGCAAGAAGGAACCAGCATATGCCCAGTGTGTACAGAAACAGTGGGGTGGGGACATTGGTAACTATGGGCACTAACAGGAGGCTGGAGGTTTTAGTTTGGATGCAAGGTCAGAGGAGAACTGAAGGAGGATCTGAGGCCAGAGGCACCATCCCCCCTGTCCCAGGACTAGAAGTGATTACAAAATTTAAGTTATTAAAAATGCACAAACAAAGGAGAAAGAATCCAACCAAAGAAAGTTACTTTGGGAATAAAGAAGACTAGGGTTCATCTTCAGAGGAGGATAGCGAAGCAAAGAAAACCTCCTGCCCCCAAAGAGTAATGTCAAATGGTCACTAGACCAAGAAGAATTCGTAGAAGAACTTAAAAAGACTTCACAAATCAAATGAGAGAGATTGAGGAAAAACTAAAATAAAAATAACATATGAAAAGAAAATCAACCAAGAATCTTTTTTTTTTTTTTGGTAAGGCATTTGGGGTTGAGTGACTTGCCCAGTCGCACAGCTAGTGAGTATTATGTGTCAGAGGCCAGATTTAAACTCAAGTCCTCTAGACTCCAGGGCAGGTGCTCTATCTACCACACCACCTAGCTGCCCCCAGAGATCCAGAATATTTTTTTAAATGTATTTTTAGTTTTCAACACTCATTTCCATAAGCATTTGAGTTTTGAATTTTCTCCCCCTCCCTCCCCAAGGCAGCATGCTATCTGATATAGGCTCTACATATACATTCCTATGAAACATTTTCACATTAGTCATGTTGTAAAGAAGAATTAAAATCAGTAGGAGGAACCTCAAGAAAGAAGAAACAAAACAAAAGAGAAGAGGGAGAAAAAATAGTATGCTTCGATTTGCATTCAAGCTCCATAGTTCTTTCTTTGGATGTGGATAGCATTTTCCAGCATGAGACTTTTGGAGATGTCTTAGATCCTTGCATTGCTGAGAAGGGCTAACTCTATCAAAGTTAATCCTGGCACAGCATGGTTGTTATGTGTACAACGTTCTCCTGGTTCTACTCACTTCACTCAGCATCAGTCCATACAAGTCTTTCCAGGTTTTTCTGAAGTCAACCTGCTCATCATTTCTTAAAGCACAATCGTATTCCATGGGAAGTTATCAACACAATGCATAGTATATTCATACATAGGCTTTCTTGAAATGGAAATTTATTGCTATATATTTTGAATCTTTTCTTATGTTCTGCTGTGCAAGTGACATGTTTTTTTCTTTTATATTTAAGTTTTAATATGTAAGTTTATAATGTTTATTCTTATGTATTTAAGTTTTAATAAAATTTTTAAAAATTTAGATGCTTCAGTATTTGGTGCATATAAGTTTAGTAGTGATGTTACTTCGTTATCTATGGTTCCTTTTATCATAATGTAGTTTCCTTGTTTATCTCTTTTAATTAAATCTATTTTAGTTTTGATTTTGTCTCATATCATATTTGCTACCCCTGCTTTTTTTCCATCACCTGAGGTATAATACATTCTACTCCAGGCCTTTATTTTAACACTGTGTGTATCTCTCATTTTTAAATGTTTCTTGTAAGCAGCATGTTGTTGGATTCTGATTTTTAATCCATTGCGCTATCCATTTCTGTTTCATTGGTGAGTTCATCCCATTTGCATTCAAACTTGTAAGTACTGTTTGTGTATTTCCCTCACTGTTATCCTCAGCCTCTCTTTTTACCTTATCCCTCTTCTAGTTTACTTCTAACTACTACCTTCCTGTTCCACACCCTTTTAAAGAATCTCTCACTAATCCTCTCCCCAAACCTCCTTTTTCTTGTTCTAGCCACTCCTCTAAGGGTCCTTCCCTTTTCTTCTCCGGCTACCATACTAAAACTTAATCTACACTTTTTAAAACCACCTCCCTCATTCTGCTCCCTCACTTTCTTATTTCTTTATGAGTTTAGAAGACTTTTATACCCTTCTAGATGTATATATTGTTCCCTCTTTAACCCAGATCCGATGAGAGTAGGGTTCTGACACTACTAGTCCTCCACCCCTAACCTGATTCCTCATTTCTCTCACGCCTCATTTGTATGAGATAATTGCTCTTTTTGCTTTTTCCTATAAAATTTTGCTTTTTAGAATCCCCACATCATACTGTGCTCATCCCCAATCTTTCTAACTATCCACTTACTAATCTTTTTCCTATAAAATTTTGCTTTTTAGAATCCCCACATCATACTGTGCTCATCCCCAATCTTTCTAACTATCCACTTACTAATGACAGTCTTTAAAATACAGTTTACATTTCCACATGTAAAAAGTAAAGAGATTGTCCTTACTGAATCCCTTGTAATTGGTCTTTGATGTTTACCTTATGTTTCTCCTGGATCTTATGTCAGGTTTTCTATTAAGTTCTGGTCTTTTTGTGACAAAAACCTGAAAGTCTGTCAGTTCATTGAACATCTCTTATTTTTCATTTAGGGTTATACTTTGTTGGGTAAGTTAATTTTGGTCACAACCCCAGTTCTTTTGCTCTTTGATGTATAGTATTCTAAAACCTGTGGTCTTTCACTGTAGCAGCTGCAGTCTTGTATAATTCTATTTGTAGCTCTGCAGTATTTGTATTTTTTTCTTGTTGCTCGTAATATTTTCTCCTTGACCTGATGGTTTTGAAATTTGCCTACGATATTCCTGTAGGTTTTCATCTTGGGATCTCTTTCAGGTGGTGATTGGTGGATATTTCTGTTTCTACTTTCCCCTCTTGTTATAAAACTTCGTAGCAGTTTTCTTTAATTACTTCTTGTAGTATTGTATCAAGATTCTTTTTTTAATCATGGCTTTCAGGCAGTCCAGTAATTCTTGGTTTCTCCTCTTGATCTGTTCTCCAGATCAGTTTTTCTTATGAGATGTTTCACATACTCTACTATTTTTTCATTTTTTTTATTTTATTATTTCTTGGTATCTTATTATGTCATTTCTTTCCCATCACCCAATTCTAGTTTTCAAGGAGTTTTCTTAAGATTCTGGATCTCTTTTTCCAGTTGGTTCACTTTCTTTTCATAATCTTCTTGGGTTTTTTGGATTGTTTTTCTTTTTTTTCCCAAGTTTTACTCAATCTCTCTTATTTGATTTTTAAAGTCTTTTTTTTTAAGTTCTTCCAAAAACTTTTTTTGGGCATGTGACCATTTGACATTGCTCTTTGGGGTAGGAGAGGCTTTTTTTGCTTCAATATCTTCTGAAAATGAACCTACATTGTCTATCCCCATAGTAGCTGTGTATGGTTGTGTTTTTTTTCTCCTTTAACTCATTTTTATTTTTATTTTTTTTAAATTTTTAGTAGCTTGTTATTATAATCACCTCTAGTCCCTGAGTGTGGGGGATGGTGCCTGTAGCCTCAATTTCTTCTGTTATTTTCTGAACTTTGTCCAGGGCCCAACCTTGGCACTCCTTTCTCCCTCAAAGCCATAGCTAGGGCTCCCAGCCGCACTATGCTGGAAATGCTTTTGCTCCCTGAGGACCCTCCAGTTGCTGTAACTTTCAGTTCTCCCCTCTGGCCTGGAACCAAAACCAAGAACTCAGCTGTACTATAAGTGCCCACAGCCAGCAGCGTCCTGCCCTGCTGCTTTTGCATTCACCTCAGGTGTGCTGGTTCCCTCTCGCCTTCAGCTGCAGTGGGGCCTGGCGTCCCTTAGCAGCAGTGGGTCCTATAATCTTCCCCTGCTCGTGTCTGAGCCCCACACTGTATGTGAAGTGAGAATTCCTGTGGCTGAGGCTGAGGTTACCTCCCAACCCAGCTGCCCTTGGGGCTTATTGTTTGCTGTTTCAGCAGCCATAGCCTGGAGATGTTTGTACTTCACCTCCAACCTTGGAGTTTCCTCAGGTCTTTTCCAGTTGTTGGAGGACCACTGCTCTGCCCTAGCTGTTGTTTATTTTTACTGCTCTACTTTCACCCTGAGGTGCTATTTTGTCTTGTTTGTGGAGGACTTCTGGAGAGCTTGGAATTTTCTGACCCTTCACCATCTTCCCAGAATCCCTCTCCCCCCAATGAGTTTTTCCTTACATCATGTCTAAATTTTATACTAATAATTGCATTTTGAATTAAGTACACAATCTCTCAGCTCTAATCTCATCTTTAAGTAGAGGAATGAATTAGTAAACCTATGAAGTCACTTTCATTACTGATATCCTACACTAAGAGAAAGTCTTGTACTTTGTGAAAATTTGGATGAGGAAAACTTCAGAGGTTTTTATAGTTCTCTAAGGTCTGTGATTTTTAGTGAGTGTTTAAATGGATCTTACCCAAGAATTACCAGTACTATAGGCTACAACTAAGTGGTTGGCTCATAAGAATGAGCCTAACTAGTAATACCTATCCATCTTCCCACTGTCCTATCTACTTGTCCTATTTGCACTGGGAGTTCCATTTTGTATATATTTTGAAAGGAATAATCTTGATCCATGCTCTGTTGCATCTTAGCCTTAGAGGCTTCATTGAGTACACAACCGTCTGTGAACAAAAAGTATCTGTCCCTTTTAGCCTTTCTAAGTTAAAGGGTTTACCATCAGCACAGTAGCTGGGCTTGCTGCCATTTTTGTCCTTGTTGTCAGCATCTGACAGTATCGTGGGAAACATGTTAAAAGCATGAGCAGGTCCACAGCCCTGCTTCACTCTGTTGGTGGCTGGGAAAGTGTGAGAGCATCATCCTTTGCTTTTGTTGAATGTGAGTGTTTAATTCAGCACTCTGTCGCACACTGCCTTCGCCAACTCACATCCTGCCTGTCTTCTCCTTATGATGATATAGTCTATTTATTTATGAAGTGCCAGTGCATGTTAAGAGAGGGTACGTCTACAATGTTTTGTTGCATTTAAGTAAATGGAAGACAGTGTTGATGATGAGAAGGTCATGAGATGCACATGTCTTCATTAGTAAGTGAGTGTTGCTATTGTTTTTTTCTGACTCCATTCCTCCTAAGGACTCCCTGCTATTTCTGATAGTCTATGCCTACTCTGGTGTTAAAGTCACTCAGAATTACAAGCTTGTCCTATTCTGGCACATCGATGAGTGAGGATTTCCGGGTCTTCACAAAGTGGTTTTTGTTTTGTTGTTGTTTTTTTTTAAACCTCATCAGAGTTGGTCATGGTGGAAGCATATGCACTGATGATGGTGGTGTGGTGCTTTCTTGCAAGTGACAGTTGTATTATCATAAATTTGTCGTTTACTTGCTGACTAGATCTGATTGCAAAACCTACTCCAAGGCCAGAGCTTTATCCATTGTTCTACCTAGCTGCCCCTCTCAGCCTTGTTTTGCTCAGGGCTTCAATTTGGATGCAGTACCTGCAGAGTTTTCCCTGAACAAGAGCTGTTTGTCTTTCAGGTCTACTGGATTTCATGTTATCCATGAGCATATGAACATTTCATGTACCAATAGTGAGTAGGATTATCTTTGCAAAAATGTACATTTTTGTTGTTGTTGTTGTTTCAACTGCAGGGTAGGATCCCTATTTGCCACGGTAAGCAGGCCAGAGTTAGATGAAGGAGACAGTTTACCAGGAGGTGAACGGTGCAGTCCTTAAAAGGTATTTGGACATCCCACTGTTGCTTCAGTCCAGTGAGATGATGACCTTATGGCCTGGGCTGCCTTTGTGCACAGTTGTGACTACAGCTTCCAGTGTATCTGCACCTACTGCTTCATCACTTGCCCATTTCCACAGGACTTCAGAGTAGGCAAAATGGTAAAATAACAGCATGATAAAATGATAAAGTGGTAAAACAGTGGATGATAGGTGATGTCTTGAGTTGCACATGAATTGGACTTAAGTCAGGCAGAGTTATGTAAAGTCATCAGCTTCACTCTTCCAGAGTTATCAAAGTCCAGTGGCAAGACAAAAGTCAAGACAACTGGCAATGTCTCAGGATGCAGTGGATGACCTTGGCGTCTTTGTTGTCTGACCAAGCGATAAGCGCTTCACAGCACCTGCTTCTACTGCGTTAACGGCCCACACACTTGGGGTATACATCCTCCTAACTCACTGAGGGGTTTGAAACCCGTTGGTTGCCCTCAACCTGGTTTAGCCAATTTGTTGAAATGGTTTTATTGGGGCGTGGCTGCTGTACATGTTACAGCTTCTTGGAGCCGCAGGTGAAAGTTGAGTGACAGGTGGACACTAAGGATAGATAAGAAGCTCTGAAAGGGCTCAGCATGTCCTCATACCTGGAGCAATACAAACCAAAGTGAGTAACTCATTCTACTCTTTGACTTCTCTAGTTCATTACAAAGATTTACCTTAAACAAAGTCCAAATTTGCCTCTACTGTTAGTATATTGAGATGGATGTAATTCAGTTGTTCACTCATTTCTGAGGTATGTTATAGTGGGGATTCATTCATTAGTGACGGGAATGGACAGAAAAATCTGAGGTTGTTTTAAGTTCTAAGATTCTGTATCATTTAGGGAGCTTCTGTAATAGCAGACAGGTTGGATGAGGTAAACTGAGGGATCTTAAATGATCTGCTATCCTTTGTTGCTTTTCCAAGCAACCTCATCCGGAATGAACTAGAACTACAGGGAAAAATTGGTTGGCTCAGAAGGATGGGCATTACTAATTCAAAGCCATTCTTCCTCTCATCATCATCCCCTGCACACACTCCATTTGCATCAGATGCTCCCTTTTGTGCATTTTGTCATGACCATTCTGTGGGGTTGGAGTTGTAATAGAGTAGCAGGAAAAAGTACAGTGAACTCCTCCGTCCCTCCTAATTCCAGGCAGATCTAAAAAATGCAGCAGACAATCCCGTTTGTGAAATCCAAGGGAAAAAATCACAGTGGATCATTTTGTCCAGCCCTGGTTGTCATGGGGAGGCAGGTTTGTGGACATTCAAAAAAAATCTTCACTTGTTCCATTCATCCCTGTTTGCTGTTATCTTGTATCTCTCCTCCCTTTCATGGCTAAAGCCCTTGCAAAGGTTGTCTATGATGTATGCTTCCACTTCTCCTCCCTCTCTTCTTAACTCTCTGTAGTCTAGCATCTTACCTCATCTTTCAACTGAAACTGCTCTCTCCAAAGTTAACAGTGATCTCTTTAACATAAGTTTTTATTGATGTCTTTTTAAAAAGATCACCAACTTTCCCCAATACACCTGCCTTTCTCCCTCCCAAAAAAATTTTCAAGATAAAGAAAGAGGAGAAAAAAATCAGCATAACTGATGAACACACTGAAGAAATCTAAAAATACTGTGCAGTGTGTAACACTTGTGGACCCCCTACCTCGGCAAAGTGGCAGATTGGGAGTATCTTCTCATATCTCTTCTTTCAAGACATGCTTATTCTTCATAATTTTGCAGTATTCATTTAGATTGTTTGCATTTTCCATTTACATCATTATAGTCATTGTGTTGGGTTGTTTTGGCTCTGCTTGCTTCCTTCTGCATCAGTTCATGTAGAACTTTGCATGCTACTCTTTATGTATCACATTTATAATTTACTGCACAGTGATATTCCATTACATTTATGTACCAAAATTTGTTTAGTTATTCCTCAATTGATGGACATATTTTGTGTTTCCAGTTCTTTGCTACCACAGAAAGTGTTGCTATAAATATTTTGTTGTGTATGGGGACTTTGTTATCATTGGCTTCTTTGGGGTATAATGTACCCAGTAATGGAATCTATACATCAAATGGTACGGACATTTTAGTCTCTTTATTTGCATAATTTCAAATTATGTTCTGAAATGTTTATACTGCTTCACAGCTCCACCAACAGTGCAGCAAAGTGCCTATCTTCTCACCACCCCTCCAGCACAAACTATTGCCATCTTTTTTCATCTTTGCCAGTTTGCAGGGTGTGAAATGAAACCTCAGAGCTGTTTTGATTTGCATTTTTATTAGTAATTAGAAGCATCAGGAGTAAAGGCAGGGACTCGCATGAGCTCTCCCAAATTCCCCTCCAAACAACATTAAAATAAAGCCTCAAAATGAATTCTGAAATGGCAGAACTGACAAAAGGATGGGGTGAAACAATTTTCCAGCCCAGTACAGCTTATAAGATTGGCAGGAAAGGTCTGTCTCACTTGGGGTAAGAGTAGAGTAGTTCAGCACAGGCCATGCCCTGACAAGCCAGATGGAGGCCTTGGGGGTGACGGAATCAGTGGACAGCTTCCAGAGATCTCAGCCCACAGATCTTAAGGGGGTCAGACAGTTGGTCAGAAGGAGATTAGAGGGGACCTTTTATTGCCACTGGGAGTAGGTCCCAGTCCCAGGGCAAGGAGGAGCACTAGCAGGAACAGAGACTCTGATCACAGTTCTAGGGTATATGGTCACTCACAGACCAGCACACCGGCCAGGAGAGTAGTGACCACACCTCTCCTTAAATCATACCACCTTGAAGAACTGAAAACTTACAGACCTCCAGAATGAGCTCTGAAAACAGCAGTTTGAAAAACTTGAGGCTTGTCCCTTCCGCCCCAGGAGCAGAGCCCAACTCTTAAAGTTAAAAGTCAAGAAATAGGCTAGGAAAATGAGCAAACAACAGAAAAAGTACTTGGACATAGAAAGTTACTGTGGTGACAGGGAAGATCAAAACACAAACACAGAAGACAACAATGTCAAAACAGCAATATGCAAAACCTCAAAGAAAAATGTGAATTTGTCTCATGTCCCAAAAGAATTCCTAGAAGAGCTCAAAAAGGATTTTAAAAATCAAAAAGAGTGGTAGAGAAAAAATTGGAAGAAGAAATGACAGTGATACAAGAAAATCATGAAAAAAGTCAACACTTTGGTAAAGGAGGCACAAAAAAATGATGAAAATAATACCTAAAAAAACCAAAATAGGTCAAATGGTAAAAGAGGCACAAAAATCCATTGAAGAAAAGAGCTCCTTAAAAAGGAGAGTTGGCTGATGGAATAAGACATACAAAAATTCACTGAAGAAAAGAACTTAAAAAATAGAATTGGCAAAATGGAAAGGGAGGTACAAAAGTTCACTGAAGAAAATAGTTCCTTAAAAATTAGAATTGGGCAAGTAGAAGCTAATGACTCCATGAGCCATCAAGAAACAATAAAACGATTAAAAGAATGAAAAAAGAAGAAAATGTGATATATCTCACTGGAAAAACAACTGACCTGGAAGAGATAATTTAAGAATTATTGAACTGCCTGCAGAAAGCCAACATCAAGAAAAGTCTAGACATCAGTTTTCAAGAAATTATCAAGTAAAATTGCTTTGATATCCTAGAAGCAGAGGGTAAAATCTAAATTGAAAGAACTTACTGATCATCTCCTGAAAGAGATCCCAGAATGAAAACTCCCAAGAATAGTATAGCGAAATTGAGAGCTCCCTGTTCAAGGAGGAAATGTTGCAAGCAGCCAGAAAGAAATAATGTAAATATAGTGAAGCCACAGTCAGGATAATATAGATTTAGCAGCTTCTACATTAAAGGATCAGAAGGCTTGGAATATGATATTCCAGAGGGCAGAGGAGCTAGGATTACAACCAAGAATCACCTACCCAGCAAAACTGAATATAATCTTTTGGGGGGAAATGGATATTTAATGAAATAGAGGACTTTCAAGTATTCCTGATGAAAAGAGCAGAGCTGAATAGAAAATATGACTTTCGAACATAAGACTCAAGAGAAGCATAAAAAAGGGAAACAGGAAAGGGAAACCGTTAAGGGACTTAATAAGGTTAAACTGTTTATATTCTATATGAGAAGATGATACTTGTAACTCCTAAGAACTTTATCATTTTTAGGGCAGTTAGGAGTTTACATAAACAGAGGGCATGGAATGATGGAATGATAACCCCCAAAAATTAAGGAGTGAGTAAAAGAAATGCATGGAGAGAAGGGGGAAGGGAAAGGTAGAATGGGGTATATTATCTCACATAAAAGATGCCTGAAAGAGCTTTTACAATAGAAGGGAAGATGGGGGGGGGGTGTCAGGCAGTTCTTGAACCTTACTCTCATCAGAATTGGCTCAATGAGGGAATAACATACACACTCAGTTGTGTATAGAAATCTATCTTCCTCCACAGTGAAGTTGGAGGGGACTGATAGAAGGGAGGGAGGATTAGGGGGAGGCAATGGTCAGAAGCAAAACACTTTTTAGGAGGGAGGGGGTGAAGAGAGGGGAGGACAAATGGGGGAAAAGGATGAAGGAAAATACACAGGAATCATAACTATGAATGTGAATGAGATAAACTCACTCATAAAACAGAAACAGAGTGGATTAAAAACTAGAATCCTACAATATGTTGTTTGTGTTTACAAGAAACACACTTGAAGCAGAGAGACATAAACAGTAAAGGTAAGGGGCTGAAACAAAATCTATTATGCTTCAGTTGAAGTAAAAAAAAAATTGGGGAGCAATCATGATCTCAGACAAAGCAAAAGCAAAAAATAGATCTAATTAAAAGAGATAAGCAGGGAAACAACATTTTGTTAAACAGTACTGTAGACAAATGAAGTAGTATCAACACTAAACATACATGCACCAAATGGAATAGCATCTAAATTCATGAAGGAAAAGTTACAGGAGAAAATAGTAGAACTATACTAGTAGGGGACCTCAACTTCCCTCTCTCAGAACAAGATAAATCTAAACAAATAAATATACAAGAAAATAAAACAAGAAAATTAAAAAGATAAACAGAATTTTAGAAAAGTTAGATATAATAGACCTCTGAAGAAAACTGAATGAGAATAGAAAGGAATATACCTTTTTCTCAGTGTTACATGGCATATATATAAAAATTGACCATGTATCAGTGTATATAAACCTCACAATCAAAAGCAGAAATATTAAATGCATCCTTTTCAGATCATAATGCAATAAAAATAACACTCAATAAAGGACCTTGGAAACCTAGATTAAAAATTAATTGGAAACTAATCCTAAAGAATGAGTGAGTGAAAGAACAGATCATAGAAACCAATAATTTCTTTAAAGAGAATGACAACAATGAGATAACATACCAGAACTTGTGGGATGTAGCCAAAGCAGTGTTTGGGGGAAATGTTATATCTCTAAATGCTTAAATCAGTAAAACAGAGAAAAAGAAGATTAATGAATTGGGCATGCAACTAAAAAAAAAAAAACTAGATGAGCAAATTAAAAATCCCCAATTAAACACCAAGTTGGAAAGCCTGAAAACCAAAGGAGAGATTAATAAAACTGAAAATTAGAAAACCAATGAAATAACAAACTAGGAGTTGGTTTTGTGGCCGGGGTGGGGGGGGAATGGACACAATAAAATTAGTAGTTAGTTTGATTTTTTTAAAAATCAAATTACTGGTATCAAAAATGAGAGTGAATTTACCAATGAAGATGAAATTAGAGCAATTAGCATTAGCTGTTCTGCCCAATTATATGCCAATAAATCTAACAATGTAAGTAAAGTGAATGAATATCTACAAAAACATAAATTGCCAAAATTAAGATGAAATAGAACACTTACATAACCCTATCTTAGAAAAAGAAATTGAACAAGCTATCAATGAACTCCCTAAGAAAAAATCCCCCAGGGCCAGATGGATTCACAGTTGAATTCTACCAAACATTTAAAGAGCAATTAATTACAATACTATTAAATTATTTGGAAAAATAGGCAAAGAAGGAGTCCTGCCAAATTCCTTTTATGATACAACTGTGGTGTTGATATCGAAACCAAGAAGAGCAAAAATAGAAAATTATGGACCACTTTCCTTAAAATTAGTACAGAAAGTTTAAATATGACAAGGTGGGCTGTATACCACGAATGCAGGACTAGTTCAATATTAGGAAAACTATCAGCATCATTGACCGCATCCATAACAAAACCAACAGAAATCATATGATTATCTCAACGGATGTGACGAAATGTGACACTCACTCCTATTTAAAACATTAAAAAAGAATCGATGGAGCTTCCCTTAAGATAACTAATATCTATCTAAAACCATCAACAAGCATTATCTGTGATGGGGATAAGCTATAAGCCTTCCCAACAAGATCAGGGTTAAAGCAAGGATGCCCATGATCTCCACTATTCAATAATTTAGTAGAAATTCTAGCTATAGCAATAAAAGAAGAAGAAATTGAAGGAATTAGAAGAGGCAGTGAGGAAACAAAACTATCTTTGCAGATGATATGATAGTACATTTAGAGAAACCTAGAGAATCAATTAAAAAACTAGTTGAAATAATTCACCAACCACACAGGATATAAAATAAACCCACATAAATTATCACCATTTTTTGTATATTACCAGCAAAGTCTAGCAGCAAAAGATAGAGAAATTCCATTTAAAATAACTGTAGACAATATAAAATACTTGGAGAGTCTGCCTGCCAAGACAAACCCTGGAACTATATGGACGTGATTACCAAACACTTTTTACACAAGTAGATCTAAACAATTGGAGAAATGTTAGTTGCTCTGTGTAGGCCAAACCAATAAAATAATGACAATTCTACTTAAGTTATTTTATTTCGGTGCCATACCACTTCAGCTACCAAAAATTATTTTATGGAGCTAGAAAAAGATCATAAAATTCATCTGAAAAAAAAAACAGCTCAAGAATAACAAAGTAATCAATGAAAAATATATAAAACAAGGTGGCCTAGCAATACCAGTTTTCAAACTGTATTACAAAGTGATAATTATCGAAACAATCTGTTACTGGCTGAGAAATAGAGTGGTGGATCACTGGAATAGATTGGGTATACAATATACCATAGTAAATGACGGTAGTAATCTAGTGTTTGATAAACCCAAAGATCCGTGCTTTTGGGAGAAGAACTCACTATTTGACAAAAACTACTGGGAAAACTGGAAGGCAGTTTGGCAGAAACTGGGTATAAAGAAACATCTCACACCATATGCCAAGATAAAGTCAAAGTGGGTACGTGCCTTAGACATAAAGGGTGATACCATAAGCAAATTGGGGGGCGGGGGGATAATTTACTTGTCAGATCTATGAATAAGGGAAGAATTTATGATGAAATGAGATAGCATTGTAGGACATAAAATGGATAATTTTGATTGAAGTAAAAAGATTTTGCATAAACACAACCAATGCAGCCAAGATTGAAGGGAAGCAGAAAACGGGAGGAAAAAAAATTACAATATATATCTGATACAGTCTTTGTTTTTCAAATTTATAGAGAATTGAGTCAAATTTATAAGAATGCAAATAATTCATCAGTTGATAAATGGTCAAAGGATATGAACAGGCAGTTTTTTAGATGGAGAAATCAAAGTTATAGTCATATGAAAAAATGCTCTAAATCACTATTGATTAGAGAAACGCAAATTAAAACAACTCTGAGGTACCACATTGCACCTATTAGATTTGCTAGTATAAGAGAAAAGGAAAAAAGGTTCACTAATGTACTGTTGGTGGAGTTGTGAACTGATCCAACCATTCTAGAGAACAGTTTGGAATTATGCCCAAAGGGCTATAAAACTGTGCATATGCTTTCACCTAGCAGTACTGCTACTGGGATTGTATTCCAAGGAGATTTAAAAAAAAAAAAAGAAAAGGACCTATATGTACAAAAATATTCACAGCAGTTCTTTTTATGGGGAGGAGATGCCCATCAATTGATGGAATACTATTGTGCTACAAGAAATGATAAAGGTGATGGTTTCAGAAGAACCTGGGAAATCCTAGATGATTTGATGCAGTGAAATGAGCAGAATCTCAGCAATACAGTGATCTAATACAATTCTGAAGTATTTATGATGAAAAATGCCATCCACCTCCAGAGAAAAACTGATGGAGTCTGCACGTAGATCAAAGCATGCTTTCCTTTTACTTTTCTTTATTTTTCTTGGTGTTTTTTGTTTGTTTTACAACACGACTAATATGCAAATATGTTTTGCATTACTGCACATGTATAACCTATATCAAATTGCTTGCCTTCTCAATGAAGGGGAAGAGAAGAAGGGAGGAAATTTGGGAACTCAGATTTTTTTGTTGGGTTTTTTAAAAATTTATTTATTTTTAGTTTTCAACATTTACTTCCATAAGATTTTGAATTTCAGAATTTCTCCCCATCCCAAGATGGCATACAATTTGACATAGGCTTTACATATACATTCATATTATACCTATTTTCACATTAGTCGTGTTGTAAAGAATAATTAGAACCAATGGAAGAAACCATGAGAAAGAAGAAACAAACAAAAAAAAAAGAGAGCAAATAATTTGCTTTGATCTGCATTCTGACTCCATAGTTCTTTTTCTGGATGTGGATAGCATTTTCCATCATGAGTCTTTTGGAGTTGTTTTAGATCCTTGTGTTGCTAAAAAGAGATAAATCTATCAAAGTTAGCACACAATGCGGCTGTTATAGTGTATGGTGTTCTTCTGGTTCTACTCACTTCATTTAGCATCAGGAAGTCAGAATTTTTTAAATGAATGTTAAAATTGTTTTCACATGTAATTAGAAAAAATAAAAAATTTTTAAAAGCAATAAGAAGCATTCTGTCATGTGGTCCTTTATACTTTCCACTTCTTTTGAGAACTATTTGTGCTTATTCTTTGGCCAGTTATCTATTGGGGCATGGCTTTTGGTGGGGTGTGTGTGTGTAACACAATATATACACACACTTTATTGTTTATATATTTTGAATACCAATCCCTTGCCAGAGAAACTTGGTACCATTCAACTGCTTCCCTTCTTATCCTAGGCACATTAATTTTGTCTGTGCTGGGCACATAGTAAGCTCTTAATAAATTCTCTCTCTCTTCCCCCAGTATGTTTGGCTATATGTACGTACACAGACCACTTCACATTCACATTTGACCCTCACGATAACTGTGAGGTCAGCATGGCGATTTCACCATTTTATACTTTGATCTGTGATCTTATCCATATACGTCCTCCCCCCATTAGTACACTTAGCAACTTCTCTAGTTCTTATCTTATTGTTCATATCTTCCTGAAAACCCTTCACAAAAATCGTAGCCATTTTACAGATGAGGAAATTTGAGTCCTGGATGAGTTAAGTGATTTGTGGAAAGTCATGCACTGTGAGTCAGTTGTGCAGCTGGGATTCCTGACTTGAAGTCCAGTCTTTCCACATGGCTTTCTCAGAGGGTGAGTTATACAGAAGAAATCAAAATAAACAAAAGCAGATATCAAAATGATGAATAAAGAAATCTAACAGCCGCTAAAGACAAAGAAAAAAAGGTTCATATGTGGCCCAGCATATTCAAAGATATTCATTTTTATAATTTCATAATTTTAAATTGTGTTAATCAAAGTAGAAATAACCCTGAAGTATCCAAAAGAAACATCTTTACCCTGTCCCCCTCCCCCTACCCCCCCCCATCACTGGCAGGAGAGATGTTTTTAGATGTCAGAGGGAAAGAAAGGGAAAGGTTATTTGGGTTACATAGCCCTCACTTTCATATTTGACAGCTATGTTTTTTGATATTTCTATTTGTAAAATATCATTTTTCTCCCCCATAAGAATACAGATTAGCTGCTACTATAGTTGTAGAGAGCTAGAGAGCATGATTTGTTTATTTTCCTTCTTTCTTCAGCTGAGAGACCAAGCAGGAGTGAAAAGAAAATCCAGAACAGAGCTTTTTAACAGAAATAAAGGATTAACTCTCTTTTTCAGTGCTCCCTCTCCTGTGTCATTCCCCCCCAGGCCTTTAAAAAATACTTCTCCCTTCTCTTTGAGGCCCAACTGAGGAGCCTGTCCCCAGATGATTGTCATCTCTCCTTTGTCCCATTTTCCGAAGTACTTCTTGTGGATCTTTATACTTATCTCACTCTCGTGTCACAATTGTCTGCAAAGGACTTTCCCAGCTATTTGACCGTGAGCTCCTTAAGAATAAAGTCTGGGCCTATATATGATACCCTCCTAGACATGAACTAGCATAGTCACACACACACACACACACACACGCTGTTGAATGACATGTGTACCAGGTTCAATGATGAGATCTTGCCAAATCCCACCTTATTCTAAGTTGTTACTAAGGATGGTTTGTGTCTTTTTCAAGATGAGTAAAAGAGGAAATTATATGACAGAACAGCTGTTTGAAAGCAGAATTTCCAAAAGAAGGCAGTGTGGTATAGTGGGAAGAGCCCTAGATCTGGAGTCTGGATCCAGATTTAAATTAGACTGTTACATACTTGTTACCTGTATGACCTTAGACAAGTCACTTTTCTTAATTTATTTCTTAGCAGAATAAGGAGTTTAGTTGATCTCTAAGGTCTCTTCTAGTTCTAAATCCTATACATTCTTTCTGTTTCCCCTTTTTTAGGTTCAAAGATAATTTAAACAAAAAGTAATCCTCATTAACTTTTGCGTCTGTTGAAATGTAGTCCCCCAAGGTTCAAATGGCAACTTTTTATCCTGAGAGGGGAGATTCATGGTGAGACTCAGTGCAGATAATAGTTTATAAAGCATTTTTAGATTACAAAGCACTTTCACACCCTGTTTCTTATTTGATCCTACAAGAAATCCTGTGAGGTAAGTAGTGCAAGCATTTTTATCTCCATTTTACAAATGTGGAAATAGTCTCAGAAGTGACCAGGAGAAGAACAGAAGTCCAAGGTTTCACAGCTTTTAATTGATGGAGTTGGAACTGTTTGTTGAACCCAAGTCTTTTGATTCATAGACTCGTTGACCCAAAATGTTAGGAGCCTTAAAGAAATAATAGAACCCACTCATTTTTAAAGATGAGAAATCTCCCAAGTCTAGGACCCTCTAGGTCTGCTATAGGAGCTGCACAGGAAGAAAAGAAAGAGAAAGCGATCTGATCACTCCCTCCACCACATTATAGACAGGATCTAGGCACTGTTAACCGGGAATCGGGAAAGGCTTTCTGTGGGAGATGGCCCCAGAGCTGGGCCTTGAAGGAAGGGAGAGATTCCAAGGGCGGAGGTGAAGGGGGGAGTTGCATTCCAAGCATGGGAAAGATCTGGAGGACGGGGGCGGCAGGAAAGCAAAAGGGCATGTTCCGGACTGGCCCAAGAGGAATCAGTTTGGCTGGAACATTGAGTGCATGGGGAGAGGGGGGGCTACATGGGGAGGGGGATGCCTTAGACGCCCCCGCGGAGCTGGGCACTGCGCAGACGCCCCGAGGAGGGAGGCGGGCTTTTTCCAGCAACTATTTAAGTTTCCCCCAAGTCTAAGCAGCCGGGTCTTGGGCTTGGATGAGGGCTGTTGGTGTCACCCACACCTCCCCTTTTTCCTCCTCCCCACTCCCTGGTGACCTCCTCTCATCTGGGCCATGCAGTCTGTAGTGTCTCCTGTGACCAAGGCCATCTTCGTGGCTTTGTTCCTCTTTGCCATCCTGCTCATCCTCTACGTGATCCTCTGGTACATCTGCAGAGACGTGGACAACGACTACATCTGAGGTCCGCAGGCTGGATGGCTGCTGTCTCCCGCACGAACAGGTAGGGGGACAGCTTGCTGCCTCATCAAGGTATGGTAGCACACCCCCTGCCTCCTTGCCCTTTGGCCCACACCTGCCCTCCACGGTAGTGCCCCCTCCCCGGTCCCTATGGCCTCTGTCCCCCACCCTGCAGCCCCGGGCTGTACCCTCCCCTTGGAGCAGAGCTTCTCACCTGTTCTCCTCCCCATACGCCACCTTGAACCTGCCACCTTATAGTTCCCTTTCCATTTTTCTTCCTCACCTGCAGCACTTCCCCCCACCCCCCCACCCCCAAGTTTACTGTTGGGGGAGTTGACAGCTCATTCATTCCTATTAGTCCGGGAGGTTTTCCCGTGGCCACGGGCATCGACTGCTCCTCTCCTTGTCCGGACTTGGGTACCTGGTTGCGGGCTGCTCCTGTGGCTGCTGGCCCAAAAGAGACTGCGCTGGAAGCTGGACAAATGTGGCTTGGAGCGGGAGGGGTGCCATGGATGAGCGTGGACTGCATCAGCAATCAGGACCTGGGACACAATTCAGTCTCTTGTCACTTACTCCCTTTGTGATCTAAGACAAGTCACTTCTTTCTGGGCCTCAGTTTCCTCATCTGCAAAATGAGAGGATTAGACTAGATCATATCTATGAGATCCCTTCCAGCTCTAAATCACTGACCCCTGCATGCTACTGGAGGGGGCTTATCCCTGAAGCTTGAATACTGCTTCTTCCTTGCCCTTCCCCCACAAATCCCCTAGAGCAGTCTGTTCAAATGTTATGAGAGGCAGGCAAATCCACTTTACAGAATATATAGTATTAATTCATGTCCATTTTATAACCAGCCTGGATTTCTTTCCTTTTCAGTGTCCTTTAAGCTCAGATAGAAGGTAGCAGTGAAAGAATGTGTGTGTGTGTATGTATGTGTTTGTGAGGTTTAATTTATTTAGTGGGATGAGGAGGCGGGAAATGTTCCAAGCCTGTGACTTCATCTTTATGGGAAACTCCCTCTGCTAATTGGCAAGATTGACAATACCTCTGTAACTTAGTCTTAAAGAATTGTCTGGAACATTGAGAATGAAGAGATGCGACAGGATTATATAGCCAGTATTGGTGAGAGGCAGGATATGAACCCAGATCTTACTGAGCCTAAGGCAAGACATCTATCTAATAGGCATTGCTGCTTGCTCTGTCAAGATATATAGAGACATCTCAAAACCACACATTAACATTTTCTGTAACTTATTCTTTGAAGCTTATTCTACTAGTCTAGTCAGAAGTTAAGAAAAGGAGAAATCAGTGATTAAATATCCAATACAACATAGACATTTCCTTTTCTCCATGATTAGGTTCCTGTTCTCTGTGTCCTATCCATCCACTGGAGGAGAGTAGCATTCTGATCCAGTAAGTACTTCCCCAGCTCAGATGTTTATAGCTGTTGTCATTGTCCAGTCATTTCAGTTGTGTCCAATTCTTTGTGACCCCATTTAGGGTTTTCTTGGCAAAGATCCTGGAGTGGTTTGCCATGTCCTTCTCTAGCTCATTTTACAGATGAGGAAACTGAGGCAAACAAGGTGAAGTGACTTGTCCAGGGTCACACAGCTAGTAAGTGTCTGAGGCCTGATTAAAACTCATGAAGATGAGGCTTCCTGATTCTAAGCCCAATACTTTATCCACCATACCACCTATTTATAGTACTTTGTCATATTGCTGGCATTTCTGCCACATTTGATGAAGAAATAGAAGATTTTATTTATCTCCAATCATGAATGTAATAATCAGTGGCTCATCTGAATGTTGACAATGAAGAATATGTGTTAGACTTCTGGCTAGAAAAAAAAATAGAATACATACCTGGAGATTATCAAGTAAAATCCATTCAGAAGTGGTGACTGATGATTGGAAGTGTTAAGAGTTTGCCAGTCTCTTAAGAATTTTTCCCATGTAGACCTTTTCTATGTTCTTGGGAATTGTTCTGTATAGAAATCCTTCCTGGGATTCAGGGCAGAAGGAATGGGAGTGCTACCTCTTATCTTTTGGAGGCTACCCAGTATAATGCTAAAGGTGATCAGTATCTGATTATATATGACCTTGGGCCAGCCTCTTCCTTTCTCTGGACCTCACTTTCCTCTTGGTTAAAATGGTGAGATTGGACTCTGTCATCTAATGCAACCTTCTACCCCATTTCCCGATCCCAACTCATCACTTTAAGTAAGCATTGTCCACTTTGGGAAGAGGACAAAATTAAGTTCAGGAGTATTGTAAAGATCATGTGTTGAGATCCTCTTAATAAAGGTGCTATGCGAAGTGCAAAGATATTCTAAAATTTCTAGCAGAAAGTACAATGCATATGCACAAGAGAAGGTCTGCCTAAGAATGTGAGAGGCTGCAGTCTTTAGTTGTCCCACTTCTCTCCTTGACATTCCACAGAGTGCCAGTGATGCACCCTCCTGAAGCACAGAACAGAAGAAACCTTCCCTATATGTGTGGCTGCTTGCTCTCCCCTGGTGCTGCCCACCCCACCATTTTGACTGCTTAATTAGAGTTATCTTGAGGCCCAGGACCACCACTACATCACAGCACTCCAAATGTGAGTTACTGTAGTAAGTTTTCACAGAGCCAGAGGGGAGCAGAAAGCTGCTGTCTCTTCATCTGAGTCTAACTCCATAGGGCCTTAAATATTTCAGCAAAACAGAGCAAAATTGAGTGTATTATTCAGTTATACAGCTTGATTTGTTAAAACATTTATTAATGAAATTGCGATGGGCTTGCTAAAATATGCTAAATTTAATAAGTGTAGTATAGTAATCCGTGGATAACCCAAGGTGCTAGATGAAAGGTCTCTGGTTACAGCATGGTGCTAATTAGGCCCCAGCAGGGTCTCTCCTCATGTGTCCCAATTAGCTTTATTCTAGCCCAAACAAAAACTGACTGTAGCATTTCCCTCAAACATGAAAGGCAGACTCTTAAAAAAAAATAAACTTCTATTTTAAAGAGACAGGACAGCTCTCCACAGCATCACTGTTTAATGAGACACTTCTCCCCTACTCCCCAGCCCCTACCACTTTCCCAAGCCCAAGTTATTTAGGGAATGACACCAGAATAAACTGTGAGACTCTATGTTGCCCTGAAATGGAATATATAACAATTTCACTTCCTAATTAATATCATTCACTGAGAAGAATGAAGTCATTTTGTCACACTGAACAAGGAAACTTCATTCCCACCATGGGACAGTGTGAACAAGTGGTTGTCTGACCTTGGACGACCAGCTTGATTATCTGCATGCAAATTACTCACTTTGTGGATTGCCTTTGGCCATCAGTGGGTATGTGCTCAGAGAATGTAAATTGATCTGAATCTTTGCCCCAGTGAGATGCATTTGTAATTCAGATGCTTAAAAAAGGTCTGTGATTTAACCAGTCTGAGTGTTCTGTCCACCAATGTAGAGTTTAATCCCTTCACGCCATAATATGCAGTTTCATGCATCTCTGGCAGGAAAAAAAAATTCACCTAGAGTCATATTTTCTGATGATGAGGTTGAACGTTTCTGAAGGCAAATCGGTTGCTGCTGCTACTAAAGTCATCTAATGCATTTGTGAGCTTAGTATGTGTGAGTTCTGGAATGGAAAGAAAGGCAAGCGATTTTGTAGAATCAAAAATCAACAGGGCCAATTGAATGCACTGGATGTGTTGTGGGGGGTAGAGGGCTGAGAAAGAGGTTTCTTTTCTTTTTTTTTCCTTTTCTTTTTTAGGCAACTGGGGTTAAGTGACTTGCCCAGGGTCATACAGCTAGTAAGTGTCAAGTGTTTGGTCTGAGGCCCGATTTGAACTCAGGTCCTCCTGACTTCAGGGCCAGTGCTCTATCCACTGAGCCACCTAGCTGCCCCCGAGAAAGAGGTTTCAAAGATGACTCTAGTGTTTCATGGAACCAATGACTGCAGTTACAAGTATCTCAATGTCTACCAAGTCCAACAGATACCTGAATAAGAATCTGCTTTATGGCACACTCAACAAATGGTCATCCAGATTTTGCTTGGAAATCTCTAGTACAGGAGCTGCCTCTTTTTCAACTTCTACCCCTTGTTCATAGTTCTAACCTCTGGGGCCAGGCAGAACAAGTGTAATCCATCTACATGACAGACCTACCATTACTTGAAGACAGTGATGCCACTAAGTCAGCAAGGTACAGTGGTAGGAGCTATGGCTTTGGAGTCAGAGGATCCTGGTTTGAATTCACATACTGTCTGTGTGATAATAGGCAAGTCAGTCAACCTCTCTGGGACTCAGTTTCCTCATCTGTAAAATAGGGGTAATAATATTTGTAGTATCTACCTTATGGGGCTGTTGTATATGTAAAACACCTTTCAAACATTAAAGCAGGAGACAGATGTTAGCTGTCATCATCCTGGGTGCTAACATCTAGCCTCTCTCTGGTTTATCCATGGCTTTCCTAAAACAGGGCCCCTAGAACTGAACACATGATCTGAACAGGGAAGGCTGATTCAGGACTATCATCTCCTAGTTGTAAGCCTGGATAACTGAGAGAATAACATAAATAGGGAAGTATAAAAAGCAAGTTGGTTTGGGGGAAGGGAGATCATATAATATCCACTGGGGGTCTTTGGAACACTTGACAGATTCTCATTTGTCCAAAAGGTTTTTGGCATGGCCTTGTTGGAAGGCAGGCTATGGACTGGATGGTCTGTCAAGATCTTTTCTAGCTCCTGTCTGGCCTCAAATCTCTCATCCTCTATATGGCCGTAAGAACGACTTTCCTAAATCATGGGTCTGACAACTTTCTACCTTTTCAACCTTCTTCCACGTCACTCCTCCCATGTGCTCTGTGATCCCTTGATATTGGTCTCCTTGCACAATACTCTTCATCTTCCGACTTCAGGCATGTTCTCTGGCTGATCCTCCTCTCTGGAATACTCTCCCTCCTAATCTCTGTCTCTGGCTTCCCTGGTTACTCTCAATTCAGATATCCTGTTTGTATATAATAGTTTTCATGTCTTCCCCATTAGAGTGTGGGCTCCTTCAGAACAGGCACTGTCTTTTGCCATTCTTTATATCTGTAGCACTTAGTATTGTGCCTGGCACATTTGTTGTTCATTTGTTTCAGTTGTGTCCTCCTTTTGGGGACCTCATTTGGGCTTTTCTTAACAAAGATACTGAGTGGTTTTCTGTTTTCTTCTCCAGCTCATTTTACAGATGAGTAAACTGAGGCAAATAGGGTTAAATGACTTGCCCAAGGTCACACAACTAGTAGTGTCTGAGGCTGGATTTGAAATCAGGTCACCCCAGCTCCAAATCCAACACATAGTAGTTGCATGATAAAAGCTTGTTGATTGATTATCAATTGTCCGATTGATGACATGCACGCGCACACACACATCTTCCAAGCACTCTACAATCTAGTTATATTGGCCTGTCTGCTGTTCCTCAAACCTGACAATCCATCTCCTAATTAGATTCCCTTTTGTACTCTCTCACTTCTGCCTCTTAAGTCTCTGAAGACTCAGTTTAAATGCCAATTTTTGCATTCCCAATTCTTCCAGTCCTTTTAGCTTCCTAGGTTCTAGAGCTTTTCCCACTGAGATTACCTTGCATCCACTTGGTGGATAACTTGTATATACTTACTTATTTACATGTTGTCTCCCTGAGTTCCTGCCCTTTTTACCTTTCTTTGTATGTCTAGAACTTAGCACAGCAACTGGTGTATAGTAAGCATTTAATAATTGCTTGTTGATTGATTGTCATTTGTGGAGAATGCCAAGTATGCAAGTTGCCACTGGATATGATTTAATAGCTAAATCTTAGGAAGTTTGTCTGGCACCTTCTCTACTTCACCATGCTGCCTCTTGTAGTATAGTGACTTTCAAACCATTCCTTGGAGTATCTCTAGGGAATTGCTTGTCATGGTTACCACTGAATCCATGTCTGTTTCTGTAGCCCTTAGCTCTACCCCTTCATGAAACCAATATTCTCGAAGATAGCATTTGGTAAAGTATTATTGTTTCTATACCTGGATTTCTACCTAATCTCATTGACTTTGCAGGATATGATATGAAAATTTATCATCTGAAATAATGTGATCTTGACTGCATTGTTAGAATTTTGCTTTTTTTTTTTTTCTAGAATGGAAACTTCCCATCACACTGCTTTCCAGTCCTTTGTGGTGGCTTTGAAACAACCCTGGAGGGATATGTGGAAGAATCTTGTCCATATCTTTAACTCAATACTGGCAGAGAGCCACATAAAGCCTTTTTTTGAGGGGAACAAATCAGGAAGGGAAAACAACAGTCAAAAATGAAAGAGGTGAGAGAACCCTCTCAAAATCATTCCTTGTCTAGACTGCTTCTCACTAGCAGGGAAGAGCGGGTTGCTGGGATGGAAATGATGGAAACCCTAGAGGGAAGCAACATTTCCATCCTAGAGCTTGTAACAGAAGAAAGAATAACTGGACATAGTCTGTCATGCATCCTAGATTTTAAAAAAGAAGATTGTGAAGGGTTCAGAGGAAAGATAGGTAGGATCTCATGGAGTAAAATGCCTCAGGGAAAGCTGGCTCCCAGAGTTGGGAAATGCTCAAAAATGAACTTCTGAAAACAAAAAGGTAAACAATTCTGATGAGGAGGAAGAATAGGATTTGTCTAAATAGATTCATTCGGAGACACACAGAACTCACCAACAGACTTAGAGTTCACAAAACAAATGAACAGGGGATGGAAACAGGGCCAAGTAACAGAAGATGATTTCAAGAAAGCAGCACGGTACTGGAAAAATACTCTCAGTAATGCTAAAGCTCAGACTGAGCTGAGGCTGGGAAGTGAAGCTAAGGGCAACAAAAAGATTTGTTTTTACTTGTTTTAGTCATATTGGGAGAAAAATAAGGATCAAAGGAGGTCTAGGACTTTAGCTTAGGCTGGGATGCTGATAACTGACAAGAGAGAAAACACCCAGCTGCTTTGTTCAATTTTCCATTTTCTCTACAAAGGAGAATGACCTTTATCTTAGAAAGGAGAGAATAAAATGACTAACAGAGAGTTGAGACCTAAGATAAGTAAGGAGAGGAGATAGTAAGAGAACACTTAGTTGTTCTTGATGAATTTCGGCTACCTGGTGAATGCCATGCTGAGGTCCTGAAAGACTTGGTGGTGTGATTGATGAGTCACTCTCAGGGATAATTGAAAGACCATGGAAAATGGGAAAGGTTCCACAAGATCAGAGAAGGACAAATATCCCAATTTAAAAAAAAAAACCAACCAAATTCCCCAAAGTCTTCCAACTATAGACCAGTGGGCTTAATTTTGATTCCTGGGAACATTCTAAAGTGGATCATTAAAGAGTTGGTCAATGAACATCTATAAAGGGAAGCAGTCATTATAAAAAGGCTAGCATGGTGGCTTCACTGAGAACAGATTGTGCCAGAGTAACTTCATTTCCTCTTTTTTGACAGGATAATTAAACATGTAGATGGGGGGATGCTGTGGCTATAGTTTACCTAAATTTTAGCAGTGCTTCTAATAAAATATCTCATGCTATTCTTCTAGAAAAAAAATGAAGAGATGTAGATTATATGATTATACAAACAGATGGATTCAGAATGGTTAGATGGGCAGACTCAAAGCACATCTGTGAATGGGTCAATGTCACTGTGGCAAGAGGTTTCCAGAGGAGCACCCTTGAAATCTGCCCTTGACTCGGTGCTGTTGAACATTTTTATCATTGGTTTTTATAAAGGCATAGATTATATGTTCATCAGATTTGCGGATGGCACAAAGCTGGGAAGGATAGCTAACAATGCAGAGTGATAGGATACAAAAAGATCTCGACAGGCTAAAGTATTTGGTGAGAATCCAATATGGTTAAACTCAATTAGAGTAAATATAGTTTTGTATCTGGGGACCAAAAAAATCACCTTTACAATTATAAAAAAAGGAGGCATCTGTAGATAGCAGTTCTGAAAAAAAAAATCTGAGGGGAGTTTGTGGGCTTGAAGCTTATATTACAAGCTCAGTGTGAATCATTGATAATGATGGGGAAGCAAAAAATATCAAAAAAAATAAAACCCTACTGTTACCTTGGGCTCATCTAATACAGGTATCACTTCTGGGAATGGGGAGATGATAGTATCACTCTTCTCTGCCCTCATCAGACCTCATGTGGATTGTGTTCAGTTCCAGGCAACACCGTTTAAGAAGGACATTTCTAACCTGGAGTGTCCAGAGGAGGGCAACTGAGATGACTGAAGATCCTTGAATCCAAGACATATGAGGATCATTTGAAGGAACTGGGCAGGTTTAGCCTGGAGAAGGGAAGACTCAGGGGAGGACAGAATATCTATCTTCAAATTTTTGAAAGGGTGTTATGCAGGGGAGATATTAGGTCTCATTCTGTTTGTCTCCAGAGAACAAAATCAGGAACAATGGGGGATTGTACAAAGGGGCCAGCTGAGGCTTGACTTCCTCAGCATTAGAACTGTTCCAATGTAGACTAGCCTTTTTCAAGAAGTTTTTTGGCAGAGGCAAGACAACTACTCGTCCAGCAAATTACAGGGGGGATTCGTTCTGTGTGGGGCTTGATCAAGATGGCTTCTGAAAATCCCTGGATTTCATTTGTGTGGATTTGATTTGTGCTTACGTTAAGAGAGATGCAGGGTGGGGTGAGGGCCAAAGAGCCAAGTTGTAATGACAGTTTGCTGGTGTTAGGTCATGAGCTTTGGGCTGTGAAAGTGACAAACAGCTTTATGTGGTGGCACCTTCTATAATTTTGTTAATTGGAGGGGGAGAGAATATTACTTTTGACTTCCTTTTGAACTTTTTGTTCCCTTTTTATGAAATGAGTATTGTCAGGGTATTAAGAAATGTTTGAATATTTTGAAATGAGTACTACACAAATACTCCAGTCATATTTCTTATGGTATTGAGAACTTCCATATATTTTCCTTAACTGTCCATTAATTATCTATCAGTAAGCATTTACTGTCCACCCAAAAAAGAGAACCCAGAAGAGCACTGCATATTATAAAAAGCTGTATAAGTGTCAGCTTTTGTTTTTACTGTCCATTTTGCAGGTTATTTGTGAAGCATTATATTGTGATAAGGACACCTAGGTGGTGCTGCAGTGGATAGAGTGCTGGGCCTGGCAACAGGAAGGCTTATCTTCCAAAGTTCAAATCTGGCCTCAGACACTTACTAGCTATGTGACCCTAGGCAAGTCACCTAACTCTGTTTGCCC
The DNA here is from genome assembly GCF_003287225.1 of Phascolarctos cinereus. NCBI lineage: Eukaryota > Metazoa > Chordata > Mammalia > Diprotodontia > Phascolarctidae > Phascolarctos > Phascolarctos cinereus. The sequence continues at coordinate 30,719,620 of NW_027556291.1, forward strand.
TACTTTCCTCATTTGTAAAAATGAACTGGAGAAGGAAATGGCAAACCACTCCAGGATCTTTGCCAAGACAACCCCAAACAGGGTCACGGAGAGTCAGACACAACTGAAAGAACTCAACAACAAATATTGAGAGAAGCAGGAGTCCTCCACTAAAGATGTATTTAGTAGGGGGCCTGATGTGAGGAAGAAGGGAATTTGCTTATTTCTGTTTTCCCTTTGACCCTGATCACACTCATAACTCTTGATACCCACTCCCATTGCTTTGAGATTTTGGAGACTGGGGAAGAAGGAAAAAAAGTAAGAAGGGATAAATGAAGAGCAGAGTAAGTCTGACTGCATCACTGAGTCCTCTGCTCAAGAAGCTTCAGTGGCTCTCTGCTGCCTCTAGTATAAAATGCAACCTCCTCCCTTCACAAAACGGCTTTAACTTGTCCTTCCTGACTGATAGCATGTTACTTTTTTTCCCACATACTTTACCTCTCAGCCAAATTGTTCTGGGTATGTGACATTCATCTCACACACAAGTCATTCCCCATGTATAGAATGCTCTCCTGCCTCATTTCCACCTCTTGGGATCCCTAGCTTCTTTCAAGGTTCAGCTGAAGTGCTACCTCCTATCGATTTCCTCAGTGTCTTCTCACTAATTACTTTGTATTTTGTGTATATATGTATATGAGTTAAATATCTCATTAAAAGATTAATATTGAATATGAGTACATCCAACTAAACTTGACTATTTACACTGAAATTAATAATTGTAACATATAAAGCATCTTAAGAAATTTTCAGTTACTCTAAGGCCTTATCAGGCTTGTTAGTCCATTCTTTCTAATTTGCTTTTCCCCTTTAGTTAATGCTATATGCTAATGCTCCACTCTTCTGGTCTGTTCTTATCACTTCACTTTTTATGTAGGTCTTTCTAGATTTCTTTGTATTCTTCATACTTGGCAGTCTTAATGGCTATATTTTATTCCATTACATCCTTGTGCCGTATTTCATTTAACCATTTCTCTATTATTCAACATCTAGTTTTCAGGGTTTTTTTTTTCAATAACACGTAATATTCCTATGAAAATCTTAGAACAGGTAGATTTTTTTAAAATAATGCTTTCAGGGTATATCTTCAACAGCAGAATAATTATTGAGTCAAAGGATTTGATTATTTTTGTAACTTTTACTGTGGAGTTGTTCTCCAAAATAACTACAAGTTTGCAGTTTCAACAGATGAATCTATCTCTTCTTCACAATTCTACCAGCTTTGAGTTTGGTTGCCTTTGTTTTCTTTTTGCCAATTTGTTGGCAAATAAATTGAGGTGGGGCTTCAAAGTTGTTATAGATTACAGCTCCTTGATTCTTGGTGAAATTGAGCATTTTTCAAAGTAATTATTAATAATTTCTGTTGTCTCTTTTGAAAATTGTGGGTTCACATCCTTGGACCATTTATGCACTGTGGACTAGGAATTACTCTTGTAACTTTTAAACAGTTTGATATATATTTTGAATGTCTAGATTTTATCTGTCATATTTGCTGTAGATATGTTTACCAATCTATGATTGTTTTTCTTTTGAATTATATTGCGTTTGGTTGGAGAGAAATTTTTAAAATTTTCTGTGAAGTCAATCCTTTTCTTCCTAATAATTCCCTCTGTTTTTCAACTGAAAAACAACTTAATCTCCTTTCCACAATTATTACAGATACCTTATTCTACTTTCTCCCATATTATTCTAGTTTTTATATTTCTCTTATAGTTAGCATTTTACTAGGCTGTACATTATAAGATGTGGGTCAAAATTCCTTTTCCATCTCATTGCCAAGTAATTTTCCTGAATACATATATTAAATAACAAATCTTTTCCAGTTTTTATTTTGTATAGGCTTATCAAACACTGATTTCTTTATGTCTATTGAATTGCACGTCTGTTGTGTCTATCCCATTTCACTGGTATATTTTCTTCTGATACTTTTTTTTCCCCTCTAATTCTAGTTTTGATTATTAGTTTCTGCAGCTTTCTCTCGAGTGTGACCTTTACTGTTCCTGCCTACTTGTTTATATAAATTTCCTTTTAATTTTCTCTGGTTCTTATAAAGAAGCATTTTGGTATTTTTATTGTTCCATTAAATATGTAAATTCATTTAGGGAATGTTATTTTTGCTGTCTTATTCAGGCCAATCTATGAACATCACCAATCCCTCTGGTTATATTGATCCTCCTTTATTTTGGTCATTATAGTTGTACAGCTGCCCTTTTACAGGTCCTGTGATTTCTACATATTTGATAGTTTCTGTTATTACAAGGGGGATTTCTTTTTATTTTGTTTTCTTAATCTCTATAATTAACAAATAAGAATTAGATGACTTTGTGGATTAATCTTGTGTCTTTCAACTTTGGTGAACTCATTTATTGTTTCCATTACTTTTTTGACTGAAGGGTTTTGGTTATTTGATTTTTCTAGATGGCTTATCATGTTATCTGCACGTGATGGTATTCTGACTTTTTCATTCCCAATGTTAATCCTTCTAATTATCTTTTTTCTCTCTTGTTACAGTTGCTAGACTTTTTAGTTCCATTGCTATAGTTTTTTTATGTGTTCTATTATTTTGACAGCTCTCCTTGAGGTGAGCCAGCCTTCCATGCCTAGTGTAAACTTGCTTGGTTCATGATGAATAGGGTGCTTAATGAATTGCTGTAGTCTCTTGACTATTTTATTCAGTATTTTTATATCTGTATTCATTAGGGAAATTAGCCTATAATTGTCTTTTTAGATGTTATCTTTACCTGGTTTTAAAATTGATACAATATTTCCCCCATAAAGGGAGTTTAATAATGTTCTTTCTCTATATTTATGAATAAGTTATGTAACATAACAATTATTTGTCCTTAGAATGTTAGAATTCTGCTGTGAATCTGTGTGGGCATTTCACTGCAAGCTAACTTTTTAATATCTTACCTTATTTTTTCTTTATCCAAGAATGGTTTTCTTAAATTATTAATTTTGCCAGTTTAAACGGTTTTTAATCTTTGTAGATATTAATTTGTCACACTATAGCTGTGTATAGTATATCTAAAAGTACTTTTGATTTAATTCATATTGTTATCATTCCTCCTTTGTTATCTGTAATTTTGCTGATATGCATTTTCTCTCTCTTTTTTTAAAAAATTAGATTTTCTATTGTTTTTTGAATTTTGTTGATGTTTTTTTAAAAAACAGCTCTTGGTTTTCGTTATCAATTAAATTGTCATTTTCTTATATTTCTGATCTTCCCTTTATAATTCCCTTTTTAAAAAAAAAACTGTGTTCCTTTCTTAGGGTCTTTAGGAACAAGTATATATGTATATATGTATATATATATATATATATATGTGTGTGTGTGTGTGTGTGTGTGTGTGTGTGTGTGTGTGTGTGTATGTATATATAATATTTTACTTTTTCTTTATTAATGTCGATTGGCTGATTCCTGTAGGTGTGGATATGGAGTATTATTGTCCTTGTCTTTTTAATATTCTCTTCTTTTTTCTAATTTCTTCTTTAACCCAATCATTGCTTATCGTGTTATTTTTCAATTTCCACATAGTTTTGTAGCTTTTACTCTTGCTCTGCACCAGTAGGATGTAAGATGCTTAAGGGCAGGAACTCTTGGTTTTGCCCTCCTATCACTGGCACAGTGCTTAAAGCCCTTGTCTGGCCATGTTGCTTCTTTCTCAGTGTGCTCATATGTCTTCTTATTGCCCCTAGGATAAAAGAGAGAAGCCTTGGGCACTTAACCCTGTCCAGTCTGCTCCTACCTGCCTTTCCGGGTTTATTGCTCTTCTTTGTGCACTCTGCACTCAAGCTATTTAGTGAACATTTCGTAGACAACATCCCACCTCATATTTCTGTGTTTTCGCACAGTACTCAATGCCCAGAATGCACTTGTTCTCCATAGAATCCCTAGCCCTTTCCAAGGTTCAGTTCATGAGCCACCTCCTACAGGAGTTTTCTCCTGATCCCTTAGTTGTTAGTACCCTTCCCCATCCCAATTACTTTGTGTGTACTTTATAAATATGTTGTATTATTTATCCGTGTCCATTTTTTCCTGCCCAATATAATGTAAGCTACTTGAACACAGGGACTGTGTTATTTTTGTTTCTGTGCCTCCAGTGCCTACCATATATTAGGCACTTATTAATGAAGTGCTAAATAAATGCTTAACAAATCAAATGTTGTAGTTATTCAATTCTATTTATTGCATTATGATCTGAAAATACAATATGTATAATTCCAGCCTTTTGAAGTTTTGCAGGGCTAGTACGTCAGCCATCTTGTGAGCGTTTGATATATACTTAAAAGAATGTATATCCCTACTTTATTTCCACCCAACCCCCATCTCTCTCTCTCATTGGTATGGAGCTCCCAGGATAAAAATTCTCTCTACCAATACGGTATGCAGACTGGCAACTGTTCTATAAACTCAGAGTCTTAGAAAATTGCCTGGAGCATGAGAGTTTAAGTGACTTGCCCAGGGTCACACAGCCAATATGTGCAAGAAGTGGAACTTGAATTCACAATATCCTCACAATGAATCTGGCTCTCTGATCACAGTGAAACCCTGCCTCTCATGTTCTCTCTAAATATCTATTAATGCCTTGTTATGTAAGCAGTTCAAATATGTGATTTCTTTATTCTTCCTTCATATGTATTTTGTTATCTGTTTAGAATTTCTGCCTGATAGAATGTAAGCTGCTATAGGGCAGAGACTATTTGATTTTTGCTTTGGAATTTCCAGCCCTAGCACAGTGCCTTACACGTGGGAGGCTCTTAATAAATGTTTGTTGTTGAGTTGAATTGATTGAACTGAGTATTCATTTCTTGGGTGTGTTATGGTGGGGAGTCATTCTTGAGATATGGGGATAGACCACATGACCTCCGAGGCAACTTTCAGTTTTGACTTTCTGCATCATAGAGGGGATTTCTGTGCAGTGTGGAAGGCGGGATGAGGCAATATCTGGGGTCCTTTCAAATTCCTGGATTCTGTCATTCCGTAGTTGATTTTCTAACCAACCTTCTCCAGATGCACAGTGGTCCTGAAGGCCACAATTGGTTGGCTCAGAAGAATGAGCATAATGAATGAAAACTCCTCTGTCTTTCTTCTCTTCTTCCAGTTGCCCCATTCACACCAGATGCTCCCTTTTGTGAATTCTGTCAAAAGGGATATCCTGTGTGAAAGGGGTTGCTGGGGCTGAATCCCTGAGCAGGAAAACTAAAAGGAAGCAATGACCCTACTTGGAGGGGAATCCCAGATTTTCTTTCACAACTTCACCAATGAGTAGTCGCAACATCCTGACAATATCACCGGCCTATGCTTGAAGACTTCCAATGAGAGGTGGCTCCTTACACTTTTAGGATTGTCTGTTAACCTTAGCAATCTAGAGTCAACATTGGTTGTTGTATTTCTGCTAAATTCTGTTACACTTTAGTATTGTATTAATTTCCATTATTGTGTTCATTGTGTATATTCTTCTGATTTTGCTTCAGTCTGTTATAGGTCATACAAGTCTTCCTGTATTTCTTTGAATTGTTGAAACTTATCATTCCTCATAACACAACACTATTTCATTACATTTATTTACCACAGTTTGTTCAACCATTCCCCCAGTAACAAGCATGTAATTTGTTTTCAGATTTTGCTGTCACAAATAGTGCTGCTCTGAATATTTGGGTACATATGAGTCTTTTCTATCATTGATCTCTTAGTAATGGAACCTCTGGTTCTATGGTTATGACCAGTTTAGTAACTTTTCTTTCATATTTCCAAATTGTTTTCCAGAATGGTTAGAGTAATTCCTATTTCTACTGAGAGTGAATTAATGTGCCCATCTTTCCATAGTCCCTCCAGCCCTGACTTTTTCTTTTCTTAATAACTTTTTTTCAAACAAATATCTGCCTTCTCTTGCTGCCATCCTCCACCTCCAGCAAGAAAAAACAAAATCCCCTCTTACAAACACGTAGAGTCAAGCAACACAAATTCCCTCATTAGCCACGTTCAGAAAATGTATTTTATTCTGCTGTCTAAGTCCATCACCTTTCTAGCAGGAGGCGGGTAGCTTGTTTCATCATGAGTACTCTGGAATTATGATTGGTTATTGTGTTGATCAGAGTTCCTAAGATTTACGAAGTTGATTATCCTCACAATGTTTTTGTTATAGTATAAATTGTTCTCCTGGTTCTGTTCACTAGTAGTTGATATTAGTCTTCTCTGAAACCATCTCCATCATCATTTCTCACAACCATATACCACAAATTGTTTAGCCATTCCCTAATTGATGGGCACCCCCTCAGTTTCCAGGTTTTTTTCCATCACAAAAAGAGCTGCTCTAAATATATTTGTACACATAGGTCCTTTTCCTCTTTACTTGATCTTTTTGGAATGTAGACGTTATCACTGGGTCAAAGGCAGAAATATGTTGGTAAATATTTAACAATTGATCCTCAAAAAATGCATTCACTACACACTTAAGTTTAATCTGCATTAATATATTAGTCTCTATCACTTTTTGAAGTCTAGAAAATTTACAGGACAATCAAGCCCTGATTTGTAACATTTGCCAGTTTCTGAGGTGTAAATACCCTGAATATTGTTGGTTTGTGCCGGCTCTGGTACACTCCAGATAATGGGCATAGTTCCAAAATTGCTGTCTAAGATGGCTAGACCAGTTTGCAGCTGTACCAACAATACATTACCTGTTTTCCTAAAGCTCCTCTGTTTGTCATCTTCCTTTTTTGCCAACTTTGTCAACCTCATGGGTGTAAGGTGGTACCTCACAGTTATTTAAATGTGTTTTTCTAGTTATTAGAGATTTAAAGCATTTTTTCATACGGCTATTGAAAGCTTGAATTTCTTCCTCTGAAAACCATGCGCTCATATCCTTGGGCCATGTATCAGTTGGGGAATGGCTCTTATTCTTATAAATTCCAGTTCCCTATATAGCTTAGAAATGAGACCTTTATCAGTGAAGCCTGCTGCAAAGATCTCCCCCCCCCCCCATTTACCTGCTTCTAATTTTGGCTGCATTGGTTTTGTTTAACACTGACTTTTTCCATCTTTATCCATTTTTTCCAATTTGATAGGGAAAAGATAATACCTCAGAGTTTTCTTAATATGCATTTTTCTTATGAGTGATTTGGAACATTTTATATGGTTGTTGACAGCTTACAATTGTTCTTTTGAAAACTATTCCTATATCTTGATCACTTAGTTGAGGGATGTCTTAGTCTAAGATTGCTGTCAATTTGCTATAGATTTGGACTTCAGGGGTGTTTGATGTAAAGATTCCCTTCCCCCAATTCATAGCTTTTCTTCTTTTAGCACTGAATTTTGTACAGGCAAAAGTGTTTTTGTGTGACTGTGTGTGCATGTATGTAATACATATGCATATATATATTACACACATAAATATAGACATGCCCATATGTATGTATATTTTACTAGAACTCTCATTTTATTGGTACAGGGTGGGGAACTTCCTCTGCCAATGCCAACATGTACCTTCTTTGTAATTTACAGTCTTAGTTACCTGGGGCGTTAAGAACTTGTGATCTTCCCGGGGTCATTGAGCCAATACGTGTCCCACATGAGACCCAGGTTGTCCTGACTCTGAGAAGTTTCATCTTTTGTAAAAATTTCCTCTATCCCTTTCCTAGTTACGAAATTTCTCCTAATCACAATTGTGAAATATGCGACTATATACTTAGATTATCTATTTAGAATATATTATGGGCTATGGTGCAATCTGTTTACACAAGTCAATTTTCTTTTTCAGTCCTTTCCAGTTTTTCCACTAGCTCTGGTCATATTAAGAGTATTTCTACCAGTAGTTTCTTCATGGGTTTATTTAATCATGGACTGCTCTGTGAGTTTTCTTCCAGGTCTTGCTTTTCTCCAGTCTGTTCACTGGTATAGTTCTTATAGAAGGTAGGCTCCTTGAGAACAAGGTCTATTTCACTTTTTATATTTGAATTTCCACCTCTTAGCACAGTGCCTAGTATAGAGTAGGAACTTAATAAATGCTTATTGATTTATATGCTGTTCTATTTTTAACTAGTACCCAATAGTTCTAATAATTACTATTTTCAAATAGAATTTGACATCTGATAATGCTAGCTTTGCATCTTTCATATTTGTTTTTGTTATTTCCTCTCAAGTTATTGACCTTTTGTTCCCACATGTGTATTTTTTATTGTTTTGTCTAATTCTATAGCATATCCTTTTGGGATTTTGGTATAGCTCTACATTTCTAGATTAATTTTGGTTGCATCATTTTTATTATAATGGAATTTATTAACTGAATAATATATATTTATCCAATTATTTAGGACTTCTGCTATTTCTCTAAACATTTTTATATATGTATTTATAGAAGTCTTTTGACATGTTTTAACTCCTAGTTATTCATTTAGTTATTTTAAATGGAATTTCTCTTTTTGTCATTTCTTCATGGTTTCTGTTAGTTCTATAAAGATATGTTGATAACTTTCATGGATTTAAAAAATATTTCTGTATTTCGATGACACCTTTACTTGGCTTAATTAATTTTTTAAAAATCTATTGATTCTTTAGGGTTTTCTAAGTAAATCACTACATTGTCTGTTTATAGGGATAATTTTGGTTTTGCTAATGTTTATTCTTTTATTTTTTTCCTGTCTTATTACTATAGTAAATATTTCTGGTACTATGTCAAATAGAAGCAGAGACAGGGTATCCTTGCTTCATTCACCCACAATCTTGTTGCTAAAGCTTCTAGTATTTCCTCATTACAAATAATGCACCTTATTGTTTTAGGTGAATGTTTTTGATAATATTAAGGAAAGATCTTTACATTGCCATGCCCTTTTTTAAAAAAGCATTAACATAAAAAGTACAATATTTTGTTGAAGTTTTCAACAATTCATGGTCTACCATATGTTCTATGTAGAAGAAAAAATCAGGATAAAAAGAATATAAAGCATAGTGAAGAAACATTTCAGAAGTGGACATCAGGTAGTGCCCAGTTAGGAGCAGTGAGGGGAGAATTGGAAAGAGCGAAAACTTGATCTTACTTGGCTCCTTGGAAAAGGGTCTTTCACTTCCCGAAAGTGAGTTCCCTTTCTTTTGTTTCTGCAGAGCCAAGGCTGACTGCCAAGGCAACATTCTATGCCCAGTCCCTTGTCCTGGACTATACACTTCAAGTTGTTCTCAGGGACCAAATTGTTATAGCTGCCATTTGAGGCTTAACTGCCCAGTCATGTCTGTCAAGTCACAAAATGCTCAGACTGAAGAGGCTACTCTTTTATACATCGGATTACAAATCCTAGCAGTCTATGAAGCTAGGCACTGGAGACTTGCTTTGCCTGCAGATCTGTCTCCAAAAGGCACTATGTTCTAATTCTTTTGTTGAGTTTTCCAGTCACTCTGGAAATGCTAGCAATTGTCCCATTGTAATTTATGTGGGTCTCATTAGTATTACATATCACTCTTCTGGGATTTTTGTGTCCCTTTTACTCCATAATACTTATTCATTGCAGTGAGGCCTCATTTGGGCTTTTTACTCGTTTGGGGAGCCATCTCTGATAGTTTTCCAGTCAGGTTTTTCTTTCTCTTCTTTATTTCTTGTTGGTATTTTTTTTTACTGGGCACATTTCTTGCTGTTTTAAAATGATGAGAGGGAACTGGGCTTAGATATGGCCTCTCATTCAGCCATCTTGTTGAAAGTTCCAACTTATACTTTAAGAAAGACATACAAGAGTTGGACAATCTCTATGCTCCACTGATAGTCAAACAGTGTTAAGAGATCTAAAGGAAAGCCCCTGTCACTCTGGGTGAATCCCAACCCTTGCCCCCTTAGGATTGACAGGAGAAAATTGACAAGTCACACATAATGAGAGGGCATAGATAGGTTATAATCTGCACTGTTGGAATAAATACACGTGACATCACAGATAAACTGTGTGTGTAGAAGATGGAAGCGAGGGCTGGTGGTAATGGAAAATGACCACAAAGTCTAGCATGGTCCTACAAGAATGCTATTATTAGTAGTGCTAAAATTTAGAATGATCTGAAGATGCTGAAAAAAACTAGAAACAACAGAGCCAAATTTTAGCTCTATGCAGGAAAAGAAGAGGTATAAAGAAGGGATAGTACTGCGTGGTGTAGAAGGGACAATGATAACTGACAACAGAAGAGGTAGAACTGTTCAACCCTTATTTTATTTCTGTTTTCTGTGTCAAGAGGAATGTTCTTCAGACTGGAAAGGATAGAACAAAAATGACTAATAGGGAATTCAGCATCAAGATAACGTAAGAGAACACAGAGTGGCCTTCAATGAGTTCAGGTTATCAGGCTCAGATACACTATATCCAAAGAATTAGTGGATGTGTGCATAGTAGGTAGTTTAATAAGTGTTTGTCAAAGCAAACATGATTAGTAAATCACTATCAGTGAACTTTGAAAGAGCACAGAGATTAAGAAAAATAACCCAGGCCACCTTCAGGAGAAAGATGTAAGCCTCTTTAGGAGAGAGAGCTTTGCTATTTGAATCCCCAATGCCTTCCATATAGTAGGGGCTTTAGCAATTCTTATTAATTGAATGATTGATTGCAAAAGGGCAAGTGTTTTTCTGCTTTTCAAACCAAGAAACGGAATAGAGTCTGCAAACTATAGGTCTCTTTCTTGGCAAAATTCTTGAGTATATCTTTTTTTATTCTTTTACAGATTTGCCATCCTTTCATTCCAATTAACTTATCTCTCTTATTCTCACAAGAAAGTAAAAGTGATAAGTCCACTTGAATTTTACATTCCAAAACAGTTTGATATTTAACAGTCAGCTACCAATAAGCCACCAACTCAACATGACTTTTTTTTTTCCCAATTTAAAATTGTTCATATTTCATATTATTCAGTATGGTTCTAATAAACACCTTTGTGACCTGGGACAAGCTTAGGAAGTACTATAGGGATGGTTAATGATCCCCTAGAAAAGGAAATAGTGATCACAAAGAGCCAGTATGGCTTCATCAAGAACAGATCATGCCAGACTAACCTCACTTCCTTTTTTGATACTGGTAGTTCAAGGTAATACTGTATAAAAGGAGAGTTTACCCAGATTTTAGCAAAGCATTTAATAAAGTCCCTTATCCTATTCCTGTGGACAAAGGGAAAGATATAGACTGGACCAGGGCTGCTTAAACTTTTTCCACTCTCGACCCCTTTAGTGTTTCTTAAACTGTGGGTCATGACCCCACGTGGAGTCACGACCCACAGTTTAAGAAGTGCTGGACTAGATAGTAATATAATTCTGAACTGGTTGAATGGCTGGACAGTTGTCATTAATGGCTCTTATGTTGACTGAGAAGGAAATACCTAATGGAGAGCTGAAGGCATATGTACTTGGCTCTGTGATATTTAACATCTTATAGGCCAGATTTAAAGGGTCCTTAGAGATCATTTAGTTCAACTTCCCTCATTTTATAGAAGAAACTGAGGCCCAGACAGGTTGCCAATTGCCCAAGGTTATAAAAGTAACAGGATTAGAGAGTTAGCACTGGAAAGGATATTAGAGGCCATCTAGTCTAATCTCCTTATTTTTGAAGATAGGGAACTGAGGCTCAGTGAGTTTGTCAGTTGCTTAAGGTCACATGACTAGTAAATGGCAGAGCTGGTATTTGAACCCAAATCCTCTGATTTCCAAATCTCTTTGCACTGTACCTTGCTGTGAGTAAGAAGGAGCAGAGCTGGATTCAAACCCAGGTTCCCTGTCTCCAGATCACAGTGCTGTTTCTACTATATCATTTTGATTGGTGACTTAGAGTAAGGCATAAATGGCATGCTTTTCAGATGTGCAAATGACACGAAGCTAAGAGGGATTTCTAACATATTAGAGGACAGCTGACAACTAAAAAGATCTGAAGCTAGAACAGATCTAATAAGATGAAAAGCAATACAAACCAATATAAAGTCATACATTGGGACTTTAAAAATAAGCTGAACAAGTATGAGATTAGGGAGATATGTCTGCTGGTTGTTTTCATTTTTTTCCCCCTAATCTGCCCTCCCTTCTATTCCCCCCTTCTTCTCCTGTTTTTCTGTAGGGCAGGATAGATTTCTATACCCCATTGCCTGTATATCTTATTTCCCAGTTGCATGTGAAAACAGTTTTTTTTTAACATTTGTTTTTAAAACTTTGGGTTCCAAATTTTCTCCCTTCCTCCCTCCCCACCTACCCTCATTGAGAAGGCAAGCAACTTGATACAGATTATACTTGTATAGTCATGCAAAACACTTCCATAGTAGTCATGTTGTGGAAAACTAACTATATTTCCTTTCATCCTATCCTGCCACGCACTTATTCTAGTGTCTCTTTTGACCCTGTCCCTCGTCAGAAGTGTTTGCTTCTAATTACCCCCTCCCCTCTATCATCACCCTGCTCTCTTATCCCCTTCCCCCCTGTTTTCCTGTAGGGTAAGATAGCTTTCCATATCCAATTGAGTGTGTATGTTATTCCATCCTTAAGCCAAATCTGATGAGAATAAGATTCGCTCATTCCCTCTCACCTTCCCCCACTTCTCCTCCACTGTAAAAGCCTTTTCTTATTTGTTTTATGTGAGATAATTTACCCTATTCTACCTATCCCTTTCTGTCTCCCAGTATAATCCTCTCTCACCCCTTAATTTTATTCTTCAGATATGACCCATTCATCTTCAGCTCACCCTGTGCCCTCTATCTATCTATCTATACGTATAATTTTTTTTTTCCCTCCAACTACCCTAATACTGACAAAGGTCTCATGAGTTTCAAATATCCTTCCATGTAGGAATGTAAACAGTTCAACCTTAATAAGTCCCTTATGATTTCTTTCCTGTCTACCTCTTCATGCTTTTCTTCAGTCTTGTATTTGAAAGTCAAATTTTCTATTCAGTTCTGGTCTTCTCATCAAGAATGTTTGAAAGTCCTCTATTTCACTGAATTTCCATTTTTTCCCCATGAAGGCTTATACTCAGTTTTGCTGGGTAGGTGATTCTTGGCTGTAATCCTATCTCCTTTGCCCTCCAGAATATCAAACTCCAAGCCCTCTGGTCTCTTAATGTAGAAGCTGCTAAATCTTGTGTTATCCTGATTGTGTTTCCACGATACTTGAATTGTTTCTTTCTGGCTGCTTGCAATATTTTCTCCTTGACCTGGGAACTCTGGAATTCGGCTACAATATTCCTAGAAGTTTTCCTTTGAGGATCTTTTTCAGGAGGTAATTGATGGATTCTTTCCATTTCTATTTTACCCTCTGGTTCTACTATATCAGGGCAGTTTTCCTTGATAATTTCTTGAAAGATGATGTCTAGGCTCTTTTTTTGGTCACGGCTTTCAGATAGTCCAATAATTTTTAAATGATCCCTCCTGGGATCTATTTTCCAGGTCAACTGTTTTTCCAGTGAGATATTTCACATTGTCTTCTATTTTTTCATTCCTTTTGGTTTTGTTTTACAATGTCTTGATTTTTCATAAAGTTACTAGCTTCCATTTGCTCCATTCTAATTTTTTTCTTTTTTTTCCTTTTGGAGGGGCAATTGGGGTTAAGTGACTTGCCCAGGGTCACACAGCTAGTGTCAAGTGTCTGAGGTCAGATTTGAACTCAGGTCTTCCTTGTTCCAAGGCTGGACTGCTATGCACTGCACCACCTAGCTGCACCTTCATTCTAAATTTTAAGGAAGTATTTTCTTCAATGAGCTTTTGGACTTCCTTTTCCATCTGGCTAATTCTGCTTTTTAAGGCCTTCTTTTCCTCATTGGCTTTTTGGACCTCTTTTGCCATTTGAGTAGGCTATTTTTTAAGGTGTTATTTTCTTCAGTATTTTTTTGGGTCTCCTTTAGCAAGCTATTGACTTGTTTTTCCCAATTTTCTTGCATCATTTCTCTTCCCAGTTTTTGCTCTACTTCTCTTACTTGCTTCTCAAAATCCTTTTTGAGCTCTTCCATGGCCTGGGAATGATTCATATTTTTCTTGGAGGCTTTGGATGTAGGAGCTTTGACTTTGTTGTCTTCTTCTGGTTGTATGTTTTTATCTTTTTTGTCACTAAAGAAAGATTCTGTGGTCTAACTGTTTTTGGACTATTTGCTCATGTTCCCAGCCAATTACCTGACTTTTAAATTTTTTGTTAAGGTAGAGGTCTGCTTCCTGTGTGGAGAATGTACTGTCCCAAGCTTCAGGAGTTTTGTGCAGGTGTTTTCAGAGATACTTCTAGGGACCTACAAATTTTCAGTTCTTCCAAGGTGGTATGATCAAGGGCAAAGTGTTTACTCCTTTCCTGTCCTGTACTCTGGTCTATGAGTGACCACAAGCACTCTTTTCTGCCTTGGAACTGTGAGGAGGATTCTCTCTTCACTGCCACTACAAGCTCCACCATGCCAATGCTGCTCCTTACCCCAGGACTGCCACCCAGAACTACAACCCAGAACAACTGGGCAAAGCAAGAGAATCCTACCTCAGCACCAGCAAAGAGATTCCTGCAATCCCCCTCTGATCAGCCACTCAATTCCCCCTCAGTCTGTGGCCCGAGAGTTCTGGAAGCAGCTGCTGTCCCTTGGCTGTGCTGGGACTGGGGCTGGGACCGAGCTTCTCTCTCACTTCAGTCATAGACCTTTCCTACTGATCTTCTAAGTTGTCTTTGGCATTTGTGGGTTGAGAAATCTGGAAACCACCACAGCTGCCTGTGATTCGGTTCTCTGAGGCCTGGTTTTTGCCTGCACGCCCACACTGAACTGTGTTCCTCTCCCAGCTCAGTACAATAGACCTTTCCAGTCAACCATCCAGGTTGTGTTGGCCATTTTTTGCAGGTATTTGGAGAGCTTTAGGGGAGAGCTCAAACAAGTCGCTGCTTTCACTCTGCCATCTTGGCTCTGCCCCTGAGATATGCCTGTTTTAAAACCCCAATGACTCCTAGAGTGATTGATCCAGATCATTCAGTCATTCATTTAATAGGAAGTATGTTAGCATTGTAGGCTGTTATGTGAACATCTTGTAAATAGACACTAAGTAATTTTTTTTCACTAGGATTTCCCTAAAGCCTACCTCCTAGTACACTAACAATGAGAAGGATAGAAATGAGGGCCATTTGTATTACATATAATTTACATAAATGCATATATTTTAGCTTTGTTTTCTCAGGCAATTGAAAAATGAAAATTTGGTCATTTCTTTCTGCTTGCTGTGGCCTCTGAAGCTAGGGGAGTTTGCAAAGCTCCTGAAGCAGCTAGGAAATAAGCAACTGACTTGAAGCACAATTTCTAAGGTTACCAAATTCAGTCACCTCCATCCTCTCATCTTGTGCATCTTTTTCCTATAGCTGACTAATAAAATAAGATTTAGCTTTACCCATTCTCTCACACAGTAGTTGTTGCCTCTGCTCTTTGGAACACATTCCATTCCTTTCTGCTATTTATGGTGGGTGTAGAATAGTCTTGTGTTCTTCAAATTTCCTTTATATTTGAAAAAAAATTTTGTGGTTGCTTGCAGAATTTGTTGTTTGTGAATGGAACTGTTAAATTTAACCACTATGTGTCTTGGAGTTTGCAACCAACTCTTGTGAGTTGTTTTTTTTTTTTTAGTCAATCTGCAGATTCTTTCAGTTGGAAATTTGTCTTCTATGTTTAGAAGTTATGTGCCATTTTCTTGTATTATTTCTCTCATTATGGTGTTCAGTTCTTTGACTTGTCATGTTCTTTTAGCAGCTCAATAATCCTTAAATTATCTGTATGTATCCTGTTTTTGAGATCAACATATTTTGCATGTGTGGAAGTAATGCTTTCTTTTGATGTTACTGGTTTGTTTTTTTTAATTTTCCTTTGTCCATATTGTCCTTCAATTCTCTGTATTTGCATTCCCCATAAGTTATCCTCTCTTTTGTAATTTTTTTTTTTTTAGTGATACTTACCGTGGATTCAAGCTTTTCTATTCTCCCAGTTCCTTTGTTGATGGTCTTCAATAGCTACTATGGTCAAAAAAGTTCATCCCCCTGTGGTCAATCTGTTGACTAGCCTCTCCAACTTATTTAGGCTTGTTCTTGGACAGTACATACACTGCCCATGAATGGGTCATGGAAGCTCTTCCTGCTTGGTGGAACCTTGCCAGAGCTTTGAGAACTTAGGATCATCTCCATCCCATGATGAGGCACTGAAGGAAAACTTTAATAGCATAGTTTTTACATGTATAATAAATGCACTTGACTTTGTTTCCCCACGAAGTGGAAGGAGACGAGATAGGTAAATGACAAAATCTAGAGTGATCGGTAGCTTCACTTCTCTCATTATGATACTCTTATAGTGAAAGAGATCCTATGTTGTATAACTGAGCCAGTTTATAAAACTCCATTATAGGACTTTAGCTTTCAGGAGTTTTCGAGCTTTCCTTTCAATCCTAACACTAATTTTAATTGACTGGTATGATAAGGTGGTTCTCAGCAGTTTTATAGTCACACCATTACTGTAAATGCAAGTATATCTTGTGCAAACATGTTCTTAGTAGTGTGCTTTTAAGGTAAGATGGTTGACAAAAGAATTCTCTGCATCTATCTGTTTAATTCATTGTGTGATGGGCGAAAACTGCAGGAACAATTATTTTTAAATGGTGTTTCCCTACTGGGAGAAATGCATCTTTGTAAATACGCCCAGGAGACATTTTGTCAGATGTTGTCATCAAAGATTCAGAATTTATTGACAGTGTTTCAAGATAACTTTGCAGTTACTAGCAGCTCTCCTTGTGTGAGGCTTTACTGTACTTAATTCTGATGGTGTTATTGGATTCGTTTCCCGAGCTATGAAGACAAAACCTGCTTGCTTTCAAATACTGATGTTCTTCCAGCAAAGTAATGTCTATATGTTTGATCATCTCTCAGGCATGAAAAAATACCTAGCAAAAGGTATCCTCTGAAAGTGCACAGTTGGTATTTTCTCCACTCTGGGAACGTGAGATTTGCCACACTTAGCACGTGCACTGAGATTGACCCAAAGTATCACACAGAGACTTATGTAGCCATAGAACCACACTAATCTTGCCCCATGGGAAGGATGTTTTGATGCAATAGACTTCTCTCATTTCTAATTTTCCAGGTCTAAAGCTAAGTCTTTGCTGATAGAGTCCCTAATCTTTGCTGCCCAAATCACCAACCCCACCTCCAGATCAGCTCTTCAGCCGTCAAGGGGCACAACACTTGGGGAGAAGGAGCCTGCTATCCCCATTACCACCAACGCCAACAGCTTCTGATAAGCAGGTAAGCCCAAGAGTCTCAAGAATGGTAGTGTCCCACAGAGCACCAGCCTTACTTTGAGCATCGTCCCTGAAGCCATCATCCAAGGAAGTAGCCCTTTGTACTACCTTCTCATCTCTGCCTCTTAGAATTTCTTCTTTTCTTCAACACTCAGTTCAAGCACTACCTTCTATATCAAGCCTTTCCTGTTCCCCTTGACTTCTAATGCCCTGTCAAAATTGCCTTGTATTTATTGGCATATATATTCCATAAGTACTTATTAATATACATACTGTTTTTTTAACATTTTTTTGAGCTCCAATTCTCTCCCTCCACCCCCTCCCCCACCCACTGAGAAGTCAAGCAATATAATGCCCATTATATACGTTGTTTCTGCTGACAGAATATAAGCTCTTTGAAAGTAGGTACTGTTTCCCTTTTGTCTTTGTATCATCAGAGCCTGGCACAGCGCCTGGCATAGAGTAGGCACTTAATGAATGACTGTTGATTAATTAATTTTGAAAAGAACTTACAACTTTCTTGAGTATTAGAGATATTCATCTCCAATAACATCCATTGGTTTCAGTAGCTACAAACTTAGCTCAATCTCTGCAATAAGATAGAGACTTGATGAAAGATATGAGAAAAGATATGCAAATGCATACATTGCAAGAACATTTGCTGAATACTTGTCTTAAGTATCAGGAAAAAATGCCAGTACTCCTCCACTAAGTATTTATTTGGCAAGCGCTATGGAAACAAAGAAAAAACCTCCCCAAACTTTTACTCCATAAAGATTACATGTCTTTACATTTTTTCCACAGAGGTTTCCTGGTTATCTCCTGGCAAGCCATTTTTTTAAAAAATGGTATGCATTTTTCTTTTACAAAAAGACAAGCTTTCCAAATCTGTTGACCTTTTCTGTGATGACAAGTGGATATCTGTAGTATGCTACCTCACAGTTATATTTTAAAAAGAAAACAACCACAAACACATTTAATCTATCCCTTCAAGATAAAGGTGACGTTTAAACATTTATTGATATATTTTGGTTTTATGTTACTTTCATTTTCTAACATATCCCTATCCCAAAGTCACCCCTTATAACAAAAAATAAAGAGGGGAAAAAAGCAGCTCAGCAAAGCTAATCAACACCTCAAACAAGTCTGATGGTACAGGATGTCCCAAAAGTCTTGAAGCAACTTTTAACTATTAAAGCTTAAGAGTGCACTCAGACGTTTAGAACATCCCACATATGCAGTATTCTGCATCTGCATTCCCTTTAGCTCTTCAGTAAGCAGAGATCTCTTTGGGAGCAAGATTTGTCATTATAATTTCACATTGTTCAGTTTTAATTTTTGTAGCTTTTTTGTTTTTGGTTTTTCTATTTATGTTGTAATCATGTATATTCTTCTTCCTGGTTCTGCTAACTTTATTCGACATCAGTTTACGTAAGTCTTCTCTGAATTCTTTATATTCATGGATTCTTATGGCACAGTAATGTTTTATTATGTTCACGTATCATAATTTGTTTAGCCATTCCCCATTCAATGGGCATCTGTTCTGTTTCCACTGTGAATATTTTAGCATATATGGGACATTTCTTTCTTTGACCTCCTTCACTGTGTATGTCTAGCAATGGGCTCTCTGGATCAAGGAGCGTTAACATTTTAGTCACTTTCTTAGCATAATTCCAAATTGCTTTCCAAATGATTGGAACAATTCACAGCTCCATCAACAGTGAATTAGTTTGCCTATGTTTTCACAACCCTTCCAATGTCGACTATTTTCATCTTTTGTCAGCTGGGCTGATTTTCTGTGGGGGAGGTGAAACCTCAGAGCTACTTTGATTTGTAGTCCTTTTATTATTAGTGATAAGGAGAAATGTTTCATAGACGTAGGCATGGACCTATAATTTAGTTGGTATGGGGAACTCATAGATGAGGAAACTCTCTGTACTAATTCAAGTTGGCACATGGTGCATTGCTATTCTATAGTTTATAGTGTTAGAGTTTCCCAGAGTACTAAAAAGATAAGTGACTTGCCCAGGGTCATACAGCTAGTAAGTTTCAGAGGTGGAACTTCAATTCAAGTCTTCCTGGCTCCAAGGCCAACTGTCTCTGTGTTCCACCATGCTACCTCTGTGGTTGTTAATAGTCTGCAAGTTCTCTTTTGTGAACAGTTTGTTCATATCCCTTCACCTCACTTATCCATTGGAGAATGGCTTTTGGTGTTATATATTTGTTTTAGTTCCCTTGTATATCAAAGGAGATGTTTTAACAATGAATGAAATTATATGAACCAACAGTTCTCAAAAGAAGAACTGCAAACTAACAACCATATGAAAGAATGCTCCAAATCGTTAATAATAAGAAACATGTAAATCAAAACAACCTTAAAGTTTCACCTCACACCCCAAAAATTGGTAAAAATGACAAAAGATGGAAATAGTTAATGTTGGAGAAGTTGCAGGAATATGGGAATACTAGAGCATTGTTAGTGGCACTGCCAATCAGTACAACCATTTTGGAAAGCGATTTAGAATTATGTTAATAAAGTGACTAAAATGTACATTCCCTTTGACCTAGAGATGCCATTACTAGGCTTATACCCCAAGAAGGTCAATAAGTAGAAATTCCCCATATACACCAAAATATTTATAGCAGCTGTTTTTGTCTTATCAAAGAATTGAAAACAAAGTAGATATCCATCAGTAGGGGAAAGGCTAAACAAATTGTGGTATATTAATGTAACAGAATACCATTATTCCATGTGCTATAAGAAATAGCGAATAGATTAATTCATAGAAGCATAAGATTTACACAGAATTTTGCAGAATGAGGTAAACAGAGTCAAGAAAAAATATATGCAGTCATTATGACAAGATAAATGGATAAAACAACTACAAAACAGTCAAACAGGAATGGTGTTGTAAATACAAAAAACAAGCTTGTCCCCAAAGAAGAGAAATAAGAAAACACTCCCTCCCTACTCCTTTGCAGAGACAGGAGCTTCATGGGTATGGTACATTGCAAATATTTTCAGACGTTTTCAATGAATTGATCGGCTTTTCTGATATTTTTTTTCTATTTTCCTCTTTTTCTTAAAATATTTTTTCACTATATGGAATGGCTCTCTGAGGGGAAGGGAAGGGAGGGATACTAGAAAAATTCTGGTGATATGAAAGTGAGAGATAGCTATAAAAATTGAAAAACAAAATCAAAGAACAGTGAATGAGAAAATAACTGCCTTTTTAAAGAATTTTGTGGTATGGAGAGAGCATTTTGAAAACAGATGTTTGGAAATGTTTCCTTTGTTATGTGATTTCATTGCCAAAAATGATGTGTGTAACCTATAAAAACTTTCATATCTACATGCTTTAATCATGTAGAAACAGAATTTCCTAACCTATTTTAAAATCTTACAAATAAATAGTTTCAGTGGATTCTGTGGATCCATTTCTTAGAAATATAAAAATTCAAGAATAATTGAGTAACATTAGGGAAGAGGAAAATTTGCTAGCCAAATTACAATGAAAACTTGGTATGATTGGTGGATGGCATTGAGAAAGTATCATGAATATTATGTAAGCACAGCCATCGAGGCCCTATTTCCGTTTGGAAACATTCCCCCCCCCCCGAAAAAAAAATCTCTCCCTGAAATACACACAGGCCCATAGGAAGAGTGGTCTCAAACTTAGAGTACAATGGTAGTGAGATACACATGTAAGATACATATGTGACAAACACATGCAACTGACAGCTGGTACTTTATGGCCTGGATGTCTTTTTCTTGTGTCTACAGCTAGCATTCTTCTCGGGTGCAAGGAATTATGCTCCTTGAAGCTGCCTCCATTCTTGGGTGACTGTCTTTCTTCATCCATTTATCCTTGGTATGTTTCTTTGCCCCTAGTTAGAAATATTGCCTCCTACTCATCTGGAATCTCAGCTGTAGTCACTGTGTAGTACTGGTCCAGTCTCTCTGATTCCAACTCTTTATACTGTCTCCCACTGGCCTAGTCTGTCTGATGATATGGTCAATGAGTTGGGGGGACAGGACACATGAGTCCTTCTTAGATGCCTGGCTCAAACTTTGAAATCCTTAACTCCTAAAGTTGCAGTCTTCCACTACAGAACTGATCCATTGCTGAACTAACTGTAATTTTTATACATAGGCCCATATTACAAGATTGTGTGGCATCATCTGCCTTCATCCAATGGCCAAAACTCTATAATACTCTCAACCTGAATAATGACTTATTCACATATTATGATGGGGCTGAAGAAAATGTCAATACCTAGTTACACTGTTTGATTACTTGATTTGAGGTATCTTGGCTTTCTTTGGCTACATTGAGTTGGGAGTAGAACCTCTACCCTTGTACATATATTGGGGGTATGTGCTCAAAAAATTTTTCTACTGGTGGGTATATGACCAAAAAATTTTAGAGACCACTGACTTAAACTGTTGTGTCATTGGTGAATGGTCTGCCATAAAACTATAGCAGATCAAAAATGGTTGTTCCAATATAGACATGGTCACACAATTAAATTTTTGTGTTATAAATGAAAGCTTTGAAAAACTTTCATGATTTTTTTGAAATGCCCAACCAATGTCATCCTTTTCCAAACTTAAATGTAGTCTAGTATTATAATATGCTTCTTATTGAATGATCTACAGTGAAGTGTAGGAGATCTTTCCCTCTGCTTTGCTCAGAAGAGTTTAGAGGCAGCATGCTGCAAAGAGTTCCAGACAGGTGTACAAGCACCAGAGCTCAAACCCAGTCCAGTCTCAGCTCTGCTGTTTATCAGCTGTATGACCTTGGGCAAGTCCTTTCCTCTCTCTAGGCCTCATTTTCTTGTGTAAAATGAAAGGGTTGGACTAGATTACCTCTAAGGTCCTCTCGTTCCCCCAGATCTAAATCACTATTCCTATGACTAGTTCTAGACCCAGCTCTGCTATCTGGGTAACTTACTTTTTACCTCAGTTTCCTGTGCAAAATGAGGTTGAACTAGGTGATTTCTAAAGGTCCTTTTCGATTGTGTCATTCTTTGACTGTAGAACTTGCAAGAAAGTCTGCTGTTTGCATTCAAAATACATGTAATTGTTGCTTTGTGAATTCAGTTGATAAGAAGAAAGTATGAAATGGGAATTAGCATGGACTACCACCTGCATTCAGGTTTTAGAATGATTAAAAGAAACCTCGAAGGGACTTGATTAATGGTCAGGTAACAAATTATACCACTGCAGTTCAAAGGAGCTTGTATTGCTATGTCAAAATCTAGGGAGTATTTTTGTTTTTGAAACCTATTGTTGGAAATAAGAAGGAAGAAAAAAAATTTCCACACAAATATTCAGTTTAGGTCAAATTGTCTTCCCAAGGGACTTCAACTGGAGTTTTATTTGAGAAAGGGATAAACTATAGTTAGAATCCGCAGAGGCCCATAGGGATGATTGCCCAGTGCCACAAATGGACCTAGGTTCTCGATTCTGCTGTGGGGGGAGGGAGCAGGATTGGAGGGTGAATAAGAATGGAAGTTCATTGATTGAGGTATGCAGAGGCTAGGAGAATGTTCTCACTTTTTCAGATGAATAATCATTCTTTCAGGTCAGCAGAGAGTCACTTGATGACCAATAGAGGCAATTGAATTTTTTTTGAGAGGGGAACTAGACCTGTGATTCTATTGGTACAGGGAACTCCCAGGTGAGGAAGCTCTTTTTAATGAGGTCAGCACCTGTTTCATAACTTATAGTGTTAGAAAGCCGCTTGAGTCACTGAGGGGTTATGTGAATTGCCTAGGGTCATACAATTAGTATTAGGGCTGCTAGGTGGCACTGCAGTGGATAGGCCAGGCCTGCAGTCAGGAAGACTCATCTTCCTAAGTTCAAATCTGGCTTCCAACACTTCCTAGCTGTGTGACCTTGGGCAAGCCACTTCACCCTCTTTGCCTCGATTCCTCGTCTGTAAAACGAACTGGAGAAGGAAATAGCAAACCACTCCAGTATCTTTGCCAAGAAAACCCCAAATGGGGTCACGAGGAGTCTGAAACAACTGAACAATGAGCAAAAATACAGTTAATATGTGTCCAAGGTAAGACTTGATCCTAGGCCTTTCTGACTCTGAAGACACCCCTCTATCCACTATACCACGATGCCTTGAATTGATTGTACTTATAATAATAATGTCTAACTTATTTGGATTTTTAAAAGTTTTTTAAAGTGTTTTCCTCACAACAACCCTGTGAGCTGACAGTATTTATGATATTACTACTTCACAGAGGAAGCATCTGAGGTTTCTGGGAATAAAATTCTTTGTTATTCCCTTGCGTTGGGAAATATCACAGATCACTGAAAGCTGGTAAGTACTTCACATAAACAATGCATTGAGAAAAACCATCCCTATTCACATGGAAGTGGTTGAAGTTTTAGTCTGACCTCTGCAGTCTAGAAAGTTGGTTGTCTTAGTTGTCTGGTATGGGTGATGTATTTTGATTCGTGCATAAGTTGGATTTAAGTGAGGCAGAGCTGCTTAAAGTCTTTGGCCTCACTCTCTTCCAGAGTCATCGAAGTCCAGCGACAAGACAAAAGTCAGGATGACTGGTCACTGCTGGGGATACAGAGGATGACCCTGGTGTCTTTGATGTCTGACCAAGCTCTAAGGGCTCCACAGTGCCTGCTTCAGCTGCCTTCATGACTATTGAGAATAAATTGTTCTCATCTGCCCATTCTGCCAGGGGAAATCTTCATATGCTTGGGGTAGATACCCATCTCACTCACCGACAGCTATGAGACCCCTTAGTTAGCTTCAACCTGGTTTAGCCCATCTGCTGAAACAGGTGAGATTTGGGTCAATCAAGTGGACACCAAAGGTGGAAAGTGGCCCTGAAAAGGGCAATCAGGGAAGTTAGTTGAATATCTAAACTCCAAGGTTCCAGGCCACAATTCCCCTTCTCCTTCTCTGGGCTGCACCGGGACTCAGTACTTTTCATTTTGTGAGCCCTCCTACTGTGGACAGCAGATTTTAGTTTATGAGAAACAATGACCAAATTCATCCAAGAGTCATTATCTCTGATGAGATGTTAAAGTAGAGGGTTAGAAGATTCTGGAGAAAAAAGGTGTTACCTCTTTTTCCAGAGCCCACAACCACTTATTCCACAGCTGAAAATCTCAACAGTTCATAGGATAACCTGGTTTGTCAGGCCCCCACATCCCAGGTATGTGGGTATATACAAGAAGCTAAGCCCAGGCCCAGAATACTCTCATGTCTGTGGAAAGAACATTGAGAAAGTTTTCTAGTCCAAAGTTTGGCTGCCCAGGAAGGAAGTATAATACTGTTAGTATTGCTGTAGTCTAAATTAATCCATTAGTCAGAAAGAAATGTAATCTGTCTTCAGCATGACAGTACATTAGAAAGAGCCCTGAATCTTATGTCAGGACCTGAGTTTGAATCCTGATTCTGCTACTTACTACCTGTGTGACCTTGGACAAGTCAAGTGTAGAACCTAAAACCTCCTTTATAGTCAAGAATGTGCTTGCCAGAAGACATTCAACATGGCCTAGAAAACATCCCATCTTTTTCATTTGTTTTCACTTAAAACCAAGCACTACAGTTTTATGACCACTTTGTAAATAATTTTCCACACCTGGCATTCATTTTTACTCACATTATAACAATAGTTACATTTTTATAACACTTTAAGGTTTGCAAAGCACTTTACATACATTGTCTAATTAGAATGTAAGCTCCTTGAAGGCAGGGATTGTCTTTGCTTGCTTGTATTTGTATCCCCAGCCTTAGCACAGTGTGCTCTCTCTCTCTGTCTCTCTGTATCTGTCTCTCCCTCTCTGCTTATATATGTATGTACATGTATGTGTGTATATGTTATATACAGCTCTGTGAGGCAGGCACTAAAAGCATTATTATTCCCATTTTATGGAGGAGGAAGCTGAGATCAGAAAGATGAATAGACCTGCCCACTGATTCTTTTGTGGTGGGAAGAAAAACACTTCTACTTTCTGTGAAGATTCCTTTAAAAGTAATGGTAAGAGAACAAGTAACAGCATGTCTAGTGGTAGAGAACTGGTCTTGAAGCCAGGAAGGCCATAGTTCAAGGTCAGTGCCGGACACAGACACTGGGTTGCACTGGACAAGGTAGCAAGACCCTAAGTCGCAAAGATGGTGACAATCTGCATTGATAGAGGGAGTTTCCTCACCGGGGAGCTGATGATACAAAGGAAGTCACATGTCCAGTCTGCATTCCTAAGGAAGTAATTACTGAGCTCAAAGTCTATCTTTTGGTATTGCTAGAATGACCTATGATCTTCATGTGGCAGTGTCCTTGATGCAAGTACTCTTGTTGTGCTTTGGGTTACAACTCCTTCGTGCCTTCTCTCGCTGTGACTCATCCATATTCTTATACATGTCAAAGAGTTCTCATCTGACCCAGTCCATAATAAGAGAGTCCTTTGATATTCATTATAAAAATGTACTTTATTGTTTACAACCCCTGCTATGAGGTAAGGGTTTAAGCCAGTGATTATAACCTGTTAGCTATGGATCCTGAGTGGATCCTTAAGTTCCCATCTCTAGATAAGCATCCATGTTTACACAAAGAATTTTTAATCTGTATTCATAATGACAGGATTAATGCCTTCCTTGCCTACAATGCAGGGTTTGCATAACAATCAAATGGTCCCTTATGAAAAGGAGATGTGCAGTATACCTGATACATCTGTAAAAGATTACCTTGAGCCTTAGCATACTCACATTGAAGGTGGCTAGTGTAGCAAAGGGCAGCTAGGTGGAACTGTGGTGCATAGAGTGCTGGGCCTGGACTTAGGAAGACTCCTCTTCCTGAGTTCAAATCTGACCTCAGACACTGACTAGCTGTGTGACCCTGGCCACGTCACTTCACCCTGTTTACCTAAGTTTCCTCATCTGTAAAATGAGCCGGAGAAGGAAATGGCAAACCACTCCAGTTATCTTTGCCAAGAAAACCCTGAATGGGGTCACAAAAAGACTGAACAACAATAACAACAAAGAGTAGCAATGTGTACTGGTTTCCCCTCCTTAAAGCAAAAAGATTCCTTGGTTGAAACCACAAAAACTATTCAAGATACAGTTTGAAAGTAGTGTTCTTGAAAGAGTTTCTAATAGTCTAGTATAAGAATGATAGAAGGGCATTTCCAAGTCCTTTAGCAATTGATGAAAACTTAGAAAGGGATAAAGAAAATTGCTGATGTTTAGGATAGATTCAAAAGTCCAGTAACTATTGATGCGGCTTTTATTCTCTTCAAAATTAATTACTAAAATTAAGTAGTTGGGGGCAGCTAGGTGAAGCAGTGGGTAGAGCACCGGTCATGGAGTCAGGAGGACTTGAGTTCAAATTCGGCCTCAGACACATAACACTCACTAGCTGTGGGACTCTGGGCAAGTCACTTAACCCCAATTGCCTCACCAAAAATAAAATAAAATAAAATAAATTAGTCAAGTATGACCAATCCAATAGAAAACATCATGCTATTCATCATCTAGATTGTGACGCGCCCCCCCCTCCCAGTTTCCACCCTGAGCCTCAGTCCTGCATCGTTGCTGTTCATTTGTTCATTCATGTCTGACTCTTTGTGACCCCTTGGACAATAGCACGCCAGGCCCTCCTCTCCTCCACTAACTCACAAAGTCTAAGCTAGCCCTGCATCACTAATTGCCTATTGGACATTTCAAATTGGGTGTTCCAGAGACATCTCAAACTCAACATTTTCATAACAAAATTCATTATCTTTTCCATCTAAACCCTCCTCTCTTTCTGTTGAAAGCACCATCATTCTTTCAGTCTCCCAGGTTTGTAACCTCAGGATAACCTCCAACTTCTTACCTCCCATGTCCAACCAGTTACCAAAACTTGACATTTCTACCTTCACGATGTCTCACATCTACCCTCTTTTCTCTACCCGCACAGCTACCACCTTAGTTCAGGCCCTCCTTTCCTCTTGTCTAAATAATTGCAGTGGCCTCCTAATTTGTCTCTCTGCCTCAAGTCTTTCCTGGGTCTAATGTATTCTCCCATGGCTGCCAAAGTGATTTTCTTTAAATGCAGATTTGACTGTGTCACTGCCCCACTCAGTCAACTCCTATGGCTTCCTATTGCCTCTGAGATAAAATACAAACTCATCTAATTAGCTTTTAAATCCCTTCACAACCTGATCCCAACTCTCTCCTGTGATCCAGGCAAACTGGCCTTGTCTTTATTCTTCATACCTGACCCTGCATTTCCTATCTTTATTCATTTGCCCTATCCTCCATGCTTGTAATTCCCTTCTTTCCCCCCCTCCATTTCAAAGAATTGCTCTCTTTCTTCAAGCACTACCTTCTACATAAAGCCTTTCCTCATGCCCTCAACTGCAAGTGCCCTCCCTCCCGAACTACCTTATATTTCAGTACTTCGCACTTTTTCTCTCTCTGCTGTGGTTGTCTGCCCTATTTGAATATAAGCACCTTAAGAGTGTTGATTTGTTCATTTGTTGTATTTGCATCTCCAGCACTCAGCCCAGTGCCTGGCCCAGAAATGTTTGCTGATTGGTTGATTGATCTTGGCTGTTACAAATTAGGTCTGTGGTCTCTTTGTCACAAGCTGCCGAGAGTCTGTAATTTTTCCAATGACACTTGTTTTGGAGAAAAGAAAGTAACCTCCTAATTAATTCCTTCCATAACACTGAGTTTATTCACTGCTCCTCTGAGGCCTCTAACCAAGGGCAATATGTGTATAGATGTTGTTCTCATTCAGCAAGCAACATACTGATCCCTAATTCTGCCTGCAGCTGTGGCTCAAGGAATTGGTATATGAACAGCCTCTTCCAGGCCCAGCTTCCACACGTTGAACAGGAACTTTCTAATTACCAGTATAAGTAGACCATGTATTTAAAAAAACCTGATATGTGGCTGAGTTTACAAAACACTTACTGACAAAGGGTACCTGAGAAGTCACTTCACTTCTCTAAAAAAAAAAAAGTTTCATAAAATATTTGTAAAATAAGTCTGAATTTCTTCTGTAAAATAAGATGTGTGGATTAGATGACTGGATTGGGAAGGAGGAAGGTGAAGGTCCCACCCGTAGCATCTGAGACTCTTAAATTTGCAACTAGCAGAATGGGTTAGTGACCCAGGGCCCAGGGGTGAGGAACCAGGGAACCAGCGGCCTTGAGGCAACCTGTGGCCTTCTAGGTCCTTGGGTGCGGCCTTTTGACTAAGTCCGTGTTTTATAGAACAAATCCTTTTATTAAAGAGATTTGTTTTGTGAAGTTGGGATTCAGTCAAAGGGCTGCTCCTGAGGACCTAGAGGACCACATGTGGCCTCAAGGCCGCAGGTTCCCCACCCCAGTGTTAGTTTCAGCCCAGCAGCCTGGACAGAATGCAAGCTGAAGAGGAAGAAGCACTATGTAATCGGAATCATCAGACTTGCCTATTCTAAGCAGGTCCCCAAAACCACCACAGCACACCAAGTGTCTGTTAGGAAAATCTGTGAGTGCGCAGAAACTCCCACATGTGAAGACTGGGAAGACTTCCTGGGCAAGGAGGCTTTCCAATACGCTGAAGGCTTGTTTCATTTAGTTCCTCTTTCCAGAGTGAAGCCAGTTTTGCTCAAAGACAAGAGGGTTGGGCCCTGACTTATATCCACGGGCCATAGTCACTGCTTTTCCTTCTTGTTAACCACCCTGCCTAAAATGGAAAGGACTGGGTATTTACTCTAAATGAAGTCAATCTGCTTTCTGGTATGTTTCTGCTAGCTTTCCCTTGTGACCATGTCAATGCTGACATAGGCTGTTCTGGCCAGCCCACATAGGGAGTACTGTATTCAATCTGGGGGACTAGGTCAGAGACAAATGTTCAGAGGAGGGTAATGGGACTGGGGGCCATGCTGTACACACATCTGTTGATGAAACTAGAGTTTTTAACTTAGAGAAATGAAAATATGGGGCACATGATAGCTATCTTCAAGTATTTGAAGGCCTGTCATTGTGTATAACAGAAAAAGCCCTGGATTTGGAGTCAGGAAACCTAAGTTTGAATACCAGCTTTAACTTTTACTAGCTGTGTGACCTTGGGCAAGTTGCTTACCCTCACTAAGACTAGTTTCCTCATCTGTAAAATGTGGATAATAATACTTGTATTTTGCTGTTGTTTTGTTGTTTGGTCATTTTTCAGTCATGTCTGACTCTTCATGATCCCATGTGGGGTTTTCTTGGCAAAGACACTGGAGTGGCTTGCCATTTCTTTCTCTAGCACATTTTACAGATGAGGAAACTGAGGCCAACAGGGTGAAGTGACTTGCCCAGGGTCGCACAGCTAGGAAGGGTCTGAGGCTGGATTTGAACTCACTCCAGGCCTGGTGCTCTGTGCACTATGGCGCCACCTAGCTGCCCCTGTACTACCTGCTTCATAGGGCTAGTTTGAGGAGATTGGGTTTTTAAACTTTAATCCGTCGAGGGACTATGAAATCACAGGCATGAGAATTCCCTCTACTAACATAGATCACAAGCAGTCTACAAGTTAGTAGATAAGCCTTGGAGCAAAGGTTCTCAACCTGAGGTCCCTGGGCCCCTTTGGATATAGCTTTCAAGCAGTCTGTGAACTAAAAAAATTACATCTTTAATCTCACTAACCTCTAGCCAAAATTGAGCATTTCCTTCGATTATGAAAGTAGACAACACATTATTCTGGAAAGGGATTCATAGGCTTCACCAGACTGCTAAAGGAGTCCATGACATAAAAAAGGTTAATAACCCCTGCCTCCGAGGATTGTCCAAGGCTCCAAGATGATCTATCTAATAGATGGATAGAGATGGCTAAGGCTCTGAGATGATGCATGGAATAAACTTTAGAGGCAGTATTTCAACCTAGATTTTCCCGATTCCAAGTCCTAAGCTCTATCCATTAAACCATGTTGCTATATAAATGTGAAATATTATTATCTCTTCAGGAGGAAGATGAAAGTTTCAGAGATCGATTTCAGTTTGGTGCAAGCAGAGTCTTCCTGACCGTTAGATGTTGAATGAGCCACCCACTGTAGAAGGTAGTGAGTCTCCCTTCCCTGGAGGTTAAAGACTATATGACAGCTTGTCAGGCGTGTGGTAGGGAGGATTCTCATTCAGGCATGGGTTGGTTCAGTTTGCCCCTGAGCTTCCTTCTAGCTCGGAGATTCTGTGATTCTAATGAACATGTTTCTCAACTTTCCGCATGGATGGAAAGAAGTTTTTTGGTTCTCTTTTATCTATTTATCTAGCCATATCTTCTGCTGCCCCTCAGGCCCTATGGATGATGTTCCAATGATTTTTTGTGTAATTTTCTGTCAATCTTTTTATTACTAGGGCCTTTTACTTCTCCTGATTTGTCTGTCTCCATTTATTTTATCATCAGATCATTCATATTTCTGCTTGCTATCTTTCTCAGCTACATTCTGCCAGCTCTCTATCCTAATGTTCCCTTTGGATTCTTACTTTTGCTGTTATGTCTAAGGATAGGGTTAGGGAACGCATCTGTTATTTCATTGGTGTAGGGAACGCTCAGGTGAGGGAGCTCCCTCTGCCAATGCAAGTCGGCATCTTCTCTGCCACTTAGAATGTTAAAGTCAGAGCACTGTGGGGTTAAGACACAGCCTGTGTGTCTGGGGTGGGATGTGGATCTGTGTCTCCCTATTTACTACACAGTGCTGCCTCTCCAAGACAGGTAACAGTGATCTCCTCCATCTCCATTTCTCCTGAAGATAACTATTGAGTGGGGGGCAGGAAATGAGCATCTCTTGTACCCCTCAGACACTTTGCTGGTGTTCCTGAAGTCATTGGGAGGTTTAACAGTTCAAATCAACAGCAGTGAGCATTCAAAATGCAATCTCTGAGCAAATATTTACCTAATGAAACTTCCTTTTCTCCATTGCTAAAGCCTGGTCAAAAATTGTCTCCAAAGCTGCCATTCTACTGTACTATCCTGAACTTTGTAGCTCCTAGCTATGCTGAGCTTATCTTTATCCTCAGTTTCTTGGTGCTTCATATTGTCTGACTTCTCTCTTTCGTTTCTTGGTCCCCTGGGGTTAATGGAGTCACAGTGTAACTAGGCCCTGGCTGCTGTCTCTGGGCTCAAAGCTTTATAAACCATTCTTATCAGATCAACCTGTTTTCTAATTAGAACAGATTAGAATTTTAGAGCTATAAGGGATCTTAGAGCTCATGTTGTCCAAACTTCTCATTTCACAGACATGGAAACAGACCCAGAGAGGTGATAGAATTTGGGTTTTATAGACCATTATTGACAGAGACAGAACCAAGAGCCAGATGCTTCATGTGACCAAACTGTATTTTGCCTCTTCTCCCTTCCTCTGATGGTGGTAGTAAAGTTGGAATGAGTGTATGAAGTGGCCATAATTCAAGCCTCAGGGATGAAGAGAGGGAGGAAAAACTGGTCCTAGTTATTAATTCACAAATTCTAGATAATCAGCTTATCTCACTACTTTGGAAACCACTGGAAGCTGACAGTATCTAATTTGTCACCTTGTACCCAACTTTTTTTATAATGTAACAGAACTTCCCTCAGAGCATTTGTGGCCAGAAGGAGGTGTGAGGGGGGAGGCCAGAGCTAGGACAAATTAGCTGAAGCTTCAAATCGAAAAGGAGTTTTCATCCTCCTTTCGATGTTTTCCCATCGCCTAATCTTTCCTTCTAATTGAGCTTGGTTGTCAGACTGATTTCCTTGGCCAGTGCCTACCTGGCTGCCTCACAAGCTAGTTGTTAAGAAAGATGAGTACCCTTATGCCTGTACACCAGCTCCTGAAACAGAGGGGCCACTTCAATGCATATGCATTTACAAAGATATGCATATACAAAGACCAGGTTTTTCTTCCTAAGATCACAATAGTTATTGCAATACCTGAATCTATTTTTCCTTTCTCTCAGATTTCAGCAGTCATTCATCTCTCTTGGAGAAGACCAGCTCAACAAAACTCCAGTTCCTAATAGTCCCGGAACCAGAAAAAGATGATATTGATATTTAATTTGGAATTTCCTAGAATGTGTTTATGATTGATGCTTGTATCTGCATCCAGTTTTGAGTCACAGCGTTTTTGGGAAGTCCCCTTATATGACTTGAATGCCTCCTGGGTAGATGACAGCGGCATTCTAATCCCTTCCCATGCAAGGGAAATGGGGACAATTCATCAGCCCCACCCACGGGGGAATAGAAACTTCACTCACTCCCCTTTCCTTACAGTGGGAACCCAACCACTACTGCTAGGGCAATCCAAGCACTTACTTCCCATATGTGGTAGGCAAGGAAAGCCAAATCTCTCCATTCTATTTGTCCCAAAGGTCCTGTCATTTGATTTTGTCATAGTGTGTTTTATAAGGAGGTTTTATCCTAAAGTCCTGAAATACTAGTCACTGAATAATAAATTCTCCATATGGTATTAATGGTTTGTTCCTAAAAGATAAAGGCACCCTTCAAAGTACTAAGCATTAGATGGTGAACATATGTAGCAAATGTGGAGTAATCCACCCACTACCTTGTTGTCTCATAATGCTGTTCTTAATTAACTTCATTGAAAATGTAACTTTTTACAATTGCCCATAGAATAGATATGTTCTATCTTTGTTGTCTGGACATTAGACCATCTTTCCTATAAATATATATAGGCATGTCGTACATATATTTATGTTTGTGGTTGTGGCTGGCCAAATAAAGTTGTTTAGATCAGGGTGCCTGACTTTGGATGAAATATCGTCTGGAATGTTTTTGTGCTTCATGGGGTAGATCGTGAATTATGACAACCTTTGAAAATATGTGTTTGCTCTCCAAAGGAGAGGGGAGCATCAGGCATTGGTCCTGGGTGGTCCTGGGTGATTCTCACATCTCCTTGGACCTCCTGGTATATTCTCATTTCCTCTCGGACCTCCTGGCATTTCCAAGCTGAACTAGTTCTCAACATTGGGCCTACAATTTACTCTTTTTGTCTCTTGGCATCCCCCAATGGCTGGTCCTGGTAAGGCAGCTCTTGATTTCTTCAACTCATAGTAACACTACAGGATATCCCCAAAGTTTTACTGCAGTTTGAAGTTTTAATAGCTTTCAAGCTTTAATAGTAAAATTTGGGGGTCACTCTGTTTAAGAGGGCCAGGTGATCTTGTGATCCATGCTTGGCCTATTGCTCTTTTTTCCAGGTTTCTTCTACCTTCTTCCATGTTTTCTCTCCCCCTAACTTTCTCTAGCATAGATGACAAGAAGCAACAACCCCTGCTCCAATTCAAGAGTTATTTAGAGCTCCAGGAAGTTGATTCTTGGCATTTGGAGTTGAGTGCCCTGTTCCCCACTCTCATGTCTTAAGGTTCCACTCACTCCACTTAAGTCGTGACCCCACTTACCTTCTCTTATGAATATGGTTTTAATGCTGTTTCATAGAATAGTGACCAAAATCACATTGAGACTCATTTGGGCCAAGGGGAGTTCTCATTTTGATATTAATGTGGTTCAGTGGTCTGTCAAAAAGTCCCCTGTGTTGGCTGTACGCACTCTCTATCCTTCAGAGTCATCTCCCTAAGCACTCTACCACACTCCTATAGCTAATGTGCAGGGCAGGAGAGGAGCACCTTTGTACCCATCAAACACTTTCCTGGTGTTTCTGAAAGCTATTGGGAGGTCTGGCTTTAACTGACAATTTAAAGCAAGAGGGGCAAGCATTCAAAATGCAGTCTCTGAACAAATATTTACCTAATGAAATCTTCTTTTCTCCACTGCTGAAGTCCAGTCCAAAATTGTCTCCAAAGTCAACGTCCTTGACATTTCAAGGCATACATTGCTTCAGGCCATTAGCAGCCCAAACAATAACACAGAATCACAAGCCAGCCCAACATTCTATCAGCCTCTGGGTCTGGAGGAACTCACTGGACTGGAGAAGCCCCAGAGCAAACAGCAAGGGAGATAACAAATAACAAATGGAGATGCACTAGAATAACCAGGTGTTTCTTGTCATGGAAGTTTGGTTTCAGAGACCACAAACCAATTATTTTCAAATTATTTATGAACAAATTATGATTTGTTGTAAGTCCAATGGAGCAATCGGGTTTTTTTTTAATTGGCTGTTTAATCAAAGGAGAAAAATAGGGAAACTACACTATGTGTCAGCCATATTATTCAATATTGTTTTAGACCATTTAAAATACCTAGACAGTGTAAAATATTTGAGAGCATACCTGCCAACAGACACAGGAACTATACGAACATAAACATAAAACACTTTTTATACAAATGAAGTCAGATCTAAATAAATGAAGTAATAGTTATTGTTCATGGATAGGTAAAGCCAATATAGTTTTAAAAATGGACAATTTTACCTAACTAATCTAGTTATGTAATGCTATCCCAATTAAATTATTAAAAAATTATCTTACATCATTAGAAAAAATAATAGCAAAGTTCATTTTGAAGAACAAAAGGTCAGGAACTTTAAGGAAACCAGGGAAAAAAGATGTAAAGGAAGCAGATTCAGCAGTATCAGACCTTAAACTATATTATAAGGTAAGAGCATTGTTAAAGTGTAAAATGGATAATTTTGATTATTTTAAATTAAAATTTTCTTATATAAATAAAACCTATGCAGCCAAGAATAGAAGGAATGCAGTAAATCGAGGGGAAAAAAACTTTCATAGACAATCTCTCAGACAGAATGTGATTGGGTTGTAATACTGCTATGGTGTATGCAATGATGAGCTGGTTGATTTAGAAAAACATGGAAAGACTTGGACTTATGAAGGAAGATGCTATCCACCTTCAGAGAAACAGAGGACAAGTGGAATTAAGCATCACTGTAGGGAGATCCAAGATGAGAAGGCTCCCCTTACCTATTTCAGGTTGGTGCCTTCTGGGCAACTTAGAGTCTTGAAAGAGTTGGAATGAGCACCAGGGGTTAAATGACTTGCCCAGGGTCACACAGCCAGTATGTGTCAGAAGCAAGACAGAAGGATTTGAACACAGGTCTTCTTGGCTCCTGGGAGCAGTGAGAGGCAGCTTGTTGCTCAGTGGATAGAGCACTTGGCCTGGAGTTGGGGAGATCTGAGTTCAAATCCAGCCTCAGATGCTTCCTAGCTGTGTGACCCTGGGCAAGTTACTTAACCTCTGACTGCCTGACAAAATGGATCCACTGGAGAAGGACACGGCAAACCACTCCAGTACCTTTGCTAAGAAAACCCCAAATTGGATCACGAAGGTCACATGACTGAAACGACTGAACTTCTTGGTTCCAGGGCCACACTGCCTCTCACTGCACCCCTCCTTTAAAATGTAGATAAAAATAATATACTGTCTCACTTATAATGTTCTTCTGAATACCAAATGATTTTGTGTGTGTGTGTGTGTGTGTGTGTGTGCACGTGAGCACAAGCTCACGTGTGGAACATACTTGTTAACTGTAAAGCCTTCTACATAGGTAAGCTGCTATCTTCATCAACAGTGACCAAGGCACAGTTTGAGGGGACGAGGCTGAGGAGGAAGATAACAGCTGTAATTTCTTTTCTTGCCTCCTCAATTCCTGAGTAGAAACATACACTGCATTTCAGTATCATTAATTGAAGTTAAGACAAAAACCCATTGATTTTGTGCCTGAGTTACAATGTAATTCAGCTGACTACAGACAACAACTACAATGATGACAATGACAATAATAGCTGCCATTTACATAGGTTCTTAAGGTTTGCATAAATGATCTCATTTGGTTTCCACAACTACCCTCTGAGTTAAGTATGGCAGACATTTTGATTACCATTTTACAGATGAGCAAATCGAGATCCAGAACAAAACAGATGGTTTGTGGTCAGGTTCATTGGTCCCAAGCTTTGTGATAATTCTGCAGGAGACAGACATTGTAATTAGATCTCAGGAGTACCTCTCTGTCTCAGTTATGCTCCCAATAGCCCTCGCTGAATCCACAGCCTAAAAGCAGTTACACTTGGCCCTGGCAGAGCCAGCTTCCCCAGAGCATGCAGGGAATATCTTCCAAGACGCTATAGCATCTTACCCCACTTGCAACCCCTAAAGATATAATCTTCTCCATAGGTCACCACAAACATTTCTAGTTGCTCTCTGGGTTAGTGCAAACCTATCTTCTGGCCTATGTTTCCATAGAAACCCAGATACTTGTTTGGTATGGTATTTGGGGGGCTTTGAATGCCCATTTATATTAGATGCTTTTTATTAAGAAACAGAATAGTGTCATGAAAGAGCCTTTATCTTCCAAAATGCACTCTGAAACTAGCTGTGTGAATATGAGCAATTCACTTAATTGCTATGTGCCACAGTTTTCTCATCTGTAAAATGGGAATGGGAATGTCTAACTCAGAGATGTTGTGGGGAAAGTGCTTTATAAGCCTCTAAGTCCTTTAGAAGGACCCTCTCAGCTCTAAATCTATGATGTTTATATCTCCCTTCACAGTAAGCAGTGTTTTGTTGCCTGTGTTCATAGGAACAGCAACTTAAAGTAAGAAGAGAGTGGAGAAATCTTTTAGTTGGCTAGGAAGCATATAGGTAGAGTGGTGGACTGAGAGAGAGAAAGACCTGAGTGCAAATCCAGCCTCAGACACTAGCTGTGTGACTGGGGACACATCGCTTTACCTCTGTCTGCCTCGGTTTCCTCAACTGTAAAATGGGGATAAAATAGAGGTAATGATTGCACTTACCTCCCAGGGTTTTTGTGAGGATCAAATGAGATAATACTTGTAAAGCATTTTGCATACCGTAAGTGCTATGTAAATAAATGTTAACTGTTAATTTAGTCTAGTACTTTATTTTACAAATGAGGAAATTGAGGCTCAGAAAGAGAAATGATTTGCTGAAGGTCATAAGGATTAAGAAAAAAGCTGAAATTTGAACATAGGTCTTCTGACTCCAAATTTAGCTCTCTTGTCATTGTACTATACAGGTACCTGACAAATGACTGAATGAATGAATAACTTGTCTCTAATTCAGCAAATAATTCCATTGGGGAAAGTTTCTTTTTTTTTTCTTTTTGGTGAGGCGATTGGGGTTAAGTGACTTGCCCAGGGTCACACAGCTAGTGTTAAGTGTCTGAGGCTGGATTTGAACTTAGGTCCTCCTGACTCCAAAGCCAGAGTTCTATTTACTGTGCCACCTAGCTGCCCCAGAGAAAGTTTCTTAAACACATAATATGTATAAGACTCTGTGCTAGGGCTACAAAGATGACAAATGACTGTCTTTTCCCTTAAGGACCTAATAATGTCAGGCCACTGTCAGTTTTGCAGTCCTTAAGAGTTTTTGTATGTGGCATATCAGTTAAATTCCTCTAGTGGAAAGCTCAGAGGAGGGCCCCACTGTTGCTTCTTCTTAGCTGGTGGAACCCACTGAGCATTACTTATCATTACAAACAGGGACTTAGAACTCATCTGCTCTAGCCCCCTCACTTGAGGAACAAAGACGCTGATGCCTGAAGACATGAAATGATTTATCTAACATCACACGATGACAAGAGTTGGGACTAGATCCCAGGTATCCTTGCTCCCAGCTTTTCCTCATCATAGTTCAGCAACAAATAATAACATCCAATAAATAGTCGTCCAAGTAGAGCCATGGAAAGGGAACCAGTTCTGCCAACAGCTAGCTATGTGACCTTGGACAAGTCACTTCCCTGTTCTACATTCCCATTTTCCTCATCTGTAAAATGAAGTTGGACCAGATAACTCGTGTGATCCCTTCCAGCTCTAAATCAGTGATCCTGTTGAACTCCTACTGTGTGCAAGGCTCAGTGCTTGCTCAGAATTGCACGTCTGCTCTCAAAGAGCTTATTAGAAATGCTGAGTGAATTACCAAAATTGGTTTTCTAGCCTGCTAAAAGTTGTTCCACTAAGTCCTGTCTGAATTTATCAGACTGCTTACGGTCTTGCCATGAGTGCTGTTTGGGAAGCAATGCTGACATCGGACCCATAACTCACTGATTTTGTTCAGTATGGTAAACTCTTGTTCCATTTTATCATATGGATGAAAGCATCTGACTTAAAGTATGCATAATAACGAAAAATGAGTGCTAAATTATAATACCAACTCACTAGGGTATCTAAATGAATTACAGTATCAATAGTAATAGCTTTCACTCAGTAGAAATGGAAAACAAAACACTAGCTTAAAAATAAGACACGTACTTCTCGACAGGCTCTTAGGTCCAACAACAGGAGTTTGACAATAGAGCATGCCTCTGTGGGCCAGGCATTTTGTATTATGTGAGGCTTTGGATGCTAACACAGAAATCTTCCCACGGAATTTTGCTCTAGAAAATTCATAACCCTGAATGGCTGCCCAGTGCAATGGAGAGCTCTTTGATACAAGGAGGGAATAAGGCTTTGTGCATTTTGGATTTAATTATCTCTGATTTGGAAATTTCATGCTCAATGTGCAAAGCTTAGTATCCTTAGTTCTTACACCCACAGCTTTAATAAAAGCTTCTCATCAAATACCAAGCAGGAGACATGGCGGAAGGGACCAGGTCCAAAGGATACCTTCTCAGATGCAATATATAAATGAGTCAAAAAACTATAGAATACTTCATCAGTATGAGGCACTTTATGTCTCACATGCCTGGCCTGCTTTAGCACTTGGGAATAACTGGGGACAACAAGAAAGGGGCCTTAAAGAAGGTCTGATTACAAAAATCTTTAATAACCAACGATTTCCTGGCAAGCTATGTCTACTGCAGGGAGTCTGAAAACACGCTCTATCAGCCCTCACGTTTACCTAAAATCAACCTAAAAAGCCAAGTTCAAGTGCTCATGGAAAAATGTCCAAGCCCAAGATAAACCACTGTCTCTCCCTCAAAGTCCACTGGCCTAAGTAAAAATTTTTTGTCCTTCTCCAGAAATCATTGGAGAATATTTTTTAAAAGGCCTGAAGACACCTACCTACTAAATTTGTGAGAATGTTCTAGTAGAGAGGGGACCAGAAGAACGGCAAAACAAATTTTGCTGCTGAACAAAACAGGGTCTCCCTTCAGTCCATTCCTCCCA
Organism: Phascolarctos cinereus; assembly: GCF_003287225.1. Classification (NCBI taxonomy): domain Eukaryota; kingdom Metazoa; phylum Chordata; class Mammalia; order Diprotodontia; family Phascolarctidae; genus Phascolarctos; species Phascolarctos cinereus. The sequence continues at coordinate 30,758,910 of NW_027556291.1, forward strand.
GAAACTCCCTCGCCACATATTTCCCAAGCTGTGTTTGGGCAGGGATAGTGACTATAGAAGATGCCCTTTATGGAGCTCCTATCAAAAGTAAAGTAGGCCTTCGACGGAAACAGAGTAGAGCGTGAGTAACCAAGATGCCGTTTCAAGCTATGTTGGAACTTTCTTTGTGTCTTTGCCCTTCTTACTGAGCATGCCTGGTAATGGGATCCTTTGGTCAAAGCATATAAACATTTGAGTCACTTTCCTTGCATAACTCCATAGCTCCACCTGCAGTACTTTAGTGTACCTAGCTTCCTCCAACATTAACACTGCTACCTTTGTCACTTTCACCAATTTGCGTGGTGTGAGGTGAAATCTCAGTTGTTTTAATTTGCATTGTTCTCACTGTTATTGGAACTGGTTTTCATATGGCATCTAGAGTTTGCAGCTCTTGAAAAGTCGCCTTTCAAATGGCCCAAATACGCCCAAGAGGATATTAGCTTTGGTGGCTTGGATATTCTCTTCGATGAATGGGGCCCAAACAGTATATCAATAATTTGAACTGCACTCTTTTTAGACATGAGCAAGTAAGCCAAGCGCTTACTTATCATGGCTCTATCTTTCTTGATCATCCATCATCTCATAAATTGATAGAATATATGAGCCAGATGGGCCCTCAGAGATCATCTAAACTCCCTCATTTTACAAGAGGAAACTGAGACTTGGAGAGGGAAAATGAGAAGTCATGTGGTGTACAGTGGATAGAGTGCTTGATTTAGAGGCTAGAAGACCCCAGGTAAGTACTTCAAGTATTTCCTATCTGTGTGACCCTGGACAAATCATTTAACCTCTGTTTGCCTCGGTTTCTTCATCTGTAAGAATGGTGGCATCTACTTCATAGGGCTGTTGTGAGACTCCAATGAAATCATGTCAGGAAATCCCTTTGCAAACTTGGAAGCACTATATGAATGTCAATTAAAGTGACTTATCTGAAGTCACAGTTTGGACCAAGACTGGGGGCAGCATTACGAGTGCAACCATACTTTATTGTCCTTTGCTCTCCAGTGACACGGCTAGCATAGCAATTTATGTTTGGCAGTTCCCATTGTACACTGGCAATACCCTCTTTTTACTGATTGTTCTCAGAGATGATCCATTAGGTACCTTGATACTGAGATAAGAAAAAACACATGGTGTTTTTTTTTTGGGGGGGGTGAGGGGTTTGGAACCAGAAGAGGACCAAATTCTACCCTGATGGTAATAGAAGGTACGTTATAAAAAATTCACCTGTCTAGAACACTTAGTCTCTTGAGATTATCAAGCAATTCTATAATAATAATAATAATAATAATAATAATAATAATAATAATAATAATAATAATGATATTAGGAATAATGGCTAGCATTTATATGACACCTAATATGTGCCAAGCATTGTGCTAAAGTGCTTTATAAATACTGTCTCATTTGATCATCACAATGACACTAGAAGGTAGGTGCTGTTATAATCCCCATTTTACAGCTGAGAAAACTGAGGCAGACAGAGGTTAAGTGGCTTGCCCAAGGCCACACAGCTAGTAAGTGTCTGAGGCTGGATTCGAACTCAGATGCTTCTGAATTCAGGTGTAGCCCTCCATCCACTGCACCACCTCACTGCCCCTAGGACAATCACCTCAGAGAGCAACTATCACAGACCATAAATTTAGCCCTATCATTTCAATACATCAAAGATCTGTGATTTTGTCAGTGTGGGGGTACCCCTTTGCTGATGGAGACTGCAGCCCCTCTATGACCTGCTTGATGGTCTTCTGGCCTTCCTGTAGCCAAAAAAATCCATCCCCCTTTGCCTTTTCAAACATAGCAAGGTTAGTCCTTGGACAACACACAGTGGCTCTATCACCCCAAACCTTTCCAGCTTGGTAGGATCTGCCAACGTTTGTGTTTCGTTGTGCCTTTAAGAACCCGAGATCAGCCAAACACCCCAGTGATGCCTCAGGGGGGAAAACACTGTTACAATAACTAGGAACAGCGTGCTGGCTCAGCTGCTATCCCTCTAAAGTTCACAAGTCAAGGACAGAGACATGGGTTTCTGCATAGGTCTAGGACGGATATGTTGATTGTTGCATTTTGTTTTTTGCATCATTGTAATTTCTGGAAACTTTCCCCTCCCTCTCCCTGGAATTCAATCCTCCCTTGTAACAAAGAAAAACAATTAAGCAAAAACACTGACAACAGTGACCTTGGCTGACAACATTATACAATATTGTATCCCAGCAGTCTCCTGCCTTTTTTCTGATGACACAGAGTGTTCCCTGGGACTATTACTCCTTCTTCAGTCTGCTGAGAATTGGTTCTGTGCCTTGGTCCTAGTTGTCTGTCCCCTCCCCTGCTTGGAGGGGACCTCAGCACCTACCCCTCACAGAGACCCTTTCTTCCTTTAAGATGCTGCCTTTCCTGGGCCCCTCAGCCACTAGTGTTCTTCCTCCAAAACTACCCTGTCTTTATTTTGTATATATTTGCATGTATTCACCTTATATTTATGTTATACATATTTCTATATGTACCTCTCCCCCTATTAAAATATAAGCTCCTCATGAGTAGGGATTGATTCATTCTTTGTACTTGTACCCTCAGAGCCTAGCACTAAGCCTGGCACACAGCAGGAATTTGATAAATATTTGTTGGTTGATAAATTGGTTTTCTTTAGCAATCTTTTTATTTGCATGCTTGGAGTTGTGCAGGTTGTTGAGAGAAAGCATTTTTGAAACAAGATGCTCACGTTCCTCTGCCAAGTCTTCCCATAATGCCTCATTATGGCATGGAGGTGACCCTGAGGTTTTAAGGCTATGCCAGTGGGACAGGAGCCCTGGCAGGTTCTGCCATACTAGAAAGACATTGACTATGGTCCTGGCAAAGGACAGAGTCTGTTTTCTGACGATCGGTCCTACCATGTACAGAGAGGCTCATCACCAATAGTTTGGCCACTTGGGGATGAATGCTTTGGCCATGGGAATACATGAAATGAAGGAAAAGACCAAATAGCTTTTGGTCCTCTGTGGCGGCCTTAGGGTAATGGAAAAGGGGCAGAGGACGCAAATCAACACATAGTTTTTAGACAATCTAGAAGACTGTGGGCTCACTAAATGTGAGATTCTTATCCATTGACCAATGAGTAGATATACTAGTAAAGGAGCTGGATCATATCAATGCTGACATTCTTGCTATAAATGAAAGCAGGAGAGAGAAGGAATTTCAAGCTAAGTGGAAGAATGACCGATAGGAACTGCTTGGAGAGGCAAAGAAATAAGTTGGTGGAGTTGGTTTTATATAACATCCAAAGGCAACCAAAAAGTATTAATTCATGGGATTTTTGGTGATCTCATACTATAGTGCTCATGGGTATTTGCAAAAAGACTACCTTAGAAGTAGCTGAAGTTTATGTAGCAACATTGGTTACAGAGGATGAAGAGGTAGAGAAATGTTAGAAAGAACTCAAGCCCTTCCAACTAATAATAATAATAATAATAATAATAATAATAATAATATTTATACAGCATCTACTATATGTCATATATTCTATAAACACTCTGCTAGGTGTTTTACAATTATCTCATTTGATCTTTACCACAATCCTGGGAGGCAGGTTCTATTATTATCTCCATTTTACAGATGAAGAAACTGAGTCAAACAGAGGTTAAGTACCTTGTCTCCAGAGTCACACATCTAGTGAGTAACTGAGGCTAGATTTGAACTCTCACCTATACTTAGATACTCAGTGACTTCACCAGAAAGGGAAAAGGTGAGGATGGTAAGAAATACACATGTATGGGGCAGCTAAATGGCACAGTGGACAGAGCACTGGCCCTGGAGTCAGGAGGACCTGAGTTCAGACACATGACACTTACTAGCAGTGTGACTCTGGGCAAGTCACTTAACCCCATTGCCTATGCTAAAAAAATTCACATGTATCAGAACACCTGGTTTAGGAAAAAGGAATGAGAGAGATCCAAGACTCGTAGCCTACACAGAAGCCTCACACCTTTACTCCATGAGCTTTTATACAGAAGTTTGATAGAGGTAAATCAGCAGCTATTAAAAAAGCCCAGGAAGTACCTTAGTCAGGCAGCACTTGACTTACTTGCCAAGCAGACACAAATGGCGGTCAAACACAATACTGGTTTAAAATATAAACTCAGTTGTAAGGATCATTGATGATTGTGGGCAATATCACCTCAGAAAGCAGAGAGAAGCAGTGGAGGGTAAAACCAGTTTAAAGAGCTCTCAGTAAGCAAAGTCATCCCAAGGGCTCTTAAGAACCAACTTGGAAAGAGCGCAACAAGTCAAAGGAAAATGGAAGACCTGCAGATATTATTATAGCAAACTGTGTGTTTTCCCTCAAGGACAGTTGGAACCCTTACACCTGGACTGTAAGATGGCCTGACAGGAGAAGTAGAGATGAAGTAAAGAGAAACAGAATGAGGAAAGTGGCTAGACAGGACCAATGGTTTATTAAGGAGACATATGCTAGAGATTGCACAATTGTGACAGCTCTGAGGGATCAGTTCACAAGATGTCCAAAAGGAGGGGGACATTCCAAAGGCATGGAAAAAAATCTCAGACGGATAAATCTCATACTGAAAAGGGTGTCTGAAAACATTAAACAACTACCAATGCAAAGGCACATGGCCCCATTTACATAAAATCATTAGGAGACTCATCTATAAAGGAATTTAGGAATCAGTAGGGAATAGAAAAGCTTTTGCTAGTAATATTCAAGTCATGGATTACATCTTTCATCTTTCTACTATGAGGAGTTCATTTTTCCATTGGATCTGGAAAGCTGAGGTGTGCTGATTGAGGCTTAGGGTTGAGGGGATGGTATTATTGAAGGAGTGATTTGATCCAGATTGTACTGAGAGTATGTGATTTTATACAACTAGGGACAGTAAAGCTTGGTTTAAGATGAGGGAAATCAGCCCAAGCACATGCTCATTCTCCCCCTGCCTTCAGGGACAATCAGTGGACAAGAACAGGGAGTCCAAGCACCTGATTTATGGGGAATGTAGAAAACAAGCCCAAAGCGAGCCCCAGGGGAGGGGGTGGGAAGGTCCTAGCAGAAGAGCCAGAGAACACTGAGTACACAGTCATTCTCAGAGAGAATTGTTATCATCAGTCCTAGAGACCACCTGAAAACAAGAACGTGGTGCCTCCCTAGGAAGGCCACATGCACATCTGTCCTGTGGACCAGTCACAGTGCCCTACGCCCCCAGGATCCTGGACTGTGTGCAGCTGGGACCCTTCACCATCTGTAGGGACTCAGTGCCAAGTATCAGAAATGTTGGGTGTTTGTTTTCATTTCACTCTGTGTCTCCTGGTTGGAGAGCCCAGTGGGCTCCAACACAGCAGTTGAGTCTTGAGTATACAGAACAGCCCTGAATGCCAGGCTAGCATGGACAATGATGCAGTACATGGCACTGCTTTTGAGGAGGCGAGTGCAAAGAGTTTTCAGCAACCAAAACACAATGTTTACGCCAACAAACTCTGCCGGTCAAATGTCCGGTACAGCAACAAAACTTGGCCCATGAACATATGAGGATTAGGCAGCGAGTCTCCAGGTTTTTCTCATGGAATGATATCATCCGATGTACACTTCAGGAGATGGTGTGGGGTAGTATATCTCGGTCTAAGTCCAGCTTCTGACATTAGCTGAGTGACCTTGGGCTAATCACTTAACCTCTTCGTGCTTAAGTTAACTTGCTAAGACTAGAGTAGGACATGTACTAGCTTAGGTGGTCCTGGACAAGTCCCTTAACCTTTTGATGCTCTAGACAACTCTTTAAGACAATAATTTATAAAGGAATTGCTGATCTGCATCAGTGGAGGTAGTTTCCATACCAGGAGTTACCTATATGGTTTGGAATCTAGACTTACACTCTAAACCAGGGACTCAACCTGAGGTTTGTAAACTTAAAAAAATTTAGATAACTGTATTTCAATATAATTGGTTTCCCTTATAATCCTGTGGATTTTATTTTATGAATTTTCAAATGTTATTCTGAGAAGACTCCAAGTCTTCTCCCTGAGCCTCCACTCCCCACCAAGTACGTTGGAGGTATCACTCAGTGGAATCTCATTATGTTGAATTTCTCCATTCTTCAGTTTCTGAAGCCCTGGAAGATTAGCACAGTTTCAGAAATACCTAAATCAGCCTACCTATCCAAAAGCATAGCCATATCTTGCTAGAGTAAAATCTTCCTGTAGAAAATAATGGGGGCAGCTAGATGGTGCAGTGAAAAGAGTGCCTGCCCTGGATTCAGGAAGACCTGAGTTCAAACATGACCTTAGACACTTGACAGTTACTGGCTGTTGTGACCCTGGGCAAGTCACTTCACCCCACTGCCCCTCGAAGAAAAAAAAAAAAGAAAAAGTAAAAAAAAAAGAAAGAAAATCATGGCAAGGGTCGAGTCCACCATATATATTTGGTCATTATTATTTCAGTAGGCAATGGTGTGTCACATACTAAGCCACATGTAAACCAGAGGTGTCAAATCAGATCCCTGGTGCCACTTGTTGACTTAGAAAACCACAGATTAACATTATCTATGTCGTATCATATTTTTATTTTGTTAAACATGTTACAATGACATTTTTATCTGGTAGCAGGCCACACTGGGGATTGCATTGGGAGTCTGACATCTCTGATATAAACCACGGCTTCGAGAGAAGTGACAACGAGAAGGGGATATGTGGGGAACTGTCTTGGGTGGAGTGGGTTAATGACACTTGTAGATTAAATAGCTTTGATATAAAAGACAAATTGTGAACACGTGTGATTAGCAAAAGCACAAGTTGTTACTTGGACTTAAAAGATATTCCATTGGGCCAGGGCAAAGCAGACACTCACCTGATCAAAGTTCAGTGCTCTATCTGGAGTCAGACTAAAACTGAGTTCAAATCCAGCCCAATAGTGGGTTCTGGTCTTTCATAAAGTCTACAGATAGAACCCAAAATAGAACCCATACCATCAGCTCCTTTTGTTAATTGAAATTTTATTGGGAGCTTTTGTTTGGTTTTTTTATATCACAATCATTTCTGGATGTTGCCACCGAAGCTATTCCCACCTACCCACTAAGACTTCCCTTATGAACCCTCCCCCCCAAAGTTAAGCACAATCAGTTGGCATAGAGCAACCAAACCAGGAGTACAGTGACCATTTCTGATAACATATGCAGCATTTCGCACTCATAGCCACCCACCTTTCCAAGGAAAGGAAACACAGCATCACCTCTTGTGAAACATGGCCTCAAGCTTTAGTGTGTCCCATGTTGTTGTTCAGTCATTTTCTGTCATGTCTGACTCTCTGTGACCCCGTTTGGGGTTTTTCTTGGCAAAGATACTGGGGTGGTTTGTCATTTCCTTCTCCAGCTCATTTTACAGATGAGGAAACTGAGGAAAACAGGGTTAAGAGCCTTGCCCAGCATCATATAGCTAGTAAGTATCTGAGGCTGGATTTGAACACAGGAAGATGGGTCTTCCTGACTCTGGGCCCAGCACTCCATAAACTATAGTGCAGTCTAGCTGCCCCTGGTATGTCTCATGACTAACCATTTTATGAGCCCTTTATGTATGATCATGAGCTAAGTCACTGTAAATGGGAAACATGATGTTTGAAAGAGACCCTCACCTTGATCTGAAATTTTTTTCTTTTAGGCGATTGGGGTTAAGTGACTTGCCCAGGGTCACACAGCTACTACGTGTCAAGTGTTTGGTCTGAGGTCAAATTTGAACTCAGGTCCTCCTGACTTCAAGGCCGGTGCTCTATCCACTGCACCACCAAGCTGCCCCGATCTGAAATTTTTTAAGACCCTCTATATTTTCTCCTCATACTATAAATTGGAACAAAGATTCAGTCTCTCATCCTCCTATAGCAGAAAAGGTTGTAGCCATGACAGATCTTATCACTCAAGAAGCTGGAGTCAGAGATGCTGGGTTCAAATACTAGCTCTAGAATATATTTAACTCCTTAGGGGACCTTGGAAATGTTATTTTCCTTCTCTGAACCTCATCTTTCTCATCTGTAAAATTATGGAGCTAAGCTAAATGACCTTGCAGATCCCTTCCAGCTCTCAATCTGTGAAATCCACCGTATAACAGAAGTAAAGAAGAAATTGCCACATCTTTGGTTCCCTGTTTCTGGGCCCCTCCACTGGAGGTATGTGAAGTTGGACAATGATCCCAAAGAAGAGACCGTTGGTGGCATCTGAGTACCTACGGACCACTACACGACTGAGCAGGAGGGCTTTCTTGCATAAAAAAGGAACACATTCTCATTGCCCAAGTAGAATTTGACTAACCAGCTATGTCACTGGTGAGAGACCTTTAAGCCCCGAGGCCACAGAAGGCCAAGTTTTGATAGGATCCTTTATTATTTCATTACAAGCCGTTTACAATATGTTACTTGTGTAATTTTGTTGATACAATCAAGTGAAAAGGTTTAATGATCGAGATTCTGACTCTAAGCACAGTAACAAAGAAGGTTACCAAGGTATGGAGCACAGAGATGTAAAACCCTGATGCCCTTCTCTACAAGGCAGAAGGAAGACAACAGGACATCTTAGGAGCTTCCTAGAACACATTCTGGGACAAGGCATACAGAACAGGAGGCCTTAAAGTTAACCAAATATCACAGCTTGCAAGTCAATGCCTTAAGTTAAAAAAACAAAACAAAACATTATACCGCATCTGGACAGTAGTCACCATTTGCTGTAAGTTAGATATCTGATATTATATAATGCTTGACTAGCAGCCAGCTTTGTCCTGGAAGAGTAGAAGTTGGGTAGGATGCCCTGAAGACAAGGGACCCCTCAAGTTTAGTGTTAGATGCTACTAGGATGCCTATCCAGAGATTTGGGGAACAGAGGAACAGTACCTAGATCCTACTTAATGGCAGTAATTGTCTAATTCAGGGGTGGGGAACCTGCATCATTGTCTAATCCGGGGGGGGGAACCCCAGGCCACATGTGGCTCTAAAGTAACTCTAATAGATAGTCTTTCCTTGAAAACCTTCTGTCTTATCATTATGAATACAAGAAAAAAAGGCAGTGTGAAATAATGGATGGAAAGCTGATATTGGGAGTTAAGAGGCCCTGGGTTCAAATCCTGCCTCTGACACATACTGGCTGGACGGCTATGAGCAAGTCATTCTGCCTCTCAGAATCCTAAGTCTGTCAGTTGCAGAGAAGGTGCTGACCTGCATTGGTAGAGGGAATCTGCTCACCGGGAAGCTTCCTACACCAATGAAGTCACAGATCTATTACCCTTTCTCTCCCTCTTACTGTAAGCTAAGTTCCTTTTCCATTTTAACCAAGCTTATGTTTGTGTTCTGATTCATATAAATATCAAGAAACTCACAGACAACAAATACATAAGGTTTACTGTCTGATTAGTCCCAAGACAGAGGTACTCTGGGAAGAGATACATAACATTAGGTAGAAGGTAAGCTGCTTGAGGAGAAGGACTGCTGTGTGTCTGTCTTCCTATCCCCTGCCCCTAACAAGGGCCTGGCACATAGAAGGCACTTCATAAATGCCTATTAAATTGCCAAAGCCTTTGTGACTCTACCCATCCCTCTTCTCTATGTGCTCGTCATGTATGAAGAGGACACCAAGGCCTCATGATCAGCAGGGAATTTCCTTTGGGCTATTTTGCTAGGACTGAGATGGATTTGCCTTGGGTCGTCTGCATTCTTGCACACACTTGCTGGAATCAGAGGTGTAGTCTATGGCCACAAAATGGAGCCAAGTAGCCTTCTGGGGACCAAACCTGTGACCTGAGGCCTGTTGACACCATGGTGTGGTCATCTGAGCTAGTCAGCTAGAACCCACTCTCTATTCTCAAACATCTGTTTCTAGCATAGTGAAAAGACCATTGGCTTTGGAGTCAGAAGACCTGAAATTTTAGACCCAGTTCAATTCAATCAATTCAGCTTAATTATATATTAAGAATTTACCATGGGCAAGACACCATATTAACTGTAACCTTAGGCAAATCACTCAGTTTCTCTAAGCTTCAATTTCTTTATCCGTAGAACAATACTGACTCAGCCTGCCTACAGGGTTATTGTGGGCTTCAAATGAGATAATGCTTAAACAATGAAGTTCTATACCATAGAATTATTGCTGTTGTCTATCCTATTTGGATTCTTGCTGAAAAAGTCTCTTCAAGGGTAAGAAACCAATTTATGATTTTAAAACTAAGATTACATTTACACAAGCAAAAGGAAATGATATATCCAGGAAAAAAAAATCAGTATATTAACTATTACATTACCATTATCAGGAAGGCTAAGTCATTGAGTCATAGAGGAAGTTGATGAAGGAAGCAGCTGTTAGCAAAGGCCTTGAAGAGGGTGCCAACCTTTCTCCTACCCTGGAGCAACCGCCAATCAGCAGCAGCTTGCCATTATAATTCTGTATCTTGTTGACAGATTTTGTGTGAGAATAGTGAGGACAGGAAACAGGTGAGGCCTGATGTCTGGCTATGAATAGTGGTTGTCTTGGTGAGGAGTGTCAGGAAAATTGCTCTTGTATGTAGTATTTGTGGTCTGCGTATGTGTGTGTGAAGTGTCATGTTCGGTTTTGGCTCCACAGTTTCCCACGTGGCACACTTTCACTCTAGGTACGAAAAATGTGCCTAGAGCCAGTGGGAGCTGCATCCCTAAGAATACATTTTCTGAGTCAGTTGTTCATTCATTCATTCTTTCATTTGACAAGCATTTTTTTTAATGGCATACTTGTGACAAAGGATGCTGGACCCTGCTAGTCAGAGTTTTTAGGACTCTGACAATTCTAGTCCTTGTCTCTACACATGGTGGAAGAGATCGTTTCCAGTAGTGGAAAGAGTTGGGTGAAATGGAGCCAGTAATTAGTTGGACAAGTCACTTCACGTCTTTAGACCTGAGGTTCCTCATCTAGGAAATGAAAGGCTGTGACCTTGGGCAAACCATCTCTCTGAGCTTCCACTTGACTACTCTGTAAGATTGCTGGCCTCTGAGGTTGCCTCCAGCTCTAAATCTGTAGTGTGATGACCCGACGACTAGAATACCTCTCCAGTTCTTTATAATTCTGTATCCTGTCACCACATGAAATTTTAGGATGGGGTAGATGCTCCTTCTTCAATTCTCTTGATCCAGTGTAAACACTTATCCAGGCTGGAACATTTATCCAGTCTCCTTTTTTGTCAGAGGAAATCATCTAGCTTAATTAGAAATCAGTTCCAAATGCTATTGCATTTATTGGTTTTTCCAGGGAGTCAGGCATCCTATAAACAAACCATTTGGGTCACTGAAGTAGAAATTAAGACATCTTTTGTATTCACATGGCTCCTCTGTACCTACCACCCCTAGTGTTCCTCCACGGCTCCCTCTTTTCAAATCTTTCTCTTCTCTTTTTTTTTCTTTCTTTTCTTTCTTTCTCTTCTTTTAAGGCTCAGTTCAGGTCCCACCTGCTTCCTCGAGTTCTTGCTCATCTTCCCCTGGTCAAAGTATTCTCTCCTTCAAATTTTCATAGAGCCGTTTGAGTCTTTTCTTTGTCTCATCATATTTTATCTTGTATTATACCCATTTGTGGATCTGTCATATCCCCTCTATTAGACTCTAAGCCCTTTTGAGGGCAGGGATCATATCATTTTTCATCTCAGCACCTCCTCTGCAACTTCTAGTCTTTGAATGTTGAGTGAGTTGGAGTCACAGGCCACACTTGGATCCAGGTCTTCCTGACTCTAAGGTCAGCCCTTTCTCCACTACGCCAAGCTGCTTCTCACTGTGAGCACTTAATGATTATTTGTTGACGACATATTTAAGTATGTTTCTAATTCTTCCCCTCTCCACTTTTCCCCCTCTGGTATCGCAGAGACATCCATTGTCATGCTCCTATATTGCCTTATCATGGTATGGAGGTGGCTGGATTTGAGAGGACTATGCCAGTGGAACACAAGCTCTGGCAGCTTCTACCAAGCTGGCAAGGCTTTGAACGTGGGTTTGGCATATCTGCCATCTGTGGACCAGCCTCAGTAAGATCAGAGAGCTTTGGCATCAGGTTGGCCATCAGAATATGAATTATTTACCCACAGCAACTCTTAAAGACCCTCTGCTGAGCCACAGAGAGATTGTGAGTTCTAGAGCCCTAAATTGGTTGGAGTGACTGGGAGGGCCAACATCTGGAGTAGGCAAGTAGATTGCTGCCCTCAGCCCCTGGGAGTCTTCTGCTGGCCCCCACCATGTGGTACAGCCTCCCAGGATGTGAGCCTTCTTCCTGTTACCTCCCCTTTGCCTCCTCTTTGCAGGAGAGGAGTACTAGCTGTGCTTCAGGGGCTGGGGCTGGACTCTGAGAGATCCCTAGGCTCCAGACTTCCTGGTTCTGTTTTCCATATGGAAAAACATACATACGGCCTAAAATCACAGATCCTTGAGTGTTAAAGTCGGTTACAGAGGACAGGTTCAATGTGTTGTTATTGGGGGTTTTTTATCTTTAGGTTTTTCCTTCAGATGATCTTTCCTTTGTTTCTAAGTTCTTGGGAACCTGATAAATTTTATTTAGAACCAAAGTCACCCAAATTTCATCATGTTATACTGCAATGCATCCCTTCTTCAAAACCTCATTTGTTTACTTCCTCTGCTAATTTATTCCAGGCTGCTCTGGTCAGACCCAGGAATCACTGAAGACCAAGAAACACAAGAAACAACACTCATAGCCTTGTCTGGAGTATTGACAAATACTTCCTGAGCTTTACCAGAGACATTACATAAAGGAGGTCGAAACAACCAATGGAAATAAACTCTCCTGGTTGCTTGGCTGAATCGACCAATGAGCTCCATCGAGGTATTTGAGCCAGGAACTCTGTGATCCTCTTCATACTGTTTCAGCAGGCCTCAAGTGGGTTACATATTTGAGCTCATCAAATTCATTACTGAGAAAAAAAATCAAGTTTGCTTTAAAAAAGATATCCATGAATTTAACACTTAGCTTACCAGGTTCATGTATATAACACAAAGTTCTATGGAAATATGGCAATTGTCCTAGAATATGAAAAGGTGTGATTGGAATCAAAAGCCCTGGGTGCAAATCCTGGCTCTGTCATTTACTATTTCTGTGACCCTAGACAAGCCACTTAACTTTAACCTCTTCGAGCCTCAGTTGACTCATCTATAAAATGAAAAGGTGGTCTCCTTGGGGATGACCAAACAATCCTCTTATTCACTGTTAAGTCAAAAGAAATGATGACTCAGTGGATCTTTAAAAGTCAGTGACCCTGCCCTCACTACTCTCTTCTCTTATAGCTGAGAACCTCATCAGGATTGGTTCTATCTATTTTCCGTGAGGAGTAAAAGGAGAGTGACTCTCCCTGTCTCCTAACCTGGCCACCGAGCAGCCATGAGCACATGGTAACTAAAACACATATCTTTAACTCTAGCCTGATCTTAGGTGTATGAGTATCTAGCCTGAGGCATATCTGTTCAGGCTTGGACAACACCTTGTGAGCTTGAGAGGTTCAGGGGTGCTGGATCGTTCGGACAGAGCTGAATGGTGAGTCCCCAGAAAATGTCTTCAGTGTTCTTAGAAAAGAGAATCATTGGCTAGGGGTTGAGGCCAATCCCGGGCCTGGTGTTCCAGAAGACATAAGCTTGGAGAAAGACTGTGTAGAGCTGAGGTGAATTGTAAAATAGCAAATCAACAGCCTTGTGAACTATTTTGTATTCATATGGCTTTAAATGTCTATCATTACACACAGAATATAATAATAGTTATGTTATAAACCACTGTATCCTGATTTGTCTTTCTGTTAGGAGCTTGTAAGAGCCTTGTTAAGTGTTTCTTTATGTGTAGGAAACACAAATACGAAAAATGCTCTAAATCACTATTGATTAGAGAAATGCAAATTACAACAACTCTGAGGTACACCTCACACCTATCAGGAATGACAAATGCTGGAGGGGAGGAGGGAAAATAGGTAGACTAATAAACTGCTGGTGGAGTTGTGAGCTGGTCCAGTCATTCTGGAGAACAACTTGGAACTAGGCTCAAAAGGGCTATAAAACTGCATACCCTTTGACCAAGAAATATCACTACTTCAAAGAGATCAAAAAAAAAAAAGGAAAAGGAACTATTTGTACAAAATTATTTATATCGACTCTTTTTGTGGTGGCAAAGAATTGGAAATTGAAGGGATGCCCATTCATCAGGCGAGTGGCTGAACAAGTTGTGGCATCTGATTGTGATGAAATGCTATTGTGCTACAAGAAATGATGAACAGTGTAGTTTCGGGAAAAAACAGAAACAAAAACATGGCAACACCTGCATGAACTGATCCAAAGTGAAGTGAGAAGAACCTGATGATCACTGTGCACAGTAGCGGCAATGTGGTAGTGATAATCAAATAGGAAAGACTTGATTATTCTGATCCATATGATGACCCAAGACAATTCTAAAGGAGTCATGATGAAAAATGCTATCTGTCTCCAGAGAGAGAATTGATGAACTCGGTGCAAATCAAAACATAATTTTTATTCTTTCTTTCTCTTTCTCACTTTTTTGTGATATGGCTAATAGGGAAATACATTTCACATGATTTCATTTGTGTAATTGATATCATATCGCTTGCCTTCTCAGTGAATGGGGAAGGTGTAGGAGGGAGGGAGAGAATCTGGAACTCAAAATTTAAAAAGGAAAAAAAATGTCAAAAATAAATAAATAATACATTAAAAATAAAACAAACAAAAAAGAAAGTAAAGAAGGCAGAAAAAGCTTTTTTTAAAAGATAAAACAAAGAACTAGATGTGGGGAAAAACCAGAAGTTCTTACTTGAGAATGCAAAGAAAAACCCAAAGCATGATGCTTATGAATAATTCTGTAATATAAATGACAAATGATTAAGATAATAATACTTTAAAGCAGGGGGTTGTTAATCTGGGGTTTGTGAGCTTGTTTTTTTTTTAAATTTTGAGAACTATATTTTAATGTAGTTGGTTTATATTTATATTTTTATATTTCAAAATAATTGTAAAAATTTAAGCACTTTAAAACATTATTCTGAGAAGGGGGTCCATAGGTTTCACCAGCCTGCCAAAGGGGGGCCATGATACAAAAAAGGGTGACAAGGCCCTGTCTCAAAAAGATCATAGGTTCACAATTGGAAGGTATCATAGAGGTAATCAAGTACACCCTGCTCATTTTACAGATACAGAAAATGAGGCCTTAGAGATGTTAGGGTGATGATTTGCCCAAGGTGACAGAAGTGGCAGAGGCAGAATTTGAATTCAGGTCCTCCAAAACTAGTGGTCATTCCCATGCACCAAGGCTGGCTCTATATCTTAGATGAAGTAATTTGGAAATCAGCATAATGCTTTGAATCATCAATCCTTAAAAATGATAAAATAATGGTTTGCAATTTTTAACCAAATCACTTCGACTAATTGAGTAACAGGAATCAGCAGATGTGGGCAGGAGTTCTGGCTGTTGGACTGACCAAATATAAGACCTGTTTCGGTTTATCTTTGAAATGGGTATAATGGGTATAATGATCTTTGTGTAACAGGGGATAGAGAGATGCACTTCCATTTCTAATTTCACAGGGTGATAAAGAAGGTGGTTTGTAACCTTTAACATATCATAGAAATCTTAGCTTTATTGTTCTAAGACCTGTTCCAGTAAGGATGCTAAATTTTTGAAGTTGTTAGGAGAGCACCAGCATTCTAACGCCCTCTTGTGGCATTCTTCAGAAGTTCTCTCTTCCAGTTATTCTGCAGTCCTACCAACGTACTTTCAATTGACCAATTCCCTGGTATTTCAGTTCTGTATCACTACAAGCTGGGCTTCCTCATCAAAACATATGGCACAAAAGGAAAAAGTCCATTATAAAGGGTGAGGTATCAGTTGCATGAGAAAAACACATACTAGCAAAATGAGAGAAGTGTCCTTCCCACTGCTGCTACCACCATACTCCACCTCCAGTCTCACTGCCTTTGCACTGGCCATCCCCTCTGCCTGGAATGCACTCTCTCCTTATCTCCACTTCATGAGCACCTCTCTTCTTTTACTATGCAACTTAAGTAACATCATCTGCGTGAAGTCTTTCCTGATTCCACCAACTGCTAGAACCCTCCCTAACTGCCTGGTATTTAACTACTTTGTACAGATTTCTATTTATTCACCTCATAGTCATGCGGTATTTATTTTTTATAGTACTTGTGGTCTCTCCCATTAGAATATACATAAACTCATTACAAGTAGGCATCTCATTATCATTGTTTGAACGTGTATTCCCTAGG
The DNA here is from genome assembly GCF_003287225.1 of Phascolarctos cinereus. Lineage (NCBI taxonomy): Eukaryota > Metazoa > Chordata > Mammalia > Diprotodontia > Phascolarctidae > Phascolarctos > Phascolarctos cinereus. The sequence goes on from NW_027556291.1 coordinate 30,775,213, forward strand.
GCCTAATACAGTATATGTAGAATAGAGGCAGCTAGGTGGTACATTGGCTAGAGCACTGGGTCTGAAGTCAGGAAGCCCTGAGTTCCAGTCCTACCATCTGTTCTTACTAGCTGTGTGACCGCAGGTAAGTCTGTCTGTCTCAGTTTCCTCATCTGTAAAATGGGGATAATAATAGCACCTATGTCCTAGGGTTGTTATTGATGATCAAATGTGATAACATTTGTAAAATACTTTGCAAAACCTTAAAACCTAAAAACAGGTCAAGGGGAGATAACTTCAGCATGAACTCCCTGAAAATCATAATTTCTAAAAAGCCTGGACACTATATTTTAAAAAATAAAAAAGGAAAACTGCCCAGATCTCTTAAAACCAGAGGATAAAGTGATGATAGAAAAATAATCTACCCATCACCTCCTGAAAGAAACCCCAATAGGAAAAGTTACAAAAATGTCAAATCAGTTCAAATCCAGAGTTCCCCACATCAAAGCAAAAATATTATAAGCATCCAGAGAGAAGTGGTTCAAGTAACAAGGAACCACATTCAGGATCACATAAGACCTGGCTTCTATTAAGAATGAGAAAGGATCTTTGAACACAATATTCCAAAAGACAAAAGAGATAGGCTTACAACCAAAAAAATAAGTTACTTTTCAAAGCTGAATATAATCCTACAGGGGAAAAATGGATTTTTAATAGAATAGAGGACTTTGAAGCTTTTTTTTTTGGCTAGGCAATGGGGTTAAGTGACTTGCCCAAGGTCACACAGCTAGTAAGTGTTATGGCCAGATTTGAATCCTGAATCCAGGGCCAGTGCTCTATCCACTGAGCCACCTAACTGCCCCAACTTTGAAGCATTTTTGATGAAAAGAGCAGAGATGAGGAGGAACTTTGAAATATAAACGCAAGAATCTAGAGAAACCTAGAATGGTACATTTATCCGAGCAGTTGGCTATCTGATGATGTAGCTCTAACATGCGAATAGGGAGAGAGGAAGCAAGTGTCTCTTCAGAGCCTTATTGTCTTCAAAGAGTATTGAGGGTTAGAAAAACAGAGAACCTGAAAATGGGTAGGTTCTAACCTGAGGTTTTGAAGAAGACAAAGAGGGGGGTAAAAGGAACACATTACTGTGGAGAAGAGGAAGAAGGGAGGACAGCTTGCTTTTTTTTAAAATGGAGATTTGTGAGAAGAAAAGCATACTTACATGGAGGAAGGGGTGGGGCAGTGAGCAGCAGATATTTTATCTCTCTCTTATCTGAAGTGGGCAATGGGGGATTGAACATAGATAGAAAGTATGGTATAAAAAAAAAGTATGGTATAGAAATACATCAAACTCAACTGGGAAACAAATGGAGATTGGGAGAGAAGTGTGGAGAGGTAGGATAATATCCAGGTGGAATAGTAAGAAGCAAAACAAACTTCCTGATACTGAAGGGGGGATTAAAAGGGAAAAAAGGAAAGAAGTAGAATCTAAGAGGGAGGGTGCCTATCGATTGTGTAATGGCTGAGCAAATTGTAGTGTGAATGTGATGGAACATTATTGTACTACACAAAATGATAAAAGAGATAATTTCAGAGAATGCTTGGGTAGTGAATTGCTATGGAGTAAAGTGAGCAAGGAAAACAATTTCTAAAAGGACAACAGCATTGGAAAGAAAACAACTTTGCAAAATATAAGAACTCCCGTCAATGTAATGACTCCTCATGTCTCCAGAGGACCTATGATAAAGCATGTCACCTACTTCCTGAGAGAGAGGAGATGAAGTCAAGGTTCAGGAAGACACATACATATTTTGTACATGGCCATTGTTTTGCTTGTCTAAACTTACTTGATATAAAGACTTCTCTTTATCTCAGTTTTTAATTTGAGGGAGGGAGCAGGGAGAAGAAGCTAGTAATAGTGACGCAAAAAAAAAAGGGGACCGTTGAAATATTTTTTAAAATACATAGAAGGGAACTAAATAAAGTTCAGTAGGAAGCAGAGATAAACAGAAAAAAAAAATCACAAACCAAAGGCTTTTGACCACTTGTCATGTGTATTCTAGTGATACACACTCATATGTATATGAACTGCATTCGACTAGATGGTGACTGATATTCTGTATAAGAGACAGTTTCAAATATAAGAAATGAAATGATCTTGTACGAGGAAAATTTTCTGAGTGTCCACTTGGTTGTATTTGTGTATTTCCTCTTGGTTTTCTGAATCCTTGAGGTAATAATTTTGTGTGTGTCTATGGGAGGGGATTGTGAAACCATAAGCAACTGCCACGATGTTTATTCTTATTAACAATAGCTATGGATCAATCGACCAGGAAGGGTGTGTCCAGTGCAGGGGCAGGGCGGGGGGGGGGGCTCTTCTGCTTCTTGGATCAGGTGTACAACCTTCTAGGAACAGGGTTCTTCACCTTTTTTCTGTGTCATGAGCCCCTTTGGCAGTCTGATGAAGTCTAGAGGCCCCTTCTCAGAATGACGCTTTTAAATGCAAAAAAAAGCAAATACATAGGATTACAAGGGAAATCAACGTATTGGAATATAGTGAGTCAGTCTTCCCTGGGCCAGAATTGAATTTACATAAAATGACAGAGAAAAGTATTAGAGATGGAGAAACACAAAATTTTGCTCTGCCCGCCCAAACTCTCAGAGTTAGTTCTCAGTGGAAGAAGAATGGGAAAACTCCAACACCATAGTGAGGCTTCCTACTCCCCCTCCCTCCACCCCCTGCCCCAGGAAAAAGGAGTCAGGATGGGTTTAAGCTTGGAGGCCCATGAAGTGGGGCATGATGATGTGATGGGAAGAATCAATAGATAATCTTTGAGAGAGAAAGGATCATTGATCTAGAGTTAAAAGAGACCTCAGAGACCACTTAATCTAACCCGTCTTGGTATGAGCTCCTTGATTTCCTGCCAGCTGATGAAGAATTCATGCAATTCAGTTACAGAAACTTCTACTTCATATCTTCTATGCATACCATGAGAGAGATAGATGAATGGAATATCACCCTTGTCCTAATGAACCAGCAATAATGACTTGGAATATTAGGGAAGGGCAGAAAACAGGATTTATAATCAGGTCTAGATTTGTTGTAACAAGGAAAACCAGATTAGGTATGGATAACTAACAGAGGTTGCCCTGATTTACCCCTTTTACCTTATCATCCAAAGATAATATAAAAGATAATGATGAAAATTCACAAAACACCCAAAGACCTCATATTCGGCAAGAAAGTAGATGAGATGGAACTTCCAAGAAAGTTCAATATAATGGCTTTGTCCCTTTAAGAAACCCTTCCAAATCTACTCAGTCAATCTGGAAATTGGAATGTTCCTTTGGACTTGTTAATGTGTTGGGCTTTGTCTGTGTGCATGATGTTTCTTCTCCTTTGGGCCCTACTTTCTTCCTCTGTGAATCCTTAGCAAACAAATCTCCCAGACTGTCTGAGCTACATATAGTAACAGGATGAAGGCAGAGCCTGACAATATCCTGAATCCACACTGCTTTTCCCTGTCCCCAAGCCTGTGGATTGTCTGGGGCCTTTGAAAAGTGTAAGCATTTTGCTTTAGGGCTTTGCTGGATTCTAGATTTCAAGCTTAAGTATTAATGAATAATCATCAATAACACTCTCAGTACTGATAAGATTGTCTTTTAAATGTGGTTCCCACAATTATAGGCTAGCTCAGTTTTGAGCTGTTTCAGGATGGAAGATCTAACATATGGTGGTAATTAAAAGCCTTATGTGCTAGTTGGACATCATTTCTTAAACATCTGGACTAATGTTACACATTGAGAACCCGGATTTGACCTAACCTTGACTGGAATCTGTAAGTGGAAAAAGAGAACCAGCAATCTGGAAGGGAATGGAGAGAGAAGTTCATTCATAGGACATTTGGGGAGAAATTTCACTAGGAGCGGTAGGGATGCTACAGCCTCGTACTTCAGGAAGACAATATGGCCCCCTGGGTCTGTGCTGATGTATTTATTTCTCATCTACACTGACAGTGTTTTGTGGGGTTGGGGGTGCAGAAACACCTCTCTAGTCTTGGACTCTTTCTTCTATCCCACCCAGTAAAAACAGATGTTGCATCATTTAAAATAGATAAAATATTTTCAGATAAAATAAAAGTGATTTCATAATCCAGAAAGTGAGAAGATACTAAGGAGAACCTAGGAATTTAATTCAATTCACCCAACATTTATTAAGCAATTACTATGTGCTAGGTGCTGAGGATATATTGACCCTAAATGATAGTCCCTGCCCTCAAAGTGCTTACAATCTAATAGAAGGGAAGCAACATGTGCACAGGTGTTTTTGTTTATGCAATAAATAGTTATTGCATGCTTCTTTTGTTCCAGACACTGTGATAGGTGCTGAGGATATAGAGACAAAAAATTTAAAACAGCCCCTTCACTTAAGGATCTTACAGTCTGTTGATGGGGGAGATGATTGCACATAGATAAGTATAACCAGGCAGAACGTAGGAAGAGCAAAAGAGAAATCCAAATTTGAGGAGCCAGAGATTCTTTTCAGCTGGGTGAGTTCAGGGTATGCTCGTGAGGGCATGGCTCTATTTTGTTTAGCCTCTGTGTCTCCTGTAGGGCCAAGCCCCATACTTGGCATAAAGGAAGCAATGAAGAGTTAGGGATAGGAATTGGACCTATAATTTCTTTGATATAGGAAACTCCCAGGTGATGAAACTCCCTCTACCACAGCAGGTTAAGCACCTTCTCTGCCACTTAAAAGTCTTCGAGAGTTGCCTGGAGCACTGAGAAGTTAAGTGACCTGTCCAGGGTCACGCAGCCAGTATGTGTTAGAGGTAGGCCTTAAACAATACAGGTCCTCCTGCTTTTCAGTCCAGCTGTCTCTTCACTATGCCGAACTGATTCTCTTAATTAAATTATTAAAGTTATTTATTACATTTAATTTATTTTTATTAAATTCAACATGCTTTTAGAATCCAGGTCAGCCATTAACTCTTAAACTGAGATTAGTAAATAACATTAATTGCAACTACTATATGTGCAGCTGACCAACTGGCAAAGTTCTCTTTCAAAAGGAATCAGTAAGAGAAGTTCTAATTGGAGTTATAGGCTAATAAAGGCTATCAGACACATGTATGGAAAAAGGCCAGAATGATAGAAAGTGTAGAATGAATGCTACTTCCCACAAGGGAGGGACACTGCCTTCCTTTTTCACCTGAAACCAGCCCCACACAGGCCTAACCAACAGGCTCTTCCCCCTCTTCCCACTCCCCTCCCCCAGATCCTCAAGGTCTTCCCAAGGGGTCTGGCCCATATCCTTCGGGCAACTGCCTATCTAAACCACTAGTTTTCTATTTTAAAAAATTCACCTGCCTAAACACATAGCTTCCTAAGTAAAGTCAGCATGGTGCTGTGGAAATAGCCAGATCTGGAGGCAGGAACCTTGGGTTTTTAATCTCTGCTCTGCTATTCAGTACCATATGTGACCTTAGGCAAGTCACTTAATGTCTAAGCCTGATCTGTGAAGTGAGGGGCTGAACAGGATGAGTTTCCAATGTTCCTTCCAACTCTAAATCCTATTCTGTCCTGTGACCTCATTCTTTCTCCAATGGAAACATGTTACTAAGTCTCCTGTGGATGGTCCTTCCAAGAATTTCTTGAGCTAAGCATCTTTCAAATAGTAATAGCACATCTTGGCAGGCCTTACCCAACAACTCACACAGATCCTTCTTGGAAAACAGAGGCATGGATTTATTTTGCAGAACTACTGAAAATAGAGATGGATTTCTTAGGGGAGATTTTAGCTAAAAGACAAATATGCAAATCATCATTTATCAATGAGGGCAAAAAGGCTCACTCAGAACTGTTTTTCCTGAGTTCATTTTCTTTGATAACTCTGAATTCACTCTGGAGGCTGAGTTCTCTGTTACTGTACTGTAGGCCCAATGTCAGGAATGCTATAGATCAGTGGTTCTCAAAGTGTGGTTCCCGAGGCCCTTTTCGGGAATTGGAGAGTTCAAAACTATTTTCATAAGAATATTACATTTTAATTTCTAACATGGTAAATATAAATAGCTATAACCCACATAAAGAAATGCTCTTTGTGGGGTATGGGGTCTTTAATAATTTTTAAGAGTATAAAGGGGGTATACGATTGTGATAGAATACTACTGTGCTGTAAGAAATGATGAGGTTGGTTTTAGAAAAACATGGAAAGACTTGCATGAAATAATGAAGAGTGAAATGAGCATGAATAAAGTAACAGCAATACTGTTTAAAAAATAACTGTGAATGACTAAGTCAGGGGTGGGGAACCTGGGGCCTTGAGGCCACGTATGGTCCTCTAGGTCCTCAAATGTGGCCCTCCGACTGAATCCAAACTTCACAGAACAAATCCCCTTAATAAAAGGAACCTGTGAAGTTTGGATTCAGTCAAAGGGCCGTACTTGCTTGTCAAAAAGACTATTTTATGGAGAACTCACACAGGGCACATGGTGGTCAGAAGAAGGGATACAAGGACACTCTCAAGGTCTCTCTTAAGAACTTTGGAATTGATTGCATGATGTGGGAGACCCTGGCACAGGACCACTCAGCAAGGTGCACCCTCATCAGAGAAGGTGTTGTGTTCTATGAACAAAGCAGAATGGAAATAGCTCAAGGGAATGGAAAGGCGCCCAAACTTGGAGAATCTACCCCAAAGGTTCACATGGACCATTTATGACCGACCAGTGGTAGAGCATTCCGAGCTCATATTGGTCTGATCAGCCACAGTGGGACACACAAAAAACTTGACTCTAGTATGATGATGTCATCTTGGTCCTCTTCCAAAGTGAAGAACAACCACCAACCAACCATTCTGAGTATTGTAAATATCCAAATCAACCACAAAAGACCTAGCAAGGAAGATGCTGTCCACCTCCAGAAAAAGAACTGATAAATAGAAGAATGCAATGGCGTGGTTTTACCTCTCTGTCTCTCTGTGAGTGTGTGTGTGTGTGTGTGTGTGTGTGTGTGTGTGTGTGTGTGTGAAATGGTGGCCTTCTCTAGTGCAGGGTGGGTGGGGAGGGAGGGAAACAGTTTGGAACTTAAAATGTAACCCCCAAAAATTAATAAATTAAAATCTTAAAGAAGAGTATAAAAGGGTCCTGAGACCAAAGTTTGAGAAGCTGTGCAGAGAGAAGGGATGAGAAATGCCACTAGAGAACAAGATGTGCTCTGAGGTCCCTTTTAGCTCTAAGCATCTCCCAGTCTGCCCACTGAAGGAAACCACAAAGACCAAACTAAATCTCCCTGTAGCAATTTTCCTGGGATAGCAGCAACTGGTATATGTCCCATTTGTTGGCTTATTTATTTTGCTCACTTTTCCCCAAGCCAAGCTGCATTTATTTTATTTTTTTGGCTAGGCAATGGGGTTAAGTGACTTGCCCAGAGTCACAGAGCTAGTGTTATGTGTCTGAGGCTGGATTTGAACTCAGGTCCTCCTGACTCCAGGGCCAGTGCTCTATCCACTGCGCCACCTAGCTGCCTCAAAATAATTCAAGCTGCATTTATTTCTCAGTGTGTCAGATGCATGAGGTGTGTGTAGTGTAAAGTGGATCACGGAAGCGCTCGTTCGCTCTTTCTCCCGGTTTGGCCGGCCTGCCTACCTGTGCCTCACTCACTTTTGGCTCCTGGGTTCTGGTGCCCAGGTCCTGCCTGCACTGGCTCCCGGTTGGTTTAGGGGCAGAGCCGGAGGCCTCCTTTTCTCCCTCCAGCCTCTTACACAGTGCTACCAGCCCTTCCACCCGGTGTACCGGAGATCAGTAAAGACACACCTTTTTTTCAACCCAAACTGCTCCAGTCCCGACCCATAGCCCATGGCTACGGGGGCAAAGGGCGCAGGCGCAGTCTGGGTGGGCGGAGCCAACCAAGTCGATTGTAAAGGCTTCGTCTTCGGCGTCGCCTCTTGAGTATCCCCTCGAGATTGGAAAAAAAAATTGCTTTTTGGGGGTAACGCGGGGAGACCCAGGCCGAGACCAAGGGCAAGAAAAAGATGACGATGCCAAACCCGGGCCTGTCGTGGCTGGGGCTCGCGGTTTCGCTGGCCTTCGCGCCTCCCCTGCTGAGCGCTCCTCCAACGGAAGGCCCGGGGTACGCGGCACCCGAGGATCCGCTGGATTCGGTCGGGGTCGGCTCGTTGAAAGGTGCTGCGCCCGAGCCCGGGCCCCGAGGGGCGGGGGGTGAAGGGGGGGGCGCAGTGGGACGGGTGCTTTTGGACCGGGACCGAGGAAACAGGGCCCCGAGGCTCCGCCCCCTCCCGGCCTAGGCTGGCCCTCTCCTCCTCTTTCCTCTCCCCCTCTTCTCACCGGGTTAGCGGGAGGGGCTGCCTCCCTCTTCACCACATCTCTGGGCTCTACCCCTCCCCCTCCATTCCCCCTTTCCCTTCTGTCCTGATTCCCCGCCCCTCTAGGCCAGCTTCCTCCCCACCTCCTCTCCTTGGAATTAAGAGTTTCAGGACTTTTGTTGTTGGGCCATTCAATCTGATCTCCAGGGAATAAAACTTGTTAAAAGTTAGGGCTAAGGAAATAATAGATGTCATCCTTTCTTCCCTCCACTTAGATGGCCTGAATGTTCTCTTGATCATCGTGGATGACCTGCGGCCTTCCCTAGGCTGCTATGGAGAGGCTCTCGTGAAATCTCCAAACATTGATCAGCTCGCCTCTCGTAGTGTGGTGTTCCAAAATGCCTTTGCCCAAGTACGTTAATAGAACTGTCAGTCATTCGTGGATTTCTATAAATTGGCCACCCTGCAAACTTGTGATCATTTCAGTCTCCAAGCTCGAACTATAAAGTGCTGAAATATAATGTAAAAGTGACTGGTTCAATTGGGTTTGAAGGAATTTCTAAAGAATATTAACTCTCGCTTCTGAAGGCAGTCGGATCTTTATGATCTTTTTCAAGAAACTGAAACAGGGACCATTTACATAGGGGAAAATTTGCTATGGTAGGGATGTGTGTGTGTGTGTGTGTGTGTGTGTGTGTGTTTGTGTTACAACATGAGAATGCCATTATGGTATTATTCCAGTTATCTCTTAAATGAAAATACAGTTCTGGAATGAGAATGGGGTCTGGTGGAAAAAGCCCTGAATTTGTCATCAGAGGATCTGGATTCAAAATCTCCACTCTGCTACCTACTACTTGAGACCTTAGACAAATTACTTAGTCTCTCTGGGACTTAGTTTCCACATCTATTAAAGAAAGGGGGTTGGACAAGATAACTGCTGAAGTCTCAGCTTACTCTAAATCCATGACTCCAAGTAAATCTGCTAAATCACGTGGTTTTGGTTTAGATGAGTTGTTGGAAAGGTAGAGGGACCTTAAGTTGAAGATACGGGCAATCGTTCTGTAACTTAGTTTTGCAGTATTACCTGTATAGTTATACAACTGATTATGTGTCCTAAATGGTTCTTCATTCCAGATCTGAGGCCATCTGTCTGTCTGGCAGCTACGTGGTGCAGTAGATAGACCACTGACCCTGGAGTCAGGAAAATTCTTGAGTTCAAACGTGGCCTCAGACTCAGTACAAGTCACTTAACGGCTGACTGCCTCAGTTTCCTCAACTGTAAAAGGGGGATAATAGTAGCACCTACCTCCCAGGGTTGTTATAAGGATCAAATAAGATAATATTTGTAAACAGTGCTTAGCACGGTACCTGGCACATAGTAGGTGCTTATTAAATGCTTATTTCCTTCCTTCTGTTAACTTTTTTTTTTTTGGTGAGGCAGTTAAGGTTAAGTGACTTGCCCAGAGTCACATAGCTAGTGAGTGTTATGTGTCTGAGGCCACATTTGAACTCAGGTCCTCCTGACTCCGTGGTCAGTGCTCTACACACTGCTCCACCTAGTTGCCCCTTCTATTCACTCTTACACTGCAATATCTCTCAAATAATTTTACCCACTTCTAAATAAGTGCTCGTTTGAACTACTCTCTGACTTCATTTGAAAACTTGTAGTCATCCTAATGACCTTTGGTTTCTGAACTAGACAAAGGTTCTCTAAAGCAGGGCTTCTAAAACTTTTTCCACTCCTGATCCCTTCAATTGAGACCCAGTTTAAGAAGCCCTGCTCTAAAGGCCCTGCCTGAGCAAGAAGGCAGGGCTCCTCACAGAGAAGGGATGTTACAGTGCCTGGCACTATAGAAGCTTGATAAATATTTATTGAATGAAGAAATGGATGAATGTTGCTGGACACTGTAAGTGAACTGACTTGCTCCTGAGCCTTTGGAGAGCTTAGCTAATTTTACCTAACAGGCAGGATCCTACAGTGCTATTAAATCACAGAGCCAGTTTTTGATTGACTAGCAAAGAGTCATTTCTTGCCAGTGACATAATTTAATGACATTGAGAAGTAACCAAGGCATTTAAGATGTCACACATAGAGATGTGTGACATCTGTTAGAGTGCTGCCTTTGATATTAGACTCTCAAGTGATGATTTGGCTTGAGTTACTAAATTCAGAACATTTGTATAGTTAGGCCAGACACTTTTATCTCTGGGAACTGAGCAGGTAAGAGATCTGTATGCCCTAAATGCTGTTTGTCTCGACTTAGCAGACTGCATGACAAAGCTTCACTAGTGGCCTAGGCAGTTATTTGCTTCTTCAACACTCTTGTGTCATTTTGTTTCCTCTTAACAGCAAGCTGTCTGTGCCCCAAGTAGGGTGTCTTTCTTAACTGGTCGGAGACCCGACACTACCAGAGTATATGACTTCAATTCCTACTGGAGAGTCCATTCGGGAAACTATTCTACAATACCTCAGTATTTCAAGGAGAATGGCTACGTGACTTTGTCAGTTGGAAAAGTGTTTCACCCTGGTACTGTATGTTTTCAGTGCCCATAAAGTCAAAGCTTTTCTTTTTTTCTAAGGGGTTCAGTGAGGGATTCTCCCTTTTGCACAAGAACTCATCTGGTTTCATAAGAGCTGGTTGTGATTTCTTTGTAGTCACTTTTAAATACAGATCATACAGGTAAGTCAGCCAACCTGGGTTCTAGTCCTAGCTTGGCCGCTCACTAGCAATATGACATCATTCTACCTCCATTGGACTCAGTTTTCTCATCTGTAAATGAGAAGTTTTAGACTGGAGTTTTCTAAGCTGATTGAAATACAATATTTGGGGGCTTGAATTGATAGAACCCACAAATTCTGGTCTGGGGATAGAGACTATTCTCAGTATAAAGGGGGTGAGGTACCTGGAAAATTTTGAAGCAGAACAGAAATTTGAGCTTCATGTCTAAAAATTGCCCTACATAAAAAATGTTGAGATGTACATATTTGGATATTTCACAGGTTAGAGGAAAAATATTGATAATGCTAAAATTCTCAAGGAACCCTTAACCATACTATGTGGAATGACAGGGCTCTGCAGAATGCAGTTTCAAAAAGCTTGGCCTACATGATCACTAAAGATCCTTCCAGTCATTGGTTAGTGAAATGTCAAAGCCTGTGGAGGCTGTAGGTGAGTTAGTTTTGGTCTCTTGGCACTAAATAAGCCTTGTTTTTATGAAGGGGCTGCTGCTGTACACTTGATAGTTGTCTCATCCTGGCTCTAAATTTTATGTAATTGAATCATTTATGGAATTGCCTTTGACTCTGGTGTAATGTGGGGCAGCTCAATGGTCCTGCAATGGATAGAGTGCTGGGCCTAGAGCCAGGAAGATTCATCTTCCTGAGTTCAAATCTGGCCTAGCTGTGTGACCCTGGGCAAATCACTTCACTCCATTCGCCTCAGTTTCCTTATCTGTAAAATGAGCTGGAGAAGGAAATGGCAAACCATTCCAGTATCTTCACCAAGAAAATCCCAAATGGGGTCACCAAGAATTGGACACAACTAATTTGACTGAACAGCAACTGGTGTAATATGGATTTTGAGGTTCTGAGGGAATACCTTATTAAATACGAGGAGTTCTTGGTATCTTAGAGAGAGGATCTCAGACACGGTATAATGTCCTATCTGGTTATGAAAAAGAATACACTCTATGAGCAGCATTTTCAACAAGTGGGCATCAGCCTTAATTTGATTCTTTCTATCCTGCTTACTGAATCTTGGCCCATTCTGTTTTTATGATGGTAAAGGGGTTCTGCCTCTTTGAGCTTTGTTTAGAAACAGAATTTGATGTAGATGTGTAGCGCTGGATATGATGCTGGTATTAGCACTGATTTGGAATACTTTTTCCACAAAAGGGGAAATTGAAACTTTAGAGCTGCTTAGCCACCAAGTGAGAAATCTGGAGCATAGCATAGGGTACTCTTGATTTTTTTTTTCTTTTTGCTAGGCAATGGGGGTTAAGCAACTTGCCCAGGGTCACATAGCTAGTAAGAGTCACGTGTCTGAAGCTGGATTTGAACTCAGGTCCTCCTGACTCCAAGGCTGGAACTCTATCCACTGTGCCACCTAGCTGCCCCCCTTTGTTTTTGAAAAAATTTTTTAGCATACTCTTTAAAAACAGTTTTAACCCTAACACTGATTATCAATATAGCTAATTAAAGTTATATTTTTACATCAATTGATTTCAGTGCATAAAATGCAAGTTTTTCAGTCATTTCCTCTTACACTGTGCTTGCTTTTTTTTTTTTTGCTTTGAATTATTTTTGGGGTAGTTTGTGATAAAAATGTATTTATATTCCTCATGCTTATTTTACCTAATTACATTTCAAGAGTCTGTAATATCAGTGAGCCATAATTTAACCATTCCCCTATTTTTTAATATTTTAGTTCCTTCCAGGTTTTTGTTGCTATTGAATATTGTCTTTGAATGGGTAGCTTTTTTTGTTTTTGATAACTTTCAGGGTATGTTCCCAATGATGGAGTCAAAGGTTTATGATTATTTTTGTAACGTTACGGTGTACTGCCAGGTTTTTTTGCTTTTGAATATTTCCTTCCACAGTGCTACTCTCCCTTTGAAGTTCTCTCTTTTTTCCTGTCCTCATCTATTTCCCTTTTGAACTTCATGTATTTCTGTACAAAATGGGTGTGTTGTGTTTTTTCAAGCTTTGTTTACCTGGTTCTGATGAGTTCCATTTCCCTCACCTCTCTGTATGTAAACTCTTGGCATATCCCAGTTATGAAAAATAGTCAATTCCTCCCTCTTCCTCATTTCCTCACTAGTGTATTTCTTTTCTCCTCCCTTTTGTTTTCTCTCTTCAAACCAGCCCTCCATTTGTCTTTTTTCCTTCTGTGAGCCTTGAAGGGAGTGGGATTCTGACAGGACTATTGACGTTTCTGCCGTTATTAGAATGTAAGCACTCGGTCTTCATTTAACACCTTCCTATTGTTAAGTGTATTTATCTTTTAGGTTTCTCTTATCTCTTGTGTTTGCATTTCATAGATTCTGCCCAGCTCTATTGTTTTTTTTTCCTTGGGGATGCTTGAAAGTTTTCTCTAGCTTACAAGATCCATTTTTTCCCCTTGGATTATTCATAGTTTGGCAGCAAACAATTCTTTTCAATTGTAAGTCTTTTTCTTTTGCCTTTTGCTATATTGTATTCCAAGATTTCCTTTCTAAATGTAGTTGTCATGTAGTCATGTGATTCTGACTGCGGTTCCTTGGCCCTTGAACTCTTTCTGGCTGCTAGCAATATTTTTCATTCGACACGGAAAGTCTAGATTTTGTTCTGCCATTTCTGGATGTTTCAATCTGATGTTTCTTTAAGAAAGTGTCAAGTGGGATTCTTTCTATTTTCACTTTGTCCTTTGGTTCTAATAAATGTGAGCAGTTTTTGTGATTTCTTGAAAGACATACAGGTTTTCTGTTTGACTTTGGTTTGAAGGGCATCGGAGGATGTTTAAATGATCTCTCCTTGACCTGTTTCCCAAGTCAGTTTTTTTTTTATAATAGACACCTCACATTATTTAAATTTTTCAGTCTTTTGACTTTGTTCTAATATTTCTTGTCGTCTTATTGAATCCTTGAGTTTGCACTATTCCGCACTGTGATTTCTGTTTTTTTATGACTCTCTGTGTAGGGGCATCTACTGTACTCTCTTGTTTTCAGATGCCCTCTTATTTGTTCTTTGGCAGGCCCTGGCTGTTTCCTTTAAATGTGTCTTATGGTCTACTTGCTCCAGGAAGACATGACTAACCTCAGTCTACACTGATAATTCCTTTCCATCAGGTCCTTCAGCATTTGTGCAGACTCCATTCTGCATTGTTTACTAGTTTATTGGTAGCACATCTATCATGTCTCTTCAACTAGATTGCAAATTATTTGAGGTTAGGGACTTTTTTCTACTTTTTTTTTTTTAATCCCGTCTAGTGTTTTCATAGGGCTGAGTACCCAGTAGGTGCTTAACAAAAGCTCAGTTGATTCGGATGTAGGTATGAGGCAGTGAATCTCTATGTACAATTTAGAACTGGAAAGGGACATTAGAGATCATCTGGTCTAGTCTCTACCCTGCCCCACTGTCATTCTCAAAAATGGGGAAATAGACCCAGAGAGGAGAAGGAAGGGCTTTTCTATTTGTATACAAAGTCTTATTTTTCTAGACCTTGGTAAAATTCTGTTTAACATTTTTAAAAATTTTTCTTCAAGGAATTTCTTCTAACCACAGCGATGATTTTCCATACAGCTGGTCAGTTCCACCTTTTCATCCGTCCTCTGAACAGTATGAAAATAGCAAGGTAAAGATGTCCACAAATCAACATTTTGAAGAGTACCAGCTTTCCTTCTTGTCTAGAAACAAGAGTGCTTGGGCTAAGTTCAATGTACATTTTATTTTATACGTCTTTTAAAGTTTATGATACAACTAAATGCTGATTTTATGTAAATGTATGCATATACTTATCCACATATGTATATACATATATATGTATGTATAATTCTATATGTAGGCAGCCTGCTTTGAAAGCAAAAACATAGGACCTCTCTAGCCTTTTTTTTTTTTTAGCTTTTCGTAAAGTGCAGGTCCAACCATGTCATACACTCTTCCCCCTTCCCCCCAAAGAAAACCACTCTAGTAGTTTGCTATCACCTTCAGGATCAAATATAAAATCTTTTGGGGGGTTTAAAGCCCTTTTTAACCTAGCCTGTCCTAGCATTCCCCTCCCCTCACCTCCTTGTTATTTCTTGAATAAGACACTTCATTTCTTGGCTCTGGGCATTTTCATTGGTTACCTCTCATGTCTGAAATGTTCTCTTTCCTCATCTCCACCTCTTTGCTTTCCTGGCTTCCTTTGAATCCCAACTAAAATCCCACCTTCTACAGGAAGCCTTTCCCAGTCCCTCGTAATTCTAGTGTCTTCCCTTTACTGATTATTTCCTGTTTATCATATATATCTTGTTTGCATGCTGTCTCCTCCATGAGACTGTGAGCTGTCTTTTACCTTTCTTTGTATCTCCAGCGCTTAGCACAGTGCCTGACTTATTAAGTAGGTACTTAATAAATGCTTGTTGATTGACTGGCCATCAGATCAGACCCAAAGGCAGCTATATTCTAAAGGATGCTAGGAACACTGTACAATCTTGGCCTGACAGTCTAGTCTGCAGTAAAATCCTGTGACTGGAACTGTGGGGGTTATGGAAGTGGATAAGCCTTAGTCCTTGGCCTCAAGGTACTGACTGACAACCCAAAAGAGAAGATGATGTCTTTACAAATCACTAGATTTGTTTATAATCAGCAGTTTATAATTGTTGTGAGAGGTAAACAGGAAGGTCCTTATCTTAACATATTAAAGTGTTGTGTTGATATGTTAATATATCTTAACACATTAAAAAGTCTTGTTGCCAGATAGTTTACGCACATTTAGAGAATTGGATAGGGAAAAAAAGCTGGTATGTGAAGAAATAGAGCTCTTCAATGGGTCTTTTCCCCCTTAGTTAAGGTAAGGGAGTTCATCCTTAAGGCCACTTGTAGTTCTAGCGCATTGGGAGAAAAGTAGGGGGTTGAAGTCAACTTTTTCAGTTTGGAGAAACAACAGATCTATACTAAAGGCCAGACCTGAGGGATCATAATTAGAAGGTAGATTAGAAAATCAAATGGAGTTCTGGGAAAAATGACTTTACCCAGAAAAGTTTTGAAGGATGATGGCTTTTTTTTTCCATTCTCTTTCCTTTCCTTCCCTTCCCCTTTCCCCTGAAGTATGACATAGTAATGCCATCCTACTTCCTTTTTTGGAGGGTTTCATTAGTATCTCACTGTTTTCTAGGCCTTACCTGAAGACACTGGGTCTGGAGACAAGAAAACAAAGAGTTTTGTAGAGGCAGTGGCCTCATCAGTGTGACTGACATGTGGTGTATGCACACTGAACATTACTGTTGATGCAGCAAGATTGTGAAACTGACTTCTTGTATTCAGGAGAAAAGTAGTCTGTGTCAGTCAACAAGCATTATTAAGCCTTAAGGCACTGTGCTCAGCACTGATGACACACAAAAAAGGCAAAAACATTGTCCCTGCCCTCAGAGAGCTTCAACTGGGGGCAGACTACATGCAAATAATGACTACAAGATATATACAATGTAAATGGGAGATCATCTCAGCAGGAAGGAACTAGGGGGAGGGGAAGGGAAGATTCCTGTAGAAAGTGAAGTTGGAGATAAGTCTTTTATTTTTTTAATTTTTTTAGTCAACTGGGGTTAAGTGGCTTGCCCAGGGTCACACGGCTAGTAAGTGTCAAGTGTTTGGTCTGAGGCCGGATTTGAACTCAGCTCCTCCTGCCTTCAGGGCCGGTGTTCTATCTGCTGTGCCACCTAGCTGCCCCCGGAGATGAGTCTTGAAGGAAGCCAGGGATGTCTGCAGGCAGAGGTGAGGAGAGAGAGCATTCCAGGCATAGAGGACAGCCAGAGAAAACACCTGGAATCAACGGATGGAGCGTAAGGAAGAGCAGATAGACCAGTTTCACTGGACCATATAGTTCGTGGATTTGAAACATGGGCAAGGGGCAGGTGCTGCAGGAAGGGCTTTAAATGTCAAAGAAAGCTTTTGCTATTTGATCCTGGAGGTGATAGGGAGCCGCTGGATTTTACTGAGTATGGAAGAGGATGGTATAATCTGACCTGTGCTTTAAGAAAAGCACTTTGGCAACTGAGTGGGAGACAGATGGAGTGAGGAAAGATGAGGGCTGGCATTGGAAAATGAGCTTCTGCCTTGTGGCTGATTTGGCCTGCAGGGGGAGGCAGCAGTACTTGGTAAAACAATCTGGTAAATGAAGACAGTAGGTATTCCCTTATACTTTCTATTTGGTTGAAAATCCAGACGTCCCATGAAAGGGGAATGTGACTGATCCTGGTAACTCTGTCCTTGTTGCTTCTTATGTTGTAATTCTTGAGTCACCGTTTTTTGCCATCTGCACAGATTGTCCAGTTGCATTTGCTCGGGCTTCTTTTCATATAGATCAGAACATCCTCAAGAAGATGAACAGCAGAAGTTTTATAAAGTCAGCACCTTGTTCAAGGGCAGTTGATTTTGTTAGCATGGGTACTCCCTTTTCTGACTCAGGAGAGCGCCTTAGGGACTTGCTGTGGCTGACACGTTCCCTACCTGGTATCCAAACTAGTGATGGGCCTCTCCCGACTTAGCTAGTGTGATCCTTAGACAGCAGATACAAGCTTTTTTAACTTGCTGTGGGACCAGCTGGGTTTTGTACTGATTGCCTAGCTGTGGAGAACCTTTACAATTTGGAGTGCCTGAAAGTGAAAGAAATAATTTCCCACTGGAATTTGATTTCTCATTTCCTTGGCAAATCCCACTACTTGAATGCAGTGATTTGCTGGCAAGATGTTCTTTAAGAGTAGTAATAGTAACAGGTGACATTTATAAAGCGCTTTTAGGTTTGTAAAGTTCTGGACATACATTATCTCATATGATTCTGTAAACCTTAGTGATTTTTAAATCTATCACCTGATATTTTAAAAAATCTAAATATTTTGTTCTGAAAGACATGTAAAGGTCAGGATGAAGAACTTCATGCCAACTTGATTTGCCCTGTGGATGTTGCTGATGTGCCCGAAGGAACCCTGCCTGATAAACAAAGCACTGAAGAAGCCATACGATTGCTAGAAAAGATGAAAAAAACGAATAGTCTTTTCTTTCTGGCTGTTGGCTATCATAAACCTCACATCCCATTCAGATACCCCAAGGTAAAGAAGTGGATGAGAATTGTACCTCACCTCATAAGTTTTGAGTTTTTGCTCTTTCTTCCAAAATGATGGTTTGGACTTCTCTCAATGAATTTCTTGAATTACTTTTTGTAAAATGGTCATGTTCGGCTAGAAGGCAAGTAACAGAGAAAGACGGGGTTAGGGTAGATTGGAACCCAGTCTGGGGAAGAAGAGAATAACTAATTTGCTGGGGTCACAATTAATTTTAGATAAAAAAGAAGTAAAAGGAACGCATTGTCTATAGAAAACACATACTGATTTCTTCCATGGCAAGTCTGTTCGATATTTACTAAGCTGGTAAATATTAGAAGAGATGGCTGAGAGGCCAAATCTGAAAAATAGATTGCAGAGTCAAAGAAACCTCTCAGAATCAGTTCATTTTCTTTTCTTCCCCTGAAGGATTTTATTTTCTTTCTTTGTGCTTAGTGAAAAAATGTTGGATTTTGACAGTGAGAGAGCCTTAGAGAAGGGTGCCAGAAGCAAAGGCAAGACACAAGAGATAAATGATGGGCCTTGGGAAGCAATCCTAAGGAAACTAGACTGTTCTCAACAATTGAAGTATTTCTCTGACCTTGTCAGCCCAGATAACTTGAGCTAAAGGAAGTATTGGAACCTTGGACAAATGTCATAGCATATATTTTTTTTAAGTAATAATATATTGTGCCAGAGTGTACTCATTCTAAAACATGACATTTCCCCTATCCCCATTCTTTCCAGGTGACTGAATACTCTATGATTTTCAACTTTCTGGAGAGCATTTCTTATTTGGAGAGGTGTGATCAGAGAGCATGGTCTTACACTTCTCTAAAATTGTCTTGTTTTCACTGATCCAAGAGTTTTTGCCTCCATAGCAAGAAGTTGTCTTGACTATATTATTATTCCTTCCCTACTGCCTCTTACCTTCCCCTTTTTAGCTCTCTTATTTGCACAGTGAGATGTGGGGTTTGTGTTTTTTTGAAGAGCCCTGACTTTGGAAGGCCCTTTCTGCATTTTCCCAGTCTGGAAAGGATATTAAAAAATGGTCACTGTTTAATTTGTCCAGTGGTATTTGAAAGCCTGCATGATGAAAGTACTATTGGTATGATTTGGGGATTTGAGGGCCTAGCCTCAGGACCAAGTTCTCTGATTAAAGTGTTAGCAAAACCAAAAGGGTTAGATATGGGGCTGTTTGAAAAGAAGAAAGCATAGAGAAAGCATGACAACCCTGTGTGATTATCTTTCCCCCCAAGGAATTTCAGAAGCTGTATCCCTTGGAAAATATTACTTTGGCTCCTGATCCTCAGATTCCTGCTGGACTACCTCCTGTGGCATATAACCCCTGGATGGATATCAGGGAGAGGGAAGATGTCCAGGCCTTAAACATTAGTGTTCCCTATGGCCCAATTCCTACAGAGTTTCAGGTACCAAAGACTTTAAAATGTGTTTGGCTGTTGTTTTTTTATTGCTTGTTTTTCATTGCACAGTCTTTTCCTTCCTACTAACTCCCCCCGTGGAACCCTTCATCGTGACAGAGGAAAATGTGTAAGCAAAACCATTCACAGTCATTGTGACTGACAATAAGCAATAATCATAATAATATTAACTACTGGTATTTATATAGTGCTTTAAGGTTTACAAAGCACTTTGCAATTATTATCTCATTTTATTCTTACAACAACCCTGGGAAGTAGTTGCTATTTTGATTGCCATTTTATAGAGGAGGAAACTGAGGCAGATAGGAGTTAAGTGACTTGTCCAGGGTCACACAGCTAGGATGTATCTGAGGCTGGATTTAAACTCAGGTTATCCTGACTCCAGGCCTGGTATTATATCCCGTGTGGTGCTCAAATAATACACTTAAATTGCTCTCATCTCCCCCTCCTTGAAAAGAGCCAGGTATATGTGTTATTATAATTCTTCAGGCCCCAAATTGGTCATTAGTTACTCAGAGTGTGACTGCCTTTTAGTGTTGCTTTTTAAAAAAAGCAAACATTAGTGTACGTTCCTCTGGTTCTGCTTATGTCACTCTGTTCATACAGGTCTTATGGTATTTCTCTGAGTTCCTCATATTCTTCATTTCTTATAGCACCATGATTTTCTATTATATTTATGTATCAAGTGACATTCATACCAACAAAGTGCTTCATACAATTCTTGTGGAGAAGTCGAGGACATGTGGATGTAATAATATAATTCGATGGCTTCTGAAGTCATTGAATGGCTCACTGTTAATTTGGTAGGAGCTCTCCAGGCGAATGCCTCCAGGGATATGTACTGGATCGAGGTGTAGTGGCATGATTTTGCAGTGCAGGCAGCACAGTGCCAGGAAGGACAGCTAACCAAGTCAGGCTTGAGCACTGGGCTGAATTTAATGAGGTGGCATTATTTAATAGGGACCGTTGTTAAATCTTGCTCGTGGTTTTAAAAAAAATGAGCAGCAAGGGGCAGCTAGGTGGTGCAGTGGATAGAGTACCAGCCCTGGAGTTGGGAGGACCTGAGTTCAAATGTGACCTCAGACACATAACACTTACTATCTGTGTGATTCTGGGCAAGTCACTTAACTCCAGTTGCCTCACCAAAACGAAATGAGTTGTACAAGTGCAAAATATGTGAGAGACAGTTTATCTGAAAAAGATTTGGATATTTCACTGCCCAGCAAGCTCAGTATGAGTCAGTAGTGTGATGGGGCAGCCCCCAAAGTTGGTGTGATTCTGAGCTCCATTAAGAGAGATACATTTGCAGGGCTAAGTGAGTAGTACTGCTGCTGTACTCTGCCTTGGTCAGCCCATCTCTGGAGTGGTTTTGTGCTCAATTCTGGTGGCTATAGAAACATTAGTGAGTTAGGGACCAGCTATAGTTGGCTTTCTCAGGAATTTTAGCCGAGAAGAGCTATAGGATGACAGCTCGAAGGGATGATGGGATCAAGGAAGGCAGCAGAGAAGGAGCCAGGAGATTGGAGGTGATTGAAGAGGAGAGACAGATTGGGAATGATAGAGGAGGCAGTTGAGATCAAAGATGTATGTAGAAAGATTTGCCTTGGTGAGGAGAAGGGCATTCATGAATCAAGGGAGAATGAGTCAATGGGTTGAAGATGTTGAAGTGATGTTTGATGAGGGGAGAACAGTGGCCTGAATTTTTTCAGTGAAGTGTGAGCTGAGCAGGCAGAGGAGGGATGAAAAGGTTCACAGTAGTCACTGGGGTGCCAGGACACATGGGGAAGAGGATTACCAGGACAGTGCAAGGCCCTAGGTCCATGTTGTATGGGCAGCAGCTGAAGGCACTAGGAAGGTTTTTAGCCTGGAGAAGAAAAGACTGAAGGACTCACTTTTTCCAAGTTGGGTTGTTGCGTGCAGGAGGTGGAGACTTGTGTCATTTGGCCCCAGAGGGCAGAGCCAGGAGCGTTGGGTTAGATAGTTGCACAGTGACAAATTGAAGCTTGATGTCAGGAAAGCCTTCCTGACAATGAGAGCCATCAAGAAGGCTGGTGGAGGGCAGCTAGGTGGTGCTGCAGTGGATAGAGCACCAGGCCTGGAGTCAGGAGGACCTGAGTTCAAATCCTCAGACCAGACACTTGACAATTACTAGCTGTGTGACTCTGGGCAAGTCACTTAACCCCAATTGCCTCACCAAAAAAAAAGGAAAATAAAAGAAGGCTGGTGGGTCACGTGAGGAGGAGACTGAAATCAGACGATCACGTGGCAGGTGCCTATGGCTGGCATTCTTTTTTGGTCACTGAGATCCCTTCCAAATCTAAAAGCTGGTGAGTGATTCTCTAGTAACCTGTGATTTGAGCCATTTCCCAAACTATAGGCACCCTATTTTGTTTCCACTTCCGAAGACTTGTCTTAGGGAGGATGATGTCGCTGCCTGAAATGCCCCACATCTGCTTGCTCAGCGTGTGCCCGTATGTGAGATTTCCAGTCTCAAGGAAGGATTTGGCAGGTTGCTCTTCCATTGTTGCTGAGCCAGATATCCTCAGTGCAGGCTCTCTCATTTGTGAGCCCAATGGTACTTTCATAAGTGTGCTGGCCACTGGAACAGGGGAGATGAATAAGCAGAAACAAGCGAAAAAATAGGCCAGGTTGGTACCAGGGTGTCTTCAGAAGTCCAAAGGCCTGAGACAAATGGAAAAACCACTTATGGGAGTCCAGATACACACTAGTAGGCCCATTTTAGCTCAGGAGTCAAGACATAGGGAGTATTGTGCCAGGGAACTGGCCTAATGATTTGTCTGGAGTTCCCTGCCTCCCCTCCCCATAAAAGCTTCAGTCTTATGGCAGCTCTTGGTCCTACCTGCCCTGTACTGACTTATCACAGTGAGCACAGCTGGAGTCCTCTCTGTCCCTTCATGACTCATCTCTACCCATCAGGCCATGGTGCTTGTCCAGAGCCACCATCAGGGTGGTCCCTTTTGCTTCCTGAAAATCTCACCCTCCCCCCTAGTTTGTCTGGGACAAAATGTTGGCAATAACAGAAACAGGCCACAAGGCAGGTTCTCAAGCCCTCCCTCTGCCCCTATTCTTAATCCAATCTCCTTACAATCGTGTTGCTTCAAAAGAATATGCTCATTATATTTATTTATGCTATCAGAATGAGGAAAAGAATCTGTAGAACAGCTTGGAGTTGGACCTTCTTAGCTCCAAGAACTGACTGCCCTGCGGGCTGGAGGTCAGGGTTGGGTGTGTTTGTACCGGCCAAGGCAGCTTGTGGTTTTGTTAGGCTGTCTGGCTTTAGACTTTCCATCCTCCTCTCCTCGTGGGGTGTGGAGTCTCCTTCCGTAGCCCTTTTTCACTGACCTTGGGGAGAACGTATGGGAGACTGAAGCCTTATTTGATGTTATTCTCCCATGTGCACTTAGGTTTGAGCTCCCTTTTAACTATTTTTGTTCAGTCCTTTCCAGTCTAGACGTCATTCTCCTTGTCAGAGAAAACAAGCATCATGAGACTTGTGTATCCCTTCTCTCCATTGTCCATGATCGTGGTCCATCCAGCTGGAGCATTGGGTCCTGCCCTCCTTGTGATCCTCCTTTTTTTCCTTCTCAGAATGGCCCAAAGGCCCTCTGAGTTGTCCTCAGCACTCCTCCTCAGCTTTGTCTCATTTATTACGGTGTGCTCTGCCCTCTGGGGACGACCTTCAGTTCCTTTGTCAGTGTTTCTAGGTCCCAAGCCAGATAATAAACCTTAGAGCTGGAGGGGCCTTAGAGGTCCTTGGACCATCAGTTTTCAGAGGAGGAGGCTAGCCTCCAGAAAGAAAGTATCTTGGCTCAGCTGACAGCTAATTAGGGTGGAACCAGAGTTAGAAACAATTGTCCTAACTCTTCCTGAGTTGTTTTTCACTCCACCAAAAGTCTTATTTATTTGGCCAGCTTCTGGGGCTGGAAGAATACACAGGCTTGCTAGACAGCAGCAGTAAGGAGCAAGTCTACCAGAGCAAAGTGACTTTATTTTTTTATTTTTTATTTTTTGGCGAGGCAATTGGGGTTAAGTGACTCGGTCAGGGTCACACAGCTAGTACGTGTCAAGTGTTTGGTCTGCAGCCGGATTTGAACTCAGGTCCTCCTGACTTCAGGACTGTTCTCTATCCGCTGCGCCACCTAGCTGCCCCAGCGAAGTGATTTTAAAGAAATAAAGGTAAACAGGAATCTTGTTTAGACAGCCAGATTTTTCCCCGGCTACAGGGGAAACCACTAACATGCGTGGACTAAGAGCCTCCTTTGGCACATTTGCACTGAACAGAGACCAAAGAAGGCAATCCCTGCTGTTGGGGGTGGGGGAGGGAAGAAAGATATGGGCAAAATGTGCATGTATATGAGCATATACAAGATATATACAATATAGTTGGGGGACAGCTTGAGCTGAATTGTGAAAAAAACAAAGAAGGGCTTCTGGGAGGCAATGGTGAGGAGGGAGAGCATTTGGGGCATGGCTGGGGATGTCCGAAGGCAGAGGGATGGGAGATGGAGTGTGTGATGTCATGTGTGATGCATAGGAAAGAGTCCAGTTCAGCTAGACTGTATCATGTGTGAAGGGGAGTAATGTAATAAATAATGATGTTGGAAAGGTAGGTTACTACCAGGTTATATAGGACTTTAAAAGCCAAACAGGAAAGCTTCTATCTTATTCTAGAGGCAATAGGGAAGGAACCATTGGAGTCTTTGAGCAAGGGAATTAACATGGTCAGATATATACTTAAGGAAAATCACTTTGGCAGCTATACGGAGGATGGAATAGAGTTGGGTGAGTCTGGAGACAAGGAGAGGAATGAGGAAGCTCTTGCAAATCCAGGCTGGAGGTGATGAGTGCCTGAATTAGGTGGGTGTCTGTGAGGAGTAAAGGAAGGACAAATGCAAGAGATATTGTGAAGGTAGAAACAAGCCTTTGGCAGCTGATTGGGTATGCTGGAGCTAGCAAGAGTAAGGAGTCCAGCATAAATGCTGAGCTTGTGAAACTAGGTGACTAGAAGGGTCTCGGTACTCTCCACAGAAATGAGGAAGTTTATTTGAGTAAGGAAGAAGGGACTGAGATTTCTTTTGCACATGTGAATTTGAGATATCTATGGAAAAACCACCTCAAAATGTCCAATAGACAGTTGGAACTTGGGAGAGAAGCTGGGTCTGGATATATAGATATAGAAGTCATGTGCATCGAAATGATAATTAAAACTATGTGAGCTGATGAGGTCACCAAGTGAGAGAGTATAAAGAGAAAGAAGAAGGCCCAGGTCAAAGTCTTTAGGAATTCCCACAGTTGGGGTGGGGGTATAGAGGAAAGGACAATGAGAAGGAATGGTCAGACAGTAGAAAGTGAACCAAGAGAGTATCCAGAAGGGGACAGTGTGGTCAACAATTACGTCAAATGTTGCAGAGAATCAAAGAAGGAAGAGGGCTGAGAAAAAGCCGATCAGATTTGACAGTTGAATCATGAGTAGTAGCTTTGGAGAGAGCGTTTTTCAATTGAGTGATGAAGTTGGAAGCGGATTGCAAAAGGCTCGCCCTATCCGCGCTATCAGTATACCCAATCCTATGATCAGCCTGAGCATCAAACTCAAAATACGCCCTAATCGGGGCCCTACGAGCAGTAGCACAAACAATTTCATATGAAGTAACACTAGCCATCATTCTTCTATCAATCATATTAATCAATGGATCATCCAGCCTAAAAAATCTTGCCACCATACAAGAAAACATATGACTACTAATCACAACATGACCCCTAACCATGATATGATACATCTCAACACTAGCCGAAGCAAACCGAGCCCCATTTGACCTAACCGAAGGAGAATCAGAACTTGTGTCCGGCTTCAATGTAGAATACGCAGCTGGCCCATTTGCTATATTCTTTCTAGCTGAATACGCCAATATCATAGCCATAAACGCTATAACCACAATCCTATTCCTAGGCTCATCCATCAACCACAATTTTACCCACATCAACACAGGCATCTTGTTATCCTTTATTCCTACAACATGACTAACCCACCTCCTTTTCCAGTCCTGTATGTCTTTGGTGATGTTTCCTCTGCCATTTCTTGTTCATAAGTTTCCATAGAAATAGTCAACTGATACTTATGGGGTGCCAACTATGTGTGCTACCCAAAGGGCACAGAGACAAAAAAAAATCCCTATTCTAAATATGTTTGTAAAAATAATAAATAATAATAGCAATCATTTAGATAGCACTTTAAGGTTTATAAAGGGCTTAACAAATATTATCACGATAACATTTTATCCTCATAACAACCCTGCGAAATAAGTGCTATTATTATCCCCATTTTACAGGTGAGGAAACTGAAGCCAATGTTAAATGAAGAGATTGAAGGGAGAAGTAGTGGGGAGAAGTAAAAATGTTTTTTTTTAAGAGTTGGGTTGAGAAAGGGCAGAGAGAGCTGGGGGACAATAGTTTGAAGGTATGGTAGCATAGTCATGATTTTTCCAGGATGAGACAGATTTTGGCGTGTTTGGAGGTGGCGTGGAAAGAAATAGAAAATATGGAGAGATTAAATATTAGGAGGGGGCATTGATCGAAGTAAAAGTCTGCTAGAAAAGACAGGATGGGATGGGCAAAAGGGCTGCCTCTCTGTGAGAGACGAGAGAGAGAGAGAGAGAGAGAGAGAGAGAGAGAGAGAGAGAGTGAGAGTGAGTTGGGAGTGTGGGCTGATAGAGGCGTGTGAGATGAAGGGTGAGCTTATGGTGAATGGCTTGTGTTTTCTCAGTAAATTCAGGGTAGAAGGATAATAGGGGGGCAGAGAAGCTTCTGTTGTGTTTTAGCAGAGAAAAATAAAGAGCCCAAATTGGAGGGTGGGACATAAGTGAAGTCTGAATTGAGGGATTTTCTTTTTTTTTAAACTTTGCAGCGGAAAATCCGTCAGAGTTATTTTGCGTCCGTTTCTTACTTGGATTCACAAGTTGGTCACCTGTTAAGTGCTTTGGATGAACTTCAGCTGTCTAACAACACAATTGTTGCCTTTGTATCTGATCATGGTAAGCATTTTGAAGTGTTCTGGGAAGCAATTTGAAGTTCTTGAAGTGTTTTCTGGCCTTGGAAACCTCACCTGTGCTCTTGGGTGAGTCTCTCCTCCTTGTGTTTGTACCATGTACAGCAGAATGCTCCCCCCACTTTGCCAGCCTGTAACCACATCTCCTTTGGAGCCAACTTCTTCTCTTAAAGGGAATTGTTCACAGCATTTTTTACCCCTTTTGTTCTCACTGAGCTGCTATTGATGAGAAATAGCCCTTCCCTAAAGCACTGGCCTATGGTGTTTCTAAGCCAAAGAATAGAGGAGGCATCAGACTTACAGTGTCACTTTGAAATTGCCCCAAAAGCCAAATGAGCCCATTCCAAGTGGCAAGAACCCCGCAGTGCTCCTGCGTGCCCCACTGTGGGGAGCTACCATTCCCTCTCATGGCGCTAGCCGGCTTCTTAGTGATTCCAGGATCAAGTATTGTGTTGGGAACTCTCAGATTTCAGTGAAACAATAGTCTCTTCAATTATTGTACTTGTCTATTAAATTTGTGCCTACTGAGGAAGATTAGCTTTTGTCCCTGAGGCTATTAAAAGACCAGGTGGAGTTGGTAAATTAGTAAGGAGTAGTGAAGACACTCATTTGCTATTGTAGGGCTTTCTGAGTGAGGTCCAGGGATCCTTGGCAAGCATTGTGCTCTGAGAGGGGAGGAATTAGTGGATGGGGAATAACAGTCGATGAATAATATGTGTGTATACACACACACACACACACACACACACACACACACGTACGTATACACATACATACCTACATAATATATACATCCACATACATACAATTTACATATATACACACTTGTGTTTGTGTATATGCACACATGTATGTATATGTTTATATATACATGTGGGGGATGGCAGCTGAGGAATGTATACACGCAATATAGCCACACACATTCATCAATTGCTATTTCCTATATATATGCATATATATATACACGTGTATACCTAGAGTTATACACACAAATGCACATGTGCATGTGTGTGTGTATATGTATATACAGACATATACACACACATAATTTCTTAGGCAAGTTTGGGAACCACAGATAGCATACACTTTATTCAGTGAGGCTTTTTTACTGGCATAGTCTCCTTGTTTAGTTGTGTGACTAAGTACAATTCTTTTTTTCAAAACTGATGAACAACTTAGAGTATTCTTTTTTTTTTTTGGCAAGGCAGTTGGGGTTAAGTGACTTGCCCAGGGTCACACAGCTAGTGACTGTTACGTATCTAAGGTCAGATTTGAACTCGGGTCCTCCTGACTCCAGGACCAGTGCTCTATCCACTGTGCCACCTAGCTGCCAATTATAAGATACCCAACTTAGAGTATTCTAACCATTTTTTTAGAAGTTTTGTAGTTAGTCTGAGTAAAGCACCTGGAAGCAGAAGTTGCATTTTGTCATTAAGCTGTGACCCAACAGAAAAAAAAAACCATTAGTTGATAATTTCTTGTTTTTACTTCTTTGGAAACTTAGGCTTTTCTGTGGTCATTCCTTCAATACCTGTCTTCACTGAAGTCTCCCCCCCTCCCCAGTGCTTCTTCATGGCATTGGAGGGGACCCTTTGTGAATGGCACATCAATTCTGGCACTTCCTGGAAAGCCAGAGGCGCCAAATGCATTGGACAACCGTGATAAGGCAGTGGAGGGGGACTTCAGCGGAGACATAATAAGAAATGGTGTTGAAATTGAGCCTACCGTGATGTGATTCTACTTGTGTGTGTAAGTGTTTTTGTCTCTGGGTGTCTGTGTGACTTGTGTTTCTTATTGTCCAGGATGGGCTCTGGGTGAACATGGAGAATGGGCCAAGTACAGCAATTTTGATGTAGCCACTCGAGTGCCCTTGATGTTTTATGTCCCTGGAAAGACTGCTCCATTTACTTCTCCTGGAGAGAAGCTTTTTCCTTACATTGATCCCTTTGACTCAACATCAGATGTGATGGTTCCAGGTACAAAAGATAAGTCTTGTAAAGTAAAACTTAACTACCCTATTATTATAATTCTGCCTTTTCGTTTATATAGCACCTTATAGGGTTGTTCCAGCCTGTCCAGACATCTATGAATCCTGATTTTATTTTCTACATGATGTTAGTTTTTTCTCCCCACCTTCGTATCATCTGCAGATTTAGTCATTGTGCCTTTCGTGTCATCATCCAAATCGTTGTTTAAACAGGTCGAACGACACAGGGCCTAGAAGAGAGCTTAGGACATACTTCTAGACACTACCTCTCCTCTCCCCTTCTCCACCCCTCATTAATCAATAGTTGTTCAGCCAGTTGCAAATCCATGTTAACAGTACTGCTACTTAGCCAACTTTTTTCATATATTCTCAGATATGGGAAACTGTGAAATGACTCATATCCTGTAGTTAGAAGGGCCCTCAGAGATGATCTAGGTGGATCCACATTTTAAAGAATAAATCTTTTATTAAAGGGATTATTATTATTTATTAAAATTTGTATTCAGGGGCAGCTAGGTGACACAGTGGATAGAGCACTGACCCTAGAGTCAGGAGGACCTGAGTTCAAATCCGGCCTCAGACACATAACCCTTACTAGCTTTGTGACTCTGAGCAAGTCACTTACCCCCAACTGCCTCACCAAAAAAAAATTGGATTCAGTCAAAAGGCCACACTTAAGGATCTAGAAGGCCCCATGTGGCCTCAAAGCTGCGGGTTCCCCACTCCTGGTCTACATGCTTTCATCTTACTTTCCTCACTAAGATTATTCTCCATTGTATAGCTCTTTGAAAGAGTTTAGAATCTTCTTAAAACCCAGGGAAGCAAAGGATAAGATTATTAGACTCTGAGAATCAGGAGACTTCTTCTTTTTTTTTTTTTAATTTATTTTTGGTTTTCAACATTCACTTCCAGAAGTTTTTGAGTTCCAAGTTTTCATCCCATCTCCCCCCTCCCCCCACCCCAAGATGGCATGCATTCTGAATATCCCTTCCCCTAGTCTGTCCTCTCTTCTATCTCTCTCCCCTTCTCTTATCCCCTTCCCCTTCTATTTTCCTGTAGGGCAGGATAGACTTCTGTACCCCATTTCCTATATTTCTTATTTCCCAGTAGCATGTGAAAACATTTTTTTTAAACATATGTTTTTAAAACTTTAGGTTTCAGATTTTCTCTCTTCCTCCTTCCCTACCCACCCTCATTGAAAAGGCAAGCAACTCAATATAGGTTATACATGTGCAGTTATGCAAAACACGTCCATAGTAGACATGTTGTGAAAAACTAACTCTATTTCCCTTAATCCTATCCTGCCCTCCCATTTATTCTATTCTTTCTTTTGACCCTGTCCCTCCTCAGAAGTATTTACTTCTGATTACCCCCTTTCCCAATCTGCCCTCCTCTCTATCATCCCCTGCTCTCTTGTCCCCTTCTCCCCCTATTTTCCTGTAGGGTAAGACAGATTTCCATACCCAATTGAATGTGTATGTTATTCCCTCCTTAAGCCAAATCCTATGAGAATAAGATTCACTCATTCCCTCTCACCTTCCCCGTTTCCCCTCCACTGTAAGAGACTTTTCTTTTCTGTTTTTTTTTTGTGAGATAATTTACCCCATTCTACCTCTCCCTTTCTTCTTCTCCAAGTATAATCCTCTCTCATCCCTTAATTTTATTCTCCAGATATGACCCCTTAATCTTCACCTCACCCTGTGCCCTCTATCTATCTATCTACATATACATACATATAATTTTTTTCCTTCAACTACCCTAATACTGACAAAGTTCTCATGAGTTACAAATATCATCTTTCCATGCAGGAATGTAAACAGTTCAATCTTAATAAGTCTCTTATGATTTCTCTTTCCTGTTTACCTCTTCATGTTCCACTGGAGTCCTGTATTTGAAAGTCAAATTTTCTATTCAGCTCTGGTCTTTTCATCAAGAATGCTTGAAAGTCCTCTATTTCACTGAATGACCATTTTTTGAAGGATTATACTCAGTTTTGCTGGGTAGGTGGTTCTTGGTTGTAATCCTATCTTCTTTGCCCTCCGGAATATTTTATTCCATGCCCTGCAGTCCTTTAATGTAGAAGCTGCTAAATCTTGTGTTATCCTGATTGTGTTTCCACAGTACTTGAACTGTTTCCTTCTGGCAGCTTGTAATATTTTCTCCTTGACCTGGGAACTCTGGAATTTGGCTACAATATTCCTAGGAGTTTTCCTTTGGGGATCTCTTTCAGGAGGAGATCTGTGGATTCTGTCAATTTCTATTTTGCCTTCTGGTTCTACTATATCAGGGCAGTTTTCCTTGATAATTTCTTGAATTTTGATCATGGCTTTCAGATAATCCAAAAGTTTTTAAATTCTCTCTCCTGGATCTATTTTCCAGGTCAGTTGTTTTTCCAATGAGATATTTCAATTGTTTTCTAATTTTTCATTCTTTTGGATTTGTTTACTGTGTCTTGATTTCTCATAAAGTCACTATCTTCCAATTGCTCTATTCTAATTTTCAAGGAAGTATTTTCTTCAGTAAGCTTTTGGACTTCCTTTTCCATTTGGCCAATTTTGCTTTTTAGGGCATTCTTCTCCTCATTGGCTTTTTGGACCTCTTTTGCCATTTGGGTTAGGCTATTTTTTAAGGTGTTATTTTCTTCAGTATTTTTTTGGGTCTCCTTTAGCAAGCTGTTGACTTGTTTTTCATGATTTTCTTGCATCACTCTCAGTTTTTCCTCTACTTCCCTTACTTGCTTCTCAAGATCCCTTTTGAGCTCTTCCAAGGCCTGGGACCAATTCATATTTTTCTTGGAGGCTTTGGATGTAGGAGCTCTGACTTCGTGGTCTTCTTCTGGTTGTATATTTTGATCTTCTTTTTCACCAAAGTAAGATTCTGTAGTCTGACTCTTTTTGTGCTGCTTGCTCATGATCCCGGCTAATTACTTGAGTTTTAAACTGTTTGTTAAGGTAAGAGTCTGCTTCCAATGTGGAGAGTATGCTGTCCCAAGCTTCAGGGGTTTGTATAGCTGTTTTCAGAGATACTTGTAGGGACCTGTAAATTTTCAGTTCTTCCAAGGTGGTATGATAAGGGGCGAGGTGTTTACTCCTTTCCTGGCCTGCGACTACAAGTACTCCTTTCTGTCCTGTAACTGTGAGGAAGGGTTCCTCTCCACCATGCCAGCGCTCCTCCTCACCCCAGCACCGCCTCCCAGAACTGTGGCCCAGATCCAAACATGGGCAAAGCAAGAGATTCCTGCCTCAGCACTGGCAAAGAGATCCCTGCAGTCCCTCTCTGATCAGCCACTGGATTCCCCCTCAGTCTGTGGGTGGGAAGATCGGGAAGCAACTGCCCCCCCAGGGCCACACTCTTGGGGAATGGAGCTGAGACCCCGCCTTCCTCTCTGACCACCGACAGAAACAGACTTTTCCCACTGACCTTCTAAGTTGTCTTTGTCATTGGTGGTTGGAGGAGTCTGGAAACCTCCACAGCTGCCCTCGATTCAGTCCTCTGAGGCCTGCTCCAGGTTCACTGCGGCCTGTGCCTCTATGCTGCGCTGTGCTGCGCTCCCAGCCCGGCGCGATACACCTTTCTGATTGATCATCCAGGTTGTCTTGGGCTGGAAATTTGTTTCACTCTGTCTTTTTGTGGTTTCTGCTGCTTCAGAATTTGTTTAGAGCCATTTCTTATGAGTATTTGCAGGGGTTTGGAGGAGAGCTCAAGCAAGTCACTGCTTTCACTCCACCATCTTGGCTCTGCCCCAATCAGGAGACTTCTTGAATTCTAGTCTTGAGTCTACTATTAACTTGGTCTGTGACCTTGGACAAGTCATATGACCTCAGAGCCTCAGTTGTTTCATCTAAAATGAAGGAGTTGATCTACTTGATTCTTTCTGATCTCTGTGATACCTCTTTGAAACCTTGGTAAAAATCTCTGTAGTAAATCATATTTCTGTAGTTCTTTAAAGTTTTCAAAGTATTTTACCACAACAGTGGCTTAAGTGTTCACTCCATTGAACATACTGTGAAACTGAGGCTCCTAGCTTTGGAGTGATTTGCCTAGGATCACATAGTAAGTTCTCAAGCCTGGACCTGAACCCAGTTTGTCTCAGTTTAAGGTCTTGGAACTATGCTAAGTAGTTGAGGGAGAAAAGGATACTGAAAAATTATAATATATAATTCCTACCCTTAAGGAGCCTATAATCTAATCAAGAGTTAAGACTGACATGATTATGATAAATGTATTTAGGTGCAAAATTGTGTTAAGTAGGAAATTAGTAGATTTTCTTAGAACTTTAGAGACAAGGAGTAGAGGTCAGGTAGACTACTGTCAGAGGCTGAGATGAAACTAGGCTGATCTCTTAGCCAGGAACCAGGGTCATGGGGATAAATTTGAAGCCAGCTTCCCAGTTCTGAGCATCACCACTCTTGAAGCTTAAGACTCAAAGTAGGTGCTAAAAACCATTTACTGCCATAAATGCTTATTGGTTGATTGCCATTGAGAAACCAGCTTCCAGATCTAAAGGAAGAAAGTCAAACTGAATAGAAAGGTTTTTAACCTTTGTTTGAGTTATTGGTTTAATTATACCAGGTGTCCCAAAAGTCTTAGAGCAGGTTTAAGCTTTTTAAATGCACTAAGACTTTTGGGACACCCTGGATACAAAGCACAAAGTGTGCCGTAACCTATTAACAGGAAATGAATTATACTGTACTTTTAATTCTAATTTAGTATTTCACTTGGATTTGTAACTTTATCAATGCAGATCACAACTCTTCTAACTTAGCAGATGATCTTAGAGAGTCCTGGCCCCAAAATTCATTACCCTAAGACTCATCTGATTAGGAGCCTTTCTGAATTGAGCAAGGTTGGTGCGTAGACCACAGGCATTCGGTCCACCCTTAGGTCCATACATGAAACCTTTCTAGCTTGCTATAGTTTTAGTTGTGAACCCAAGATCACTTTCATGCTGCAGTGAGGGATCAGAAGAGGACTTGGGTGGATATCACTTTAACAGAGCTAAGTTTATTCTCCAGATTTCCCTATCATCCAGCAGATGGAAGTTGGACCCTTGGGTGAACATCGTGGTCAGGGCTGAGTTTATAGAGAATGCTTCTCTATGGGGCAGGGCCTTAGTGACAGTTGATTATTCTCTTCTCTTTTCAGCTGGGAGGCTTAGTAATTAGCAGGCTTTGGAAGGGTAATAAGTAGCCTTTTAATCCTCACTGATTTAAATCCTCACACAACAAAATTTCCAAGTTTTTGTGTAGTTGCAATGTCTTCACTGTAACTTAATAGTTTTTTTTCTCTCTTAAAGAGTCACCAGCACTATTACATCATTCATTATCAGTCAGTGTTTACAGTATCCCTTCTCTAATATATTGGTGGTCACTTTGCATTGCTGGAAGAGCAGTTGGGAGGGAGTTAGAGGCTGAGATGCCTTTCTTCTCCTTTTTCTTTTTTTTTGGCTAGGCAGTGGGGTTAAGTGACTTGCCCAGGGTCACACAGCTAGTAAGTGTCAAGTTTCTGAGGCTGTATTTGAACTCAGGTTCTCCTGACTCCAGGGCCTGTGCTTTATCCACTGTGCCACCTAGCTGCCCCTGAGATACCATTCTTCTAAATAAAATAAAAAGAACGCGGTGAAATAAATGTGTGGCGCTGAGTCGTGTTTGACTTAGTCTTCTTCTTCTGTTTTGTTCACTTTGATATCACATTTTCTACTTTGTTGCTTTTTTTTTTCTAGGAGGGCAAGCCATGGAGCTTGCTGAACTTGTGTCTCTTTTTCCGACTCTCTCGGAACTTGCCGGCCTGAACGTACCCCGACGATGCCCATTTAATTCATTTAACATTGAGCTGTGTAGAGAAGGACCAAGCCTGGTTAGATATTTAAACATCACCAAATGGGAAAGAGACTCTTATGACAGCACCAGGAAACCCCTTGACCTCGTGGCATACAGCCAGTATCCACGGCCTGCAGATACCCCTCAGTGGAATTCTGATAAGCCACATTTAAAAGATATAAAAATTATGGGCTATTCGATACGTACAGTAGACTACAGGTTTACTGTATGGGTCAGCTTCAACCCTGAGAATTTCACTGCCAATTTTACTGACATCCATGCAGGTGAACTGTATTTTGTAGACACTGATCCCTTGCAGGATCATAATGTTTACAACCAGACCATGAGCACATATTAAAACTCACTGGGTGATTGGGCCATAAGTTTTATATAACTAAATGGATTTTTGTTTACAATTTTTTTTTCACATTTTCCTCCTCCCTACCCTACATGGTGGATGTGAGAATGAATTAGAGATTTTGTGACATTTTGGCACTAACAGAGGTGACGTGGAGAGCAGAGTTGAAAAGGAGGATAGATTTCAAGAATCCGTAGCTTATTACAGCAAAACCTTATGAATTTAGGTTTCTTTAATTTGGAATTTGTGATCATTCTGACTGAGGGCTGGCTTATTGATGAAGAAAAGGTTTGCTAGAAAATGAATAGCCTAAAGGAAAGGGAGAAATATAGAACTATTAAAGAAAATAAAATGTTGTCAAACCTCCATTGATAGACAAACATCCTGCCACCATTATGATGCCTTTCTGTGAGTGATATTAGGATTCAGTGTTTATAAAAATTCATTTGTCTCCCTTATAAATTTAACATTTTTGTGGTCATTCATGTTTATAAAGTTGTGAGGCTGGCCGTGGAATTTAGCGTCTGGGGTAATGGATGACTGTTTTCTTACCTCTAGCCTGTGAAAATATTCATGTGGTTTCATCCATCAGGGAACCTGCCATTTAAAGGTGTTTGTCTGATCCTCCAGCAAGGCTTTGCACAGACAGGGATCTTCCATTATGATCACAGTTTCTTGGGGTGTTAATATAGCACTTCTTACTCTTAACCTTGATCAGTCATCATTCAGTTCCTTCCAACTCCAAAAAGCTATGATCTGGGATTCTAGGATGCTATTCACTGAATGATGAAAAGGCACCCACATTTAAATGACTTCTCCCCTGAGTGTGTGTCTACCATGCTTCAAAGCAGCCTGAGTTTTTATTCTGGAATGTGTGTGATGGGCCTGGGTCTCAGCTGCACTGCCCCATGCCTGAGAGGCTGCCTGAGCTGGAGACAACAAATGGATCTTTTGGTTGCTCTGGGTGAAGTTTTGGGAACCTCCTGAAATGCTTTTCTGCACATCCTGTTGTGTGCACAGTCCAGGGTATTGTTGCAGCCAAGCAGCAGGCTGAAAAAGAATAGCATAGCCAGTGCAGAGAACAAAGAATCCAGTGCTTCTGGATATAATTGGAAGAAAGAGTTAGGATGCAGACAAAGTAAAGAGCAAAGAACAAGAGTTAACCAGTTTTTCTTCCACTGTCCCTTAAGTCAGGGACTATTATTTATGAGGGTAAGAGGGGTTTCCAGCTATAATGAGACTGACATTTACGAAACCCTTGCTCTAATTTATTGTTGCTGTTATACTAGTGTGTTTTCCAAAACCTTTGTTGGTGATTTATAGGCAAAACTCATTGTTTACTTAACGGGTTTTCGGAATTCATCTCTTACACATTGTTGAAAAATGTATGCTGGTATTTGTGTTAAGTGTGTCGGGATTTATCATATGAATAAATCATATTAAATTTGCTATTATCATTGTGTGCAATTCTTGCTGGTGCTTTTAGTACTGTTTGATGCTACATTAAAATAAATGAAGCCGTTAACTCATATGGCTAGCATGCCACGTGTTTTTACCCCGTCTTCCTCAAAGTACCCAATTTTCTCCTTACTGTGGATTTTATGAAGGACTTAGCAAATACTGACTTGGAACGGCTTCATTTTACAGGTGAGGGAACTAAAGCTTAGAGAGAGGAAGTGACCTGTCCTAGGTCAAACAATTGAATTCTCGACTCTGGGTGACGGATGTGCTTGCTAATGCATCCAAACCTCTCCAAATGTCATTTGCAAATTGGCAAATATGGGTGGGCCTTGCTTTAAAAAATTCCTACCTACAAAAATCTGAATGGGTAACTTGGGAGACGATTATTTATCCTCTACAAAAGGATTCAGCCTAAGTTTTCTTTTAGCAGACCTCAGTGCATTGGAAACACGATTTGACTTGTAAAAGTTCAATTTGCATTTCACCTTTTGTAGGAAACTGTAAAGTGAAGTATGCATGCATACCATTTTGAAAATATCTTCTAAAAAGAACAATAATAACTAATAATTATATAGCACTTATAGGTTTGCAAAGCACTTTACATATATTATCTCATTTGATGTGTACAACAACCTTGTGAGCTAATTACCTTAGGGATTATCCTCCTTACAGATGAGAAAACGGGAAAGGTACAGAAAGCAACATGAAAGATAAAGTAGATATTAAAACATGCTATGTTGGAAAGAGGCCTCTTATTTGTAGCACTCAGGTCTCTTTCCGGTCTTGTACTGGATAAGGTGTTAAATGCTAGGACCCCATCAAGGGCATTCCATTGGTGCACCTACTTCTGGAAAAGAGACTGGGAATTTCTGTGTGCTGCCCCTCCCCCTATGCTGATGGCAACTGATTATGGTGAATATGAATTGCCTTCTTTGCAAGTTTGTTCATAGTCCATCCTCTTCCAGGTGAGTGTGCTTCTTACCGGCAATAGGACTTTGATATCTCAGCAGTGCAATGTGATGTACATACACATGGCGCTCTCTTTCCTATATAACCCAATTAAAACTTCCATCTGCGAAAAGTAGTACTTAAAAATAATGATCTTACTCATATCCTTTCTGAGACTGGCTTTTTCCTAGATGCCTTATAGGATTTACAGCTGGTTAGTTATCTACAGGAAGAGATTAAACCTCTTAACAAGGATCCACCTCTTAGTGCTTCTCTTGCATTTGGTATGCACATCCCAGTAGTTTGATCTTTGCCCACGTGGGGTTGCTTCTCTTTGTTCAGATGCTCTCAAGTCCTGAAAGATGGGGTCTGCACTTTTTCCCTTTCAGGAGACCAGCTTCTAGCCTAGGTTAGTTCTAGGATAGTCATACTTTTTCTTCATTTGCCCTGCTGGAAATTTTTAATACTTGGTTGGGTGAAGCAATTGAGATCAGAGATGTGGTAGAACAAGAGAGCTTGTATCAGTCATATGCTGAACTATATACCACTAAGACCCGAGCTGCCCAGAGCAATGGCCCCAAATCCATTTAAATGTCCATGAGGTCATGGTGTGTTTCATAAAAATACAGTGTCCTTAGGAAGCTTACAATCAAGTAACAGGATAAGTAGGGGGATGTTAAATATGCAGCAGTATATGATATAAGCCATGAGAGGTACAAACCAATGGGGGTTTTGAGGAAGGGGAGATCGCCTTCAGTTAGTTGGGACATTGGGGTGGGTTCACGGAAGGAATATTTTAAGCTAGACCCAGAAATAGAGAATTCCAACAAGTGGAGAATTGGAATTGGTGGGAAAGTGTCTCACAAAGGGGACCGACTGCATGAACAAAAGCAAAGAGGTGAGAAAGCGTGGAAACTAATTCAACTTTACTGGGATAAGGCATGTTGTGTGACCTTCGTTCAGGAAGGTGATGTCGTGACTTGCAACTGAATTGGATTTGGGGGGGGGGAGCTGTGCAAGGTCACAGGGGAAGTAGCGGCAGAAATTCAGTTCAGTTACACATTAAGTGCTCACTGTATGCCAGATGTTGCAAAGGTAGATTGGAGGCAGATAATAGAGGGCCTTGAATACCAGGCTAAAGGGGTTTGGCCTTAATTTGTATGGGGAGGTAGCAGAGGTTTTAAACAGTGCAGTGAGATGGTCAAAGCCACGAATTAGAAAGGTGAATCCAGCGGAGGTGCAGAACTGATGATTGAGAGGAGAAATTGGAGGCAGGCAGATCAGCTAGGTGGCTATTGACAGTGCAGGTGTGAAATAATTAAGCCCTAAACTGGGGGGAGGTTAGTAAGTGGGAATGCAAAAGTGGGGATGTTTGAGATAATTTCAGAGGAAACATTTGGCAGGACTTAGCGACTGATTGGATGTGGATGGTAAAGGGAAGAAACCAAGATGACTTTGAAGGATTCTTGCTCGTGCTTTTTACTCTCAAGCACTCACTCAGAACTTCTTTATTCTTACTTTACATATTATTTAACAA
This sequence comes from Phascolarctos cinereus, assembly GCF_003287225.1. Lineage (NCBI taxonomy): Eukaryota > Metazoa > Chordata > Mammalia > Diprotodontia > Phascolarctidae > Phascolarctos > Phascolarctos cinereus. The sequence goes on from NW_027556291.1 coordinate 30,813,904, forward strand.
TTTAGAAGCAACAAATAGACAAGTGAAGAGTAGACACTAGAGGAAAGCCCGCTGCCAACTGTGAGAATTGATAGCAGACAACTTTACAAGTAAGAAGAACAATTGAAAGCAGATAGACTAATTTCAAGGACATAGCTGTTTGAGGCCATTTAGTATAGAACTAAATGTTGCCCACCCCTCTGCTGCTGTCCTAACATAGCTGCAAAGCCCACTAGTACCCTGGAAGACCCCTGCTCCTCTTTCTTTGCTGCATGGCCTCCCCCTGGGCCCACCCCAAGTGAGAGAGGACTCGGCTCCTTCAGTAGCTCCCGGGGGCAGGCTGGGCCTAGGTATGCCAGGGATTGGACTGTGATCTCATTAGTACCAGAGGCAATGCCCTCTGCTAATGAATATTGGCACCTTCTCTATAACTTGGAGTCTTAGACGGTTGCCCACAGCACAGAGAGGTTTGGTGATTTGTCCGTGGCTGCACGGCCTGTTTATGTCAAGTCTTCTCTCCATTGTACTATTACTCCAACTGACTTTCCCTGTTTGCCTAGGAAAAGAATGTTTGCAGCAGTTTCCCCAGTCACCCAGAAAAGGCTGGATTATATTCAATATCTCTACTTCAGAGGGGCAGGGAAATATGCGGTTAAGAAATATTTTCATCTAGAATGGCTAAAAGAAAAGATCTCAAATTCGAAGGGATATTAACTTGGGCGAGGCAGTTCATTTCCTGGCAATGGCAGGTCAATATTTGTGTTGTAAGTGAGAGTTATAAGATGAAACTCAATTTTTAGCGTGGCTTGTCCTAGGGACTGGCAATTAGTGGCTCATGAACCACATATGTTCTCTACTTATGTTAGTGTGGCGCTCAGCCAGAACGAGTAAATGAAAAACAATTATTAGGCCCTTCCCATGGGCCAGACACCTGCCTATGTGCTGGGGATACAATTACAAGCAAGCCAGACAATCCATGCCCTCAAGGAGCTTATATTCTAATAGGGGAAAATGATGCTTATAGCAGAGTGATGATCAGGGACAGTATTTGGGAAGCCCCAGAGACAAGAGTTAAGGGAACGAGGTATGCATGTGGTGGAGTGGCATGGAGCTGGTAGGCCCGAAACTGGGCAAGACAAGGTGAAAGCTCACCAGTCAGAGCCCGGTGTCACAGGATAGGACTAGGAACCTCCTGGCATAAGACTGAGCTCCCTAGTGAGAGAATCTGTAAACAGGAGTTAATTTACCTCATTGCCGCAGCAGAGCTCAAAGCCTGGCACTCTCATTCTGTTCCTCTACCCTCACTTCAAACAAAACCCCACATATTTGTGGAAGCACAGGACCCCAGATTAAGGTGCCCTAAATGGACTTTTCCCACGTAATCTAGGGTTATTAACTTGGGGGCCTCTGAATTTTTAAAAATGTTGATCACCATATTTCAATATAATTAGTTTTCTTTGTAATCCTGTGCATTTAAAGGCATTATTCTGAGAAGGGGTCCATAGGCTTCACCAGACTGCCAGAGGAGGCCATGATAAAACAGAGGTCAAGAACCCTTGCTCTAGAGTAATATATACCAGTCCTAAAGGCTCTGATTGGCTCTGAAAGGTGAACATAAATGCAAATCCATCCTTTCACTATCCATGCAGCTGCCCCATTCACACCAAAAGCTCCCGTGTGTGTGCGTGCGCTGCGTGTGTGTTTTCCCAAAAGGGACATCTTGTGTGAAAGATGTTACCAGGGCTGAATCCCTAAATAGGAAGGCCAAGAGGAGGCAATAGTCCTGCTGGGATGAGGATCCCAGAATGTACATCACCGATTGGTTATCCAGCCTGTTCTTAAATTATCCATTCCTTCATTATGCAGCCCAGTCCACTTCTGGGTTGATTTCGTTTTTGTTAGGATGTTTTCCTCATATCAATCCTAAATCTGCCTTTTTCTACCACCCACCTGTTTTTACTGGTCCCACCCCCTGGGACCAAGTAGAACAAAGCTAATCCTTCTTCCAAATACTCAAAGGCATCTATCATAAGATAGTATCATAGGTCCCAACATCTACCTGGCATACTGCAAGTACTTAATAAATGCTCGTTGAAATCTTCAGGCTCAGTTTATCCTTTATAGCCCCCATTCATCTCTCCCTTATCTTTATTCCCATCATGGACAGTCATTACCATACAGTCTTTCACTGAATTATTTTTTAGTTGGGAAGGGACTTCAGAGACTAGCTAAATCCCAAAGAGAACCCCTTGACACTATCTCTGACAAGTAGTCCTGTGTTTATCTTCCAACGAGATGCAAGATGCTTGAAAGTAGGGAACATTTGTCATAGTTTCAGTTCCTACCTCAGTGTTAGGCACAGGGTAGAAGACACTCATGATAAACTTGCTTATTAATTGATTGATTGATTGATCTGCATTCTGGAGAGGTCCCATTTATTTCACCTAGCTCTAGTCTATTGATTATGATGAATGAATGAGAAAGCATTTATTAAGAGCTTACTATGTGTAAAGCACTGGGTATATAAATAGATAAGACAGACAATCCCTGCTTTCAAGAAACTCACGTCCTCATAGGGGAAAACAACGCGTGTATTTCCCTTTTGGGTAGCCCCAAAAGGGAAATACACGCGTTGTTTTCCCCTTTGGTCAAGTAGGGGCTTCAGCACCCAGAGAAAGTTATCTGGGAGCATTCCCACAACTATTGATTCTCTGGATGATGGTTGTGGACACTAGGATAGCAGTGGAGACTGTGATCTGTGGGGTCCTGCTATTCCTGGGACTCTTGGCACTTGGTTAGAAGTTGAGCCTGTGCTGTTTCCATCTAGGTTTGAGCAGAGGTGGTAATCGAGATGTTTCATTTAGGCTGGCGTGGTACCCTGTGACCAGGAGTTGGTAGGGATGGCAGTATGGAAGACATAATAAATAGATAAGAAGTCAGGAAGACCTGGGCTCAAATTTCACCTCTTAACATTAACTGTGTGACCCATAACTAATCATTTGACCTCTCTGTGCCTCAGTTTCCTCATATGTAAGTTGGGGATAACAATGCCCATAGTTCATTGGAGGCTCAAATAAGATGATGGATGCAAAGTGCTTTGCAGATTGTAGAGTACTATAACAACTAAACTAAAGTTATAGTTATTGTTATTATTAATCAGAGTTTGAAAAGAGGCATCAAAGTTAGAACCAGAAAATTCATAGCATGCCAAAGCTGTAAGGAATCTTACAAATCATACTACAACTTCCTCCCTCCCTATGCAGGAGAAGAAATTGGGGCCCAGAGATGTTGGTTATATGTCATGTCCAATGTCTTACCCAGCTAGCCAGGGCAGGAGTGGAGGAAGGATTCCCTTCTCTGGCCTTCTGCAGGGCTCTGTTGCCATCTCCTGTCCAGAGTGTAGGGGAGGCAGTTGATCTTTTTTAAAACAATAGTTCATGTTTTACATTAGCAGCAATCTGTGAAGCAAGGTGACATCACAGATAGAGCACCGGACTTGGAATAAACAAGGCTTTGCATTCAGATGTTGCCTCTGCCTCCAGCGCTGTGACCCTGGGCAAGGGTTACCTCTGAGCTATGGTTTCCTCATCTATGAAGTGAGGATCATGCTTGGAGTGTCCACCTCATAGGCTGCTATGAGCATCAGAGGAGATGATGTCTGGAAAGTGCCCTATACCGATCGCATCTCATGATTAATGCGCCTAATGGGACCCTCCCTAAGAGGGAGGTTTCAGCTGAAATAATGCTTAATGGGACAAACTAGAACCTCTAAGGTTTTTGGAAAATCACCTTTGTCCATGAATCAGGGTATAGAAACAGCAGGCCTTTGTTCCATGAACAGGAAGGACTCTCTCACAGCCCCTTTGGCACACTCTGCTGTTGTTACACAATGAAAGTTAGTGTGGAATATCTTATTCTTCTTTCCTGTCCCCCCATCTTTGAAGATATTGACAACTAATTAAGCTCCCCTAAACCCAGGGAATCTTTGAGTTCCTCAGTCTTCAACAATGCACAGGATTTATTCTCTACCCCTGACATCACCATCAAGGAGGTGTGCCCTGAAACAAAGGGATGCTATTGGGAGAGCCCAAACTCCAGGGAGTTGGCCTTGGTCATGCCATGCATGGAAGCCCCTCCATCTGCTAGCCAAAGAAACGTTTTTGACAGGTACAGGTTCCTGCTCTATTTTTAAGTCTTTTTGTAATGTATGTGTTACCACAGCTTGAGAGTTAGAGACAACATTTTAAAAAGCTGAGGCTGTTTTAAGCAGGGGATCTGAAAAATTGGGTCACCAGTTATGATCCACGTTGGCATGTAAGAGAAAAGGCCACTTTTGTCTTGTCCAGGCTTCACAGCAACAGGGCCAGGCTTTGTTTCCCCGTGACTTGCCTGAAACTGCACCTTGGAGCTTTGATCCACGGTCATAAGAGGAAGCCAAAGAGATTCCCTGAGCCTTTAACCTCTGTTAGGAATTGTCTTAATCCCACATTATGGGAAGATGATTGTATTGTAGTTATCATGCTCTGCCACTAGGGAGCGCTAAGACACAAAGATAAACTGCGGTGGGAGGGAGGAAATATGGAAGGAATATGTGAGTCACATTTATACACACCATAAATCGGAATTGTAGGGCAGGATTTTAAAGAAACTATCCGTTTTTAACAAAACAGATGAAGTTATGGCCTTGAGAGGGGAGAGGGCAGGAGGAAGGAAGAAAGGGAGGTGAAGAGAGACAGAAGGTAAAGAGGGAAAGGCCAAAGAATTTCAGAGTAAAACAGAGGTAGAGGGAGGGAGAAATAGAAGTGGCAAGTGAAAGAAGGCCAATATATTCTGATGTGAATTAGTGAGGTAAACTGCTTTTTATTACACCCTTCTGTTCACTTGAATTGTTTGAAAATCCTCTCTTCTTCAAACTAGCAGCCTGTTATTTCAAGTAGAATTTTCTGTCATCTTGCTAGGTTTCTGATGGTAATTGTAACTGACTCACACACCTGTGCCCGGCTCCTAGGTAACACAAAAGCTTATTTACTTTTTTTTACTTTATTTTACTTTATCAAGGTCCACTCCTGTGAGATACTGTAAATAGTGTCATCCTGCAGCTACTTCCTGTGCTACCTGAGTGTTATGTGTTGTTACTATCATAAGCATCCCTCCAATGAAAAAATCTCACATTTATATAGCATTTTTAAGGTTTGTTAAGCACTTAAATAATAATTGATATTCATATGGCACTTTGGGGGCTTGGAAGACACTATACGTATATTATCTCATTCTATCTTCACAATAACCTAGTGCTCTAGGTATTATACCCATTTTACAGGTGAAGAAGCAGAGGCTCGTAAAGTTTGTGCTTTGCTTAGGTTCTGCAACTTGTAAGTTTCTGAGGCAGCATTTGGACCCAAGTCTGCCTGACTACAGGTGCAGCATTCTTCCACCTTCCTACAAGGCACAGCACAAGCTAATAACTCTGTGCTTAATAAACCCATCTGTTGAATGACTGACAAGGCCTGAATTGGTTTAGCAATAAAAGGACATTTAAAAAATTTAATGTTATTAAATTATTTTCTTGCACATGTATTGGAACTGAATAATAACAACTTATACATGGGGCTTTAAGGTTTTCCCCATAATTACTAGTCTCTGGTAGTTGGTAGTGTTATCTCCATTTTACAGATGAGGGAATAGAGACTCACAGAGCTAAAATGACTTGCCTAGAGTCACACAGAAAGTGATTTAAACCCAGGCCTCCTGATGCCAAACCCAACTTTACACTAAATTGCACCTTTTGCCATGGAACAAAATTCATTATAAGGTAGATTTCTCTTGGACTTTAGCCAACATTTCTGGTATGTCAAAATAACTTTCTACAGTATCACCTTCAGGGAGCCTTATGGCCTAGACTCAGAGGACAACAATCATAGCAAGGTCTATGTAATGGTGAGAGTGGACCATGGGAAGGCGGAGGAGCATGGAGGAGTGGGGGGAGGGGAGGTGTCAGGCATTCAAGACTGTAGTAAATAGCTTGTTCCAAAGCAGATTTTTGTGTTATTTGATAAAATAAAATGTTTTACTCTGACATTGATTTATCTTTTTATTAATATAACTTCTATTTTTTAATTAACAATAATTATTTTCTCTTCTTCCCACCTCATTCACCCACTGAAAAAAGAGAAACTGACTCCTTGTAACAAATACGCATAGTTAAGAAAGATAGATCCCTGCAGTGCCCATGTCCAAAAAATATGGCTCATTCTGTATCTTGAATCCAACCCCTCTCTGTCAGGAGGAAGGAAACATACTTCATTATTAGTCCTCTAGAATCCTGGTTGGTCACTGCGTTGATCAAAGTTCTTAAGTCTTTTTTTATGTTTTTGTTTTTTGTTTTTTTGTTTTTAGGCAATTGGGGTTAAGTGACTTGCCCAGGGTCACACAACTAGTAAGTGTCAAGTGTTTGGTCTGAGGCTGGATTTGAACTCAGGTCCTCCTGACTTCAGGGCCAATGCTGTATTCACTGTGCCACCTAGATGCCCCTTAAGTCTTTCAAAATTGTCTTTTTTGTGTGGCTGTTGTTATATAAATTGTTTTTCTGGTTCTGCTTACTGAACTCTGCATCAGCTCATACAAGCCTTTACAGGTTTCTCTGAAATTGTCCTTTTCATAATTTTTTATGGCACAATCATATTTTATCCCCTTCATATGCCATCATTGGTTCAGCCAGTCCCTAATTGATGGACACCCCCTTAATTTCCAATTCTTTACCGCAACAAAAAGAGCTGCTATAAATATTTTTGTATATTTAGCTCCTTTATCTCTTTTTTTGGCCTCTTTGGAGTATAGACCTGGTGGTGGTATGACTGGGTAAAAGGGTTTGTACAATTTAGTGACTTTTGGGCATATAAGCTTCAAAATTGCTCTCCTGAATCACTGGACCAATTCAAAACTCCACCAACTGTGCATTAGTGTACCTTTTTTCTTATAGTCCCTCTAATATTAATCTCTTTTTGGGGTCCTGTTTGCCACTCTGATGGATCTGAGGTGGAATGTCACAGCTGGTTTAATCTGCATTTCTATTAGTGATTTGGAGCAATTTTTCATACAGCTATTGATACCTTAGATTTCTTCCCCTGAAAATTGCCTATTTATATTCTTTGACCACTCCTTAATTGGGGAATGGCTATTTTTCTTTTGAATTTGAAGCATTTCTTTTATATATATTGAAAATGAGACCTTTATCAGAGAATATTACTACAAAGATTTTTCCAGTTACCTGTTTTGCTTCTGATTTTAGCTCCATTGGTTTTGTTTGTGCAAACCCTTTTTGATTTTATGTGTTATTCTCTATCCCTTGTTTGGTCCTAAACTCTTCCCCCAAACCTTTATATGTGGGGGAACCAGACTGAATCAATGGAAGTTTGTACTATAGAACTATAATAGGGGCCTCTGTCCCTAGTGGTCGCCAACTTTTGTCCTTTCCTCAGTGGTATTTCTGTTCCCTTTTCAAGGCTTTTCCAAGCTTTAGAATGTGATTTAGTCTAGTCCAAATTACTAGGGAGTGTGGAGATGCTAGGGAATGGAAAGGAGCTTGAGAATTGTCCCTGACTCTAAAAAGAGTCGGTGGGACCCAGATGCATGAAGCACTGGGTCAGGGAATAGGTGAATGGAAGCAAGTCATCCTAGCTTGACTAGGAGTTTTAATCGTTATATGGGTTTTCCCATGAGCCTTTGCTATTTGTTGTGTAAATACAACTTTTTATATATGTAATACTATTGTTAGCCTGAGTGCTTGCAGGAGAACCAATGAATATTTTGGGGAATCAAAACTAGCCAGATACAAATGAAATTCCTAGAATTTTCCTGGGTTGTGATGATTCAGAGAGATTTTGGTGAGAGACGCACTCCACATCACACCCATGGCCTTGTACCTATAGGGGCACTCCAACACTAGGTGAACTCAAGATAGTCAACACTGCTGCCCAAATGATAATAGGCATTTGGGACTCACCATCAGCTTTACAAATAGGACGTATTCACTTTTTTGGAGACCCAAAAGGTCTTTCATGCATTCCTACCTGACTTCCTATGAGTTATTCCCTTGCCTTTCATATCTCTCACCTTATCACATAAGGATGTCTCTTTTACTGGGTTCCTGGGCTGCAATGGAAAGGGGGCCACCAAGAAAACAACTGGTTTTCTTTGCAGAGAGGAATTAGGAGTCTGTGGAAAGAGCACCAGCTAAGCCAGGGGACCAGAGTTTGCATTCACTCACCATCATTTTTTCAAAGAATTTCTTCGCAAGGGAAGAGAGTAATAGAACTTCAGATATACTACAAGGGCTCTTGGAGACTCCTAGGCCCTTATATAAACAGAGTCCTCTGGATGGAGTTTTTGACCCACTATGTTTTGATCTGCCATCTCTTTTTTTTTTTTAAACTTCTCAGAAAGTCTTGAATTAGCAGCTGCAGTTCATTAAATTGAGCATGTTTGTGTGTGTGTGTGTGTGTGTGTGTGTGTGTGTGTGTGTGTGTGTGTGCTCACGTGTCTCATGGTTCAACACCACCTAGTAGTTCAAAGGGCTCCTGGGGCGGCCAGAAGCTGAGAAAAATATAGCAGCAAAGGTGCTGAAACCTGTTAACGGCTGCCCTTTGATCTGATCCTACATCTCTTCCTGTTGCTGAGTGTAACTTTGTGCCTGGACTTAGATTTAGCTTCATCTATTTTCAGCCATTGTTTTCATGCCTTGTGAAACCAAGTCTTTGATTGTCTAATGGACAACCTCTTCTTCTTTTTGGATTTTGGTTGATTAAGTCCAACTTACTTCAAACTCTCAATAAGTACCTATTGTGTGCAAGCTACTGTGCTAGGCATTTACCCTTGGCCATTTTTAACCCTTGCCTCCATATGTTTTTTGGTCATCTTGCCTCTCTCCCTCTGGTACTGTCAATAGACTCTGTTAGTTACTTACACTCAGAAGCTGATCTATACCATGGAGAGCAGCCCAATTTCACCTAGCTCTCTTTTCTACCTACTTCTTTAAGCTAGCCCACATTCCTCTAAATTCAATGTCATCTTTGCTTCTCTAGAGATTCTTGAAATCTAAAAGCATCCCCAGATATACTACCATACACAATATAGTAACATAACATATATTATATGATAATATGTTTACAATGATATAGAACATACTATGTATATGATATAGGATATATTTATATGTATATATACATATATTTACATACATACATACATACATATACACACATCTATCTATATATAGTCAACTGTCCTCCAATCAAAGGAAAAAAGAGGGAGCCTTTTACCTATAAAGAAAAGATACTGTTTTTTTCTAAAACCTCCAAAATATGACACACCAGGAATAGGGAAAGATAAGCCAATTTTAGGTGCTGTGGAAAACATGGATTTCTAGTGTTGGAAGGGATATGAGAGCTAATCTAATCCAATCCATGCCAGACCAAGAATCCTTTCTATGCAATTCCCAAAGAGGAGGTATCTATCCCCTGCTTGAAGACCTTTAGTGAGGGAGAAGTCACTAACTCCCAGGGCTCCCATTCTCCTGACATTGAGCTATAATCTTCTTCCGTGACTTTTCAGCCCTCACTCTTTGTTCATTTCTTTTCTGTGTGATAACCCTTTAAATACTCGAAGATGGCTATTCTGCCTGCCTTAAGTATTATTCACCTCAAGTACCATCTGGATCGCTCTTCTTTGGATGTGCTCCATTTTGACAAAACTATATAATATCTGTCCCTATAGCACCAACTGTCCATTGGGCATAGGGTCATAGGATCACAGAGTTAGAGCTGGGAGGGACCTCAGAAGCCTTCTGATCAAATCTCCCCACTTTCTAGATGAGGAAGATGAGGCCCCAGGAAGGTCAAGTAACTTGCCTCAGGTCACACAGGTAATAACTGTTAGAGGTGGGATTTAAAACCAGGTCCTCTAACTCCAGAGCCAATGCTCTTTTCCACTGCACCATTCTCAAGTCAAATGGTGAGGATTTTCTTCCCTGAGACAAGGGTTCAAAACTTCTCCATTTGCTATAACCAATGGTTCCATATTTGGATAGTATGGTGTTGGCTGGCAGCACACTGTCCTGGGATATCCATATAGATGATGAGGTTGACTCACGCATTGCCAGAGCTAGCTCAGTGTTTGGGAGGCTCTGAAAGAAAGTATGGGACAGAAGAGGTAGTAGGCTGCCTACCAAACTAAAGGTCTATACAACTGTTATGCTGACCTCACAACCATTGTGCTGTGAAATCTAATCAGTATACTAGCACCATGCCAAGAAACTGAATCACTTTGATTTGAATTGTCTTAGGAAAATTCTGAAGATCACCTGGCAAGATAAGGCATTGGACATTGAGGTCCTCTCTCAAGATGAACTGCCAAGTATTCAGACTCTACTGCAGAGAGCACAACTCTAATGGGCTGGCCACATTGTTCAAATGCCAAATGTACATTTGCCTAAAAGACTATTTTATGGAGAACTCACACAAGGCAAGAGCTCACGTGGTAGTGAGAAGAAGTGGTATAAGAACACTCTCAAGGTCTTTCTGAAGACTTTTAGTATAGATTGTGAGACATGGGAGGTGCTGGTACAGCACCACCCAGTGTGGCATGCCCACATCAAAGACAGCGCTGTGCTCCGTGAGCAAAGCAGAATCACAATAGCACAAAAGAAATGTGAGATGTGCAAATCTACAGACATCTCTATCCCAAATGTCCAAATGGACTATTTGTGGCTGACCTATGTACATTTGGCATTTGAACAACGTGGCCAGTGATCTTCAGAATTTTCCTAAGACAATTCAAATCAAAGTGATTCAGTTTCTTGGCATGGTGCTAGCATTAGAGAAGAATCACTGCAACCCCTCAGGGTGCCCCTGGAACCCTGAGGAGAAGATGGAGCTGTCCTCACTCACAGAGAGCTAGGTCAGAATAATTTCTACAATAATTGAATGTAACATTTATTATGTGCAAGGCACTGACTAGATTCTGGGGATGCAAAGACAAACGTTAAACAGGCCAACATTCACATAGGACTTTAAGGTTTGCACTTAGAGGTAGGGAATACAAGCATTATCATTTCCATTTCTCAGATGAAAAGCCAAGGTGCAGAGGTGAAGAAACTTGCCTATGGGTACACAGCTGGTAAATATTTAAGATGTAATTCCATCAGATTTCCTGACTTCACAATATTTTTTTTTTACTGCGCCATAAATCCTTTCATATAGTATTGCTTTCACTCTTGGATGTTGTAGCTTGAGGTTTTCTTAGTTATGAAGTTAGGTGGAAAATAGACTATGGGTAATCTTCAGGGCTTTCTCATTAGGGGTGAGGTATTGTTCTAAGCCTGATTTTTGCCAGACTACTTTCCGATTTTCTCAGCCCTTGTTATCCAGTAGGGAATCCTTTCCTAAGTAAGGTCTGTTTTCTCCCAGGTTCTTAAGAGCAGCAAGTACTCTCCTGTAACTCCCCTCACCCTACACCAGCTTACAGCAGCTCTCACACTGCTCTTAGTCATTTCTGTTCTTTGCCTATCATCTCTTCTGTGAATAGAATCCCATTTAAACAGATACCCTTAGAATCCATTCACTCTGCAGTAACTTATACATAAAGCTGGTCATATCGCTCCTCTGTTTAAAAATCTTAAGAAGCTCCCAGTTATCACTCACACACATACCCCCAGGGCACTATATGTCATTTCTACTTCTCTTTATGCCTGGCATGCTCCTGATGCCCTTAGCCATCCTCGAAAGTCCAACTCAAGAAAGGCAGCATGGCATAATGGATAGTGAGCTAGACAGGAAGACCTGCGTTCAAATTCTGTCTTGTACACAACCTTGCTATGTGACCTTGGGCAAACTGCTTCAGCTCCTCATGCAGCAGACACTTCTCTAAGAATGTTAGATTGCAGAGATGGTGTCAGTGTGTTATTGGTTTAGGAAGTTCCTCACCTAGAACGATCTATACTTATTAAAATGACAAGTCTGGTCCAAAAAAAAAGCCCAATTTAGATGCCACATCTTTCATGAAGTATTCCCTGATTTCCCTGTTGGTAAGAACTTTCCCCCCCCTCCTAGATCTCATGTACCATGTTGACTCATATCTCTCTAATGTACACGTGTCCCATAGTTGGAGGCAGGGTGGCCAAGTGGAAAGAGAAGCATTGGATTTGTTTTGGGATAACCTTGTTTCAAATCCCAGCTCTGCTACTTATCAAAACCTATGTGCAAACAATCGAAAGTGAACATTATAGAATTCACAAAGGACAAGCAGGGCCCTAGAAAAGGGAGATGAAAAGATACCCACATCCTGCCCCTTTGCAAAGGTGAGAGGTCCATGGAGGTGTGGAACACTGCAGATATTTTCAGATGTTTTCAGTGTATTGATTGGTTTTATTGATTTTTTTCTCTTTTTTTTTCTTCAAAAATTCTATGTTATATAGCATGGCTCTCTGGGAAGGGGGAAGGAGAGAAATGCTGGGAGAAATTTAAACTATGTCAAAACAGAAGATACCAATAATATTTTCTTTATAAAACATCTGTGACTTAGGACGAGTCATTTTATCTCTCTGGGCCTCAGTTTCCTCCTATGTAAAATGAGAGGTTGGACAGATGACCTCTAAGATCCCTTTCATCTCTAAATCCATGAGGGCAATATGATGTGTTATAGTTGAGTTTGTGTCTTACTCTTCTACTAAAGTGTCTGAGTACAGGGACTGAATTTTAACTACATCTTGTACCTTCCCCTAGGTTCCAGCTAGAGAAGTAAGTGTTTAACATGTTTTCGGAATAATGGGTCTCTTTCGTATTGGTCTAATGGAGAGGGCCCTAGAGTGGGAGTTAGCTGATATGAGCAGTTCTGCCACCATGTGATCATGTGACCTTCCCTAAAGAGCAGTGGGCTTGAAGTCAAGAAAACTTAGGTTTGAATCCCGTCTCAGACACATGCTAGCTGTGTGACCCTGGGCAACTCACTTACCTCTTCTGCCTCAGTTTCCTCCTGTATAAAGCAGGGATAATAATAGCAGCTAGCTCCCAGGGTTGTTATGAAGATCAGATAAGATAAAGTCTAAATCACTTTGCAAACCTCAGAGGTGTATATAAAGGGCAACTTTTAGTATTCTCTTTGAATTTCAGTTTATTCCACTGTAAAATGAAGGTGTTGCATTTGATGCTTTCTGATGGTTTCTTTGAGCTCTGCTAGTCTAATTTTAAATATCCCAGAACAGAACCTTTGTGATCCCTGCTTTGCTGACAGCAGCAAGTTCTGTTTGCATGAGGAACGGGTGATGGCTCCTCAGTGACGGGGTGATGAGGGAAGGCCTCATAAAGGGTGTGGCATTTCAGTTGGGCTTCGAAGGGTGGGTCAGAGGAGAGAGGGCATTGCAATTGTAATGGGGATTTGGAGTGGATTTCAATATGTTTGGCCCCCCACCCCCGCCAAAGTTCTTCCTGGCTCTTGGTGCAGCAGGCTGGCAGAGCCATAAAACACAGGGCTCCAGGCCAGCTCTGGGTAGAGCCAACTGAGAAGTGTTGTGGTTTGCTCGCAGAAAGCCTGACTCTTGCAGGCTGAAACATTTTGCAACTCACCTGTAAAGCACTACGAATTGCTTTTGAAACTATCAGATTACCCTCTGAGCTCTGATGCTGCATGAAGGGAGAAAGAGAGTTGGCCAGACTTGGGCAATCTTGGATCTGGGGTATTGCAAACTGAAATCATGGAATTCCGAGCTGAAAGGGGCCTTCGACAATAATAGCTATCATTTATATGGCACTTTAAGGTTGGCAAAGCACTTCACATATGTAATTTCATTTGATTAATTTACAGGAAACTAAGGCTAGCAGAGGTTATGTGACTTGTCCAGGGTCACACAGCTAGGGCGTGTCTGAGGCTAGATTTGAACTGGTGTTTTGACTCCATCACTTTATTTACTATGCCACCTGGCTGCTAAAATCACCTAGTCCAATCCCCTCATTCTACAGAAGAAGAAAATGAAATTCAAATCAGTTAAATGACTTACTCAAGGTTACTCAGCTAGGAGGTAGTAGGGCCAGGATTCAAACCTTAGGCTTCCAAATCCAGTACTCTTTCTAACATAATAAATATTTAACTACAGAGCACCAAATAATACATCAGAGTCATTTTAAAACCTTTTCTCAAAGTGTACTTCTATCCATTAACAGACTTGATCTCCGAGATAATCCCATGAGATAAGCAGGGTAGTCATCATTTTCATTCTCTAGGTGAAGAAACTGAGGCAGCTACATGGCGCTGCGGTAGAGAGGGCACTGGCTCTGGAGTCAAGAAGACCAGAGTTGGGGCAGCTAGGTGGTACAGGGGATAAGCTCCTAGCCTTAGAGTCAGGAGGACCTGAGTTCAAATCTGGCCTCAGACACATGATGCTTACTAGCTGTATGATCCTGGGCAAGTCACTTATCCCCAATTGCCTCACCAAAAAGGCAAAAGAAGAAGAAGAAGAAGAAGAAGAAGAAGAAGAAGAAGAAGAAGAAGAAGAAGAAGAAGAAGAAGAAGAAGAAGAAGAAGAAGAAGATCAGAGTTCAAATCTAGCCCCAGACACTTATTAGCTGTGTGACCCTGGGCAAGTCACTCAATCACTTTCTGCCTCAGTTTCCTCAATTGTAAAATGAGGATAATAATAACACCTACCTCCCAGAGTTGTTGTGAGGATCAAATGAGATAATACTTGTAAAGCACTTAGCACAGGGCCTGGCATATAGCAGCTGTTTAATAAATGTGTGTTTCCCTTCTCTAAGAGCTGGAGTCTATCCCTGGGCCTCACTCATAGTAAATGCTTAATGCTTCTTTGAATTGAAATGACAGTAGGAATTCTCTCTGCCATATTCCTGATCATCTCTGGCCTCCACCTTGAACTCCTGGAGGATCTTTGGGTAGCATGGTTGTAGGTCTGCATCACAACCTGAATCTGCACTTGAAATCTTGGAATGGGGGTTAGAAAAGGGATCCTACTTTGGGAGTGAAGTGGCAATTTGTACAGGGTCCTGCTGGTCCCAAGGCTGGCCCAGGAGGTGGGTGTGGCACTAGCCTTTCTACCATAAAAAGCTCGTAGGCATGAGATAGCTGCTAGGCTCAAATGAACGGTTTTAAGGCTCTTTAAGGATTAGAGACAATAGAATTCGGCTGAACTTGGCATCCCAGTGATATGTTATTACTGGGCTGGAATTTGCTTTAATCCCAATCACCTCTGCTGCTGACAGTCCTAATAGGCCTCTCTTCCCCTCTTCTTACAATGACCTGAAACCTGGAAATTTCGAAATTAAGCTTGCTCCCCATCCACTTGAGGTTGGATTCAAACCAGTGACTTCAAGGGAAAAAAATGTTTTTAATGACTTTTGCTGCCTTCTCCAGGCTTTCAAAAAGGAGCCTGGAACTATACTTCTCAATTCATTTCACACATCACAAATTTACATCTTCAAAAGCTGGAAAATGTCAACACCTCAGAAAAATCAAGTGTAGAATATGCTTGGACATCTGCTCACCTGGAACAGCAGTAATCACAGAGAAAATATTAATCTCATGGGAGAGGACATCATTAGACAGTGAGGCCCTGAACTTCCCATCACTTTGGACTACCTTAAATGTGCTCAGTTTCAAGCAACATAAAAGCCTCCAATGAAGATTTCTCTGAATTATGCTGCTTTGAAAACTAAAGAATGGGCCAACCCAACTATCAACAATGGCACACTTATTTCTCACTGGAATGAGAGAGTTTTTGAAGAGGTCCATTTCCCACAATGACAAAAAGCCTTGAATTAGACTTCTCCAACACTAGAATCATAGAGTTAGAGCTCAAAAGGATGGATATTAAGTATCATCTTGTCTGGCCCCCCCTCATCTTGCCAGTGGAGAGATTGAAGCCCGGAGCCATAACTAGGGTGGAGTTATCAGTCTGCCAACATTCTGGGCCAGCACTTCAAGGTCATCTCAGGGCCCTGTACCACACTCCTCTCTGGCCCCACCAACAGATGCCCATTTTAACCTCTCCTGTTCTTCCTGCCTCTACCAATGCAGATCAGCAACTCGTCTGTAAGTTAGAGTTTTATAAAGTTGCCTGGACACTGAGATGTTAGATGACTTGCTTAGGGTCATACAGCCAGCATGTGCCAGAGGTAAATCTTGTAACATAAGGAAGTGAAGGTATCTATAAAGTGCACCTGAGTGTTAAACAGTTGAATTGAGAGCAGGGGAAATCTCCTTTTCTCAAAATCTTCTTGGCTTAGGTGGGATTCTGTCTGATGGCACCGAGATAGACCACATAAGTGGTGCTCCCAGGTTTTCACTGACCTAGGCTTTGGCGAGACATCTCTAGGGGCTCCTGGAAAGAACTCGTGGTCAAGGCAACAGTGCTTAATTTATATCTACTGACCATCTGCTTCCTCCATTGGTACTCATAGGCTGCTGAATGGAACTGGAGGAAGTTATATCTGAAGCATTTCTGGAGTTGACTGGGCCTACCACAGATTTTTTATCTAATATCAACTGGGCTCTCAGAATAGCAATTTTCTTGAATTGAGTCTCTCTCTCTTTTTTTTTTTTTTAGGCAACTGAGGTTAAGTGACTTGCCTAGGGTCACACAGCTAGTAAGTGTCAAGTGTTTTGGTCTGAGGCCAGATTTGAACTCAGGTCCTCCTGAAGTAGGGCTGGTACTCTATCCACTGTGCAATCTAGCTGCCCCCTCTAATTGATTCTTTGTCTCACTTCTACCTTAGTTCAGAGCTTCATCGCCTCTTATAATAGCCTCCTAATTGATCTCCTTGTCTGAAGTCTCTCCCCTCTCGAATCCAACCTCCAAAGAGCTGCCAAAGTGCTTTTCCTTCATCTCAGGTCTGATCATGACCTTCTCTTGCCCACTTATGTTCAGTAGCTATCTACTGCTGTTGTCTGTTTGCCACTTAAAAGATATTCCCAACTTAACTTCAATCTCCCTTTCCAGCCTCAATATCAATTATTTCCCTTTATGATCTCTATGGTCCAGGCAAATCAAGATTCTTCCTGTTCCTAAAACATGACCTTCTAGTTCTCATCTCCCTGCCTCTGCACAGGCTGCCTGTCCCCCATGCCTGAGATCAATTTTCTCTTCACCTATACTACTTAGAATCCCCAGTGCAAGAACCACCTTCTACGTAAAACCTTTCCTGATCTCTGCACACTCCATCCACACAGTTGCTGGTCCTTTTGTTTCCCTCTCTAAACTATCTTGTACTCATTTTGCATACATTCTATATATGCTTATACAGCATGTCCCAAAAGTCTTAGTGCTGTTTTCAGCTTTACTGGCATTGCTAGCTATGTATCCACTGTATCCCTTGACAGCATATAAGCTTCTTAAGGAGAGAAATGTTTTTATATCCCCAGTGCATAGCACTGTACATGGCACATAGTAGCCCTTAATAAACCTTTGTTGACTGATCACTAAAAAGAGATCTCTTCAATCTTCCCTGGCGTGTGTATATAAATATATATGCACATAGGGTATATTCACCAAATTGTTACATAAAATTAGTATGTAAAATATATTGGTTTTTTCATGTCTTTTTTTGGTACTATCACTGTTCTGTGTTACGTTAATTGTTACTGTCTTACTAAGAGCATAATTATAGGACGTACTCAAATGTTATATAAGCCAGATTTGAGGGGAAAATGTGGCAATATGGTATAAACTTTGATTCAGTTTAGCTCAACTAATTTACTCAAAACCTATCTGTAAAATGTATAACACTCAGTTAAGTAGTAGGATACAAAATAAACCCCCAAATCATTAGCACTTCTATAGAACAATAACAAAGTCCAGAAGGAAATAATTAGGAAATGCTATTCAAAATGCATCAGATATCTGGTAAGCAATCTACTGAGGCACTCTCAGGACTTATATGAATATAATTAGAAAACTCTTTAAAGAAATAAAGAATTATGTGAACAATTCGAGAGGTTTTCGTTGCTCATGTTTGGGTTGGGCTAATATAATCAGTGATAATACCACCTAAATTAATTCACAGATTTAGTATTATGCCAGGCAAGCTGACAAGGGATTACATAAAGAGAATAGTGAGAAACACTTCCCTCTGTTCATTGTAGAGGTGGAGAACTATGAATGTGGAATGTTACAGCTACTGTCAGACTTGGGGGATGGGTTATTGGTTTTGTGGAACTGTTGTTTTTTTTTTAAAGCTTTATTGCAAGGGAAGTCTTACTAGATGTGAAGAGGGATATATTCTGATATGAATGGGATGAAAAAGAAGTCAACAATAAAAAATGTAATGGCTTGCTTGCTGGTGGTGAATGCTTCTGGTACTGAGAGGAAAGCCTCAGGGTGCCCCTCATGAAGCACACATTGTGTTGGCCAAGCTGATGGCCACCTATCTTCATAGGCTGTCTCATGGTGACCTTAGAGGGCTTGGTCGGGCCTGGGCCTTAGCCTTTCCTACCAGCTTGCTTAAGAAGATCAGTGGGAGCCAATCCAGGCAATCCTTCTGCCCTGGGACACGAACAGATGGGGCAAACCCTCTGGGCTCCCCAGGAATGGGGACCTCTGGATGTCATAGCAACTTAAACATGAATGTAAGAAGGTTTGGAAGTCTAAGATTACCGGGGATTCAGGAGTTTTCTCAATTTCAGAATGCTGTCTGACTGTGTGCTGAGTCATTCTCATTCATTGGTGCATCCACTGTTTTCTTTGGAATGATCCCAAATGTCCGAAGGGCTTTGGCTCTTGCCTTTTCTGTCCGACACCAGGCAAGACATCCCTTTCCAGAGTGGCCCTCAGAAATGTTGAATTGTGTTGTATTATATGGTCTTACCTTATAATACTCATGGCCTCTGGCCCACTGATATCTTAAGCCTTTCTGGCATGGTCAAAGTATACCCCTTTAACTCTTCAAAGTTCTCCTCTGATGCCTCTTGGTGATATTTAGGCAATTCTGGGTTCTCAGAAGCTATGCCAGGGGAATACATGCACTGATAGGTCTTTTTGAGCTGGAAGGGAATGTGGGAGCCTAGGTCTAAAGCTAGAAGGGACCCCAGAGGCCACCTAGTTCAACCCCTTCATTGTACAAATGTGGAAACTGAGGCCCAGAGTTGTTAAGTGACTTGCCCAAATACTAAGTGGGAGAGTCAGGATTTGAACCCAGGTCCTCTGACTCCAAGTCCAGTGCTTTTTCCTCAAGTATGAGCTCTACGTCTCCTACATCAGAGAAGTCTCATGATCTGCATTGATGGAGGGAGTACCCCCAAATCCCTAAACTACTGAAGTACCTTTTTATATTTTTTTCCTAAATGTAACTTTCTCTTTCAGCAAGAAGCTTCTGTATTTGATTCTGAGCCCTCTCTCCACCCTCTGTGCATGCCAGTGGGCCATGGATAGGTTTGGCATACAAACCTGCTGATTGGACTTGATTTGGCAGAGATCTCTGCAAACAGATCATAAGATCCATGCTTTTACTCACCAGCAGGTGAATGCGCCAGCTGGAAAGATGATAGATCTTCGTTGGAATGGTCATTATCTCCCTGTAAAAAGCCTGACAATTGAGCCTAGGCCTAATATTTCTAACACTAATGGCAAAATTCTGCAGTATAACAACCAGTCCCTAGAAGAAGGGGGTGTCCACAGACCCTAGTCCCTTGGGCAACTGTCTTATATTTTCATTATTTAGAATAACTACACACCTTGTAAATCTGCCAGTCATTCCAAGTCAACTGGTTGCCTTGGGCCTTTATAATTTCCTGCATTTTAAAAATGAAATATTTGGCAGGCTGTGAGACAACGAAGGCAGAATTGAGCCCTTAAATCAAGACAGAAAATCAGTTTTATTTTTTTACTCTTAACAGATCATTTCTTTTCTACCTTCATGTTGCACACCCATTACAAAGATAGTGTCACATTTCTTTAGTTTGGAGAATTCCAGTTGAATTTTCTCGTTTGGATTTGCCATCTGGTCTGCTGCTAACAGTCTCAGAGAGTAAGAGGCCATCTGTTAATACTTTTCCAGGAAGCTTTTTATAGAGCAGTGAAGTGGCAAATCTGAAAAACACATTGTAATGACTTACAAGATCTTGGCTATGTGTACAAAAAGACTGGTATTTTATTTCTACCAACAGTATTTTCTCCCAATAAGGAGGTATATGGAAAGAGAGAGAGAGAGAGAGAGAGAGAGAGAGAGAGAGAGAGAGAGAGAGAGAGAGAGAGAGAGAGAGAGAGAGAAGGGGGGAGAGAGAGAGAGAGAGAGAGAGAGAGAGAGAGAGAGAGAGAGAGAGAGAGAGAGAGAGAGAGAGAAGGGGGAGAGAGAGAGAGAGAGAAGGAAATACATTTTATTCTTATGCAAAAATACTTCTAAGTATGGCAGGACTGGAGGGTTAACAAGTGAATGGCTTTATGGTATCTGAAATACTGTAAACCTTAGCTGTCTCTCGTTTTTATTACTATTGAGGACATCAATAAAATGGGTTTTCAAGTATTTGAGGGGATGTCACACCCAGAGGCCAGAATGAAAAGCAATGGGTGGAAATAACTGGGAGGCAGATCTTAGCTTAGTATAAGGGAGAACTTCCTATCAATTAAATCTGTTAAACAATGAAATAGGCCACCTAAATCAGGTAGTGAGTTCCCCATCACTGAAAAAATGTAAATGGAGGCTGGATGACTAATCAGCAGGGATCTTACAGAAGAGATTTGTATTATGGGGCTAGTGGAAAGAGTACTCAGGAAGACATAGTTTGATTCCGGCCTCAGGCACTTGGCTTAAATAGCCCCTAGGTGGTACAGTGGATAAAGAGCTAGGCCTGGACTCAGGAAGACCTGAGTTCAAATCCAGCCTCATTCACTTCCTGGTTGTATGATTCTGGGCAAGTCACTTAATCTCTGCCTGCCTCAGTTTCCTTACCTGTCAAAGGGCGGAAATAATAATAGTGCCTATCTCACAGGGTTGTTGTGAGGGCCAAATAAGATAGTGGATGTAAAGTTCGGTTTTTTGGGTTTTTTTTTTTACAAATCTTAAAGCACTAAATAGCACCTGATACATTATAAGCACTTGATAAGTGCTTTTTTTTTTTTAAACTTTTAGGCAATTGGAGTTAAGTGACTTGCCCAGGGTCACACAGCTAGTAAGTGTCAAGTGTTTGGTCTGAGGCTGGATTTGAACTCAGGTCCTCCTGACTTCAGGGCCAGTGCTCTATCCACTGTACCACCTAGCTGCCCCTTGATAAGTGCTTTTTGGTGGATTATTCTTATTCTAATGATAAAACTATAAAGCAATATTCAACATTAAAAAACAAGCAGAAATTCATCAGGTGGTGATTTATTTTATTTTCTCAATTACATGTAAAAACAAATTTTAACATTTATTATAATTTTTATATTATTACTATAATTTTTGAGTTCCAAACTCCTTTCCTTTCTTCCTTGCCTTCCCCCTCCTTGAGAAGGCAAGCACCTTGATATAGATTATACATGTGCAGTCATGCAAAACATATTTTCATATTAGCCATGTTACAAAAGAGAGCAGAGTAACAAAAAGAAAAAGAAAGTCTGCTTTGATCTGCATTCAGATTCCATCAGTTCTTTCTCTGGAGGTGGATAGCATTTTTTACCACAAGTCCTTCAGAATTGTCTTGGATCATTGTAATGCTGAGACTAGCTAAGTCATTCACAGTTGATCATATAACATCGCTGTTACTATGCATGATGTTCTTGTAAGTCTTTCCAGGTTTTTCTGAAAGCATTCTGCTCATCATTTCTTATAGCATAATCGTATACCACAGCTTGTTCAGCCCTTCCCCAATTTATGAGCATCCCCTTGATCTCCAATTCTTTGCCGCCACAAAAAGAGCTGCTATAAATACTTTTGTACATATGGGGCCTTATCTTTTATTTTTGATCTCTTTGGGATATAGACCTAGTAGCGAAATTGCTAGGTCAAAGGGTTTGCACAATTTTTTAGCCTTTTGGGCATAATTCCAAGTCATTCTCCAGATAGTGGGATCAGTTCACAACTCCACCGATAGTGCGTTAATGTCCCAATTTTTCCACATCCTCTCCAACATTTGTCATTTTTCTTTTCTGTCAAATCAGCCAACCTGATAGGTGTGATGTGGTACCTCGAAGTTGTTTTAATTTGCATTTCTCTAATCAATAGTGATTTAGAGCATTTTTACGTGACTATAGATAGCTTTTACTACTTCATCTGAACACTGCCAGTTCATATCCTTTGACCATTCATTAATTGGAGAATGACTCATAGTCTCATAAATTTGACTCAGTTCTCTATATATTTGAGAAATGAGGTCTTTATCAGAGAAACTTGCTGTAAAAAATTGCCCCCAGTTTGCTGCTTCTCTTCTAATCTTGCCTGCATTGGCTTTGCCTGTGTAAAACCCTTTTAATTTAATGTAATCAAAATTATACATTTTACATCCCATAATGTTCTCTTTCTCTTGTTTGGTCATAAATTCTTCCCTTATCCATAAATCTGACAGGTCAAGTATTCCATGCTCCCCTAACTTGCTTATGATATCACTCTTTAGTTCTAAATCCTGTACCCATTTTTTTTTATTAATTTATTCTGAGTTACCAACAATCACTTCCATAAGCTTTTGAGTTTTAAATTTTTCTCCCCCTCCCTCCACCTCCTTTCCCCCACCTCCCTCCCCAAGGCAGTGCACAATCTGATATAGGCTTTACATATACATTCCTATTAAACATATTTTCACATTAGTTATGTTGTAAGGAAGAATTAGAACCAATAGAAGGAACTACAAGAAAGAGGAAACAAAACAAAACAGAAGGAAAAAAAAGCAAATAGTATGCTTCGATCTGCATTCAAACTCCATAGTTTTTTCTCTGGCTGTGGATAGCATTTTCCATCATGAGACTTTTGGAGATGTCTTAGATCCTTGCATTACTGAGAAGGGCTAAGTCTATCAAAGTTAGTCATTGCACAATGCGGCTGTTACTGTGTATAACGTTCTCCTGGTTCTGCTCCCTTCACTCAGCATCAGACCATATAAGTCTTTCCAGGTTTTTCTGAAGTCTGCCTGCTCATCATTTCTTATAGCACCATAGTATTCCATTACATTCATATACCACAACTTGTTCAGCCATTCCCCAATAGATGGGCATCCCCTCAATTTCCAATTCTTTGCCACCACAAAAAGAGCTGCTATAAATATTTTTGTACATGTGGGTCCTTTTTCCCATTTTTTTGATCTCTTTGGGATACAGATCTAGAAGTGGTATTGCTGGGTCAAAGGGTATGCACATCTTTATAGCCCATTTGGTCATAGTTCCAAATTGCTCTCCAAAATGGTCGGATCACTTCACAACTCCACCAATAATGCATTAGTGTTCCAATTTTCCCACATCCTATACCCATTTTGACCTTATCTTGATATATATATATATATATATATAGTGTGAAATATTGGTTTATATCTAGTTTCTGCCAAACTGCTTTCTAGTTTTCCCAGCAATTTTTGTCACATAGTAAAATCTTTTCCCAAAGACGTGGATCTTTGTGTTTATTAAACACTAGATTAGTGTGGTTATTTAGTACTTTGTATTGTATACCTAATCTATTCCAACCATCCACTACTTTATTTCTTATCTAGTACCAGACTATTTTGAGGATTACTGCTTTATAATAATACAGTTTGAGATCTGGTATTGCTAGGCCACCTTCCTTCACATTTTTTCCATTGATTCTCTTGATATTCTTGGCCTTTTGTTCTTCTATATGAATTTTGTTATGATTTTTTCTAGTTCTATAAAATAATTTTTGGTAGCTTTATTGGTAGGGCACTGAATAAGTAAATTAATTTAGGTAGAATTATCATTTTTATTATATTGGCTCAGCCTGCTCATAAGCAATTAATAATTCTTCTCTTGTTTATATCTGACTTAATTTGTGTGAAAAGTGTTTTATAACCATGTTCATATAGTCCCTGGGTTTGTATTGGCAGGTAAACTCCTAAGTATTTTATATTGTCTGCAGTTGTTTTAAATGGAATTTCTATTTCTATCTCTTTCTACTGGACTTTGTTGGTAATATATAGAAATGGTGATGATTTATGTAAGTTTATTTTAGTTGTTAATTATTTCCACTAGTTTTTTAGTTGATTCTCTAGGATTCTGCAAGTATACTATCATATCATCTATAAAGAGTGATAGTTTTGTTTCCTTATTGCCAATTTGAATGCTTTGGATTTCTTTTTCCTCTCTTATTGCTATAGCTAGCATTTTTTGTAAAATATTGAATAATAGTGGTGATAATGGACATCCTTGCTTCACCCCAGATCTTACTGAGAAGGCGTCTAGCTTATCTACATTACAGGTAATGCTTGCTGATGGTTTTAGATAGATACTACTCTGCTTTTTAAGGCATTCTTTTCTTCTGTGGATTTTTGTGCCTTTTTTTTTTTTACCATTTGGCCTATTCTTTTTTTTAAAGTTATTTTCTTCACTATTTTTTGTACCTTCTTTATCAAGCTGTTGACTCTTTTTCTTGATTTTCTTGCATCCTGTCATTTCTTTTCCCAATTTTTCCTCTACCTCTCTTATTTGATTTTTAAAACCTCTTTTGAGCCCTTCCAGGAATTCTTTTTGGGCCTGAGACCAACTCACATTTTTCTTTGAGGTTTTGCATGTAGGTTTTTCGAGACATTATTGTCTTCTGAGTTTGTGTTTCCATCTTCCATCTTCCATAGTAACTTTCTTTGGTCAGCTTCATCTATTCTTCTTCTTCTTCTTCTTCTTCTTCTTCTTCTTCTTCTTCTTCTTCTTCTTCTTCTCCTTCTTCTTCTTCCTCCTCCTCCTCCTCCTCTTCTTCTTCTTCTTCCTCTTCCTCCTCCTCCTCCTCCTCTTCTTCTTCTTCTTCTTCTTCTTCTTCTTCTTCTTCTTCTTCTCCTTCTTCTTCTTCCTCCTCCTCCTCCTCCTCTTCCTCCTCCTCTTCTTCCTCTTCCTCCTCCTCCTCCTCTTCTTCCTCTTCCTCTTCCTCCTCCTCCTCCTCCTCTTCTTCTTCTTCTTCTTCTTCTTCTTCTTCTTCTTCTTCTTCTTCTTCTTCTTCTTCTTCTTCTTCTTCTTCTTCTTCTTCTTCTTCTTCTTCCTGTTTTCTCATTTCCCCAGTCTGTTTCTTGACTTTTAACTTTATGTTAAAGTTGGGCTCTGCTCCCAGGGTGGAGGGGGCACTGTCTCAAGCTTCAGTTTTTTTGTGCTGCTGTTTTCAGAGTTAGTTCTGGGGGTCTGAAAGTTTTTAGTTCTTCTGAGGTGGTATGATCTAAGGAGAGTTGTGATCATTGTTTTCTTGGCCTGTGCTCTGGCCCAGGTGCCTCCACAAGCACTCCTCTGTGTCCCTGGGAACTGGGATAATGGCCCCTTCTCACCTGTGGCCATGAGCGCTCTAGCTCCCTCTGTCCCTGTAAGCAAGTGATAGCGTTCCTCTCCACCCTGGACTTGAGGAAAGGACCTCCACTCTCCCATGAGTGACTACAAACACTTCTCTCCACCCTGGAACTGGGACCAGGGCTCCTGCTCCCCTGCAGCAGGAAGTGCCAGTATGCCAATGTTCCTTTTCACACTGAGACTGTGACCCAGAACTGTGTACGTGTAATGCAACAGGGTCCTGCACCCAGTGCCAGCAAAGAGTGTTTTGTAATCTCCTTCTGACATTTGTCCGAGCCCCTGCTGTCTATGTGATAAGAGCTCTGAGAGCTCCCAGAGCTGTTGCAGCCTCCCCCAAGGCTCAGCCTGTGCTGCCCAGGATATTCCCACCACCATCACCCAATGAGACAGACCTTTCCTGCCAACCTCCTAAGCTGTCTTGGGCTGGAAAATTGTTTCACCTCATCCTTTGCTGCTACAGAATTTAATTGGAGGCATTATTTTAAAGTTGTTTGGAAGGGAATTTGGGAGAGTTCAAGTGGGTTTCTATTACTCTGCCATCTTGGCTCTTAAAGGTTATCCAGACAAGCTTCCTCATTTTATAGATGGGGTAACTGACACTCAGAAAGTTTAAGCAATTTGCCCAAGTTCACACACATAATAAATGGTGAAGTTGGGTTTTGAATCCAGGTCCCCTGACTCCAAATCTAGTGCTGAATTCACCATCTCTAACATTCTGTTAACATGCCCTACTCCCTCTCTGCCTTGAACCCTTTGTTACTATAGTGTAATAATCTCTCTAAGGCAGAGGGACTGTGTCTTATCTAAACTTTGTATCTCCCTCAGCTCCTTACGTAGGTCTCTGTACGTGGTAGGCAGGTGTTTAATAAGTGTTTATTGAGTTGAATTTGTTTCTCAAGCATTTTCTAATTTGTGATTTGGATGAACTGCCCCCAAACATACCTTTGTATTGGCTGGTCTATAACACATTTACATTGATTTTTTTCTGAAGTCATTAATTTTTTTTAAGTGATCAGACAGACCATCTCTGAATAGCCCTGGACCAATTTTCCTTTGAATCTGCATCCAATATATGTGATGAGTCACTTGGGAGACTATCTGAAAATCAACTCAATATCACTTCTCTCAAAAGGAGTCTACCATAAGATAGTTTCAAATCATATAAATTATATTTTCTTTTTACATCATATCATTCCAAGATCTATTCCTTTTTTCAAATTTCTGCTCCTAGCAAGTCCCCGGTACATTCTAAAAATAATTTCTTGTTGAATTTGTGCTGTAAGCCAATAGATGGTTTATTGATGTTTCAACATAAAGTTTAAAATAATACTTGATGAGCAATTTTGACAAGATTGTTGCTAAGGTTCCCCTTAGGAGCAGTGATGGAGCTCCCAGCTCTTGCTGACAATAAGTGTCAATCACTGATTGCTTTAGTCATCAGGCAAAAATGGTTTGATATGCACAGGAACTAAAAAGTCATTTTGCCCTTATAAAGCAGTACAGTTCCTGTAAGACTGTTCAACTTGGGAACCGGCCATTTTCTAATGGTTTTGGGCAAGCTTTTATTTTAAAGTAGCCTGGGAACAACCCTCAAGAAGTTTACAGATAGACATTGGAACACATTTTTGGATGACTGTCTCTGAAAAGTGGGCTGTCGACATAGTGAATGGAATTAACCTTCTTAAAATCTCTTCAATGACATTTATTGAATTGAATTTGTTCCTCAAGCATTTTCTAATTTGAAATTTAGATGAATTGCACTAAACCACACTTCCCCCTTGACACCAGGTCTTTATTTTATTTGGTTAGTTATTTTTTGGGCAAGGCAATCAGGGTTAAGTGATGACACTGGGTCTTCAACAATGGAATTGAGCCAGAGTCCCTATCAAACTTACCAACAAGCATAAGAGGGGCCCCTTCTATGTGAAAGGCACTGAGGGAATGAGAGTAGAGAGAATCATAGGACATGGCCCCTGCTTTCAGAGTCAGTGGTAAAGATGGAGAGACAGGACATAAACAAAGAAATATAAATAATATGATAAGGTAATATATACCAGGTGCCAAGGAATGGTATAGATGGGAAGTGTGAGAGCATTTAGGACGTCAGAGCAATTACTGAAGGCTGTGGCCATCAGGGAAAGCTTCATGGAGAAAAATGAGACTTGGGTTGGACCTTCAAGAAAGCCTAGAACTTCTGATTAAATAACCTGTTTGTATTTATTAACAAATAAATATCAGTTGGTAAATGCCCCCAGACTGTCTGTGGAGACCTGAGAGGAACATGGATTGTTACATTTTCATCTAGCCACTAAGGCCACAGATAATTTAAACCTTTGCCCTGCCTCTCAGTGGGACCATACTTTGACTGTCGCAGACGTGGTTGCTGACCCTACTCTTAAGGCTTCCCAGTGAATAATATTCCCTGTTTGCAACTGATAATTTTCACACTATTCTTCTGAACATCATATCAGTACCTTTCTTGTTGTTATTTAAGTCTATTTCTTCTTGTTCTATCTTCAGAGAATGTGGGGTAGTATTCGGTGGTCTAGTCATTAAAATACCAGTTCAAGTACTTAATTGGGAAAAATAGCACTTTGTCTTCTCTTGGGAATGTATTCCTTTTTCTCTTTGTTTGGGGGTATTCCTTTTAAAAGGTGGAGTTGGGACTCCCCTGGATGTAATGTTTGGACAGGGCCCTTTTCTGAGAGGGAGTGATTTCACAAGTGTCATAGCTTCCTTGTGTACGATTTTGAGAGAAATCTAAAGGCTCCCAGAAAATCATAGGCCCGGGAGGTACTTCTGGAGATCAGCTAATCCACCCATACTTAATTTTATGCAGAAGGGACAAATAGAAGCATTAAGGATGGAGTCACTTACCTCCTTTGTATCTTCAGCTCCTATCACAATGTAATGCATGCAGTAGGCGCCCAATAAATATTAAATGAACACTTTTTTTGTATCTTCCATAAGGTTGATCACTGAGAGGCAGTGTGACATGGAGGAAATATCTGGGGGTAAAATGTTACTGGTGGCTGAGGCTGTTTATAGTGGGAGCTCAGTCAGAGCAACAAAGAAGGAGATAGTAGCACCATGGAGGCTGGCAGTGGTCAGGGCTCCAGAGGATGCCGACATGCTCACCCTGTTGAGCAAGGCAAATTGTATTTGTGTCTTGGTCAGGACCCTATTGATAGTCACGAACTGCAAGGATCCAGCAGATGGTGGACAAGTCTGAGAGATCAAGGCAAGGCTCAGAAGGTGTTGAGTCATCATTACTCAATGCTTCATGACATTCTTTGCCTTCAGCTTTAAGCAGCTAGAACAGAGCTCTACTGGCCCATATGGCTTGGCCCATGCTCAGGGCTAGGACTGGGGTCAGGTGAGGCCCATGGCTGGGTAGAGATTTGCAAGATTGAGGCAAGCTCTGGCTTTCAAGCTGCAGGGGTTTAATGTTGGGAGACTGATGAAAGGTCAAGTTAGAGAAGATATGTCAATATAATTTGTTACCCCAAAGCAGCATGGACATGGGAGTTTTTTATTTTTTAGGCAATTGGGGTTAAGTGACTTGCCCAGAGTCACACAGCTAGTAAGTGTCAAGTGTTTGATGTGAGATCGGATTTGAACTCAGGTCCTCCTGACTTCAAGGCTGGTGCTCTATCCACTGCACCACCTAGCTGCCCCTTGGACATGGGAGTTTTAAGCCATGGAGCCAGTTGTCCTAGTTCTCCCCATCTGCCCAATCCCTGTCCTTGTGCCCTCGCTGCCCTTATTTGCCTCCATGGAATCTCTTGGGCATTGGCTCTGCCACGCCACTGTCAGCCGGTGTACCCTCTGTGCCACTCCTACCTTCATTGGCTTCCATGGAATTAATGGGGCAGGGGACAGCAATCCAACACCCTCAGGTATGCACATGCCACCAAGAAATGTAAACACTGATGCAGAGGGAAAGCTATCCAGGCAACCAAACTCCAGAGCTCTGCCACAACTGGATTCCATGTGATTCTATCGTTTTTCCTCCTTCCATCATAATCAGTTTTATATCCACTAAAGAAGGAATAGTTTAAGGATCACAAACCCAGAGCCCTAAGAGTGGGAGAGAAGCTGATGCCCTTTTAGGATATTTCCTTCCTTCACTTGGGGCCACATTTTGAATCCCAATGCCACCACATTGCTAGAGTTGTTAAGGAAAAATTTTGTAATGGAGAAGTTCAAAAGTAGACTAGGGACCGTCTCCTGGAGGTCATGGACGACTTCTTACTGGAGGTCTTCATATAGAGGCTGGTTGAGCACGTGTTCAAGATGTTGGAGAGGGGATTCTGGCTCAGGTACCAGTTGGATTTGATGATCTCTGAGGTCCCTTCTAGGTTGGAGATTCTGTTATTCTGTGACTGTGCTGATCTGTTTCTCCAGATTCCCAGGATACCTCCTTCCTCTGGTCCCTATTCCATTAGTGTCTTCTGATAAGGGATCCTTTTGTCAGATCTAGGGCCTCAATACAGAGGCCATTCAAAAGGGGGAGTGATAAAGGAACAAACATTTCTATAGTGCCTACTATATGCCAGGCACTATGCTGAGAGCTTTACAGATGTTATCTCATTTGATTATCCTAACTACCCTGGGAGGAAGGGGTTGTCATTATCTCCATTTTACAATTGAGGAAAGTGAGGCAAACAGAGGTTCAATGACTTGCCCAGGGCCACATAGTTAGTAAGCATTTGAGTTCAAATTTGAACCCTAGGCTTCCTGACTCCTGACCCAGCACTCTATTTACCGTGCCAACTAGCTAGCTGCCAGTGAAAAACAACAAGGGATTAAATGATCATTAAGGTACTTCTGAAGGCTATGTCATGGGACCATATATCTAGAGCTGGAAGGGACCTCAGAGGCCATCTAGCACAACTCTCTTATTTTACAGATGAGGAAACAGGCTTGGAGAGGCAAAGTGACTTGTCCAAGGCCATACAAGCAAGTAAATATCAAAAGTAGAGTTAGAACCCAGGCCTTGTGACACCAGTGCCTGTGTTCTTTCCTCTGCACCATGTCTATATGAATAAATTCCTAAACTGGTATTTCATATCACATCTATGATTTGGAAATAATATTCTATAAATTATATTATATACCTGCTTTTGATCAAGAAAAAGGGCTGTCATCAAACTCTATGTTTTTCAAATGGAAAATTTTGTGTAAATGATATGAACATGATGGGTGCATACAAAAAGAGAATGAGAGGGTGAGGAAAGGAGCCTCTAAATTTGTTTCATTCAGCTGTTATTCCCATTTGACATTTCAATTTCTTCTGTTGGGGCAGCCTGGCATGTCCAACCAGGCAGTTTTCAGCTGCTTGGAAAAAGTATGCAAAAGTTTTTGTTCATCAGGGAAGAATTTTTCCCTTTCCACAGGCAGTAATAGCCAAG
This sequence comes from Phascolarctos cinereus, assembly GCF_003287225.1. Classification (NCBI taxonomy): domain Eukaryota; kingdom Metazoa; phylum Chordata; class Mammalia; order Diprotodontia; family Phascolarctidae; genus Phascolarctos; species Phascolarctos cinereus. The sequence goes on from NW_027556291.1 coordinate 30,844,750, forward strand.
GACTGGGCCAGTGACACATTCCAAAGACTGATTGTATTTCCTTGTGACCAGCCTGCCACATGATGGGACTCTGCTGTGCTCTAGGGAATCTCTGTGCCCTCTGCAGAAGGTCTGCCCTAGAGCTGGAGAAAGGGTCACAACCACCAACAAGGCAATGGTTAATTCTTATTATCATTATTCATGATGGCAACTGACTTAAAGGTAAAAAAGAAGTAGGTTTCTTCTTAGCAAAACAGCTGCCTTGTTCATTTTCCATGAAAGGGCAAAACCAAGAATATAACAGTGGTTCGAATAGAGAGTATGGACTGCCAAGGCTATAGCTGCCAGAGAGGAATTATTAAAAATATTATCAACATCTCTTGTTTTTATGTTATCTACATTTCCCCTCTCTTAGAGCCCCTTAACACAAAGGAAAAAAAGAGGGGGAAAACCACCTCAGCAAAAGTTACAAACATTTCCAATAAGTCAGACATTGCATTCGGTATCCAACATCCATAGTCCCCCACTTTTGCAAAGAAGGAAAAGGTTGCCTTCTCATATCTCTTTTTTACAACCAAGTTTCATCATTCTCATTCCCCAGAATTCAGTGTGGATCGCTTCTTTGCTGCTGCAGTCATCAGATGCATTGTTTTCTCAGTTTTGTTTCACTTGACACCATTTCATATGTCTCCTCTTCCTTCTCTGTATTCTTCATATTTGATATTTTACAGCACAGTGATATTTCATTCCATTCATGTAGCACAATTTACTTCCAGGAGTTCTTAACCTTTTTGTGTGTCTAGGATACTTTTGGCAGTCTGGTGAAGCCTGTGGACTCCTTCTTAGAATCATGTTTTTGGATATAAAAAATAAAATAGCTAGGATTACAAAGCAAAGCAATCATACCGAAATGTAGTTGTCCAAATGTATTACAATAAGGAAGGTCGTGGACCTTGGGTTAGGAAGTCTTGGAATTTACCCAGTCTCCATTTGATGGACATCAACTTTGTTTCTAGTTCTTTGCTACCAGAAAAAATGTTGCTATAAACATTGTAAAGTATATGGAGCCTTTTTCTTATTGACCTCCTTGGGGGTATGTGACTATTAGCAGGATCTCTGGGTAAGGGAGTAAGGATATTTGAGCCACTTTCTTAGCATTATTCCAACTTGCTTTCCAGAAAGGCTGGAGTAAATCAGAGCTTGACAGACTGTTCTAATGTGCCTGGCTTTCCACAGCACCTCTAATGTCGACTATTTCCATCTTTGGTCATTTTCCGCATTTTGTTGGGAATGAGGTTAAGTCTCAGGATCATTTTGATTTGCATTTGTCATTATTAGTGATAGTGATCAGTCTTTCATCTGGTTGTTAATAGTTTGCATATCTTTTGAGAACTATTCATATCCTTTGACTACTTATCCATTGGGGAACGGTTTGGAGTCCTATATTTGTATTAGTTGCCTATATATGTATCTCTTTGATATCAGATTTTATTTGTAGCTATTTGATCGAAAGATTTTTTTTCCCCTCTAATCTAGCACTTCAGAGAAAACCTATTGAAAGACAGAAATGGTGTTTATAATGACCAAACTTGGCCCCAGGAAAGAGCTGAGAAAATGCACTGGCTTTTCTTCATTGCAGAGATGAGGGGCTATGGCCATGGAATGTTATATCTGCAGTCAGGCATGTTGCTGTGCTGTTGCTTTTTAAATTACTTCCCTTCCCCCCATATCCTTTTATCTTTATTATAAGGGAAGACTTACTGGATTGGGGGAGGGGAGATTTATTCCAAAAGGAATATGATGTAAAAACAAAAGGCATCAATAAAGTACAAAAGGGGGGAAAAGGAGAAATGGGGGAAGAAAACCAATAGAAGTGAGTCAAGACCAGGGACAAAGTGGGTTTAATAGAGGTGAGTATCCTGGGACTAGCTCTGGAAGAAAGAAAGAAGAGTCCAGGGATGATCTCAGCCTTTCCTTCCTAGAGGCAGTTCTCATAGAGGAAAGACACAATGTTAAGTTAATAATAACTGATATTTATATAATGCTTTAAAGTTTGCAAAGCATTTAATAATTTATTATCTTCTTTTAAACTTCACAAAAGCAGTGAAAAGAGTGCTGGATTTGGATTCAAGAAAACTAGGTTGAAATTCAACCTCTGTCAGGTACCCTCTGTGTAACCTTGGGAAAGTGAGTTTCCCTTTCTGGGCCTCAGTTTTCATCCTCCACAAAATGAGAGGGTTGGACTAGATCAGGCCTACACAACCTGTGGCCCGTGGGCCACTTAGGAGCACTTGGGGCATGCTAAAGGATTTCAGGTGGCCTGTGAAAAATGTAGAGCATGTTACATTTTTTGCAGGCTGCCCAAAATCCTTTGGCATGGCCCATGCAGCCTGAGGGCCTTAAGTGGCTTTTGGCCTGCAGGTTGTGCAGGCCTGGACTAGATGGTCCCTTCCAGTTCTAGACCTATAAATCCTGTGAGGTAGGTACTGTTATTCTTTTACTGATGAGGAAACTGAGACTCAAAGCAGTTCTTTGATTTGCCCAGGGTTGCACAGTTAACAGCTATTGGGAGCAGAATTCAGACCTCTGTCTTGAATAACTACTTGATCAAAAATAATTTGGTCAAATATGAAAAAAATCAAAGTCAAGTGGGAAAGTGGAAGTATTGAGATAGTCACTAAGCTTGAAGCTAGTTAGTTTCTGTTTTGAGGATGTGGGGCTAAAATGCATAATGGCCACCTGCTGTGAGGGGTCACTGTGGGAAGAGGTACCAGAAGTGACTCTCATAAAAATGGAGGAGGCTGTGGCCCTCTAGGTCCTCAAGTGCAGCCCTTTGACTGAATCTAAACTTCACAGAACAAATCCCCTTAATAAAAGGATTTGTTCTGTAAAACTTGGACTAGGTCAAAAGGTAGCACCCAGGGACCTAGAAGGCCACAGGTAGCCTCCAGGCCACAGGTTCTTTCCTCACCCCTGGTCCAGATGCTGGTGAGTGCCTCACACGTACTACGTCCTCTCTGCTGCTCCCTGCAAGTTTGTGGAGTTGAAGTGAGAACTGAAAACACGTCATGAGGGAGAAAACAATACAAAATGGCTGCCAGATGAGAGACATGATGGCAGCCTGCCATTTTGTGAGTGTGATGGCTTCATGTGACTGAGGACAAAACCAGAGACAAAATGGTCATATGGAGTATGAGGGGTCACTGTGGGAGGACACACAATGAGTGGCCCTTTCAGTAAAATCACAATGCTGGCTGGAAGCTGCTGAGAGCCCTACATGTAGTATGCGTTCCCTGTTTGTGGACACTTACGACTGAGGAGGAAGTGAGAGACAAAATGGGGGTGAAACAAAAATGGCTCTGTGCGTGTCACTGTGGGACGAGGCACTAGAAGTGACTCCCACGGGAAAGTGACACTGCGGGTTAGTACAGCCTGCTAAGGCGGCTCCAATCAGCTGCTGAGGAAGGGAGTTTGGAAACCACACACAAATTTCGAAACCGGGAGGCTTTGAGTTCTTGAGACAGACAGGACGGGAGCAATTGCTTTACGTATAGTTTGTGTTTGTGGAGTACAAGTGAGAACCGAAAATACTTGTGACTGAGGAGGAACGGAGTGATAAAATTGCTGCGGGGGGGAGGGATATCACCATTGGAGAAAGCACCGGAAGTGACTCCCTTAGGAAAATCAGGCTGCCGGAAGTGGAGGGGCTGTGGGAAAGGAAGGGCTAAATACTTGGCTGAGGTGGCACAGGGAATAGGAACCTTTAAGAAGCTTCAAAACCAGGGGGCTTTTAGCTCCTGGAGACAGACAGGATGAGACTGATTGCTTTACATGACTGTGGAGGAACCGAGAGACAAAATGGTCTTATGTGAATGTAAGTAACCATGGGAGAAGGAACTGGAAATGACGTGAGTGAAGGAAATCACGCTGCCGGAAGTGAAGGGTTTAGTCCGTCACTCTCTTGTCATCCCCCCTCCCCCCAAAGAATAGGAACCCCTAAGAAACTGAAACTGGGAGGCTTTTAGTTCCTAGAGACAAACTGAATATGGGTGAACGTCTCACACAGAATACGTGCTCTCTGACTGTTTGTGGAGTGGAAATGAAAAAGGAAAACACTCATGACTGAGGAGGACACGAGACAGAATGGCCATAAGATCCAAAATGGCTGCGTGTGTGTGGTGGGGCAGTCACTATGGTAGGACTTAGCAGAAGTGACCCTCTTAGAAAAACATCCCCAGAAAAAGGGAATAGAAACTCCTAGGAAGCTTCAGAACCGGGAGACTTACTTTCTGGAGACAGACGTGGTTGTGGTTGCGTTCTTCTCACGTCTGTCCTCCCCTCCTGAATTCCTAGCCTCTTTATCATTCTATATCTCTTCTGCCCTTTATAGCTAAAATCCTCAAAAAGGCCATAAACAATAGGTGCCTCCACTTTCTCTCCTCTCACTCTCTTCTTAACCCATTACAATCTGGCGTCCGATCTTATCATTCCTTGGAAACAGCCCTCTCCAAAGTTACTGATGATCTTAGGTGCCAAATCCAATGACCTTTTTTCAGTCCTCATTCCCCTTGACCTCTTTGCAGCCTTCCACACTGTTGATCATTCCCTTCTCCTTAATACTCTTCTCTCTAGGTTTTCAGGACAGTCCCTCTCCCCTGGTTCTCCTACCTATCTGACGGCCCCTTATCTGTCTCCTTTGCTGTATCATCCATATCACACCCTCTAACTGATGCGGTTTAGGGGCATAGAGACCCCAGAATACCGAGGTTCAGGGCAGAGTAGCCTGGAAAGAATTCCCAGACTGGAGAAGTCTTCCAGTCAAGTGGCAGAAAGGTTATTATAATGCTAATACAGGCAGGCAGATCTCCTTAGGGAATTTACAACCCAACAGGAGTCATACTAATGCTTATATAGAAAAAATTCAGTGAGTGGTGTGCCAAGTATGCTAATTAGGTGGTGACATACAGTTTCTGTACCTCGGGCATAGGTGTCATTCACTATTGGAATGGCCTGGGGAGGGCACGCTTTGGAGGGGTGTGGTTTTGGTCTGCTACTTCTGTAACAAGATAGCCTCAGGAGTTGATGTCTGTAGCTTGACCTCCAGATTGTATGTGGTAACTGTGGGAACTAGCACATGATAGTTCTGCTGGTACGAGATAGTCCTGTTCATGTAAGGGAAATTTTACAGAGGTCAGCTTATTGTTGTAATAGAGAGAGATAGTTAGCCTCCCTGGGACCCACTCATGTGTTATTGCCAGAGATAGGATCTTTGGGCTAGGGAGAGATATGGTCCTACGGCTGGGGTCTCAGCGCTCCATCTTACCCATACTGTTCCACAGAATTCTGTACTGGGCTCTTTTTACTTCTCCCTCTATGCAGCTTCACTTGGTAATCTCATTAATGAACTCCCATGGATTTAATTACCATTTCTGTGCTGATGATTCTCAGCTTTATCTATTCTGCCCTAATCTCTCTGCTGACCTCCAGTCTTGCATCTCCAACTGCCTTTCAGACATCTTGAACTGGATGTCCAGTAGATATATTAAACTTGATATTTTCAAAACACAACTTATTATCTTTCTCCCTAAAACCTCACTCCATTCATGCCTTTCCTGTTACTATAGAGGACAACACCGTCCTCCCAGTCCCAGGCTCACAACCTAGGAGTCATCTTGGACTCCTTGCTATCTCTCCCCCCACCCCATATCCAAGCTGTTGCCAAGGCCTGTGGATTACAACATTGCAACATCTCTCAAATACATCGGGTCATCCTGCCTCAAATCTTTCCCCATTCCAATCCAGTCTCCATTCAGCTGCTGAAGTGATTTTCCTAAAATGCAAATTTGTTCATGTCACCCCCTCCTATCCTCCTTCCTCCCCTCCTACCCCCCAATAAACTCCAGTGGCTTCCTATTACCTCCAGGAGTGGATACAAAATGCTGTTTGGTATTTGAAGCCCTTCATAACCTAGCCCCCTCCTACTTTTCCATTCTTCTCACATCTTACTCTCAGTCTGACATACACTCTTCTCTCCAGTGACACTGGTCTCCTGGCTGTTCAACAAACAAGATACTCCCATCTCTCAGCTCTGGGCATTCTTTCTGGCTGTTTCCCATGCCTGGATTCCTTTAAGTCCCAAATAAAATCCCACCTCCTACAGGAAGCCTTCCCCAACCCCTCTTAATTCTAGTGCCTTCCCTCTGTTAATTATTTCCTATTTATCCCATATATAGTTTGTTTTGTATATATTTGTTTGCATAACCCCATTAGATTGTAAACCCTTTGAGGTCAGGGACTGTTTTTTGCCTCTTTTTTGTATCCCCAGCTCTTAGCACAGTACCTGGCACATAGAAGGTACCTATAAATTTTATTAATTGATTGATTGATTGATATGTCTCTTCATATATATATAATATATACAAAACATGTGTACAGATATACGTACATACTATATACACACATATACAGTGTATATGTACACAGCCATTTATATATGCATACATGTATATGCACATGTGTATATGTATGTATATATATATATGTGTGTAGAATATGAATACATATGTAGAATATGAAATTTCATCTATGGGAAATGTATGTGACCAGTCCTTGACAATCATGTTGCTGGAGGAGAGCTGTGATATAAAGAGCAGTCCTGAAAACCAATGAACAGAATAGATAATGGCATTGTGACTATAATGGAGTAAAAGAAGATAATCCTTCTGAAAGAGAAGAGAGGGAACAGAGAAGCTGACTGGTGACAAAGCTTGGGTTCCCATAGTCTGTGATGGGATAGTTTTGACTTGATATTAAGCACAATGAAAGGAATTGTAGGGACTCATTGAAATGAAATTCTTTTAAGAATGAATATGGGAAAATGGGAGTAGAACTTATTCCCTGCCACTTAGAAATGCCTGTTTCCTCCTAAGGTAATGCTACTCACAGCATGACAGGCTTGTTCAACTGAAACTAATTCAAGTGAAACTAGAAAGTGAGGTTGACCTCATGCACTGGGACATGAAAACATGCAAGTGCCCGCAGGAAGCTAAATACTGCAAATTGTCTTGCCATCTCTTCTGAACTCAGGTTTTCTCTGTCCCTGCAGTACTCAACCCTTCTGGCTGTCCTAAGACTACAATATTTTCATTTACTGAACTGAACTTTGGTGCCAGCTTCTACTTCTCATCTGAAGCTGCCTCCTGTTTCTGGACCATTGGCTCAGAAACCTGTATCCTTGGTAACTGAGCCCATATTCTACATGACTGACTTGATGCTCTGGTCCCTACCTGAGGCTATGGGGGACTCCCTGACCCCCAGTATAGGCAGGTTCGATCCTTGGCCACACCTAGGAGCAGAGCTAGGGAATATAATATTTGTACATGTGTAAATGTTTAAAGAATTTTCTGTGTACCACATAGAAAAAAGTTCTAATAAAATCATGGGGAAAAAAGAGCTCATATATTTAAATGTGCTTAGATGCTAGGTGAATTCCAGGTACTGTGTAATCATTTTCCCTCTGCCCTGGGGACTCTTACCTTCCTCTCAGATCTGACCCTGATAGCTATCACTTTGTGTACAGGCACATATGCACCTGCCTCATTAGGGGAGGTCAGTGTTGGTGAGAGAATATGCAGGGGGAGCCATCACATGATGATGGTGATTGCTTTCACAGTAAAGGAGGCGAATAAAGCCTCTGGCTTGCATAGCATCCCTCCTGAGAGATCCCTACTGAGAGATTTAAGCCCCAGATGTTAGTTGCTGTGGATAGATCTGCTTGGGATATCTCTCATCATATGAAAAACTGAGGAAATTTCTTAGTCTTCCAATAATATAACCATAATTACAGAATGAGAGGTGGAGAACCCATCTGGGACGATAACGAAGGCTTCTTATGTTTCTCCATTGGCAGAGGTAGCAGGGTGTACTAGAGGTCCTGAGTTCTGTGGTTCTAGCTGTGACTTTATTTTGCCATCATAGATCTTCATGCTTTTGGATCATGTTCCATAGAAAGATCATGGACCTGATGGTCCTGAATGATCAATGGATCTTGGGGTGACAGTTTCTATCATTTTCCCAGAAACTTTAGCCATGTTGAAGTAGAAGCATATCCTGGTCCCCCCCCCCCACCCCGGTAAAAAAAATACCCAGGATGCTCCATGTGTAGAACTCTTTTTAACTTGATGATGCTGTCCTCATCAGTGACATAGTTGGTTCCATTAATGTCATCTGGCTCTTGCTGACATTGCAGTACTGCTGCAGATTAAGCCGAGTTGGAAGATTTCCGAATTCCTGGAACCCAGCGTATTTATTTTCCAGCTTTCCATTTCTTTAACTCACAGGTTCAATTGTTGTGTGTATGTGTGTGTGTGTGTGTGTGTGTGTATGTGTGTGTGTGTGTGTGTGTGTGTGTGTGTGTGTGTGTGTGTGTGTGTAAACCAAGAGTATCTAATGGAATTAACTGAAGGACAGTGATAAATATATTTGTTACTAAATGTGGATCTCTAAGAGTCGACTCAATTTCCTTCCTCTTTGGAACTCTTGCCAATTTCACTTAGTCTTTTTCATGGAGCTCTGCTCAAGCATGTGGTGAGAGGTCCAAAGCACCCTGGGTATTTCTGACCTTTCAGGGAAATGCTTCTGCTTCAATAAGGCTCAAATTTCTGGGGAAACAATAGAAACTGTTACCCTAGGACCCATTACATGTCTGTGATCATTCTGTGACTAATGATCCCAAACCATGAAGGTATATGAAGCATGTCAGAGGGCTTTGTATTTATATAGTTAGTTAGTTCACATAGCTAGCAGGTTAGTGCTTAGTGAGAAGCAAACTACTTGGAGTCTCACTTGTTCCGAGGGAATCCCAAAACACATATGTCAGGCAACATATATACTAAATTTGATCCTCTCTCTTTAGAAACCTGTTAATTCATGAAAAGAAGTGATTGGAATTTTCTTGCCAGGGAGCACCTATTCTACACCAGAACATGCTGAGTTTTGGTTCTGAATTGACTTCATGCTCTTAAGACAGGAACATATATGTAGTGATGGTGTTGATCAGTCTTATATTTATATAGGTATGATGCTTGGATAAGCCCTAGATATCACATTCAGCTTCTGTGTGAATTTGATGATCGAGGTTTAGAAAGCGTATTTAAAAAATTAAAACTAATCGTTGGCCATACATAATCATAATCAAGATTCCTATTTCCTGTGCTGTTAATGGGACTTTCCTGGCCCAGCCACCATTCATGGAATATTCATTGGTTATAGGATTTAATGCTGGAAGGGACCTTAAAGATGATTGAATTCAACTCCCTCATTTTACACATGGAGAGAAAGACCCAGAGATATTAATCAACTTGCTAAGAGTTAAATCAAGTTAGTGAGAGACAGCATGATGTAGTGAAAAGAGCACTGGATGAGGGCTCAAGGGACCTGGGCTCTTAAGCTGGCTGTGTTTGCTTTACTAGCTTTATGATAGCAAATCATTTAATCTCATTCATTTAATCTTGCCTTTTTATTTTTAACCTTCAAGCTCTTCTTCCTTTCTTTTAAGGAACTCTTCAGTCTTCCTGCTAGTGTGGAAGGTGTTCCTTCAGCCTTTTATCCTTCTCTAAGACTTGCATGAGGTTCCCCTGGTAGTATGTAGCAGAGCCAAGACAGAATTTGAACCCAGGTCTTTTGACTTGTAAGCTTCTACTCCAGACAGGTTCTTGCTCAAAGCCAAAGTCTCTTTATCTACTACACCTAGGCCCTTTCCTCCCTAACTAGTCCAAATTGTTGAAGTTTAGTTTCTTTGAAGCTCACTAAGAAAGTTGAAGCTGCAGTGATGGCTCATTAATATAACTGGCTTTGAGTAGCTTCAAAAGTCTCTGAGTCAACTTCCTGCCAATTGACTCTCTAAGGAAGAGCATGGATGGAATCTCAGAGTCGGAAGTGACCTCAGAGCCCATCTTGTTCACCACCTGTAGAGTGTAATCAGACCTTTGGAGGAATGGGAAAGATAGTCCAGGGAGAGGAGAATATTTTATTGCTCAGAGATTCATTTTCTATTTTATCAAAACCGTAATGTACTAACAGATTAATTTACCTGTGCTCACTCTTCCTTTGGCTTTGAATGTTTCAAAGTGGAAAACCAGACATCTCTTAGTAACTAGGAAAGGCATCTCTCATTAGTCAATAAAGCAAAATTTATTTACTGTCTACTACATGGGAGGTGAGGTGCTGTTGGAGTTAATAATTCAAGTTGGGGAGATGAGGCATAAGACCTGGAATGCTTAGTAACAATAGGCATTTTGCCAGAAGAATGTAAATTTCTTAAAAGCAGGAGCCATTTTTTATTTTTGTCTTTGTATCTCTAGCATCTAGCCCAGGGCCTTTGCACCAAGCAGATGATAAATGATGCTTGAACTGAATCACCAGACGCTATAGAAACCTTTCTTCCAAAGCTTGGATTATTTCCTTTGAAGTCCTTGGCTTTCTTCATTTTAATTTGGGGCATGGAGGTGATTAGGCATTCTTGAATGCTGTGCCTGAATATAGTCATATATGTTGTTATTTCCCTCATTAGAAACTCCTTGAGATTAGGGATTGATTCATTTTTTTGTCTTTGTTCCTCTAGCATCTAGTGGAGAACTTGTGTCTTCAAGGCCACGTGTGGCCTTCTAAGTCCTTGGGGTGTGGTCTTTTGACTGAATCTAAGTTTTACAGAACAAATCCTTTTAGTAAGGGGATTTGTTCTGTGAAGTTTGGATTCAGTCAAAGAGCTGCCCTTGAGGACTTCAAGGGTCTGAACATGTATTAGGCGCTTAGTAAATGCTCATTCATTGATTGATTGATGCCTGCATAAGAGAAGCTCAGACAGGCTAGAAAAAGGCTTTGAGTTTATTTAGCATTGGCCCTGACTGTCACTGCAAAATAAGCCTAGCCCAGTTCAGTGAGGTTCTTTACTAGAGGATTGGCCACTAAGGGATGAATGTTTTTGAACACTGCAAATCATCTACTAAGGTGAGGAGGGATTACAGTCTGTATCAGTAGAGTGAGTACCTACACCGACTTAATCAGAGATTCCTAACCATGTGTACTGGGCCCAAGCCATTTTATTCACTTTTGTTAGCAATCAACTACACTGGATGATGATGGTACCATTGTTCCCAGGCCTGTCTGTATCAGAGCTGGAGGGGCTCCAGTGAAGTCAACTTGAGACAGCTGCTGAAATGCTGGAATTATCTTAAAAGTGCATCATCCCCCTCGTTCTTTGATACCTCTCCTCCCCTGCTGGCACAATCCCCCTAAACCCTAGACAAAGACCGCTGAGCTTTCAATCAGATTTTAATTGAATCAAATTAAAAGAACGATGTGTATGGCTCCCAATATTGGGTGAAAGGGTTTTGAAAAATAGCTCTGATTGTTTTTAGCTTTAACCCATCAGAAGAAGGAGGCTGGGAGTCATGTGAGTTGGATGTGATAAAACACCATATCTACTGCCACTCCTGAATGTGTATTTCTTCCCATCACCGAGATAGCCTAAGCAATCTATAGTATAATTGTATTCTGCCACTGAGCTATCATGAATTCCATAATGCAGAAAGAAGCTCCAAATGCTTAATGTAGTCATTAGCTGTGCAGTCTAGTAGAAATTCAGAGATATCACAGAGGGCTGGAGAGAAGCTATTTTTTTTAAACTGAGACAAATAACAGAACATCTGCAGCAGTCCTCCAGGAGACCCTTTCTTTTTCTTCCGAAGAGAGCAGCTGAGAGATTAGTGTTGGATTGAACAGACAGCCACGAAAGGAGGGGGATTCAAAGGAAATGATCTAATAATCTTAGGGCAAAATAGTTGCACTCCCCTCATCTTCGGTTGAAGGCTGGAAGGGAAGGAGGTACTCCATTCAAAAAGAAAACCAGAGCTACAAGATGGAAGAAGCCCCTTTTATATCCAGACGGGGAACTGGAGCAGATGTGAATGTATAATTTCAGATGCAGCATGTTTACAGCTACATGTATTAAAAGGGTAAAGAGTCTCCTAAGAAAGAGGAGAATCCTGTTTGGAGAAGGAAAGGGAAACTGAGTCTGAAACCAAAGACAATAGTTTAAAAAATGCTTTCCTCATGACCTTTAAGGTGTCTGTTATTCTGGGGTGGCTTGATACAGTGGATACAGCCCTGGAGTTGGAGTCAGGAAGAGTTGGTTCACTTACTGCCTCAGACTAGCTGTATGACCTTGGGCAAGACACTTAACCTTTCTGTGACTCATTTTCCTCATCTGTAAAATGAGATTAGGCTCCATGATCTCCAAAGTCCCTTCCAGCTCTGAATCTGTGAGCCTCTGAGCGGAAGGGTGGTGCAATGGGAAGGGTGTTAGATCAGAGTCAGAAGACTTGGGTTCAAATCCTGCCTCTCCAAGTTTACTATTTGTGTGACCTTGGGTGAGTCATTTTCCTTCTCTGGGCCTCCATTTCCCACCTCTGCACAATAAGGAGGTTGGTTTAGATGACATCCTAGGTCCTTAGATCTATGACCTTAGTCATTTAAACAGATGAAGATTTTATAATCAATGAATGACTTCATTAGACTGAAAACAATTAAACACATCTAAAATAAAATGGGCTGCCTCAGGAGGCAGTGGGTTGCTTTTCACTGGAGGTCTGAATGGAGGCTGCCTGGCTGACTGTTAGGGATTTTATAGACATCATTCCTATTAGCCTCAAGGTTGGATTAGAAACCCTTTGAGGTCACTTCCAATTCTGTGATTTTGGGAATTTGGGAAATGGGTAGGTAGGCCTGAAGTCTTAGGAATGTTACTTCAAAGCATGTCAGGGAAAGAGGCCCGGGTGAGTGGGTGCTGGGCCCCACACAAGTGTTTCCGTTCAGAAATGATTAAATTGCCTTGAACAGGCAGGAGTAAACAGGTGAAAGAGATTGAGTTGTCATCCTCTCCCTCTTCCTCCATGCCTTGTTGGGGTTACAATTATCCACTCTCACCTTTGGGAAACAGTGTGCTGGAGTGGGAAGAGCCCTGGGATGGGAGTCAGAGTACTGGGTTTCAAGTTTGGCATCTGCAACCGATGGGACCTTGGGTAAGTCTTTTTATTTCTGTGACTAAGTTACTTGATCTGGACCAGGCGATACGTGAGACCCTTACATGCTCTAAGTCCTGGGATTCTGGCTTGTCAGTGCATGAAAGCTTTGGGGCATCCTAGGCTTAGTCCTATCTTCATTCCCCAGGGGAAGGCTCTCAGAGCTTCATTTCTTGTTCAATTTCCCTGGGGCTCTTGGGCTTCACTTCTCTTGGCAAATAGGTTGCCCTAATTCTTCTGGGAATGTCCCTTGGCAGCGGATGGAAATGTTTTCAAGAAGGGAAAGTGATGCCTTAGGGCAATGGTGTTTCTGCACTTCCCTTTGCCAGAAATGAATGAATTTCTTAGGCCTTTTTTCTTACGCATTTTTGATCCATCCCAAAGACGTTACCAGATTGGAAATCTTTTCACCAGATACAGTGTCTGGTTAGATGTTATTTGCCTCTGTGATGATACGGCAGAGAAGGTAGGTAGGTAGTTAATCCTGCATGAACATGTGCCTCAGTGCATTCGCCCTTTATCTCAGTGCTGTGTGTGTATGCATGCAATCTTCCATTCTCATTCTGTTCCTAAAAATGAGAGGAGTGCAGATGCCCTGCCCCAGACCTCCTCACCTCTCTGCCTCGGTATTTTCTCAGACTGCTATAGTGCATAGGGTTGAGCTCTGTAAAAAACAAGTTAAACACAGCTTTGGATCTTAAGGGGACTTCTGACCCAAGGCAACGTATTGAAGAAACTGGCTAACCTCAGGAAAGAACCTTTGGTTTGAGCAAGTCACTTAACTTCTCTAGGCCTCAGTTTCCTCAAATGTAAAATGATAGTGTTGGACTAGATGGTGACTGACGTCTCTTTCAGCTCCAAGTCTGAGAGGTGGCAAAGGATAGTGGATAAAGTGCTGGATTTCGATTCAGGAAAACATGGGTTCACCCCTTACCTTTAAGCTTACTAACATTGTGAACCAGGCCAAATCACTTAAAGGGCTGAGCTTCAGCCAACCCCCTAGGTCTTATCTGTTAAGTCACCAACTGGTAATGTTCAGTGCTGATGGAGAGGGTTCCTACACCAGAAATCCCACATTTGAATCCATTAACTGCCCTTTTGAGCAAAATATAAGAAAGGGGCCAACTTTCATAGAGCATGTTCTATATCAGACGACATCTTCACAGTCACATAACTGACTGAGGGGATGTGAAAACCGAAGATCTAGTTATGTACATATTGTTTACTGACTTCAAGAAAACACTTGACATGCTAGAAAAACATGCCATCTTAAAGGGTCTCCTCAAGCAACATTTGTCTCATGCTTATATAAGCCACATGTGAACAGGAAATGAGATGAGCCAGTCATAGCAAGGATGAGGTGTGACAATTGGCCAGCGGGAGTACATGCTTGCAAAATACTAATCAAAAAATCTCCAGGCTTTTGGCATATTGGGTGGATCCTCTATGAAGGAATTATGGAAAGACATGAATGGGAATTACATATCATGAGACAACACGGTGGGGTTGTGCTCATCACCTACAGTGGATATAACTATTGTGTGAGATCCTTCCCTATTCAGGTTCCTGGAGCATTGCAGATTTGTTTTCTGTGCTTTCTCTAGGATGGCCAAATACTGAATTTCTGTGTCTGAGGTATTCTGTAACCAGGTGAACAGGCTGTCTTCACTAATGGCTGTTTAGTGTAAAGATAACTGCATAAAAACACTGAAAGACTATGTTTCGTTTCCATTGTCTGAGCTCATGCAGGCAGCTGTCCATCATATTGGTCTGAGTCATAATGTTTTATTAAGTTATTCCAAAGTCATTTTCTACCATCTCTTTCCCCCCGTATTCTTTCTGTTTGTACTGTTAGTATTTTCTTCAGAGGAATAAATACAAATTTGTACACAGAAAAGCTAGAAAAATCAAAAGATAAAAACAAACAAACAAAAAAACCCCACATTGGGCCAGAAAGAGATGATAGTTAAATTGGTGTGACGTTTTCCCTTTGCTTCTTCTTTTTTGTGCCTCCAGAAAAAAATCTGCCTTTACTGAAATAAAGTGAGCAAGTGAAAACTCGGGGATCCCCAAAACACTTGGGTGCTTTCCTAGGACTAATGGAGGAGGGGAAAAATTTCCTGGTAGACTAATTTGTGAGAAGCACTGTTGTTCTGTATTGAGTGGAAGGCTCATTGCCAAATATGTTATTGAGCAAAACTCAATCTAAGAATCCAGTATTTTTTAAGTATCCATAATCACCTCTGTGGAAGTTTACAACAGCAAGGCAATTAGTGTCAGCATTCCCATAAATAGTAATGGTAATAGAACCTTGTTAAACAGTATATTAGATATGGCGGTATTGGGATAATAGCAGTAAGAAGGCGTTTCTCTCCCCAGTCTCACAGACTCACAAAATGATAGAATCCCAGGATTGGCAGGGACTTCGGAGGTCTAATAGGCCAACCTCAGCTTAGACAGGAATCTCCTTTGCTACGTACTGATAAGTGCTCATCTAGACCAGAGTGCAACATTCCTCAGTGCAGCCAACCAGATTAAAATCTAATTGGGAACTACTTAACAAAATAAATAAAAGTTCAGTAGAACATAGATAATGTTATGATGTGGTTTTTGAAGTCAATATGTAGCGTGCCAGGATCCTTATGTATGGTTCATTGCTGCAGACTTTGTCTGAAGAACTCCAATGAGAGGGAAGCCCCCATAACCTGAGGCAGCCCATTCCATTTGGGGGATTGGTCTAGATAGGAAGTGTTTTTTCTTATATCAACCCTAAATCTGCCTATCTGCAACTTCACCCATGGCTTCTGGTTCTGCCCTGTGGGGCCAACAAAGCTAATCCCTTTTCCATCCCCAATTTCTTCCATGGCTCTGATTTTAGCATGGTCTTCAGTATGTCAATTTCAGGAACAAGACGCTCCATTTCAGGGTTTGGGATATTTTCTCCAGCTGTCCCCTATGCCTGAAATGCCCTCCTTCCTCATCATTGCTTACTGACCTCCCTGGCTTACTTTAAGTCCCAACTAGAATCTCATTTTGCACAGGAAGTCTTTCCAGCCTCTTAATTCTAGTGCCTTCCCTTTGTTAATCATTTCCTGTTTATCCTGTAGATAGCTTCTTTGTACATATTTGCATGTTGCTTCCCCATTCGATTGTAAACTCCAGGAAGGGAAGGCCTGACATTTGCCTCTTTTTGTATCTTCAGCAAGTAGCATAGTGCCTGGCGCATAACAGTTGCCAAATAAGTGTTTGTTGATTGATTGGCAAACCGAGACAAGAGAACAAATTGCATTCAACCCTGTGCAGACAGTAGCATGTGTCTATAGACTGTGATTTGTTTCGCCATTCCTCAGTGGCTGAGCATTCACTTTCTTCCAGTTCTTTGCCGTTATGAGGTATGTTCCTAATAGTGGTATCACTTGGTCAAATGGTAAGTTAAGTTTATTGACATGTTTTAATGTAATTCCAAATAGTTTTCCAGGATAATGGGACCAATTCTCAAGTCAGTAAGCATTTATTAAGTGCCTGGGATACAAAGGAATGCTAAAAAAAAAAAAAACTCCCCCCAACAGTGCATTAGCATGCTTGTTTCTTACAACTCTAGCATGTCATTTTATGTCTTATGTCATCTTTGTCAATATATGATGAGTATGAGGTAAAACTTCAGCCTTATTTAAATTTGCATTTCTCTTATTATTTGGAATATTCTTTGTTAGCTTTCATTTCCTCTTTTGAAAACTGCCTGTTTACACCCTTTGATTACTTATCCATTGGTGAATGACTCTTGATCTTGTATATTTATATCAATTCTCATCATAGCCTAGATATCAGATTTTTATCAGAGAAATTTGCTGCAAATTTTTTTCCCCAATTAACAGCTGCTTTTCTGATTCTAGGTGCTCTTTTATTCATATCCAAACTCTCCAGTTTCAAAATTGCCTGTTTTATCTTCTGTGATTGATCACTCCTGTCCCTTGATATTTAAGACTTCTTTGATTAATCATAGTTGTGTAAAATACCTCCTTATCCTCTGTTTCTTTTGAATGGTGTGATCTTTTATATTTAGTATTTGGAGTTTATTGTGGTATGTGGTTTAAGATGTTGGTTAAAGTCAGGGATCCTTAACTCTTTTTGTCCTGTGAACCCCTTTGACCCTCTGGTGAAGGCTATGGACATCTTATGATAACGTTTGCAAATACTTGAAGGAAATTCTAAATTTCAGTTAAAAGTTAGTAAAAAAAAATAAAGATGTAATTTTTTCCCATTGAAGTGCCTGGACCTCCTGAAATCTATTCCCAGACTGCTGGGGCCCCAGGTTAAGAACATCAGTTCTAAGCTGATTTCTTTGAAATTGTTTTCAAGTTTTCCTAGTACTTTTTGTCAGATGAGAAGTGTTTATTCCAATCATTGGTATCCTTGGGCTTACTAACACCTAGGATGCTATGTTTGATTGTTGCCTGTTCTTGCTTATCTAGTTTATTCCATGGATCAACTTTCCTTTTTCTTTAACCAGTACCAAATAGTTTTGATGACTACTTCTTTATAGTGGCGTGTGAGATCTGGAAACCCCTTCATGCTTTTGTCATTGTTTGCCTTGAAATTCCTATTTGTTTCTTCATTTGAATTTTGTTATTTATTTATTTTGGTCTAATTCTATAAAATAATCCTTTGGTAGTTTGGTGCAGCACTAAATCTGTTGGGGGAAAAAAGTAGTATTTTTATTATGTTGGAGTAGCCAACGATGAGAATTGATGATTTCTCCAATTATTTAAGTCACCTTTCATTTCTGTTAAAATTACTTTGTAGTTATTTTCATATAAACCCTGAATGTGTCTTGGTAGATTGACTCCCACCTATTTTGTGACTTATTTTGCATCTTGTCTTTTAACTGAAGTTACTAATCATTTTGCTTAGATTTTTCATCGAAATTTCATCATTCTCTAGGTAAACCATCATATTATCTACAAATACATATATTTTTGTCTCCTCTTATGTTTTCTCAATTTTTTTCTTATTGCTATAGCTAGTATTTCTAGAGCTGTATCAAAAAGTATTGGAACAGCAGACAGCCTTACTTCATCCTGATGTCATTAGTAAGGTTTGTAGTTTTTTGCCATTATAGATAATACCCTTATTTTTAGACAAATACCATTTATCATATTAAGGAAAAATTGTTTTATTTCTATGCATTTTGATGTTTTAAACATGAAGGTATGCTGCATATTATCAGATATTTTTTCTGCATTTATTCATATAATCGTATGATTTTTATTGTTTTTGTTATTAATATGGTCTGCTATGTTTATAGTTTACCTAATGTTGAACCTGTTTTACATCCAATCTGGACATAATGAATATTATTTCAAATATATGTCTAGACTCAATATTTTTGCATGAATATGACGCATTAATATTTTTCTCTAGTTTTTTCCCTCTCTGCTTTTCTCCTTGGTCTGGATTTCAGGACATCATTGTCTTATAAAAGGAATTTGGTCATGTGCCGTCTATCGCAAATTTTGCAAATAATTTATGTAACATAGTAGTTATCTATTCTTTGAGAGAATTTACTTGTCCTTCCGGGCCTGAATTTTTTTGGTGGGAAGAGGGAGAAAGAAAAGCTCATTTATGCCTTGTTCAATTTCTGTTTCTGAGACCAGGTTGTTTGAATTCTACATTTCTTGTTCATTTTATCATTTTATGCTTTTGTAAGTATTCATTCGTTTTCGATTTTTTTTGGCATATAATTAGTCATGAGTTTGATGATTTTCTTTCTTCTTCATATCTCATGAATTCTCTTTTTATATTTTTATTTTGATCAATTCAGTTGTCATTTATCTTTTGACTAAATTGCCCAATTGTTTACTTATTAGTCTTTTTAAAAAGTTCCTGGAAGGGGCAGCTAGGTGGCTCAGTGGATAGAGCTCTGGTCTTAGAGTCAGGAGGACCTGAGTTCAAATCTAGTCTCAGACACATGATACTTACTAGCTGTGTGACCCTGGGCAAGTCACTTAACCCCGATTGCCTCACCAAAAAAAAAAAAAGTCCCTGGTTTTCTTCATCAGCACAGTAGGTTGGGTTTTTTGTTTGTTTTGTTTTAAATTTTTATCTATTCCTTGATTTTCAGAATTTATTTTTTTGTATATTTGAGGGTTTTTCATGTTTTCTGGTATTTTTCTATATTCATCAATCTTTTCTTTCTCTTTTTTTAATTGGCAAAAGTGTTTAGAAATATACATTTTCTTGCCTAATGACTACTTTGGTGGCATCACAAAAGGTTGAATATGTTTATCTCATTGTTATCTTTTTCTTGAGTAAGATTATGTGTTGTTTCTCTGATAAGTTCTCTCATGCACTCATTCTTTAAGATTATATTATTTAGTTTCCATTTAAGTTTGATTCCCTTTATTGTAATTGAGTTGTAATCTGTGGACTTTGTTTAATAGACTTGCTTTTCTGCATTTATTTGAGTTCTTTGTGCCATAGCACATGGCTGGTTTTTGTAGTGGTGCAATGCAAAATTCGAAAATCTGTTTGCTTCTTGTGATTTTCATTCAGTAATCGCCAGAGGTCTAGCATATCTCTTTTTTCTAAAATTGTGTTCTGGTTCTTAACAGTGTAGTATAATAGAAGCAATGTTGAATTTGGCATCAGAGGACCTGGGTTCAAATCCTGGCTCTGCCGTTTACTACTTGTGTAACGTTGAACAAATCACTTAACCCCTTTGCGTTTCAAGTTTCTTCAACTGCAAAATGGAAGTGAAGAGGATGGACTAAATGACCTTGAAGGTCCCTTTCAGCTCTACGTCTATAATACTGTGAGCTAATGAACTACTCGCTTTCTAATAGATTTATCTAGATCTGAAAGGGGTCCACTGAGGTCTCTAACAATTTTTTTTTGCTATCAGTTTCTCTTTGTAGTTCAATTAAGTTTTCATTTATACACTTAGATACTAAGCCAATTTGTGTGAATAAATTTTGCACTGAAGTCATTTGATTATCTATAATGCTTTTAAGTATAACGTCTCTTTGCTTATCTCTCTTAGCCATGTCTGTTTTTCCTTTTGCCTTGTTTGGGATCATGACTTCCGCCTTCCACTTTTTTAGTCAGCTGAGACGTAATGGGTTCTACTCCATCTCCCCATTTTAACTCTGTGTGAATCTTTAGGTATATTTATTATAAACAACATACTGTTGGATTTTGCTTTCTGATCCATTCAGCTACTGTTTTGCATATTCATATTTATGGTTGTAATTAGGCATAAAAACTGAACCTATGATTTCATTCACAATGAAATCACTTTCCACTTTCTCTGTGACTTTTAGTATTGGTGCCTAGGGCACTGAGAGGTTAAGTGACTTGCCCAGAGTCTCACAGTATGTGTAAGGCCTTCCTGTTTTCGAGGATGGTTCTGTAGCCCATGATTATGATTATTAGGTTTCTTTTTCTCTCTTGTCATATCCTGTTATAATAAATATTTCCTCTTTTCCTTCCTACCTTACAAAGGAAAAGATGGTGGGGAAATTAAATGAAGGCCCATAATCTAGTTGGGACTGTCTGAACCCAATTTTCTTCCTTTCCCTTCTTCACTCAGGCCAGACCTAGACCACTAAGTCTCTTCGTGTCCTCATCCCTTTCCTTCTCTTTATTCCTATCCCTTCTCTCCACCTTTAATCCCTTCTACTTAATTCGCCCCATGTAATTGAAATTTGGTTTTGTTTGTCACTCTAACTTTACTTCACTTCCTAACTTTACTCTTTTTCTTGAAACTCCTAGATCTTTGTCAGCCAAATAATGTCAAACCATCCCTCCTCCACCTTCTACTTGGAAAGGTGATTTTTTTTTAACCTAAGTGTAAGACTTTCCATTTATCCCAATTTCATTTCATTTGATTCGATTCAGCTCAATGTTCTCACCCGTCAAGATGCTTTTGATCCTGACTCTGTCACCCAGGGTGTTAGCTGTTCCTCCCAGTTGGATGTCATTGGAAAATTTGATAAGGGACCATCTATTCCTTTATTCAAATCATTGATTAAAAATTTTTAGTTTAAAGGAATGAATTTCTGAGAAGAGGAGACTTGGGGGAGATATGATTACTCTCTTTAGATATTTGACGCACTCTCATGTGGAAGAGGAATTTTGCTGGTTATATGGTGTTCCAGACTGAGATCTAGGGGATGGATATTATAGGGAGGCCACTTTTCACTCAGTATAAAGAAGAACTGAACTAGAATTATCTGACAGGGAAATAAGCTTCTTGCTGAGATAATTGGCTCCCCACCATCAGAATCATTCATTCGGAGGCTTGATGGCATTCTCTGAGGAGAGTATACAGGACAGGATTCTTTCTGCTTTGGTTGGGAGGGTGTGATCTCAGAGGTCATCTGATCTTTTCTAACTCTATCCCTTATTTGAATGTCTTCTGTTCTTAATTGAAGGAGAGGCATCATGCACAGGGCAGGAAAACTGCATTAGATTTTTAAGTGAGAGGTCCTCAATTTGAATCCTGGCTGGCATCTAGTGCACGTAAAACCTTGAGTAATTGGGGCAGCTAGGCGGCACAGTGGATGGAGCACCGGGCCTGCAGTCGGGAGGAGCCAAGTTCAAATCCTGTCTCAGACACTTGACACTTACTAGTTGTGTGATCTTAGGCAAGTCACTTAACCCCAATTGCCTTGACAAACATACACACCCACACCCACACACACACACGCACACACCCACACACACACACACACACACACACACACCAAAAACAAAAAACCCCAACAAAACCTTGAGTAATAACGTCTCTAGGCCTCAGTTTCCTTGTCTGTAAAATGAATAAATTATACTAGATGAGCTCTAAGGTATTTTTCTGCTTCATATCTATGATTCCATGAATATGTTATGCCAACAATTGTTCCCATTTCTATATCATTTTAGGTTTTACAAAATGCTTTCTTAACCACAACCCTGTGAAATAGGTATTATTTTTTTTTTTTTAAATCCTCACTTGACAATGAAGAAGTTGAGACTTTGAGAGGGGAAATGACTTTTCTGAGGTCATAGGACTGGGAAGCTGGAACTCTAACCCAGATCTTTGGACTCTCAAATTCACTATACAGTTGTCTAGTGCTTCTGCAACAACAAATAAGTTGAAGGGTTTGTTTTATGTCTTTTTTCAGGAAAGTCCCATCATTGTAGGTGGAATTAATAGTCAAACCTCCCCCAAACCCGGCAACCTCTTTGAGACCTCTTGGTATTGATGGAATGGCTCTGAGGACCTCGGCAAAACGATGAAGTAGGGATGCCCTTCATGACTCTCTAGAGCCTAGGATCCATCATCTTGGTTGGAGCTGACCAGTGTTGTCAGCCTATTTAGTTTTTCTCTTCTGTAGCTATTACACAGAATTTGATGTCCTGTCCATATTTTACTACATTAGGAAGAACTAGAAATACATACTTTCATATTCCACATGGCAAGAATACTTTTGTTGATAGTCTTTGTCTTCTCTTCCTTGGAAAATCTTGACGGCTGTACCATTTGGCTCTCCAAAGCTCTTGTATGTATCCCCAATACCATCTGTTATAACAGAAATGATTAGTGATATCTGCCAGTGGTGCAGCTCTCCGTGAGGAGGGAAAGTAAAGAGAAGCACAGCTTCCTTTGTAAGCCTACCATGTGAAATAGCTTTTATGCTCATCAATTAAAGATTGGCTTTTTGCTGCTATGGAGATGCGTATGGGAGAGATGGGGGGAAACAGGATGGTGAAGACAACTCATGACTCCTTTCTAGTCTGTGCTAGGAGAATCATATTCAGCCAGAAGTGTTCCAGCCTGACAGTGATCCTAAGGGGCCACAGAAGAAGGCCAAACCCATGATTTACTGCCTTGGGGGTCCAATGTTCACTTCTTTTCTACTGACAAAATCATGAATATCCTTTAACTCCGGGTGTTTGAGATGTTCATAATGTCATACTTTTGGGAAAATTCCATCTCCTTGATGGGTGGTTTCAGTTCCCTCTTCTGTAGAAATGAAAGGGCTAGACAAGATCTCAAAGGTTACTTCTGGGTCAGACATCATACGGTTCTAGGAATATAGTATTCCTATTCCCTGCTACATGTTTCCAGCATGCTGCTTTCCTCTATTTGCACTCTGCTATTGCAACACAAGTCACTTGCAAAGCTGTGAGGGCTGAACAGATATGAAAGGAAGTGGTTTGCACTGCAGATACAAAGTAACCACATGAGAGAGGGGGGAAGTGTGGAATGGGACGTGATACCGTCACATGGGAATAGAAAAGAGGGTGTGTTACATAGAGTGGTGTGGGAATTTGTGATGTAAAATTCCTGCCCCCAGCTTGGTACTTGCATGCTGGATCACTATACTTGCTGTACCTGGGCTGCCTGAGTCACTGTTAATAAGGCCAAAGTTATGAATTTCACATCTGAGTTAATAGAAATCTTTATAGTGCTTTAAAGTTTGCAGGGTGCTTTGCAAACATCCTTTTATTTGATCCTCACAATAACCTGGTGAGGTAGTACTATAGGTATTATTATCGTCATTTTTACTAATGAGGAAACTGAGGCAGACAGTGGTCCTCTTGCAGGGTCACATAGCTAGTAAGTGTCAGAGGCCAGATTTGAATCTAGGGCTTCCTATGTCCAACTCCAGTGGTCTATTTATAGGGTCTGCTGCCACTTAGCTATGTTTTCTGCCATGCCTCTGTCCTGAGAGGGATTTGGATTGAGAGAGTATATGGATTGTCAAAGCCTGTTGTCCCTACTCGTGTAAATGACTTCAACAGTGGGTTGTCTTCTTGACATTTTAAGGGCAGTGCTTTTTTTTCCTATGAATTCTCAAATCCCACTGCCACTAGGGCTACCTCTGGTAGTGATTAGGTTAGCTGTAAGTTTTAAAGATTTCAAGTCACTAACATGCTTTGTTATTTCACTGGTGACTCTACTAATTGGTAAAAAGTTGAGCTGGTAAAACTGTTGAGTTGGCAGGGACCTTGGACATCACCTCACCCAACACCCTCATTTTACAGAGGAGGAAACCAAGGCCCAGGAAAAGACTAGCTCAGTATTGCATAGCAAGTTAGTGGCCAAATTAGAACCAGAATCCAGATTTCTTGGCTTCCAGTCCTATGTTCTTTCCACTTAATACAAGATTTGGAGGGAGGGGAGGGTGGCAATGAGACCAGCAGAGGTATAAAAGGAACTACCATCATGATTTTTCCCACCCTCCCCATTCCATCCAGCCTAGTAGCAGTTTCTAACTTTTTTAAAGGAAATATGGTGAAGTGGGCAGGGGAGAGAATGGAATGAGAACCAGAGAAAGGTTAGGGGGAAGCTTTGTAAGGATTGCGTATCTGTTCAGGAATGAGATGAGAAGCCAAGAAAAAGGGAAGATGTATTCCCTTCCTGTTAAGTTACTGGCTTCTCTTTGCTCCTTCCTTGTGCTCTACTTGGATTAAGAAATATAGAGTTAGAATAAGGTCCAAGTGTTAGTGTCAAATCTTGGACTAATGGCTGATACTAATTTTCCAGCATGAAAGGATTTTCTCATGATTCCCCTTTTCTTTGGACGTGTGTCAAACCCAGATTCACTAGATGAGTAGACAATCATAATTGTACCAGCCACACATCTAATTTGTGGATATGCATAGGGTCATGTGTTTAGAGCTAGAAGGGCCCTAAGGGGTCATCAAGTCCAACTCCTTCATTTTGTAAGTGGAGAAGCTGAGGCCTAAAGAGATTGTGTGACTTGCCTGATATTATACAATTAATAAGTGTATGAGGGGAGATTTGAACCTAGGTCTTTCTGACTCCAAATTTAGTGTTCTACTCGCTACATTGCTTCCTTTCTCCTCTCATGAGTCATTCAAACATGGCCCTTTGTGGCACTGATTTTTGCCGTGAGTCATTTGGGAGACTGAGATTTTAAAATGGTTTGGTTAAGTGCCCATGTTGAGCAGCCGCTATTAGAACCCCAAATATCATTGGGTTCTTCTCCTTTCTGCTAATTTTCAATCTGTATCTGGATTGACCCTCTTCTTTGCTTCTTGTGTATTAGCGATATGATTTGTTAGGGATTATGGGACCCAGTTTATACATTATGTTCATGGACCCTTAATACGCTTTATGTGTAACGTGTCACGGATTACCACCGAAGGAAGGAAGTGTTACAGCGTTAGAATTCTGTCTTGTGTGGCTGTGTTGGGAAAGAAGACCTGTGATCTGGGAAAACATTTAAAAACTGAAATGATGAAAGCAATTCTCCATTCCTCTCTCCTGAAGATGTCTTCTTTTACAAGCTCAGACTTTAGAGCTGACTGTATGGTGCCCCAAATGATCTCTGGACTCTCTTACTCTTCCTGTAAGTAAGAAAATACTCCCAATTGACATAGGGTTGTGGACCTAGAGCTGAAAGGGACCTAAGAGGCAATCTAGTCCAACCCCCTTGTTTTCCAAACGAGGAAACTGAGGCCCACATAGGAGGGACTTGCCCATGGTAATACATGGCAAATCTAAGATGTGAACCCAGGTCTTGTGATGTCAAATCTAGCTCTATTTCGGTCACAGCCTTTGCCTCAGAATTCAACTCAACTAATATCAAGCAATTATTGGTAATCAGAGGATGTTCTATGCTTATGTGGTGCTGATGATTCCATACAATTGCGCGTCTTCTGTAGTGGAAGTAAGATATTCCTTTGGCCATTGGGTAGAGTTTTCAGGAAGAGTAGGGAACTACACCCCCCTTCTTTGACCCATAAAAGCACTAGTTACACCACCTGGAAAACATTGCAGTTGAGTCTGAAGTCCATGCCTAGAGACTTGGGCCCGACTGTGTATTTTGAAAGCAGGTGAGTTATATTTTAGGGGATAAAGATGGGACCAACAAGAAGGAAAGACTTGGAAATTCACCCCTTTTTCCATCATTAACTGTGACCAAGACATTTTTCTTCTCACCTACTGGGAAAGCTCTAGGCCAATCCATTTGTTGAGATAGGAAGAAGGATGGTTCAGGGATGAAAGGTGATAATATCACTTTTGGAATGATACCCTCTTAATGCAAGGTCAGAGCAAGGATGTCAATCCCTTTGCCAATGTCTTCTGTACCATGGCCCCAGAAGTCTGCTGCTCATACTCCCTTTACCTTGTTCTTCTCCATAAGTGATCTACCTGTCACATCAAGTATTTGGTTGAAAGCAGTGGAAATTGTGAAGCATTCGTGTTTTCCTGACTACTTTGCCACATTAACACATCCTTCTCTTTTCAGAAGATGATAGTGCCAATCACTGTGATGGGCTGAAAGACACCATTCATTGTTAATTAATTATTGCCTGTCAACTCAAAGACTTTGTTGAACTAAGAACATTCAGTCAGGTTGTAGATTTCCCGTTTAAAAAAAAAATCAATGATGTCGTTTAGAGGATACTAGACACCCTTAATTATCAAAGTGCATGACATCTTTTCATCCCTTCTTCTGGAAGTGAGTATTTCTACTGATAATTAATATTGTAATTGAATGAATACACTAGAGGTGCTCAGTGCGTGCTATTTTCTCTCTTTTTAAGTGTTTGTTGAATGAATGAATGAATGAGAAATGTCAGGTTAGAGGAAGGAGGAGATGCTCTTTGTCCTCAAGCTGTCTGAACGTTTGAAAAATGATTTTGAAAAGTAACAAATTGGAAAAGGAAAACCTGCTGTTCTTTGGGTTCACTACAAGCTGCCAAAAAGTGAAGTGTGACCTCTCCAAATGGTATCCAGTGGCTAAAGTCTCAATCTTTATAGCATTTTTTGCTTGCATGAGACCTTGAAAAAAATCCGCTTGAAAACAGTGTCCCTTTTTTGATAACTAAAACCTCTTGAGAATGGTATGCTTTGTTTAGGTGGGCTTCATTTTATGTAACCACGGCAGTCCTAAGAAGTTGTGCATGATTTTAATGTTTGTAAATTAAGTCATATTAGGAATATGTTGAGGAGTTTGCTAGTTAACAGAATTTTATGGTGAGTAGAATCATAGAAAGATGGGATTCAGAGCAGGAAAGGACCATCTAACCTAGCGCTTTTATTTTTATAATTTCTATGGTAGACAGTAAAGTAGTGGAGGTCTCTGGAATCTGGTTCTTTGAAGGTCGTCTTACTGTCCCACAAGCTTTCAGAGCCCTCCCTCACCTCTCCTTGCCCCCTTCCATTGAACAGCTAGAAGGGTCATGGAAAGCCAGCCTGGAATTGACTTTTTTGGTCTGTTTTAGTTTGATGATGTCATTATATAGACTTGCTTAAGACAGTGATGAGAGGATGGTCACCTTTAAGGTATTTTTTTTATCTTTTAACCTTTTCTTCGTTAAAATTCCATATAGTCTGTCTCTAAGCTGTCTTTCCAGGCTTATCTCACTTTATTCCTCCATGCCCCATGTTCCAGCCAGACTAGAATCCTCACTTCCCCCTGAACATCCTTTGGGCCTGTCTTTGCACCTGTGCTCATGCTATTCCTTCTGCCTAGACTGCCCTTATACCACCCCCAGCTATGCAAATCCTACCCAGCTTCAGATGAGGAGTAAAGAGGCATGGGTTCCAGTCCCAGCTCTGCTGTCAACTGGCTGTATATCACCTGAGTATGTTCCTTCCTCATCTGTAAAATAAGACTGGACTAGATCAGTGGTCCCCAGCTCATGGTTCATGGATGTCTTGGTTGGGAGTGGGAGGAGGGATTGTGGACCATGGAATGTGTGCATTAAATATTTTCATACTGTTCTTTCTTTAGCTCTGACAGCTGCTATGGGGGCTTCTTAAGGGCAGGGGCAGTTTTTTGTTGTTACCCAGCATAGAGCCTGGCACACAGTAGGCACTTAATAAACACTTATTGAATTGAGTTAAGGCATTTGTTGCTTTATTCAGTTACTGTATTCCTGAAAAGTGTTTTTCTTTTTTTTGTAAATGGCATTGGCATAAATTGAATTCTGTAGACTGAAGAGATTGTTCTTTAGAGGAACCTTTTGGTGACTCCTTCAATAAACTGAATAATGACTACTTAATTCTGGTCTGAAAGTTTGGAATTTAGGATACTGGATATTCATAGCAGGCCATACCTTTATAGTTGGGATCATCTGATGAATTGTTCGGGTATTGTATAGCTATAGCCTTAAGATTTAAGTCATGCATTACTCCCTATGCTGTGTGGTTCAGCCACACTGGCCTCTTTGCTGTTGCTCATATATGCTACTTCATTGCCTATCTCTATGCCTTTCCACCTGGAATGTACGCCCATCTCACCTCCATCTCTTCAAACCTGTCGTTACCATCCAAACTCTTCCAAACTGTCAAGAGACATTTTCTAAGTGTCATCTTTAATGACCCCCTGCCCCCATGCTGCTAATGTCCTTCCCATCCAAATTACCTTATTTTCATTTCCTATTTTGTATACGTACATGTTGTCTCCTTTGATCAGATGTTAGCTCCTTGAGGACAGGCACTGTTTCGCTTTTGTATGTGTATCCTTAGCACCTAGTGTAGTGCCTGGCACACTGTAGGCACTTGATAAATGCTGACTGATTGATCAGCATTGGTGTCCTCACTGTGATCTCATTGTTTTCATCGTTGGGTCCATGTTTGGAGGAAGTTTGGCTGAGGTTCTTCTCTATCATGGAATGGAGGTGACCCTGGGGTCCATTTGTCCCAAGGGCCAGCCTAGCTAAGTTTAGAGAGAAGCTCATTACCAGGTCGAGGAAATGATGGATTATGTAGTTTTCCTTCACAATGTAAATGTCACTTTTCATTATTGTTGCGTTTGCTATCATTGTTATTATTCAGGTCCATGCAGACAACATCAAGCTGTACTGAATAATTTTTTGAGAGAAATCAGGCCAGTGAAAAGCTGGAGAATGTTGTAAGAAGTGGGTAGAATTTGGAAACAAGGGAAACTAGAGGAAAATAAGTAAGACAGTAGTTGGAGGTATTAACTTGAGTTCAGTTCTTCTGCACATCTGTAATAAAATCTACCCTCAGCTCACAGCCAGTCTCCTGTTAAAGCTATTGATGAACCTTCAGGGAGAAAGCAAGACCAGATATCAAAAGACTCGAGCCTCTGACTGGTGGCTGTGCCCGTAATCACGAACAGACTTGTCTATTGCAGAGACTAGGAACTGGTGCACATTGTCTCTCTCTGATGGGCCACAGCCACCCAAGACACAATGGACATGATTGATGCATGCCTTCAGAAAGCATGTGGTCTACAATAATGACTTCTCTGTTTTTGATTTTTTTTATTATGAAGTTATATGAAACAAATATACATGATTAAAAAAACCCAAATTTCTACATTGGTTCTGTTGGAAAATGTATGTCTTATTCTGTACCTTGAGTTCATCCCCTCTCTGTCAAGAGGTGAGCAGCCTGCTTCACCATCAGCCCTCTGGAGTCATAACTAATCATTGCATTCATCAGAGTTTTCAAGTCTTTCCTAATTTTTTTTATAATGATAATGATGTTTAATCATCAACAAACCTGAACATCCCAATGTTCCAAGAACAAAGAGGACTGTATATGAAACTACCAATTTTTATGGACTATTTGTGTTGTAAACGTACATATCAAATTTAACATAATAATAGCAAAACTGCCTGGTTTGTGTCTCCTTGGGAATCTTTTTGTCTTCTCTAGAGACACTCTTGGAGACCATCTATGAAGGCCCAGAAAGGTTGCAAATTATGTCTGTGGAGGAAACAAGTGCAAAGATGCTAAGAAATTAGTTTCTTGAAGTTTTGATCAATTAAAGGAAGTTTGGATGAAGCTGAAATGACTGGCTCAGTGAAAGCATTTTTTAGATTTTGTAGAGTTTCCATTTTTGATCACATTACCAGCCGTTCTATCAGCAAGAGCTGACTTTCCCCAGCCCTCTGTTTAATTTACACATGCGACTTCTTCATTGCTTGCCCATGCTATCCTGAGTGATGCTTGGGCATGTCTGTATAAATCACAAACTTTGGCATTATCAATTGCCCATAAAATACAGGCTGCAACTTGCCTAGAAGTGGAGCCACGACAAATCTGAGTCAGTTTGGCCATTTGCTATTTGCTGTGTTAAATTATTGGGAATGCCGACATGATGTCTGGGTGTCTGTAAGGTCATTGCTTACAAGGTACAGAATCATTGTACAAATCTGAAAGTATAGAGCAGAGATTGCTCATGTCCTTTGAGAAGGAGCCATTTCTGGGCATAAATCGTCTTTTCAGCCTGGTTGGGAGTGGAGGGACTTTGCACTGTCCATGGGTAGATGGAAAGTAGTGAAGAGAGAAGCCTTTTCCCTTTCCCCTACTCTTAGCCTGGTGTTGACTATGAATCATTCATATATTTCTATGCAGCCAGGGTTCACATCTCTAGTTTGACCACTAAAAGTTGAAAAAACAGTGAAAGGACTGTTTCTTGTGTATTGATATTGTGGCAAGGCTCTTACACAAAGAACTTACATTCTATTGGGGGTGGGTGGGTGGCTGTGTAGAAAATTCAGTATAGATATATTCAAAGTAATTTCTGGCAGTGAGGAGAAAGAAGTGGGAGAGCAGTTTAGGCAAAGGTATGGAGGTTGGAGATGGGGTGTTGTAGGAGAGGAACTGCAAGAAGGTCAGTTTGGCCAAATCAGTAGTGAGAGTAATCAATGGAAGACTGGAAAGATGGTCTGAAGTCAGGCTATGGAGGGCTTTCAAAGCTAAATTTTATTTTAGAAAAGAGGTCATTTGTGTTATCGTTGCTTTTGTTATTGTTACTACGTGGGTCTATGCGGACAACACTCAGCTGTACCGAATGACTTTGCAAAAATATCAGTTCAATGAAAAGCCAACTAAAATTGCATTGTAGAGGCAAGAAGAGCCATTGGAGTTTATTAAAGAGTGACCTGATTAGATGTGTGCTTTAGAAATAGCCACTTGAGGGGCAGCTAGGTGGCACAGTGGATAGAGCACTGGCCTTGGAGTCAGGAGGACCTGAGTTCAAATCCAGCCTCAGACACATAACATTTACTAGCTGTGTGACCCTGGGCAAGTCACTTAACCCCAATTGCCTCATATAAAAAAAAAAGAAATATCCACTTGGCAGCTATGTGGATGATATATTGGAGTGGGCAAAGACCAGAGACAGGAAGATCAATTAGGAGGCTCTTTCTATACCCCAGGTGAGAGGTGATGAAGGTCTGAACTGGGATGGAGGCTGTGTGTGTGTGTGTGTGTGTGTGTGTGTGTGTGTGTGTATGTGTAAAGAAAGGAATGGCTGAGAAAGAAGTTATGGGAGGGAAATTTGCTAGACCTGGCAACTGATTGTTGTCTCCTGTATGAATGTAAGCTCCTTGAGGGTAGAGTCTGTTTTTGTTCTTTCTTTGTATCCCCAGTGCTTAGCACTCTGCCTGACACATAGTAAATATTTAATTAATGCTTGTTACTATATTGATTGCATGAGGAGGAGGGAGGGTAAGGGAGGGGCACAAGTGGAAGATGATGTGAACCTGAATGGCTGGAAGCTTGCTGGTGGCTTCCTCAGGAGGGGGTTAAGTTCAAAAGAGGAACGAATTTGAGGGGAAAAATAATGAGTTCAGTTTTGGTCACGTAGAGGTGATGTGGGACCTGGTGTGTAGGAGAGAAATAGAATGCTTTGAAGGGGACAAAATTCTTTGTGCTCTGAAAATGGAGACTAGGCAAGCCTCAGTGACTCATCCACGAGCATAGATCTAAGAGGCAGAGGTAGATTTTGAGTTCAGGCTGTCCTGGCTGCGAGTCCAGCGTTTAAGCTCATGTGGCAGGCTACTTCTCCTAATGCTATTTTGATATTGGAAGGAGTGTCCCTAGAAAGCCCTGAGGAATGGGGGGGGGGTCGCTTCTCCAATATTTTTGAGCTTCCCTTCTCTAATAAGCAGGTTGGGTTGTTATGGTCTACAGGGAATGAGTCTGGTGCAAAATGAGCACAGGTTATGAGCAGTAGGTAATAAATTGCCTCTGAGGATTTGAGAGAAATGCAGTAAGATCGAAAAAGGATGAAATATGAAGTGTGTATCGAGCTGCTTTCATTGAGTTCTTGAGGCATGTCTTTCCTGGAGGAAAGCTTTCTACAGAAAAAAATGGAGGCAGTAGTGAAGTCAGTGTTTGAGGGGAGCTGCGTTAAGCTTTCCATGAGACTTGAGAAGTCCAAGAACCCTTATTTCACCAAAGCAGGCAGGTTGGTGTTAAGTCACTTTGAGCTGTTAGATATTATTATTCTTGGTAACTCATTCTCTTGAAGAAGAACAAAATATCTTCAAGCCTCCAGGGGGATGCCTGCCTGCCATTGTCATCTGTTCCTCCGTGAGGTGTTGACTTTTTCCTCAGATGGTTTCTCCGGTCCTGTGAAAAGGACATTTAAAAAAAAATTAGATACATCCTTCCATCCCAACCACCTTCCCCATTTTTCCTGAATGATGTATTTGTTCTTGAAATCGGTCAGCAAGAGTTATTAATGCTATCAGTGGGTGGAGGTAAATGACTGGTAGCTAGGGCTCCCGTTGACCTACTCTAAAAATCGATTTGTTATTGGGAGACTGGAGAACTTCAGAACTGCCTGTTTAAATTCTGTTTCAGCATCTTCTCTTCAGCTCTGTATTTCAGGTCTTAGCAAGAGGGTGGCACCTAGAAATAAGTGTATTACTAATTAGCAAACTCATCTAACCTGTCTTATTGGAAAGGCTGTTTCTGGAGGGTAGGGAAATGCATTTGTTTCAATTTCTAGGGTATCTAACAAAGAACAGGCCCTAAATTTAAGTTTAGGGTTTATTTAAAGGAAGTCTTAAGGAATAAGGAAGCCATTCTCTGCAAGAGGAGTGACCCGGTGGTTAGAGTGCTGGGTTTGGGATCAAGAAGACCTGAGTTCAAATGAGGCCCCAGACACTAACTGGGTAACCACTTAACTCTGTTCTTCCTCACTTGTAAAATGAAAATGATACTAGCACCTACCTCCCAAGGTTGTTGTGAGAATCAAACAAGATAAAATTTGTAAAGCATTTAGCACAGTGCCTGGCACATAGTAAGTGCTTAATAAGTGTTTCTGTCCTTTCTAATGTGCTTGAATAGCAGCCAGAGTCCAGGAATCTCATTCCAGACAGACCAATTAATTGCAAGTTCTATACTTCATAACCTCCAAAGAACAATTCATTTGTGCAAACATTTATTGAACACCTACTGGTGTTCTAAGCACTGGAGATACCAAAAAAAAAAAAAAAAGGTCCTTGCCTTTAAGGAACTGCTTTCCATTGGGTAGAGCAAGATTCCTGCTTGGACTTGGAGTTTTTTTTGGAAGAGCAATCTGGAAAACTGAGTTCAAAGTTGAATAATTAGAATTCAATTCCCGTGATTATTTCATCTTTTTATGTTACTTCCTGCCGTTTAGTGTGATGTATGCCTGCTAAGGTGTGCGTTTGTTTATGGGGTTAGATGCTGACAAAAGAGCAAAGATCTCCTAGTTGCTTTGATATTGCACTCATGTCTTCCCAGAATGAGTTCAGAAGGATGAACTCAGGGATGAAGTTTTGGATTCCAAATGCATAGACAAAGATCAAAACAGTGGGGAATGGAGCCGCTTACATCCTGAAGGCAGAGCTAACCTGTTCAAATATCTCCTCCAGATCTCTCCTTCCTGGAGATAAAGGATAAAACAAAAAAAATCATACCATCGGACATTCTTGCTTAATAATGTCATTGTCACTATAAAGTTGAGTGGATTTGTGGATGACAGTATGGAGGCTGTAGAAATTTATTCCAAAGTTTGGTGAGTAGGACAGAGCTTTAAAGTAATGAAGCTAGTTGTCTCCCTCCCTCAGGAGAATTCTTCCCTTTTTAACACTAATAGGAGGCAGTCACTACATTTTCCAGTCCTAGTCTCGAAGAAGGGGAAACCGGAAAGGAGAGAGACTCTGGAAAATTTCTGGTAGAAGACTGACTAAACTTTTATAGTGCTTTCAGGAATATATTTTCAACTTTTTTTTTTTTGCTATTAAATGTAACACATAAAACCATGAAAAAAGAAATTAAAGAACCCTTAGTCTCCTGAGACAGACGATTATTACATTAAGACTAACTGTAAAAATTTGAACCAGTCCCTCCCTCCAAAAAAGAAAATGCTTCCTCCAAAGCAAGCAAGCCTGAGGAATTCTGCTACTTTGTCCCCACAGCTTAAAGGTTCCAGAGGAAGGAAGAGGTGAATCGAAGTGGTGACCTCAAAGACGAACCTCTCTAAGGAGACTAGCACTATCAAATGTCATTGAGATAAATAAGGACCCCGACTCCCAGTATCTTAAGTAGCTAGACTATTGATTAAAGAATCATGATGAATGAGTATAGGGCTGTGAAAAAAATCAATACCGTGAAACTTCAAAGTCAATCTTTTGGCTGGGCTATTGGAACAGGAACACTAGAAAATAGCACCCTGGAGAATGACTCATCTTGGGTCTGATGGATGCCTGGAAGACTTTTTGATTCTCTTAGAAGTCGTTTTTAGGAATACATTTTTTTTTTAAAGTGGTACATCAGCATGTATAACCATTCTGAGTGGTTTGGGATGCCAAATGACAAGGATATATTCAATCATGATCATCTGGCCAAATATTCAAATTGTAAATCATCAGCTTGTCTTGGAATAGAGTTAAGCATGAATCTAGCATTTCAGCAATCTTCAAATGGCAATTACTACGAAGTGCAGTATCAACTCCTAGGATGAAAAGTGGAGAAAAGATGGGCTACAAAACAGAGGCTTACTGCAAAGCAGTCAGGGAAGAGAGAAGATGAGGGGGGAGAATGGGAAAACTGAATATTGTGATGCCTCCTTTCCACTGTCTAGTAAATTTCAGGAAATGGAGAATTAAAAATAGAGTAAGTGGCAAAGATTCCATAGGTGAATGCTGTTGGTTGAGTCTTAAGGAGAAAGGTTATGTAGGAGTTTTTTGATGAGTCCTTTGTGAAATAATTTAAACTTAGCTATATTCCATCATCCTGGTTTTGCTATTTACTGTCTATAGCAGAGATTCTTAACCTGGGGACCATACACCCCAAAGGGACCCATGGATTGATATCAGGGGGATCTGTGAAATTGGATGAGGAAAAAAATACAACATTATTTTCACTAACCATTGGTTTTCTTTGTGACTCTATGTATTCTATGCATTTGAAAACATTTAGAGATGGGTTTCACAGATTTAACCAGACTCTCAAAGGGAGTCCTTAACAAAAAAAGTAGTTTAAGAACCCCTGATATTATAGGACTGTAGGCAGGTCACTTAACCTCTCTTGGGTCTCAGTTTCCAAATCTGTAAAATGGTAGGTCTGGCCTAGATGTCGTCTAAGATCTCTTGCAGCTCTTGACCTGATCATCACTATTATATTCTATAATATAGGGTAGAGTTGGCCTTCAAGCTCTATGGAATGGCAGCTATTATGATAATCCAAAACAATTTATCCAGCTGGGCTTTAGAAGGCATTGGGTGATTTTCTTAGCAGGAATTTTACTTCCCTGGTTCTGTACTGCTCAGGCAAAATTTACAAATCACAGATCTCTGTGCTGAGATGAGGACTCGTCCTTTCTCAGGGATTACTTAATTAACTTGAATAGGCTCCCAGCATTTAGAGGAGAATGATGACTGGGGAGGGGGGAGAGAGGGAAGGAGAGGCTTCCCAGAAGCCCCTGAGATGACTCCTTTTCCATAGCAAACGACTAAGGTCAATAAGCCACAGGTTGATAGCAGGGAGGGGAATGCCTGTAAAAGACTTCCTTGACCTTGATGTGATTTTGAGCCATTTGTTACAATATTCTTGAGAATATAAAGCAGCTTTGTATCTGGATGTATATGTGTATATATATATATATATATATATATATATATATATATATATATATATATATATATATATGTATATATATATATATATATATATATGTATATATATATATATATATATATATGTATATATATATATATATATGTAAACACCCAGCTGATCCTAGAGAGATTTAATGCCAACTTCAACTGATCTATCTATTTTCTAGGACCGTACATGTAGAGCTGGAAAGGACCTTACTTAGGCCTTTCATTCTATAAAGAAATGGAAACTGAGGTGGTGAGAGGTGAAGTGACTTGCCTAAAGTCATACCAGTAGTAAGCAGGATTTGAACCTAGATCCTGGACTCTTTGTAGTGTATCATGCTATGGCTTCAATTAATATGGTGCAAATGGCCCTTTTTATAAAATGCACACACGTAGTTTAGGAATGAGAGGAAGGCCCTCGAGAGCAGAGGATGGCTGTGAGGATAGCTTTAAGTACACAGAACCAGGCAGCTCATTCAGCTCAAGTACACAGATAAGTCCTACCTGCCTGTTGACTTAACTGGCAGTGGTCAAACACATTGCAAAATGCAAACAATGCAGTGCTTTCTTCCGAAGCAAGCAGAAGCCAGGCCTAGAATGCCCAGACTCCCCTCCCCTTGCCTGACTTGGTTTCCCATCCTCCCACTCCTATTTGTGCTATTTCCTGGCCCCTCATCCCTCTCCATCCCCACCTTCCCAGGCTACAAGGAGCTAATCTGATAAAAATAACTGGCACAATGGGGACCATACCTCTCTGGTTCTTTCAACAAAAAGAATTTTGGATTTGTGCTGGAAGGAGCACGTGTAACTTGCTGATGCCTGTCTTAAGTGGCTTCCTTCTCTGGCACTCCCTAACCTTGGCTATATTATTAGTTCGTTTAATAATCTGGGAAAGGAGATATCCCATGGAGCAAGCTCAGAGTTGCCCTTCCTGGTTCCAGCTGGCCACATGGGAGGGTTGGGTCCTGCTTCTAGCCACATGGCACAGTGCTGGAAGGACTTGGCAGGTTGGTATGATAGGAAAAGGCCTGAGTGATCATTTTGTTCACTCCTTGCCCCATGACAGCAGTGGGTGACAGAATGCCTCATCAATTAAAAGTAGAGACAGCTTCCTAAAGGGAGGCCTTTGCCTCAACTCTCCTATGTGACAGGGTGTAAGTGTACTCTGTATCTGATGAAGAGAGTTGAGGGGATGGCGGGGGATGCTCTTTACTAGAACACTGCTCTCAGGGTGAATGTGTTTTGACTTGGCTGTGACTCTGAGTTTGAGAGGTCTGAGAGATTGGGTCCCATCTGGATGTAGTTGATTGGAGGCAGGAAACTTCTGTATTAGAGAGGAGGCTACCGGCAAGAATATGGGTTCAAGCCTTGCCATCTTACCAGCAGTTGTGCCTCAGGATTTGTTTGGACGGTGAAGAGCTTAGGTGAAATGTAAAATGCCTAATTAATGGTCTTGCAAACTGCTTTATGTTCTCTTCAGGTTTAAGTATTAGCCTCCTGACAGATTTTAACAGTAATCATAATTTTTGATCACTGAAACCTAGCAAGATATCTTGGGGTTTATGGGCTAGATTTCTTTTTTATGGACCATGCCTTATACTTAAATCACTCTGGCTGTCATTGATTGGCTAAGGTTAGGTCCCAGCCTAAGCCTCACTTGGTCTTTGTTTGGGCCCTGATTGGCTCAGAGTGAATGTAAATAGCAGTTGTTACTGTTTTGGCCAGAAACCCTGAGGGTCTTCCCCTTCCAGGTTGATTTTATTTATTTATTTATTTTTGGACTGAGTAAAAGAGACCATTGTTTGCCTCATCTTTTACCTAGCCTTAATCACTGAATGGGCATTACCTCAGACAGACTGAGACCTGGGAAAAAGGCCAAGGTCTCCCACTGCATCCTGGGCCATCTCCAGTCCTGATCTGTATCTTGCCACTGCGTCCAGATGGCTCCAGAGGAGAAAATGAGGCTGGTGCCTTTGCACAGCCTTCCTCACTTAAATCCAATTAACTTGCAAGTCATGACATTTTCTTCCTGATATCGCGGTCTTCTTCAAGAACAAGGGACAAAGAGCAACAATAAATTGTTACTGAATCCTGTTTTAAGTCATTACATTAATGCACTCTGAGTCTTTTGTGTTTCATGTTTCTTTTGTGTACAGGAATAAATAATGTGAGCTATAACCTAAGCTATGTGTAAAATCACCCCCAAGCCATGGGTGTGGACTTAATGAATTGTAGAGTACAAGAGCAGGGAGCCTAGGCCCCCCCCCCTTCATTAGCAGGCAGATGCCCCAGAACTAACCCTGGTCCATGTGCCTAAGTCCAGAATGGGGAGAGGCACACTAAGAGTACTGAGAGGCTAAAGAGTCTCAGGGTCCAACAGCAGTTCTTCAAGGTTCGAGTAAAAATATACTTGATAATTAGTGCAAAGGTAAACTTCCAACGATCCAAGAAGGCACCTTAGGGGGAAAAAAGCAAAGCTCTACTGCATCTTTGCAAATGAATAAATCCTGTGAAAATGTTTCCATGTGCTCAAGGAGGGAGGGAATGGTTCCTGGGGTGCATGGTGGCCTTCTCCAGGGGCCTTGTGGAGTGAGCCTGAGCATGGGACGCAGCCATCTCCCTTCAGGACCAGAAGTATTATTGCCTGCTCCAACGTGGTTCGCTTTCCCTATATCTCTTGCAATTGCAATTTATCTGTATTTTATCTATATTACCTATCTGTGTATATATGATTTGTCTATATCTCTTCCAGTTGCAGTGTGGTTTGAGAAGGGAGGCCATGATGTTACTATGGAAAAAGAGAGGCGAGGCGAGCAAATGGAACAGTGGGAAAAGCAAGGCACCTAGGCATGAGCTATGTTTTAGGGGCTTCCCTTCCCTTAGCCCCTTCTTAAAGGATTACAGCTAGAAAGTGCTCTGCACAGTGCCTGCCACATAGTTGGTGCTGTAGAAATGTCATCTTCTTCCCCCTTCTTTCCCCCTTCCTTCCCCCTCCTCCCCCTTCCTTCTCCCTCCTCCCTCCTCCCCCTCCTTCCCTCATCATCCCCATCATCCCCCCCATCATCCCCTTGGCAAGAGGTGTGACGTGACTCCTATTCTCAGGCTTGGTACAAAGTTGTGCAGAGCTCAGGCAGTGTTAGCAACACTGACTGAGCTTTTCCCCAAATCATGTAGTGTGTTTATAAAAGTGAAAAGAAAAGGCAAAAAAAAAAGTCACTCCATTAGAAGTGCTAAATGAGGATCATAATGAGATCTCCAAAGTCTTGCCAAGTGAATTTAATCACTTTCTGATCCCAACAGCCACACAATTCAACTTTCTTAGCATAATTAAGCAAGTGACAATGAGGATACTATTCTAAGACATGGTAATGAGATGCTGTGGGGCCTGAATTCAGCTGGAGGGGAATTCCTATTAAATATTTATTAGCTCTGCAGCTTCTCTAATAGCTAGAAAAAATAGAAAAGGAAATTTAGTTAAGTAAGGTCCTTTTCCTTCGAAATGAGACTGAGGCTCCCACATGGTTGTGGCTGGAGGGCTTTGTTCAGCTGTAATAAAAATCATAGTTTAGACTAAGCAAGACCAGAGGTGCCCAGGTTATGCAAGGGAATGAAAATGGAGGGAGAGTGAGAGAGAGACTTATCTAAGTGTCTGGGCAACGTTTTAGGAAATCCAACTACCTTCAGTTGCCAAATCATGTCAATTCTGCCTCTACAACGTCCCTCCCATCTGTCTCCTCCTCTCTTCACTCACAGGGCTGCCACCCTAACTGGGGCACTCCACACCTGTGGCCTGGACTATTGTAGTGCCATCCTACTTGTTCTTCTGGGTTCTAGGCTCTCTACTCTCCTTCCACACAGTTGACCAGTTGATATTTTTAAGTCTGAGCATGTTTTCCCCCATGCTGGAGAAGCTACAGTGGCTCACTGTCACCTCAAGGTTAAAATGCAAACTCTTTTGTTCAGCATATAAAGCCTTTCACAAAAATGATCCTACTTAGGTGATAGGATCAGATCGAACCATTGTTTCACTCAGTGTAAGGTGCCAGATCCTTGTCTGATGGCTTTAATTCAGTGCCCCCATCTACTTTGGAGAGGGTATAATTCAGTTCATGTTTATTAAGTGCCTACTGTGTGCAAGATTTTGTGGTAGGTGCTGGTAATATGATAACAGATTTGTCACCTCATCCATGAGGCTCCTTGCCATGGATAATCCACCTCTGGAGAGGGTATAATTCAGTTCATGTTTATTAAGTGCCTACTATGTGTAAGATGTAGTTTGCCATCTATCCATACCTTCTTGTTCTGTCCATCTCTTATCCATGTTCTCCCTTTAATCCTCTGAAAGGAGTCTACCTGATGTACCGGGGGGCCTTCCAGTTGACCTGACCTCAAGGAGCTTACATTCTTATCCATGTGAGATGTGACATACATAGATAAATATAGTACAAGATGGGGTCCCCTGGGGGCAGAGGTGTGACCTAGACAAAGTAGGCTAGGAAAAATGGAGGTGAGAAAAAATAAGTTTAGCTGGGGGTAGGTGGAAAGGGGTTGTATGAGAGCTGTGCCTTGAAGGAAGAGAAGAATTTGGGTAGATGGAGATGAGGAAGGAGTAAATAACAGGCATTGAAATTAAGAAAGCACATGTGGAATTTTGGGAACAGTCTGGCTTACTTGGAATTTAGCTTGTGTATGTGAAAAGAATTAGCTTAGGATAGGTGATAGAGAGATGGCTGTAAAGTCAGGAAGACCTAGGTTCAAGTCCACCTCAGAACACAGACTGGCTCTGTCCTGAAGGTGCTTACCTTCTCAGTGCTCCAGGCAATTCATGGAGGAGGTGCTCATATGCCTTGGGAGAGGAGATTCCTATAGCAATCAAATCATAGTTCCAACCAAAAAAAAGAAAGAAAACAGGCTAGATTAGGGCAGATCGGTTGGGGTTTTTAATTCCAGGCTGAAGAGGTTATAAATGTCCCTAGATTCAGTGGGATGCCAACCTTTATGAGCAGAGAAATAATCCGATTGGACCTGTGTCCCCCTTATTTTGGCAGTTGTATGAAGGATGGATTGTTGATGGGAGAGATGGAGGCAGGAAGACCAGAGAGGAGGCTTTTCTAATGACCCAAGCAGAGGGGATGGTAACAATGGTGATACCAACGGCTGTTTTGAAATGCCCTTCCTATTTCTCCTTCTCTTCCTGCTTGGTACCATTCTCACTCAGTTTTCTCACTTGTATTCTTTCTTTTTTCTCTTCACCTTCATCCTACCCTCTCATCCATTCCTCACCCTCCCAAGTGCCATGATTTGAAAGCCAAGAGGGGTGGGGGGAGACCTGGAAAAATTAGTGAACTTTTTTTTCCCTTTTGGGAGCTTTTATCTCTTTTTTTTTTCCAGAAAAAAAATGTAAACCTATTGGATCATTCCTTCATTTCTTTATCTTTTTTAAAAAGACTATTGAGTAAAATGTTTAGGAGACTTCTTCTTCTTTATTACCCCCTTTAAATGATTTAGGAGACATATTTCTTTTCTTTTCTTTTTTTTTGTTTTGTTTGTTTTTACTAGGCAATGGGGTTAAGTGACTTGCCCAGGGTCATACAACTAGTAGGTGTCAGGTGTCAGGTGTCTGAAGCTGAATTTGAACTCAGGTCCTCTTGACTCCACGCCTGGTGCTCCAGCCACTGTGCCATCTGCCTGCCCCAGGAGACCTATTTCTAAGGCAAGTTGCGTTGCTGATTCTGATTGACAACATGGTCTGGGCTTGGCATTATAAGAAACCTGGGTTTGAATTCTGCCTCTGACCTCCTGTTTATCACCTCCCTGTGCTACAGTTTCCTTACCAGTAAAATGGAGATGAATATTTGAATGGAGAGTTGAAAGGAGCATTGTGTATAAAGGACTATAGAAGTGTCAGCTGTTATTATAGTTACCTAGTAGGTACGTGAAAACCAGTGTTCAGGACCAGTTTATCCTAATTCCTATACGCTGGAGAGAAGCAATAGAAGACAATTATGAAACTGGATGAAGGCATTTCTGTTTTCAAAGGGGCTGCGCAGTCTTGGTAAGGAGAAGAAAGAAAGAAAGGCTCATGGCCTCTTTACTTGTGGCCTTCTTGTTGACTTTGGCTTGGTCTGTCTCCTCTTGACTAGGGCTCAAAGGCCTCCAAGTAGAGCAGTTGTGTCCCATTGGCCACTGTGGAGATGAGGAACCAGGAGCCTGCCATCTCTTCCTTTTCTTTATACCAAATCAAGACATAAATTACCCCCCAAAGGTAGACAAGCTTGTCTCAATTGGGGAAAACCCCTAATTTTTGCAAGTCCCAAAAGGTGAGAGAAATGAAACATCAGAAGGAGTGCTTGTTGATAGTGAAAGTTCCAAAAAAAGTGGGGAGGGGACTAAGGAAAGGTAATATGTGGCAAAACTTTGTATGTCATTTATTTGGGATGCATCAGTTTTCCTTTTTTTTTCCTCCAAGCTTCTTTGGTAGAAGTCAGCGCTTTCTGGGTAGCATTGACACGATGGACGATATTAAATTCAGAGAACACACTTTCTTTATTTTGCTAAATTTTATTTTCTCCTTTTCTCAGACTGTTATTGCTTATAACCTGACAAGCATTGAAGACATGCTAGATTTAAAAAATTATAGCCGATGTTTCCATGGAGAATAAAGACTTACAAAAGCACTTCATCGGCATGATCTCCTGTGAGATCGGTACTTCAGGCATTATTATCTCCATTTTACAAATGAGTAAGCTGAGGCTTAGAGAGTTTATAGGACCATCATAAAACTAGATAGAACTGGACCAACCTCACAGATGAAGAAACTGAGGCCTAGGGAGTTGGCATGACCTGCCCAAGGTCATACAGGAAATGTCACAGCTAAGACCTGAACCCAAGTTTCTCCAGACTCTGTGCCCAATGCACTGCTATATTCCTTAAAGCATAGCAGCTGATAGGTCCATTTATAACAAAAATAAAACATTTAAAAGTAAATTCAATTGGGAAATTTGTAATTGTTTTCTGAATAAGCTAGATATTTTAACATGCTAACAGTGATTTTATGAGCAAACCCAATTATTCAAAGTATATCTTATGTTTTCAACTACAAAAGTGACTTTCAATCTATTTTTAAGGAGGGGGCAGTGGGGTAAGTAGCAAGAGTATGACATTTGGAACCAGAGTTATTTGTGGCCTGTGTAATTCTGGGCAAGTCATTCTGTCTGGGCCACATTGTCCCCAAGTACAAAAAAGGGAATTAGGCTAGATGATTTTTAAGGGTTCTTCTAGCTCTAATGTTTTATTTCAAGTAGTGTATATGTTTCAATTTTCCTCCAAATTGCATTTTGTACCCTCTGCCCCGCTAAACACAATAGTCCCAACAATACAACCTACCATGGAGATATTTTCCCCTGGCTTTAGCATTTTGGGAAAATTTTATGTTTTCAAGCAAGCTTGATCTTGAGGGCATGGTGGATGTGGGGACGTTTAGAGATGGATATTTTAAAGTCATCATACTCTTCCTCCCACCTCCTGCCTAGCCACCCCTCCTGTAATCTACAAGATTATAAAGCAACATTGGTCCAGGAAAAGATCACAGGTGAAAATGGAAAGAGTTGAGGGGGATGAATATGAGAAGGAACAGCTATAAACTTAGTGCAGAGGGCCATCAGGCCCATTTCTGACTTGGTCAGAGGACAGTGAAGCCCATAGGAAAAGGGTGAAAAATGCAAAAGACTTGTAAGATTATAAATCTAGAGCTGGAAGGGTCCTTACAGGTAATTCAGGCCAACATCCTGTCCTTATTCTCCAGAGGTAAAGTAGGTGAAATGACTTATCCAAGGT
Source organism: Phascolarctos cinereus (assembly GCF_003287225.1). Classification (NCBI taxonomy): domain Eukaryota; kingdom Metazoa; phylum Chordata; class Mammalia; order Diprotodontia; family Phascolarctidae; genus Phascolarctos; species Phascolarctos cinereus. The sequence continues at coordinate 30,888,504 of NW_027556291.1, forward strand.
CGCACAGCTAGAAAGTAGCAGAGCCGGGATTCAAATGCAAGTCCCTGACTCTGTTCTTTCTATCAGATAGATGCAGTGATGAAGCTATTATAATCTATGTTTAGAAAACTTTTGTAATGTTTTATTATAGCAGTGACATAAACTTTTAGAAATGATTTGTATTTATATTTCAAGCAACAGCACAGAAAAAGCTGTTTAGGTAGAAGCATTTTAAAAATACTAAAGTTGGGGGCAGCTAAGTGATGCAGTGGATAGAGCACTGGCCCTGGAGTCAGGAGAACATGAGTTCAAATCCAACCTCAGACACTTACTAGCTATGTGACCCTGGGTAAATCACTCAACCTCTGTTTGCCTTAATCCACTGGAGAAGGAAATGTCAAACCACTCTAGTATCTTTGCTACGAAAACCCCATAGACGATATTGGTGTGCCATGGCCCGTGGGGTCATGGAGAGTTGGATGTAACTGAACAACTGAACAACAACAGCTATTATATTCTTTTGGGAGGTTGATACTTAAAACATCAAGACATAATACAGAGGGGAATGGCTGAATAAATTGTTGTGTATGATTGTGATAGAATACTATTGTGCTATAAGAAATGATGAAGGAGGGGGATGGTTTCAGAAAAATCTGGGAAGACCTATGTGAATTGATGCAGAGTGAAGTGAGCAGAACCAGGAGATTATTGTTCACAGTAACAGCACTATTGTACCAGTGACCAATGGTGAAAGACCTAGCTAATCTTCTCAATACAATGATCCAAAGGACTCATGATTAAGAAAATGCCGTCTACTTCCAGAGAGGCAGCTGATGAATTCTAAGTGCAAACTGAAGTATAATTGTTTCACTTTCTTTGTCTTTTTTTTTTTTAACACCATGGTTAATATGTAAATGTTTTGTATGATTTCACATACCTGCTCAACGAGTGGGGGAAAGGGGTAGAGGGAGAGAGAGAACTTGGAATTCAAAATTTTTTTAAATGAATGTTAAAAATAAATCATAAAAGTTTATAAATAGAGAGGGAGAAAGACAATACAGTTTATGTAACTGGTGAAGAGGCATTTTACATTTTGCCTTGGCTTTGTGCTGTCCAAACAATTTCCTCCAGGCCCATGGCATCTGGCAAACTAGGCCAGGGCTTGGATTCATCTTATTGGCAGTCATATCATTCTCCCAGAACCTCTGTAGTAGATGTAGAAAGAGAGGGCACTTCCTAGAGTGTTCACTGACACTCAACAAGGCCCTGGTATCTCCAGATGTCTTGAATTCACAAGACTGCTTCCAAGGCTGGACACGTCAATCTTGGCACTGCTGGTAAGTCACCTAAGAAGAGGAAAGAAACCCAAAGGAGAAAAGATGCCTAGGTTTGACTCGCTTAGCTAAGCCTATGCTTTAGTGGTCATATGGTTGTAGTCATCATGCTGCTGGGGTGGGGCAAAGGGTGCCCTCCCTTCCCCACCCCATCCTGAGAAATCTAATGAAGGGAGCTATGTGATGAAGGTGAGGGTCATTGGAAGAAAAAGCTAGAGGGTGAGGCCACTCATTTTAAAGGCCTACCAAGTCACCAGTCTTCCTGACAAGTGGCCAATGAGTTTATTATTTTATCTTCTCAAAGCAAAATGTCCTTCAGAGGCGAGTGCATGTTTTTCTGGAAGGATCCAGGTCTGTGGAGCATAATACCCATTAGAACAGCTACTCTTGTGATTTTTCAGATAACATAAAAATGTTCTCCAAGAGCTCTTCCATTGACCTACTGGAACTTGCGAGGGACATTTGTTGGAAGAAATGAAAGGCAATTTCTTTATATTTTGCTCCCCTGACCCTATGATTGAGGGCAGTATCTTTGGTGGAACATTTACTCTGAGTATTTGAGGTGAATGGCAGTTCGGTTGGATTTTAATGAGGACTTATCTTTGTATTTAGTATGAATAACATTGGGGAAACCTGAAATTTCTGGATAAAGATTTTTGACTTCTTTTGCAATAGGCTGAGTACAGTCTGCTGATGCACCTGCATGGCAGAGTCAGGATAGACAAAGGTGCTGACAGAATAGAATGCAAGACTGAATCTAATGACTTTGAATAGGAATAAATGTCATGCTGTCCATTTGGGCTAAAAAAAATCAACTTCACAAGTACAAGGTGGAGGAGGCGTGGTTAGACAGCCCTCTGTGTCTGAAAAAGAGCTGTGGCTTCTATTGCCCTGCACACTTAGTGAATAGGCAGAACATTGTTCATTGCAATGTTGAGATAAACTGATGACAGCCATGGTAACAACAGCAAAACGAATAACATAGCCCAAACTCTCTCATCACCACTGCTTTGGGACAGGTTACTTTACACAGGTATTGCTTTTTTCATTGTGCTTTTAATCCTTTCAAAGATGATGCTTCCCTAGAAATGAAGACTCCAGGAACTGTGTGGTACTGGGTTGTGGGAAAGGTGCCAAACGTGGGACCACCATAATTGGAGCCATATTGACCCAGGATCTTCTGAAATATCAGTTGAGGGGCTGTTCATAGGGTGCCCTTTGACTCTCCTTTTGAAAAGATGTGTGCAGAGCAGATGGTGGCATATGAAAGTCTGAAGGGAAGTTAGTGATTGCCTCATCTTACTCATTTTACAGATCAGGAAATCAAGGCTCAGAGTGGGGAAAGGAGTTGGCCAAAGTTAAATGGTTAGTTGGTGGCAGAGCCGAGACTAGACCCCACATATTCTGGCTCCCATTCTAGTTCTCTTTCTGTTAGCTCTTCCTCTAGATTGGTGGAGAGAGAGAGAGAGAGAGAGAGAGAGAGAGAGAGGGGGGGGGGGGAGAGAGAGAGAGAGAGAGAGAGAGAGAGAGAGAGAGAGAGAAGAGAGAGAGAGAGAGAGAGAAACCAGATACTGTGGTATGTCCGTATCTTCACTGTTTACAAACTCTTTGTGTATATATGCATGCATATAGGTGTAGGGGGCTTAATACATGCAGAAGCAAAGCAATTTGAGAACAATTAGAAAATTATGCATGAAAAGTGACAGTAGAGTCTGAAAGCTTCACATGGAGTCTCAGCTAGGTCACTTACTAGTTGAACAGAAGATCATAGATGCTAGCCTCACTCTCCTTATCTTTAAAATGGGAATAATAGTACCCACATTTTCTGCCTCAGTGGGCTGTTAAAAGGAAAGCAGTCCTTAATCCTTAATGTACTAGAGTAATGTGTAGTCATATTAAGTGCCTCCTATGGTCAGACACTGTTTTAAGGGCAAGACAATCATAGGATAACAGATCCAGAGCTGGAAGGGACCTAAGAGGCCACTTAGTCTGGTATCCTCATTTTACTGATAAGGAGCTAAGATCAAGACAAGGTAAATGATTTACCCAGGGTCACTCGACTAGTGAAGCTGAGGCAGGATTGGAGCCCAGGTCTTTCTGACTCCAGGCCCAATGCCCTGTCTGCTGCACCAGTTGTGTTGAACTCAAATAAAAATGGGGCCCACTAATGTGTATGTAAGAATACCTCCAGGCTGCATATTGACTTAGTTTTACAATGTAATGTTACTGATGTTTTATCATATTCTTATTTTCTTTGTTAACTATTTCCCTGTGACATTTTAATCTGGTTCAGGTGGCACCGGAGTGTTGCGGACCTTCAGGCCATGTGTTTGACACTATGCAAAACCTTGCCCTGTCTTCTGTGGGGTGCACAGCTAACTATAATGCAAGGTAGGGTCCATTGAGGCTAAAGGAGATATTCAGGCAAAGTATTCTTGGAAATCTGAGTGGGGATAGAGGTCTTTCATCTGAGGGGCTCAGAGAAGGCTTCACCTGGGCCATGATACTTGAGCTGAAGGAAGAAAAGAAGTCTGAGGCAGAGAGAAAGAGGGGATGCGGTCTACGCATTGGGACCGGCCTGTGTGAAAAACATAGAAGAGGGAGAAGACATTCCAAGTTTGGGGACCAGCTCAAGTTTGGGGACCAGCTCACAGTTCATTTTGGTTAGAACCTAGAAAACATGATAGGGAGAAGTAATGTGATATAAGGTTGGACAGGTCAAAGCCAGAATATAATAAAGGGCCTTAAGTGACAGCCTCAAGATTTTTTTTATTTTATCCTAGATGCAGTGGAGTATTATTGAAGATTTTTGAGCAGAGGAGTTACATAGTCAGATTTTTACCTCAGGAATATTATTTTGGCAACTCATTGGATGGAGAAATGGATTTTGAGGAGGCAAGGAGACTACTCCTACTTATTATTATTTCTATTACAGCATTCTAGGTGAGAGGTAGGTGATAGTGGACTGAACTAGAGTGATGGCTGTGTATTATCTTGAATTAAAGAATTGAGTGTGTATCCACCTACCTTTTTCCTTTTTCTTTTCAAAGTTTAAAATAAAAATAAATGTAGACTATAGTAATTTCTAGATACTTTCCTCTTGTGCCCTACTCCTTCACTATGAGCCTCTTCTTTTAACAAAGAAATCTACTGACACAGTAGCCACATCTGACAATATATGTAATGTTTCACACCCATAGTCTCCCACCTCTTTAACAAGAGGAAGCAGTTTTATTTCCTCATCTCTTATCTCTGGGCAAGATTGGTTATTATAATTCAGAGTTCCATTCATTTTATTGTTCCTTCCATTTATATTATTGTAATCATTGTCAATATTGTTTTCCTGGTTCAGCCTACTCCAGTGTATTGGCAGTTCATACAAACCATCCCATGTTTCTCGGAATTCCTTAAATCCATCATTTCCAATGATATAGTAACATTCCATTCATGTACTGAAATGTATTCAGCCATTCCCATATCAATGGCATCCATCTTGTTTCCTTTTCTTTTTTTTTTTTGCTACTAGAAAGAGTACTACTGTGCATATTTTGGTATTGTGTTGGACTTTTCTGTCTTTGATCTCCTTGGTGTATAAGTTCAGCAGAGTGATCTCCCAAAGGATGAGAATGATTTAGCTGCTTTTCTTGAAAAATTCCAAATTGCTTTCCAGGATGGTTGAACCAATTCACAGCTCCACGTACAATGTATTCATATGCCTGTTTTCTCCCAGCTCCTCTAAGGCTGACTGTTGACATCCTTACCAATTTGCCACCTAACATTTACTTGCCATGACTCCACTGAATTTGGATGCCCACCTGGGTAGTGGGAAGCAAGGACTGAGGGGGCAGAAATAGGTTGTTTGGGTGACACTGAAGGTAAGTCACCTGGAGCAGGCTCCCTTCCCATTGTGACCTGGTGGCACTGTTTGCAGCTTTCTAAAACAGCTGCTGTCCTTCAGAAATCTCATAGGCACAATTGTTGAAAAGTTGCACTTCCCCATAGTAGGTTGGGTGCTCTATGGAACAGCACACATTCGCATTATTGACCTGGACCTTTCATTTTGAGGTATCATATGGTACACAGCTCATTAGCTATGGTTGGTTAGCTGCCTTGATTGGAGCATGGGGCAAATGAGGACAGAGAAACAAGATGTAGTTCTATGTTGGGACAGTTGGCTTTGCTCCATTCCCTAGCCATGGCCTATATCCCTAGACATGTCAGCTACCACTCTAAGGGGTACTATTAGAGTCCAGAGGGGGGGACTGGGTAAGAGAATATGGCTGCCCTTGTGGACTCTCAAAATGCAAGTCTTACTAATGAAAAGTTAATAGTGTCTTTGACTTTATATAAAAGATACCATGGGCTTACCCAGAGGAATGTATTCAGACCTCCCAAATGGCTGTGGATTGCCTTATGTTTCATATTTATATCCATTTTTGGCATATACTTTCAATCTGTATATATTATAAGTTCCTAAGTTAGGTTGGATTCTGTTTTTGCCTCTAGTTCATGGCTGATCAATATGTGCTGAATAAACCAGCAAATCTCTAGTTTGAAAGGACTATCCTGCTACCATGTAGTTCAAGGAAAGATTGCTCACTTGCTCTCTCTTGATAGATTGCCCCTTAGAGTTATTGGACTGCTAAAACAATGAGCTTTCAATAGGCCATTTTTGAAATCTTCCCTCCCTCTCTCCTAAATGAGCCCTCCAGATGGACTGGCGGTCAGCCAGATCATTTAAGGATGGCAGATATTCTAAAACGTTTTTATTCACTTAAATGTTCCAAAGGTCCTTGCAAAAGAGAAATCTTGATGGTCTGTCTAGGATATAGACAGTTTTCCAACCCTTTCGCCTGCATTTTTCTATGTATACTCTATTAATTGAGTTTCATGGTAGCAAAGTTAAAAAAATCTTAGAGAGGTTGCTGAAAGATTTTAATTTTTCAGATTCTTCTGTGACAATGGTGATTTAATAACAAAATCACCTTTATTTAGAATCCAACTAAAATGTGTGTGTATGTCTCTGAATAACTGAGCTAATTATAAGCTTTCCCCAATATTTCCCTGGAGACTATAGTAAAGCCTCGCTAACTCAGACTTACTCCAAGATAGAAATCAATGATTTATCTCTAAGACTCATGCAAAGCACCAACCTAAGATTCCCTGCTGAAAGCACTTTGTGTCTCTTTTATGCATTTATCATACTTTCCCGTCTTTTATATTTATTTATAGGCACATTTTATTTCCCTGCTTAGATTATAAGTTCCTTGAGAGTAGGGACCCACGTTTTACTCATTTTTGTCTATTCAGTGCCTAGGACAGAGCTTTATATACAATAGGCACTTGATAGATATTAGTGAGATGAATAAGATACAACATTCATTCCGAAGTATGAGTAAATACTTATAGACAAAACAATTAGCTGGCATAGCTTCTGTTAATATCGCACCAGTGTTTTCCCCCAAAACCTCATCTGACATCTATGTGACCTTGGATCCTTGAAAACTACTTGCCAGAGGAGCTTTTCCTCAGGGCCTGACGAAGTGTAGGTCTGTCGAAGGGTAAGAGGTTAGTCACCAGAGCGTGCTTGAGCCATAAAGTAACTATATTTGCAGCTAGAGTAACTTAAGACCCTCTAGCCAAGGCATGGAGGATCTCTGTCATTGGAGGGAGTGCTCATACCAATGAAATCATGGATCCTGCACGTCCTAGAGTATGCCAGTAGAGGGAATTGTCAAATCCTCAAGCAAAGTACCGTGCGTGTGGTCAACAAACTTGAAAACAATAATTGCTGATGATAATTTCCAATGTCAGGAAAATTTGCCTCCTGATCTTTGAAAAGTGACTATATTATGAAAGGTACTAAGGTCTCTAAGTCCCCTTCCTGTTCTAAATCTGTGAGCCCAGGAGAGTTAACATTTGATTGTTGGCCTATACCTTTTTCAGGCCTGCTGCCTTTGGAAGTCCTGTCTACTGGCCAGCATCCTGGGAAGTGGCCTTTCTTCTGGCACTTCAAGGGCAACTGTCCGGTGGCCTGAAATAGCTGACATCACCTGTGAAACAAGAGCCATTGATTTTCTTCCCCTTCGTGGAATCAGCATCATTATTTTGAGCAATCAATGAACAAGGAACTACTGATTAGCAACCAGGGCAGCTGCATATGCATTTAATATTCTCATTTTGTACATAGTGGATTGAGGATTAGACTGGAACTAGATTGACCCGAGTTCAAATGTTGTCTCTCAGTGGCCATGGACAGGTCAAAACCTCTCTGAGCCACAGGCAGCTCTAGGACAAGAAGTTATGGTTAGAGAATGATATGCATGGTGTTGAGTTTGACATATTGACTTTTTGTATCTGTAATTTGTAATTCTCCTCACCCCTCACTTCTCTTCCTTCTCCTCACCCCTCACGCCGCCCCTAATGGTGGTGGAATATTATATTAACAACAGCCATTTGTGAAGAGTTTGGCCAACCTTGGAAGAAAGGATCCATGGGCAGTATTATTACTGTATGTTGAAAGAAATCCAACTCCTTTTCTTTCATCCCTACCACAGGCACAAACTCCATGTGGTGTGTTTTTGATTCCAAGGACTGTTTGCATTTCTCGGTGGTTTTAGCCCATTAAATGTCTCAACCTATGAAAAAAACCAGGAGGAAGGAAATATAGCTCTGGGTACCAATCACACTGGCAAAGGCACTAGAGGTCTGTGCAGCTTCCAAGAGCCCCTGGCTGCTAACACTTCTGTGGCAGCACAGCTGAATACGTGGCTTAAATGAATTCCAGTATCCTGACACACTGTTCTTACTGTCTGTCATCTGAATACTGAACTGTGTCAGATACACCTTTCCTATCTTGCAGCATGTGGTGAGATCCATTGAAAGCCTTAGTGCCTTGAGACAATTAGGATGTCCTTTTATTCTAATCCCAGCCAAATGTAGTCTCATCTGCTTCTGGGGAAAAATGGAAGGACTTGATAGCTCTCTGTATATTGATGTTAGAAGGAGTTGGTGAAGTTTGCCATGTTCGAAGGTTAGGGCTGAGATTGTGGTTTTCCTTGAGGGGAAAACATCTATTCCGAGCAGGGAAAAAGCCCCATTTTTCTTCTTACTATTTTCTAAAATACAGGGGTCTCTAATATGACAGCAATGGTTCCATGACTGTGCCTTTAATGGAGTGAGCAGATTGCAGTAAGAATGTGATGCTGTTCAGTAAATGTAATGACTTTATGAAGATAAATGTTTCCCTTCCGAGGCCCCTTCTTGTCAGGATACATTTAATACCACCATCGCTTTGAGGACTAAATTCCTGTAGCACTTTGCAGCATATTAACATGTTTTCCTCACCACATGAAATTGCACGAAATAATAATGTTTCGGCATCCCCTTGTACATTTTTATTACTGCCAATGAATAGGAGGAAATTAACTATTATGGCCAACATTATTCACAGGGACAAATTCCTAACTCATTTCCCGGAGAATAATAAATAACAAAATGAATAAGATGCCTTTAATTTCACATGTGAATTATCAAAGATTCCTCCAAGCCACAGAAGAGAGCCAGTCATGTTTATCTGCAAAATACAAATATATGGAAAACATTTGCCATGGCTGCCTCAATAATACCCAGTCTGCTTTGGCCTCCTTTGCTAAACAGCAGTGCACCACTTCTTGTGAATGTCCCAAGGGAACCGTTGTCTCATTTCGAGATCCCCTAGGTGGGTCAGGGCTTTTTACCCTTCTTTGGATCATAGACCCCTCGGGCCATCTAAAACATATGAACCCCCGGCTCAGAATCATGTTTTGAAATGAATAAAATAAAATACATAGGATTACAAAGGAAGCCAATTCTAGTGAAATAGAGTTGTCTATATATCTATATATAATATAAAGAAAACAAACCACAAAACCTCCAACAAGCTCATGGATCCCAGGTTAAGAACCCTTGCTCTAGGGAAATCTGGCACACCCTGTAATTATAAACTTGAGAAGCTATGATTAACATTGACATTTTAGCCAGTTTAAGGTTCTCATATTGACTTTTATTCTATAGACTTCCTAGAGGCAAAAATTAACATGGGTCAACTCTATAAAAATTAATTCCATTATATGAAAAATCCCTTGGTAATGACAATATTCTAAGCTTGGCCAATAACTTATTTATTTTGAGCGTGCTCAAATGCACCAAAATTCTAGGCTAGTAAATTAACATGGATACCCATTTGTAGTTTGTTATCATTAGATGTCTGACCTGGAAGGGACCTCAGTGATCACGTAGTCCAGTCTTGCTGATTTATAGAGGAGGAAACTGAGGCCCAGAGAGGGAAAGAGGCTTACCCAAAGATACATAGCTAATAAGGGGCCGGACAGGGATTAAAACCCAGGACTTAAGAATCTAAATCCAGTGCCCTTTCCACTACTCTAACAAACCTCAAGCTATACTATAAATTTGATTAATTCAGCAAGCACTTATTAAGCACCTATTGTGTGCAGCATTCTACACTAGGCACTGGGAGTACAAAGATGAATTCAAACAGTCCTTACTCTCAAGGAGCTGGTGTTTCACTGGCAAAGGATCATCAGAGATTGAAAATGTGTAAACAGGATAAAATATTTCTGTATTTGGTAACTTTTTCAGATATTGTCACCAGCCCTATTTAATACCTGCTACTTATAGGCGCTGGGTATGCAGAGAGGTGTAAGATAGAATTCCTACTCTCAGGGAGACTGCAGTTGAGTTGGGTTGCCCTTGTAAATAATGATTCTAAAGTGCATATGTTAAGCCCTAGGAGTTCAGAAAAGGGTGCAGGTGCCAAGGACTATACTACAGTGGTGGGGAAGAGCTCATAGACGGTGCCATGTAATGCTAATAACTGACATTTATATGGCAAGCTTCAAAGTCTGCAAAGTTCTTATCTCATTATCTCATTTAACTCTCACAACAACCACAGGAGATGAATACTGTAGGTATTATCTCCATTTTAAACAGGGGGACACTGAGGCTCAGAAGTTGTTATCTATGGTAAGAGTGCTAGTAAGTGACCCAGGTGGGGAGTGGAAAGTTGGACAATCTGTGTACAAGTAGCAGCTCCGTGGCTTGTATTCAACATTTATTTTATTTACCAGATGTATGATTTTATGCAAGTCACTTGACGTCTCTGGGCCACAGTTTCCTCATCTGTAAAATGAGGAAATTGGGCTAGATGATCTCTAAAGTCCCCTCCAGTTTTAAAGCCATGATCTCATAAATTGAATTTGGTGAATGTTAAGCCAAACACAGAATAGCTGTCTGGAGAAAAGGAAGCCAAACAAAATTAAAAAAAAAAACCAACTGTGTCATATCAATAATGGCATGTAGATAAAGAGAAGGCAGTGCAACTTGGCTTGGCCCTTTCTCTTGGTATGGAAGAGATTTATGAAATAGAATTTAGCACAACCCATATTATATGCAAAAGCATTAAAGCTAAAGCTATCTTTTGTCACTTTATTTTAAAAATTTTATCTTTTGTTATTTTAACATTCTTTTCTTTTTAAATTTTGAGTTCTAAATTCTCTCCCTCTCTTCTATCCCTCCTCTACCCACTGAAAAGGTGAGCAATATGATATCAATTATACATGTGAAATCATGTAAAACATATTTTCATAATAGCCATGTTGCAAAAAAAGCAAAAAATAAAGTGAGAAAATTATACTTCAATTTGCACTGAGTTCATTAGATCTCTCTGTGGAGGTAGATTGCATTTTTTTTCATCATGAGTCCTTTGGAATGGACTTGGATCATTGTATTGATCAGAGTAGCCAAGACTTTCACAGTTGATAATCATTACAACATAGCTGTTTCTGTGCACAATGATCTCCTGGTTCTTCTCATTTCATTTTGTTCATATAGGTCTTGCCATGTTTTCCTGAAATCCCCCCCAACCTTGTCATTTCTTATAGCACAGTGGTATATCACAATCATATACCATAGCTTGTTCTGCCAAGAACATTCCCCAATGGATGAACATCTCCTCAATTTCCAAATCTTTGCCACCACAAAAAGAGCTGCTTTAAATATTTTTGGACATATAAGTCCTTTTCCTTTTTCTTTGATCTCTTTGGGATACAGACCTAGTAGTGGTATTTCTCAGTCAAAGTCATAGTTTTATGGCTCTTTGGATATTGTTCCAAATTGTTCTCCAGTATGGTCGAACCAGTTCACAACTTCACTGACAGTTCTTTAGTGTACCTATTTTTCCCTCATCCCCTCTAGCATTTGTCATTTCTGATAGGTGTGAGATGATACATCAATGTTATTTAATTTGCATTGCTCTAATCAATAGTGATTTAGAGCATTTTTTTTTAAGTGAGGGAATTGGGGTTAAGTGACTTGCCCAGAGTCACACAGCTAGGAAGTATTATGTGTCTAAGGCTGGATTTGAATTCAGGTCCTCCTGACTCCAAGTCTGAAACCCTATCCACTGTGCCACCTAGCTGCCCCCAGAGCATTTTTTTTCACGTGACTGTAGATAGCTTTGATTTTTTTTTCTTCTGAAAACTGCTCGTTTATATCCTTTAACCATTTATCAGTTGGCAAGTGGCTCCTATTTTTATAAATTTGACTCAATTCTATACTCTATGTATATTTGAGAAATGAGGCCTTTATCAGAGAAATTTACTGTAAACTTTTTATCTTCATTGTCTTAAGGTACCTTTTAGCAAAATGTAGTTTCCCTGATTATTTCTTTTCATTAGGTCTAATTTTGCTTTTGCTTTGTCTGAGATCATGATTGCTACCTTTCCTTTTTTTTACTTCAGCTGAAGCATGTTAGATTGTGCTGTAGCCTTTGTTTTAGCTTTGTGTCATTCTTTTTCAAGTATGTCTCTTGTAAACAACATATTTTTGGGTTCTGCTTTTTAATCCATTCACATTCGCAGCTATGATTACTAACTCTGTATTTCCCTTCATCCCATTATCTTCTCTCTCTGTTTTTATTCTGCCTCTCCTCCAAAGTCTATTTTGCTTCTAACTACTGCCTCCCTTAAGCTGTCCTCCCATTTATCATTCCCTACCTCTTTCTCTCACCCTCTTCCCTTCCTATTTCCTTATTGGATATGTTACATTTCTATATACAACTGAGTGTGTGTGTGTGTGTGTGTGTGTGTGTGTGTGAATTTATATATTTATATATATATGTATATATTCTTCTTTGAACCAATTCCTATGAAAGTGAGGTTTAAGCATTGCATACCATTCCCCCCCATTTCCCCCTGCAATATAAAAGCTCTTCCTTGTGCACCTCTTTTATGTAAGAAAGTTTTTTGCATTCTACCTTTCCCTTCCCCTGTCGTCCCAGTGCATCATCTTTCTCACTCCTTTTTTTTGAGATTATTCCAACATAATTAACTTATACCCATGCCCTCTGTTTATGTAAACTCCTTTGAACTGCCTTAGTAATGATAAAATTCTTAGGACTTATGTTTATAATCTTCCCATTTAGGAATGTAAGCAGTTTAACTTTATGGAGTGTCTTATGATTACGCTTTCATGTTTACCTTTCTGCACTTCTCTTGAGTCTTCTGTTTGGTTGTCAAATTTTCTATTCAGCTGCTCTTTTCATCAGGAATGCTTGAAAATCCTTTATTCCATTAAATACCTATTTTTTTTTCTCCTGAAGGATTATACTTAGTTTTGCTGGATAGGTGATTCTTGATTATAATCCCAGCTTCTTTGTCTTCTGGAATGGCATATTCCAATGCCTGTGCTCCTTTATGTGGAAACTGCTAAATCTTGTGTGATCCTGACTGTGGCTCTGTGATATTTGAATTGTTTGTTTCTGATTGCTTGAAGTATTTTCTCCTTGACCTGGAAGCTCTGGAATTTGGCTCTACCATTCCTGAGAGCTTTCATTTTGTGATCTCTTTCTGGTAGCAATTGGTGGATTCTTTCCATTTCTGTTTTACCCTCTGAATCTAAGATACCAGGGCAGTTTTTCTTCATAAGTATGTGTGAGCCTCCACCTCCATGACACAAAATTCTCTTGCTGACCTCTTAAGTTTTCTCACTCCAACTTTTTGTTGGCTCTGCTAGTCCACAATTTGATTTGAGGTGCTATTTTAATGTTGTTTGGAATAGAACACTGAAAGAATTCAGCTAGCTGGCTGCCCCTAATCCACCATTTTCTGCAATCCACCAAAGCTACTTATTGGAGATATTTAGTCACCCCCTCTTTAAGGGGGGGAATGAGACTTGCTATTTAAGAATAAAAAAAAATCACACCAGGCAAAATTAACTTGGTTGCTGAAGTTTTCAGGTCTTGCCAATGGCTCAGGAACCACAGGCAATGATAATAATTTATACTTTGAAGTACTTTCTCCCATAATGACCCTAGGAGATCACCAGTTCAAGTATTATTGTCCCCATTTTACAGATGAGGAAACTGATGTTCAGAGTTGGGGAAGTGGCTTTCTCAGATTTGTACAGCTAGCAAGTATCAGAGCTTGGGACTCCAATCCAGGAACTCTAGACTTCGAGGTCCAGCACATTTTAACCTTTACACCTATACTGGTGAAAACTTTATGAGAGGATATACTGAGAGAATTTTATAAGCTGAGATACCCTGTTCTTCATGGGCCCACCATCCTACCGTGAGTGGTTGAGGGGATGATCTGAGAGCCATCATGAAATAATGGGCAGTTTGTAGGCTTAAGAGCCATTGATAACTGGGTTCAAATGCTACCTTTGATAAAGCAGTGTGCTCCCGGGAAAATCACTTCATCTCTCTAAGTCTCAATTTTTCTCAACCATAAAATGAGGATAAGAATAGTAGGAACTCATATAGTTGTTATCCAATGAACTAATGCATGTAAAGCACATGGTGAGCCTTAAAGAGGCATGCAAATGTCAAATCTCTCCATCTGTTGGAATCCATAGGGGAGACTTGAGCAGTGATCAAGGTCACACAGCTAAGTGTCTGAGGTTGGATTTGAACTCAGGTCCTCCTGACTCCAGTGCCGGTGCTCTATCCACTGCGCCACCTAGATGCCCCTATATATCATTTTAAAGTTTGCAAAGTGCTTAAAGTTCTCATTTTGTCATCATGCCACTGGGAAGTAGGTGTTATTATTATCATCCCCATTTTACATGTGAGAAAACTGAGGCAAGCAAGGTCAAATGACTTGTATAGGGCCACATAGCTTGTAAAAATCTGAGATTGGATTTGAACTCAGATCTTCCTGACTCCAGGTCCAGTGTTCTATCCACTATGACAAATGGTTAACATAATATGAATCAAAGACTGCCCTCATCTATAGTATTAGTAAGTGAGGGTTTTTTTCTAAATTGTTTACTAAGGGGTAAGGAATGAGGGGCAGGGATGTAGGAAACTTGATTCTAATTGTGCCAATGCAGCAAGAGGCTGAAGGGGAGATATTAATGCCCACTCTCTGGATTTATTAGCCTTGGCATGCTTGCATCCTAGGGGACCAGGGCTATACCAGTTTTCACTGGTGGACAGTGTATGGTCTTAAGCCAATTCCTCCCTGAGCTAGTTAGATTTGTTGTCATTGTTGCTGAGTCATTTTTCAGTTGCATCTGACTCTTCGTGACCCCATTTGAGATTTTCTTGGCAAAGATGCTGGAGTGGTTTGCCATTTCCTTCTCCAGCTCATCTTACAGATGAGGAAAGAAGGCAAACAGGGTGAAGTGACTTGCCCAGGGTCACACAGCTAGGAAGTGTCTGAGGCCAGATTTGAACTGAGGAAGAGGAGTCTTCCTGAATCCGAGACCAGTGCCCTTGACTATGAAAGGGCACAAGATATCATTCTGCTTTATCCTGATCACTTCTAACATCATGTGACACAGACAACAATTGGCCTAAGAAGAGCTCAGAATTAATTAGAGAGCCAAGACTTTGTAATAATCACATTGATTTTTGTTTCCCCAATGCCTTTTTTAATCATGTGAAATGCTTGACTCGGATTCTTACCTGATTTCTTTCTGATGACTGGGATAGCCAAACAGCCTTTCTTGTTTGAAGTGAGAATCCCATACATTTTGAGGCACCACACGATGTAGACTAATTCTGTTGACATTCTCAGCTCCTAACACTTGTCATAGCTGAAATAGAATCAGAGGACAGCAGCGAGCTGGGAAGCGGGGCTGGCCTCCAAGGCGGGTGGTGGCAGCAAGTGCCCATGTGCTATGACTTCAGGCCTCCCTTGACACTCTCCTCCCACACTGTGAAACTCAAAATGTCTTAAACTGGATGAATTATCTTTCCCCCAGACCCATACTTTCTCTAAACTTCCCTGTTTCTCTTAAGGATGCCCCCAAGGTCATCTAGGTTTGTAACTTCAACATAGTTTTTCACTCCTTCTCTTCTCTCACTCTGCATATCCACTCACTTGCCAAATCCCATCTTTTCTCTCTCTACAACATCTCTTGCATTTGTCTATCTCCTCTTCGTTTGCACAACCACTCTCCTAGTTCATACCTTCACCCTTCTCCTGGGCTATGACAATTGCCTCCTACCTAGTCTCCTTGTAGCTGCCAAAGTGATTTTCTTTAGGCATAAGTTGAACCATGGCATTGATCTCTTAATAAATTCTAATGTCTCCATATTGCCTCTAGGATCAAAAATAAATCCCTCTGCTTAGCTTTTAAAGCCCTTCACAATTTGTTTCCAACTACCTTTCCAGCCTTATATGTTACTTCCCTTCCCACACTCAACAGTGTAGCCAAATTGGCCTTAATGCTGTTCCTCATGCGCAATAGTCCATCTCCTGAGTCCGTACTTCAACATTGGCTGTCCATTGTGCCTGGAAGGCACTCCCTCATTATGTCTGCCTCTTAGAATCTCTTCCTTCCCTCAAGTATCAGTTCAAACACACCTTCTACATGAAGCCTTACCTGATTTCCCACCTCCCCAACTGTTAGGGCCCTCTCTCCTTCCCTCCCTAGATTACCTTGTATTTATTCTGTATATACTTAAGGTACATACATGTTGTCTTCCCAATAAAATATAAACTCAAGAGCAGAGACTGCTTCATTTTTGCCTCTGTTCTCAGCCTCTGACACAGTGGAGGAGCTTAATAAAATGCTTGTTGATTAGTTAACTGTTCAATCATAGAGGGTGAAGGGACTTCTCTATATCTCTTGGTGTGTGCCTACTATACAAATGCTGAGTTCCTAAGATTATACAAGATTCTATGATAGGTTTGATCACATCATTTTGTGCACCAAGCCTTAATGCAACAATATCAAGTGAGACCTAAGTCAGGGAGATAGAATCTTAACTGAAGGAGTTCACCATTATCATCGTGGATTTCCTGCCCAAAGTCCAATGAAAGAGAGACTCTCCATAGATGGTGAAGTCCTTCATCAAAAAGAACAGACCTAAGAATACCATCAAGCCCTAGAACAACTAATGGTATTCTCAGGTCTGTTCTTTTTCGTGAAGGTCATAGAAATGAGCCACAGTTTATCAGGTGGACTGAATTTTATTGCCTCCATATGACTTTGTTGTGTTCATGTTCTCAAGTCATCCCCAAGCATTTGGAGGGTACCAAGATTTAAAAAAATGCAACCGTCCCTGACCTTTTCAGGCAGACGTGTACGTGGATAATCAGTATGTACAGAATATGAAATGAATACAAGGTAATTGGTGAGAAGGGGTGGGCATCAGTAATTTGGGAGATGAGGAAAGGCCTCATGGGAGAGGTGGTGTTGGAGCTGAGCTTTGAAGGAAACTAGGATTTCTGAGAGATGGAAGTGAGGAGAGAGTAAATTCCAGGCTGTTGTCTGTTCAAAGGCAGAAACAGACAATTCAGGGTTTTGTAATGGGAACAGCAAGAAGGCTAATTTGGCTGGACTGTAGGATGCATGAAGGGAAGTAATATGTGATAAGTCTGCATATATAGGTTGGTAACAGTTTGTGAAGAGCCTGGAGTGCCAGTCAGAGGAGTTTATGTTTGATCCTACAGGTTATAGAGAGTACCTGGAGTTTGAGTAGGGGAGTGACATGCTCAGATTTGTGCTTTAGAAATAGCAGCGTGGCAGCTGTGTGAAGGATATAGCGGCAGAAAGACCAACAAGGCAGCTCTTCGAGTCCTCGTGAAAGATGATGACGGTCTGAACCATAGAGTGGCTAGCTGGGCAAAGAGAAAGGGACTGATTAGATCTGTGGGGAGCTGAGGATTGTGAACCTGGGTGACTGCAAGGATGGATAGTGAGGCTCTCAACAAAAATAGGTCACTTCAGAATAGGCATGGATTAGGGGACAAAGAGTCCATGTTCTGTCTTGGACATACTGAATTTGAGATGCCTATGGAACATTGAGTTAGTTGTTAATGTGAGATACACACAAGGCCTTTGTCTGGATTCTAAACCAGTGTTCTAGCCAAGAGGCCACACAGGTTCTCCATATGTGAAAAATATTTATTCCTAAAGGCAATATGGGGAAATGCCCCCTAGCCTCAGGTATAGAACACACCCCATAAAACCGAATGTACTGAGATAGGTGAGTGCCAGTTTTTTAAACACAAAACATTGCACATTTATGGCTTGGCTTAAATTACCCCATTGTGCCAAATAAAAATGCAATATTGTACTATGCACGCCCCAGAGGAAAAACCTTGGTTTTGAAGGGGAAGTAATGGGAAGAATAGCATTAACTCTGACTTTACCTCTCAGCTGCTTGGTTCTTACCAACATGCCGTCATTCTAAAGATTCTCTTGGCTTCATCTCAACTCCTTGTGAAGAACTCTGCTGCATTCGCCCACAGAGGAGTTGAGAGGTTCATCTTCTAATGCCAGAGTAGAAGAAGGTCAGATGCCAGGTTGAATTGATGCTGGGTTGGTGGGCTAGGTACCCTTTGGGTCTTACTATCTAGGGACGGCATTGATACTGAAGCTTTACAACTGAATTGTAAATGGCTCTGGCTATGAAGGTTAGAGAGATGTAGAGGTAAGGAGCAGACCAGGTCATTTCACTACCTCAAGGAAGCATTTAGAGATTACTTATACCAGTTCTCATTTCCATACCACCTGCTCCTGTTTTCTGTTCTTGATGTTGAGGACTCTATCATAAGTGACTGTGTTATGGTAAGGCTGGCCAGCTGTTTCAGGCTGGGTCTCATATGGAGTTTGCTTTGGTAGGGTTACCACTGTGCATCATCTGGACCTCTTATTTGCAGATTGAGAAACCTGATGATCATTTCACCCAAGGGTAATCCAGCAAACATCTATTAAACACCAGCTGTGTGTACACAAGGCACGTACTGGGTGCTGAGTCATTCATTAGGCTCTGGTGCATTCATTCATTCATGCTACCAAACTTATAAGAGACTAAATTTTAACCAGAATTTAATTTAGTTTACAGTGAGACATATAGCTGCCAAATGTACTTGAAGCATATCCTCATGTCATTCTTGTATCCTCAGTGCCTAGCAGAGTTTTTGGCATACAAGAGGCACTTAATAAATGTCAATTGATTGTTTGATCAGCAGAACCTACCTGGCCATGAAGCAACTATGAACTCTGCCCTCTGCTGATGCTTGAATGGAGGGATGGTGTAAGTAAGAGGGAACTGCTTGGTCCCCTGTGGTGGTGAATACCAGCAGGAGAGCCAGCAAATGAGAAGTAGGATAAAAGGGCCAACAGGTGCTGTATGCTGTTGTTTATTGGGCTAGCTGAAATGCACGTAGTGCTTTAAGAGGAAGCCAGGTTGAATTTTCCAATTGAATAGCCACCAGTTACATTGGAAAGTTTTCAGATGAAACACCTTTTCTTTCCCATGACATCTATTAAAGCACTATACGAATAGCTAAGGTCCCTTATCTTGGAGGTCAGACCTCTGCCATTAGATTGGTGAAGAACGCACAGCAAGTGTTTGGATTTGGGGAGAAAAAAGTCCAGAATAGAGGGAAATGACATCAGAATGCTCTTTGAAAGATGCCAGCCAGTACCTAGCACATTAAACGATGCTTGTTGATTCCAGGATAGCATTTGATTAGTGTAACTCACTCTTTCCAGGGATGTGTTTATCCCAGTTTTGCCATTGATTATTGGCGTGATCTTAGACAAATCACTTGGGTCCCCTGGGCCTGTTTCTTCATTTGTAGAATAGGAGAATTGGCGTAAATGGCAGCCCCGATCCCTTCTAGCTCTGCATCTCTGATCCCAAAGACAATGCCTGAGCAGGACTGGTTGACTGAGTAGTTGTCTTCTCTCAGAAAAGCCATACTGCTATAGCAGCTTAGAGATGCTTGAGAGATAGGTAATGTATAAATCCAATTTATAATGACAGCCAGTTAAATCACTTTGGGAAAAGCAGCCATCACTGTTGTTACATCTTTCCAGGTCAGACAAAGATTGCCTCAATTCCCTGCATATCTCTAGCTCGTCTCAAACTGATGGGAGCCTCAGCTCCTTTCCCATATCGTTTTTTTCCTGTTGACCTGGATTCTTGTAACCCAGTATTGATTGGATCTTTAGCTTCTGGCCACCTTATATTCATTGTTGCCTCTTATAACCCTTGTGTTCCTTCATCTCAGGCCTCGATTTAAAGGTAGAGAGGGCAGGGATCCCATTGATCTTCTGAGTTCAGAGCTCTATGTGCAGTAGGTGGTTGAGAAATGGTGGCAGATTTGACTTCCGGTTTTCTTACCTAACCAAATGGCTTTCTGGGGAGTGAGGAAGGGGACAGAAAGTCCTTTGTCCAAAAGAGCCCTGTGATATGACTTTATTTTATACTTTTCTTATACTTTCATGGGTGACATTTGTCTCTCAACCATGTGTCTTTGGAATCAACAAAATTTTATTAAGTGCCTTTCATGTACAAGGCCCCATGCTTGCTGCTGTGAGGGGAACAAAGATGAATAAGATGCCGTCTTTTTCCTTATGACACTTCTAGTCTAGTGGGTGGATAAGACAGGCATGTAAATGACTATAATACAAAAAAGGAAGGACTAGAAAGTGCAATCAAAGGTTGCAGCTTGCCAGCCTGGAATGCAAACAAGGAAATGAAGCTAGGACCAAAGAATATGGTGATACTGGAGGTTTCATAAGTTTTCATTGATGGGGGAAAAAAGCTGCCTTCTCTGTCCCATTTTTGAAAGTTTTCCAGGGTTTTGGAACTTAATGCCTTTTTCTTTTGGAAAAAAATGACTTCTCTTTCTTTGTCAATACACTACTGCGTGTGTTTTCTGACAGCAGTGACTCTAATTTGCCCATGGCTACTTCCCTTTTCAGCTGACTGCTATTTCCATAAATAGTATGACATGTTTTCTTACAAAACAGTGAGACTGCAAAACAGAGAAGAAGGGACAGTGACAAATGAAAAAGATTGCTTTGATCAGACCGTTGATATCAGTTCAATCAGTATCTGGCAGCACTATACAATCGGGCATTTTGTTTTTGGTGCTGAGAGACCAATATTCTGATCTGGACTATGTGGTAATCGTTCAGAGTAAACCAATGGGGGCAGGGCTGGGGTTGTGGGCCTCTTGTCTTGGTTGGAGTGACACCTACAGTTTATTTAGCTTAGCATGGCTCTTAACTAACTTCCATTGGCCTTAGTAGATACTCACATTGACTAAAGCTGGATTATAATCTCCATGAATGCATATGCTCATTCTTCTTGTCCAAATTTTACTCCTCTTAAAAGGTCTACTCAGAATCTTACAATTTCTTGGACATCTCCAAACCCTACTGCCTGCATCCTGGCTCTCCTCTACCTCCCACAAGAAGTGGGACTATGTCCCCTGGGCCCCTGGGCTCTTACAGATGAGCTTTTACTTTATCTCGCCATATGACTAGCCTCTTCAGTTCACCTTCTGCTCCCCTTTCCAACTCAAGCTTTTCTGTATGTTTTATCTTTTGTTATAGACTGTAAGTTTCTTGAAGGCCAACTGTTTTGCCTTTGTGTTTGTATCCCCCGTACTTAACATAGTACTTGGAATGTGGTGTTTAATAATCTTCCTCCCTCCCTTCTTCCCTCCCTCCTTTCCTTCCTTTCTTTCCTTTCTTCCTTCCTTCTCCCTTTCTTCCTCTCTGTCTTCCTCCCTCTCTTCTTCTCTTTCTTCCTCCCTCCTTTTTCCTCCCTCTCTTTCCTTCTTTTCCTCCTTTTTCTTCTTTCCCTGCATGCTTTGGCCCTCATTCACCTCCCCCTTAAAAATTGCAATAATCATATATACAATGTTGATCTGGATCTGTGATTGTATCAGTGTAGGGAATTTCCATTGTGAGGATTTACTTCACGGATGCAAATCACCAACTAGTCTGTCTTGGTTTTAAAGAGTTGCCTGAAGCACTTTTAGTGGTAGAATGAACAAGAGTGGGGGGGGGGGTGAGATGCTGGAAACCTGAGTACAAATCTCAGCATTTCCATTTACTCTTTGTGTGCCCTTCGTGTGTCACTTAGTTTCTCTGAGTTTTATGACTTCTTTTATGCTCTAAGAGAGTGTGTGTGTGTGTGTGTGTGTGTGTGTGTGTGTGTGTGTGGGTATGTATCTATTTGCGAGAAGATGAATGACTTGGCCGTGATCCCATAGCTACTATGTGTCAGTCAGATACGGGTCTTTGAGGCTGCAAGGTGGTAATACCTCCTTATAATTGTATAGCACTTTACAGTTTAAAATTCCCCCTAGGAATTTTTCTAGAGAAATGAAAGGAAAAGGAAGGGAATAAGCATTTATATAGCACCTACTATGCGCTAGGCACCGTACTAAGAGCTTTGCAAATATTTTCTTATGTGATCTTCACAACAACCCTGGGAGGTGGTGGTGGTTGTGGTTGTGGTTGCATCATGTCTGACTCTCCATGACCCCATTTGGGGTTTTCTTGGCAAAAATACTGGAGTGGTTTGCCATTTCCTTCTCTAGCTCATTTGACAGATGAGGAAACTGAGGCAAACAGGGTGAAGTGACTTGCCCAGGATCACACAGCCAGTAAGTGTCTGAGGCAAAATTTGAACTTAAGAAGATAATTCTTTTTGACTCCAGGCCTGGCACTCTATCAGCTGTGCCACCTAGCTGCTCCATTTCATTATCCACACCCCTCCAGTTGTCCCCATTTTACAGTTGAAAAAATAGAGGCAAGCATAGGTTGGCTTGCCCAGGGTCACATAACTAATTTCTGAGGCAGGATTTGTCTTCAGGGCTCCAGGCTCAGTGCTCCATCTACTGTGCCACCTAACTGCTTCTGCAGAGGGAGCCAGGCTTAGCCAAAAGAGCAGTGGCACTTCCAAGTTCCATTCAGATTCTGGTACTCTCTCCATCTCGCTTTCCTAAGTCTCATTTTCCTAATTTGCAAAATGTGGATCACTTGTCTCCTAGGAATGTTGTATGAAAAGTGCTTTGTAATCCTTAAAGTAAAAATGAAATGTAGGGCTTTCACAGATACTTGAAAGCAAGGAACCCTCCATTTTTTTTAATGAATAATATTTTGGCATGAGATCTTGCCTGAGGGATAGCCTTCGCACTAGGCTAAATCACTGAAGTCTACATATAGTGCCCAAGGTGTCCAGGGAGTGCCGGTCTTGTCCTCATTCATGGTCTATTCTCCTGCAAGCATTTGAAGTTACTTCTGTGAGGAAACTCTTTGTTTCCTGCATTGTATCTGATTTAAACATTTTTGGAGGGGTAATGTTTTCCCCTCCAAACAATCTGGTGTTCATCTTATACAGTTCATTAAGAGAGGTTTAAAAAAACCCACGAAAAGCCCCTTGCACATTTGCACTCCCAAGGAGCAAAAGGCCTTTTACTGAGTTTACATTCCTTATTACCTTACTTTCAGCTCCCTTTCACCTTGTATCTTATTACAATAATGTGCCATTGTGTTTTACAATGCAACTATAATCTTGGAATTAAATGTTAAGGAATTACATTTTGAGTAGGCTTCAGGGAGACCTTTGATTTATCTTGTACTAAATACAACTCCTGTTTGAAGACAGGTTCCCATAGTTCTGTGCGTTTGCTACTTCTCAGAACCTTTAATCACAGAGAACCTTCCTCAGAGCTTTTTGTCAATGAAAACTCCATAGGATCAAGTTGAAGAGTTGAGGGTTAACCATTCTTCCATTTTAGACTTCAGAGCTTGCCTATTTCAATTTTTAAGAGGAGAAACTTTTTAAAATAGCACTAAAGAAAAATAGATGTTTCATACTAAGCAGAGTCCAGACAGTAAAATCTGTCTGCCTGCCTCACACTGGCAAAAGCAGCCTCTTGTAAGCAAAACTCAGTATGATATCCCCTCCCTCATCCTGGTGCTATATTTTTTCTATTCAACTTCGGTTAGTGCTGTAACTGGATCTAGACATATACTTGGCACATAGTAAGAGAAGCAAGAGGGCCTCATTAATGACTTCATGATTGGGGAAAAAATGGAAGGTAATTGCAAAGAGCTTCAAAGATAGATTAAGAAAAGCTTTCACAGAACAATACTGAAGTGGGCACAGAGATTCAGTGCTTTCTGATATGAAAGGACAAACAATCACAGCATTCAAACTACAAAACAAGGCCAAAATTGTCTGGTGAACATGAGACAGGAGTCAGCATTGCCTTCCCTTTTGAGTCTTCTGGGTTTTAGTCTCTGTTGTTAAAGTGTGTATCTGACGTGTGGAAGGCTTATTGCATGGGAGATCGACTATTGCTCGAAATGGCTCTCTGATCCCCGTTACGTCTGGTCATTGTCCAGTGTCTAATGTTACCGTGATATATTCAGACATACACCGTTATTTCAAAAATGGAAACCAGCATGGAATTAATGACTGTTCTCTCTCAAGGCTCCAGTATGTACAGTCCAGAGATGAGCACGTACTGGTAAAAGAATGACATCTGCTTCCAGGCCTGTCAAAGCATCATCTCTGCCATCTGTATCTCTGGCTTCACAGGAAAGGCCATTGTCCAGCCACCTCCTCTGGGACTAAACCTGATCCTGCATTTCAATATACTCCCTTTAATAATTTTTAGTAGGAAAGCTCCAGCCATAGGCCAATATATTTTTCTTCTTAGTCCACATTTTCCATTACTGATCCCTTGCCTCTTCTAAATTATATAACCCTCCCATCAGTTAATGAGTGGTCCCCTTCTCTCAGCACTAGTAAAGCTTTAGGTGATGGGAAAGAAGTGGCAGAAATAGAGGAAACTGAATGATAAGAGCCCAGGCAACTCTCACCAATTTGGAAATCTTATAGCTGTACTAGAGCATAAAAGGACTCTGGTAAGTCAGTTCCTCCTTCTCCATTTTTATAGGCCGGAAACTGGAGATATAGAGAAGGGAAGTAATTTGCCTAAGGTCACAAAATGATAGAGTGAGGACTAGAACCCAGGTTCCTTGGTTGCTTGCAAAAAATACCCTTCTATGAACTGGAACACCCTTCTCCCTTAGTGCTGTCTTTCTTGAACTTTGTACCAAATCAAACTGATGGGTAGGGTTGAAGAATGACCAGTACCCTAGAACAGAGGTGGAAAACCTGCAGCCTTGAGGCCACTTGTGGCCTCTAGGCCGCAGGTACCCCACCCCTGCCCTAGAATCTTGCCTTTAGGCTAGCCTTGAGGCACAAGCCCTGAGACTTCCTATAGGTAAATGCTTCTTATAACAGATTCTTTTAGTGTTTGAGAAGGAACCACTCCCTCTTTCCCTACCACTTGGACAGGAGTAAACTAATTCTCTGTAGTGATTACTGTCATAGTGAAGTAATAATGTGAAATACTTAA
This sequence comes from Phascolarctos cinereus, assembly GCF_003287225.1. Classification (NCBI taxonomy): domain Eukaryota; kingdom Metazoa; phylum Chordata; class Mammalia; order Diprotodontia; family Phascolarctidae; genus Phascolarctos; species Phascolarctos cinereus. The sequence goes on from NW_027556291.1 coordinate 30,913,516, forward strand.
ATGATATGTGGAAGGAAGGCAGAACAAACAAGAAAGTATTTATACCTGCTGTGACATCCAGCACAAATGAGGTTTTTATGTGAATAGGGATATCGAGACCTGGTTGCTGAGTGACTGGTGTGGAACAAATTTATTTTAGCACACAGATATCTATTTAATTTTATGTTTACCATTTTTCTATAAAACTTGCAGTTACTGAGAATGACCCTAGATCCAAAGCTCTGGAAAGAAAGAAAAATTCTGTTTAAGTCTGTACACTTTGGAGTAGTTACAAACACTGTCGTGGGAAGTAACTCACATATGTTTCAAACTCCTAAGGTTGCTTCCAGCTCTATGGCTTTGAGACTCCCCTCCTCTGGATTTTTTACATCTGGCCAAAAGAGTGTTGAGGTGAGATGAATCTCATTCTCATTCTCTCTCTTCCTCTCCCCTTCCCCCTCCCCCTCCCTCTCCCTCTCCCCCTCCCTCTCCCCTCTCCCCCCCTCCTCCTCCCCCTCCCTCCCTCCCTCCCTCCCTCTCCTCTCCCCTCCCTCTCCCCTCTCCCCTCCCCTCCTCCCCTCCCCTCCCTCTCCCTCTCTCTCTCTCCCTCTCCTTCTCTCTCCCCCTCTCTCCCCCTCTCCTCTCATCTTCTTCCCTTCCTTCCTTTGCCCTTTGTCCCTCTCTTCTCTTTTTCACACAACCCTTCCTAAGTCAAGCATTTTATGAGGATTAGTAAGCACATGGATTTGGGAGGAAGTTTGTAGCTCAATATAAACATGTAAAACTATTGAAAAGGGCTTCTCCATTAAGGATATACATTTCAACAGTATCTCTAAAAATATAGACCCAAACACATGTATTTCTGCAAAGAAAATGGAATTGGCTTATGCTGCTTCCTTTTCCTGGGCCCCCAAATTGGGCTTATTTGACCTGAGGTTTTCTTACTTGACAATTCTGCACACTGCAGATAACAGATTGAGTTGCATTATTGAGGATCAGCCTAGCTAAGTACAGAGAGGCTCTGGCCATAGGCAGACCAAGTGGTGATGAATTTTTTGGCCATGGCACCCCTTGGACCCCGAATGTAAAGAGAGAAATCAGAGAGGAAAAAGCAGAAGAAAAGGAGAGAGATGAGTGTTACTGAAGTAGATGCCCAGTAGTGAAAGAGGCCATGTAGTCTGCTGTGGCCTGTGGCCTACCAGAGAGAATGGGAGGTCTGTTCCTCTTTCCTGTGGTTCCCACAGTTTCAGCCTCTTCAGGTCAGGTGTAGGAGTCTAAGAAAAATGACCTGTCCTTGTTAACATTTCTCTAGTCTGCTCCTCAACAGCCCTTGAGATTTGGAGACCCAAACTATGCTTTTCATTTTGTAAGCTAAGCCTGATAATCAGAGTTTCCAGTAGTGAGGTGGTTGTTCTTAAGGGACAGACTACTTTGGAATCAAAAGGAATCCCCTTTTATTCTTCAGTCCAGTTGCATGGCCCATTTTAAATGGATACTTGGAGAATTACTGATCACTGAGGCACTTGTCAGGAGATGAAACACACTGAAATAATTATGCCTGTGCTCTGCTTTCCAGGCAGTGTTTGCAGTGACCATTTTTACATAAAAAAGGAGGATCAATATGTATACATATACAGTATGTCTGTCTGTGAGTCTACATGAGACTCCAAATATAGTACCATAGGCTTTAGAGTAGAAAGTCTCCTTAGAGACCATTGTAGCATAGATTTACTGCTTATTTAGGCCAGGTGTTCCAAACCTTTTTTTTTTTTGTCCTGAATCCCTTTGATAGTCTGATGAATCCCATGGCTCCCTTCTTAGAATAATGCCTTTATTTTCATTATTTCATCATTTTATTTATTTATTTTTAGGCAATTGGGGGTAAGTGACTTGCCCAGGGTCACACAGCTAGTAAGTGTTATGTGTCTGAGGCCGGATTTGTACTCAGGTCCTCCTGACTTCAGGGCTGATGCTCTATCCACTGTGCCACCTAGCTGCCCCCAAGAATAATGCTTTTAAATGCATAAAATAAAGTCCATAGGATTACTAAGGGAATCAATTGTATTGAAATATGGTCATCAAAACATTAAAAAAAAAAATTTACAGATCCTAGGTTAAGAACTTGAGTTCAGTCCTTTCATTTTGTAGAAGAGGAAACTGAGGCCCAGAGAAGAAAGTGACTTGCCCAAGGTAATGTAGCCAGTAAGTGGCAGAGGCAGAATTTGCACCTGAGTCTCACTTGACTCTGGCCCTTTCCATTATGCAACACTGCCTCTTACTTGTAGAGCCATCATTTGAATTCTTGTAGGGGCCTATGTGTTGTGAAATAATCAGAAGGATATTCTGCGCAGTGACTTGTGTCCGAGGTCAGTTCCTGTGGATCATGACTACTAATTGGTGCTTCTGGAGGAGGGGCTTTTGCAGTGGTCATTATAGAGATTGTTGGAAATATGTCATATGAGATCCTGGATGAAATTAAAAAGAACACTGACCAAAGACCAAAATACCTGAATTCTACTCCCAGATCCACCACTTAGTAACGCTATGGTCCATCCCTTTCTTTGGACTTGGCCATAGATGATGGTTTAAGTTTAGCTCTGAAGTTACTCTTTTGGTTTTCATTACACTCATGAACTACTTCAGAGTTGGAAGAGGCCTTTAGAGATCACCTCTTCGAAGAACCTCATTTTATAGAGAAGAAAGCTGAAACCCAGAGGGGATTTCTCAAGGTTACATGGCGAATTAATATTGCAAAGGGATAGATAAAAAGAATTCCTTTTCAGTGGCATAATAAGATCCATCATTGGGTCGGTTCCCGTCTTACCAATTTGTATGTTTGCATGATAAACAGTTGGGGAAATCATTACTGAGCAAACTACAAGATAAACCCCCTTGACATTTGTTAATACTGTAAACACCATTTGTCGGCAAATGATAAGCTTTATTGATACCTCTAATGTGTGTATTTGTAAGAACAATGTTCCACAAAATATTCACATCTGTCAACCTAATGCAAACTGTTCTAAGTCACTGTCTTTTAATGCTGGAATTATGTGCTAACAAAAGAAAGAGCTGAAAATTAATGTGTTGCCAAAATTAGGTATAAATAATAATTTTGTTCAGCAAACAAGTGAAAATTCTTCTCTGCCAAAATCACACTCCCTAACCTACTACTGAACAAAGTCTGGGAATTGAGATTGGTTATTAAATCTGACCTTGATCAGATTTTTTATTAAGTCAGGAGAAAAAAGGGTGCTTAAAAGAGAGAGTTGTCATGGGATTAGAGTCCACCTACAGCAAGTTGTTTCCATGGCAACAAATCAAACACCATTTCCTCCAGCTCTGGTCTCCTCCTTCAGAACTATGAACTTAGCATTGAATAATTATAGCAAAATGCAGTAATGTGGCCTGAGAACCAAAAAAGAAAAGTAAAAGAAAATCAATCTGGAGGCAGTGATTTATGTTAAAATGACGATTAACCCCTCAACTTGGTTGTTTTGCAGCCTGTTCTTGTGGTGACAGGTCCTGTGTAGGTATTTGATTTTACAAATTGGAAGCATAATTCTTTTGGCACATGTACCCTAAAAAAAAAAAAAAAGGAAAAGTTGATCCATAATTCTATCCAAATTAATGAAGTCTGAAAGCTATGGGTAATGGCTAGAATAGAAATTCAGAGTTGTGTCAGTCTTCCAGAGGCAGTAACATATGATGCCTTCCCCGAATTCTTCTCATGTTTGAAGGATCTGAAAACATACTTGATCCTGGTGTGTGGTTAGTGTCCCACAACCAATGAGCTATCTAAATTCATAGGCTTCAATGTCACACTACGAAAATCTTGGTAGAAAGTTCAACTGGTGAGCACCATGCCACTTAGAACTTGGAGAATAATTAAAACTACTTACCTTATCTGTAGCCATGCCATATTGCTGTCTAATTGCATTCCTAGTGAATGATTCTTCTCCATTGCACTTACTGCAAGAGTTCATCTGCCAGATGACGTTAGGTGTGCTATTTCCCCTGTGGATGATTCCAGCTTCTCTTGAAGACTCTGCTATCTTGATGGAGAAAAAGACTATCTAAGTAGACATCTGGAAGCCCAAATCCCTATGGATTAGAGCATGGAAAGTATAAGCTTTTTGAGGGCAGGTACTCTGTTTAAGCATTTGTGGGCTTGAGTGACCTCCCTGTGATTTTAATCACAAAGTAGCAAAATATGAAAAGTCTTTCCAAAAATGGGATGATCAGACCCGAACGTGATATTCTATACCTGAGCTGGCCTGGGCAAAGTGGAGCAGTTTTATCATTACCCTGGTCCTGGAGACTATGCCTTAGTGCAGCCTGACTCCACCCTGCGAAGTAATTACATATTGTTGTGCATTGTTGTCTTCTTGTGTCTGTGTCCCTGTTTTATTTCTCCAAGTAGCGGGAAGCTACTTGAGAGCTGAGGTCCAATATTATATACCTGTTTCCCTCACAGAACCTAGCACGATACTTTGCACACAGTAGGTACTTTCAGGGATTCTTTTTGGGTTGAACTGAATAATACTGCATTTACTTCAGTTCTGTGAGGTAGAAAAGTGTATTTGGAGGTATAGCTGGAGACAGTAAGAAATCTACTAGGAGTGAACACTTCCTTAGTGTTACACTGTTTTGCTGCCTTCAGGGTCTAGGCCAAAAGAATACCCTCCAATGCTATCTATTTATCATTTCAGCAACTAACACTCCCTTGATAGGGTCTCACAGACCCCAGTTCATGTGAAATTCTGTTCTATATATTGAGTATGACCTTTGAAATCCAGACTGTATTATTGTTAAACTATTCATATTCATATATGACTGTGATAATAGACATATATGAAGTATTCATGTACTTTAACTGAGACTGAAATCTATATGTTATCAAAATAACTGGCTGAAAAGTGGGGGGAATCAGTTCAAACTGAGTAGTTTAGTTTCTTCTGTGAACGGAACAAAAACCCCATTAATTTTGACTGAAACTGCCTTGTGATTTTTAATCAAACTTGACTAAGCTGGGCTTAGTCTGTGCCTTAGTCAACAAGACTATAGACACACAGGCTTGGATTCTTGGAACGTGGATCACTCAGATCTGTAATACTTTACTATGTCCTGGAAACACAGGACTCAAAAAGACTCTCTAGCCGTCATGTAGCCCATCTCTTGATGCCTTTGTGGGAAAGCATGAAAACAAAATGCCAAATTCTCTTCTCCTCTCCTCCCTCCCCTTACCGTCCTGTGACATCTTGGGAATTGCATAAAATCTAATTTGGAATAAAGTAGCCAAATCTTTAAAGAGTCAGTTCCAATTGGAACAGATGTAGTAGATACCATTTTGCCCCATTTCTATGAACAAGGACAATGTTCTTCACTGGGGAAAGGAGCTGACCCAGGAAATAACATTGAAAAGAGCTGCCCTGAATGATTTCCTCATAAAATAAAAGAAAAATGATCCCTGCATTACACTTAAAGTGGTATTTATATGATTTTGGGTAATGAGAGCAATAATGATTATATTACTCCAATAATAAAAACAGAAAAGTACCGCACATCTGAACTGACCATATGGGAGACATAAGGACCATAAGTACATACACTTGGCGATGTTATTCCATTATGGAATGCTAGTTGCCACACAGGTAAGAGCTGTGAAAGTGGTCTTTCTTGGGGACCAGCTTCCCTCCTCTTTTTTGGGACTGAAGGAGTAAATGCAGTGATACCAGAAGTACCAGCAGTCTCTTTAGTAGGACTCCCATGGCTCTGTAATCTCATTGATGTCAATATTCCCTCCATGATGCAGATCGCATCCTATCTCTGCCTCCCCCTTCTGTATGATCCATGCCTTCTAAGTTGGCCTGAGAGAATCCACCCAGTATACTGGGGGCCTTCTTCAGCTTTTCTTTTTTTTTTTTGTACCAAGTATGCCCTGACTAGCTCTCCTAGATCTTAGCTGGCTACATCTGCCCGCCCCCTCCCCTAGGATCCTGAGTATCCTCAAGTGGTTCTCTTCTCTGATGCCTAGGCTTAAGCCCCCCACCAGCTGTATTTCCCCCATCGGCAGGGACCACTGTAAGAGCTGATTGATATTAAGTGGTTAAATGGAACTGGGCCACTATCCTTTCTTGATGTAACTTTGTCTGATAATGTCCTTTACTTTGCTTCTCCTACAAGATTCCTTGTTTGTAACGTTTTACAGCCTGTTTGTGCCTATCACGTAGTTTTCCTTTGTTCAAGGTAATTTCTTTGATGATTGTAGTGTTCCATGTCTTAAAATCATTGGATCATAGATTTTAGAACTGGAAGGAGCCTGAGAGATGCACAGTATTGCTGGAAAAAACATTAGTGTTAAATTAGGCTTTGTTTCAGGGAGCTTAGGGTTAGGAAAAGAGCTGTGCAATTTCTTAAAGGCAAGCCATACCATAGTCTTCCTCCTATTTAGTTCCAGGTTAGTTTATTGTCTCCATAGAATGTCTGTACATTTGTTCTTCCTCTCATGAATTTATTTTATTTTCATTTTTATTTAAGTTTATTTTCAAGGTTAAGCTCAGGTGCTGCTTCTTCCAAGAAGCTTTCCCTAATTTCTTCCCTCTCCTTCTAATGTCAATGCACTCTCCTTCCTCAAATTACCTTGTGCATATTTTACATGGAATGAAAGCTTCTTAAAGGGGAGCTAGCAGTTACTAGGGAGAGGCAACATAGGCTTTAAAATTTAAAGGATGCATAATGTGCTTGATTTCCTGCGTTTGTCAGTTTCCATTTTTGGCAACATGGTCATTAGGAAAAGCATTCTGGAACTATGCCTCCAGAGTTACTAAATTATACCTCCCCTTTGACCCAGAGACACCACTGCTAGGCCTATACTCCAAAGGGATCAAAGAAAGATGAAAAGGGACCCATGTGTACAAAAATATTTATAGCAGCTTTTCATGGTGGCAAAGAACTGGAAACTGGTAGAGGAGGGGTACTCATCGATTGGGGAATGGCTGAACAAGTTATGGTATATGAATGTGATGGAAGGCTATTGAGCTGTAAGAAATGATGAAGGTGATGGGAAGATTTGCATTGAACTGATGCAAAGTGAAGTGAGCAGAACCAGGAGAACATTGTATATGTTAACAACTATGTTGTAAAAATGAACAACTTGTTCCGAGACTGGAAAAAAATTTCATTTTTTTTCTTGCCCCAAACTCATATTTTTGTTTTTAATAAACTGTAATTTTTCTCCTCCCCCTCCAGTTGAATAATTAAGAAAATAAAAATAAAAACCTCATAACAAATATACATGCATAAGCAAAACAAATTCACACATAAATTTCGTCCATAAATTTGTGCTTTATTCTGCATTTTAAGTCAGGAGGTGGGCAACGTTTGTCATAGTCGGCCCTCTGGAATAGTGGTTGGTCATGGCATTGATCAGTTCTAAAGTCTTTCCAGAAAAAATTTATTTTTTAGGCAATTGGGGTTAAGTGACTTGCCCAGGGTTACGCAGCTAGTAAGTGTCAAGTGTTTGGTCTGAGGTAGAATTTGAACTCGGGTCCTCCTGACTTCAGGGCTGATGCTCTATCCACTGTGCCACCTAGCTGCCCCTCAAGGTTATTTTTCATTATAATGTTGCTGTCTTTGTATAAATTGTTTACCCAGTTCTACTCACTTCACTCTGCTTCTGTTCATAGGAATATCCCAGTTTAATTTATATTGAAAAATGGGCAACTTTGAAAGACTTAAATGTTTCTAGTTAACATTGTTACTATCCATGATTCCAGAGACCATGTGACCAAGAAAGCTAGCTGCCTCAAGACAGAGAAGTGATAGAGCAAATATACAGATTTAGTTTTGGTCATGGCCAATGAAGAAATTTGTTTTGCTTGATTATGCATATTTATTACAAGATTTTTATGTTTTGTTTTCATTGGAGGTAGAGAGAAAATGCTTGTTAACTGAAAAAAATGGAAAAAAAAAGAAATTTAGAAGATGCTGATAAAAATTACATTGCAACAGTAGTAAAATCAACAGAACTTAGCACCTAGTTAGTAATTAGATAAAATAGGAAAAATTCCTTCCTCTGGGTACCAGTCTCCATTAATCAAGACCCCAGGTCATTGCACAGCCTGCTAGTAGGGACTTGTATTCTAGGGTGCTTCCTAAACTAAATTTGACCTAAAAAAGTTAATTTAAAGCATTATTTCATAGTGTTTGGCCCCAGCGCCTTCTGTGAAACTTGGTGCCAAAATTGCTAGTTAGGGTTCTGTCAGTGATTCTCAGTTTTGTCTTTGTCTTTCCATTCCCCGTCATAGTGCCTTGCAATCAATCAATCATTCAGTCAGTGTTTACTAAGTACAAAGACAAAAATGAAACAGTCCCCAGGGGCAGCTAGGTAGCACAATGGATAGAGCACCAGCCCTGATGTCAGGAGGACCTGAGTTCAAATCCAACCTCAGACCAAACACTTGACACTTACTAGCTGTGTGACCCTGGGCAAGTCACTTAACCCCAATTGCCTAAAAATTAAAAAAAAAGAAACAGTCCCTGCATTCAAGGAGGGGTTCATTCAAGGTTTTCCTCAAGGAGCTTACACTCTAGCAGGGAAGATATGTACATAAATAAGTAGAAACGGGATTTTCAACATGAATGTAAGGTAATTTTTGAAGGCATGACAGCAGAATCTTGGGAATCAAGAAAGGCTTCATATATAAGGTAATGTCTGAGCTAAATCTTTGTGTTTTTTTGTTTTGTTTTGTTTTGCTTTTTTGGTGAGGCAATCAGGGTTAACCCTGACTTGCCCAGGGTCACGCAGCTAGTAAGTGTTAAGTGTCTGAGGCTGGATTTGAACTCAAGTCCTCCTGACTCCACGGCCAGAGCTGTATTCACTGTGCCACCTAGCTGCCCCATGTCTGAGCTAAATCTTGAAGGAGCCTAAGGGATGAAAGTGAAGGAAGAGATCCGTCCCAGGTCTGAGAGAAAACAAAAGTGCAGAGACCTGTAACAGAGCATTTTGTGTTAGGAACACGGAGAAGGGCAGTCTTGTTGGAGCCCAGAGTTTGAGGGAGGTTGGGCTCAGATTGTGAAGGGCTTTAAAAATGTCAAACAAATGGGGTTTTTATTTGATTCCAGACACAATGGGGAACCACTGGAGTTAGCTGAATAGAAGCGGGACTGTGGCTAGATCTGTGCTTTAGGAAAATCACTTTGGCACTTGTGTGGTGGGGTGATTGGGCCAGGAGTTCTTCGCCTAGGGTCTGGGAGCTTGATTTTAAAATATTTTAATGACTGTATTTCAGTAAAATTGGTTTTCTTTGTAATCCTACATATTTCATTTTATACATTTATACATATTATCCTCAGAAGGGGACCAGAGGCATTACCAGTTTGCCAAAGGGGTCCATGACACACGAAAGGTTAAGAACCCCTGTATTAGAGTGTGCAGAGGCTTGACACAAGGAGGCAATAACAGTGATGGCCATGCAAGTAGAGGCGTAGGTATATGATAAAAAATGCTTATAGAGTTGAATTGAATATACCCCTTTCCTGTCCTTTGTATATAATGATGGAGCTACTACCATATGAAAGGTGTGTGATTTGACGATTTTTTCCACTACTGGCTTTCAGTAAGCCTTCTACCTACTAGAGGAGGCGCTACCCTTTCATGGCTAATGGCTCCTATTTGCAAGGTGGTGATTGGATGAGGTTAGTTAGTGCTGTCTGAATATGGAACAAAACACAGTGTTATGTTCATTAGAGCTTGAACCTGCGAATTTGGCTTCATTAGAATCATATTCAAATTTGCTGAGATAACTGGCCAAGGATGTGATATGTGTATGTGTGTGTGCATGTGAAGTCATGACACTTACTGAATTTACAGTATAAGTTATATTAAAATTTTTTTTATCAAAATTTGAAAAAGATGAACATGAAGTGCCCTTTAAGCGTGGTTAGTGGCATGTCTATAAATAACAGAGCAGATTCTGCATGTGTCTGGGTATACAAATTGCTAATGCAGTCTTGGAGTCTTGGAGTCTTGGAGATGTGCAAGCACAGAGAGCAAATAATTGTAGTCAAGTGACTGCTGCAGTTCTGCCTTTCTATCAGCAGATGGAGTTACCCTCTTTCAATTTTCTGTGTAGCTTAACTCCTAACCAAAATTATTGTCTGAACACTAAGGTCCCCTAGGTTTCCCAAACTCCCATTTAAAGATCTAATCACCAGTGTTACAGTACAAGAAGTACCCTGCAGGTTGCAAAGAATTATTTTCATTCTGAGGAAGATTTGCTGATATTCTGCAGATTGTCAGTAACGGTAAGAGTAGCAGATTGTCAAATGTAAGTAATGGGGCCCTGAAACAGCTTTTGAAAAAAGCTTTGATGAAAAGTATGTTGTCTTAACATTCCACAGAGGAACAGAACAGCCTTAATGATTTTCTTCCGAAAGGAATACTAGGTGGATATGTATATTTCCTTCCCATCCATTAGCCTGACATGTTAAATTCATCTTTAAATTTCCCATGTATCTGTAAAATTTACCAACCTTGTTCACTGGATTAAAGTTGATCATCCCCCCAATTTGGTATTTTTAACTGCTTTAACAGTTGATTTCCTCCAGTGGGACCGACCATGTGGCCGTGCTGTGCTCTGGTTGGTTCCATGGTATAGATGGGGTTTCATTTCTTTGCTTTTATGGCCCTGCTTAAATAACAAATGGGAGGGATGTGTCACGCTGGTGGAAGAAGTGCCTTTGTGACTGAGAAAGCAGAGCACAGAAAATGTCATTTTTGTGAAGGATTAGAGGAAACTTTATGATGGTGGCCCTCCATCTCTCAACTAGAGGTATTTTCTCTGACTGTCCCCCAGCCCTAGCATGTTCTCCCTTCTCCTCATCACATCCTGACTTTCCTGATTTCTTTTAAGTTGCAACTGAACTCCCATCTTCTACAAGAAGCCTTTTCCAACTCTCAATTCTAGGGCCTTCCCTCTCTTAATTAGTTCCTATTTATCCGGTTTGCTTGTTGTCTCCCCCTTTAGATAGTGAGCTGTTTGAGGGCAGGGACTGTATTTTGCTTCTTTTTTTATCTCCAGCTCCTAGCTCAGTGCCTGGATTGCATTTTTTTAGTTTGGACTGGGGTTTTCAGAGGTTGTGAGCTGCACCACAGAATAGACAAAACAAGTAAAAATAAGTGGTCATGCAGTTTCCTCTGGACTGTCTTCATAAACTGCATAAGGCATCATGTGCTTCAGAAACCTTAATTCTCTTTTTCCTTAATGGGTGTCAAGTACCCATTATACAGAAAGGGAAAACTGTCACGGGCTTACTTGAAAACTGAAATAGTTCTCCATGTGTCAGCAAGTGCCAGTCCTGGATGCTATGAAATCCTGGCTTGCAAACCCTTTTTTTATAGAATGGAGATGATGGGAGTTTCATATGATACTCTTTCCTGCTAGAAGGGTACTAATTGCATGCCCGTATAAGGACCAAGTCCCTTTCTTCCTTTTTAACTCCCCACAGCTACTAGGATGGGGAACAGGAACAGCCAGTAGATGTTGACTGACTGGCTAAATTATGTTATCGATGTGGTTTAATTAATAATAATTACTTATGAGAATTATAGATATGTACCCATGTCAACTACAAGGAAATTAAGGTGTCTGTTACCCTAAAACTATAATTAGATTCCTTTTACTAGTTTTCCCAGGGTAAAATACGCTTATGTTTTCTGTAGAGCTTTCACTGAATATTAGTGCTGGAAGGGGATTTAAGAATATAGAATTTGTCCCAGGTAGGGACCTTGGGCATAATTTAATCCAAACTGTTCATTTTACATAGGAGGATATAGACCCAGAGAGTCACATAGGTGGTGAGCAGCAGATCTGGGATTGAAAACAGATACTGATACTTTAAATCCAATATTCTTTCCACTATCCTGATTCCCAAACCATTGTTCTTTATACACACACACACATGCATGCATACACACACACACACACACACACATGCATACACATACAGACATACACACACATGCATGCATACACATACAGACACACACACACACATATACAACCACTGCAAATAGAAGAACAAAGACATTAACTTCATCAAAACTCAGCAAATGTTTATAAAGTTCCTACCAGCGTATAGGGCAGGACACTAATGTCTAAGGTAAAACACTTGTCTTGTACCAATATGCTACCACACTTATATAGGTAAACAAACTTCAATAAAACAGCAAATGCTAACCTTGGAATTCTTGACTATTAGAGTTTTTAAGGGCCTTTAGAAATCACCTATCCAGTCCAGAGTTATGGGCTTTTAGAAATCACCTATGCAGTCTAATGCTCTTAATTTAAGGATGAGCAAACTAGGGTCTAGAAAGACAACATTTCATTTAAAGGGTTTAAAGGGAAGCAAAAACATTCTTGGAAGCATCTCAAACAATCCATATGAATAAACACTTGAAGTAGCCTTCTATTTGAATCTTTAGTTTTTTTCCCTCTGCATAGCCCCTCATTAACCTTCTAGTGAGTCATTAGGAAGGCCAAACAGTTTCACAGTTCCCGCTTCCTGGCAAGCTTCTGGTTGACCTTCTTTGTCTTGACAGGCAAAAGCTAGCAGCGGAAATTTGGGATGCCAGGCCACAGTTAAAGTTGGAGACTGACACGGTATCTCCAAAATCCTGTCTCCTGTCTCTACTTCAGCGACATCGATGAAATGATCCTCAGATGCAGACGCAAGCATTTTCCCATCATGGCTGAAACTGAGGGTCGTCACAGGCCAATCCAACCTGGAGAGGCACCTCACACACACCAACTCATTAAGATCCCAAAGGCTCACCAGGGAATCAGCACTTCCTGTGGCGAAATACTTGCCGGTTGGATCAAACTTGATGCAGATGCAGTTAGAAGGATGGGCATTAAGGTACTGCAAAGGCTTCAGGTCTGGGTAACTGAGGATAGTGATGTAGCCGTTGCCATTGGTAAGGAAGAAAAGAGTATTATCATTATTCCAAGATATCTCGTTGACCTCGTACTTAAACTGTTCCTCGGCTTTGGTCTGGTGGGTGCGGGCATCGATGAATGTAACTACGTCCTGTCTGCTGCCCACTGCGATGGTGCGGCCATCAGGACTCCAGCAGATGTTCAGATTTTCGCCTCTGGTTCCGATGGTGCTCACACACTTGGTTTTGCGAACATCCCAAATGCGAATGCTCCTGTCCCTAGAGGCTGTGACGAAGAGATTGGGGTTGCTCGGGTGCCAACACAGCTGGTCAATGCTGTCGGCATGGCCTTGGTAATTGTATTCCCTCACCAGGCAGGTGTCCTCCAGGAGGAAGACGCTGGCCGTCTTATCCAGGGAGCCCGATGCCAGACGAGCCCCATCACAGCTCCAGGCCACCGAGAATACCTTGGCCGTGTGTGCCTGGTATTCTTCTGTCTTGCTATGGCCCTGAAACTGCTTCTGCATCTCAAACATGTATGGCGAGGGTCCCTCATGTTCCCAACCCGCCGCAGCCATGATTTCAAAGGAAAAAAGTTCTTACTTTTGGGATGGAAGAAGGGAGCTGGCGTAGGCACAGACGCGCGTGGAGATGCTGGCGGTGGCGAGAGTTAGAAGCTTGGGTCAGTTGAGAGAAGCGGAACTGCGCAGGCACAGTCGGAGGGGGTGGGCACTGGGACATAAGGGGCACGTGGACTAGAGGCGGTGGGGGGAGGGGGAATGGAACCGAGTGCGCGCTCAGCCAACCGTTAGATGCATTTCACGTATGAGAAAAGCAGTTCAAAAATCGTGGGAAGTTCCATGGTGCCGGAAGTGATATCTTCTAATTCCTTGGTAGGAAGGTTTGATATCCACATGTTCTGAGGGCCGTTTTTTTTTTTTTTTTTACAAGCGGGAAAACTGAAAGCCAGAGAGTAACCTTCTGCTGCTTACATAGGGAGCAAGCCGTAGAGCTGGGTTTTGAACCCAGGACCTCTGACCCTTTTTGTGCACCCTCCAAAATCACACTCGTGGACTACTTTTAGATGAGCTGAAATGACCTATAGAAAGTAGCAATCTTAAGGCCCTATATAGAAATGTGTGCCGCTGTCGTCGACCTAGTGTGCTTAAGTTTCAAATGATTGTAGTTTTAGTTGGAAGTGCAAAAAACGGACCTTGTTGTCTCCAGTGGGATTTGCTAAAACCGTTATGAGTTTATGTCCTACAACTGTGAGCTTTGCAGAAATTCTTAGTGAAATATATAAGGACTCCTGTGCAACTTGCATTTAGGTAGGTGAACATATAGATGAATATCCTGGGGTTAATTTTATTTTGCAAGAAATTAGCATATTTTTTTTTTCTGGAAAGAAATGCTTCTGCAATTAAATAAATGCATTTATGAGTAGAGATGTTTAGTTCGGAAGTAGACAGTGACTGCTAGGCGCTTTTTTTGATCACCTTAGTGCTACTGCTTTCCCTCTTTTGATTATTTCCAATTTCTGCTGCATGTATCTTGTTTATTAAGTGAAAAAATATTTGTAAAAAGCACTTGTACAGTGCCTGGTACATAGTAATCACTATATAAATGTCAACTACTTATTATTGTTGTTGTTGTTTCCCCCATTAGACTGTGATCTCCTTTAGATCAGGGCTTAGCTTAGTGTTTGGCACACAGTAGGTGCTTATTAAATGCTTACTGTTTGACTTTGACAAATGGTTATGTAAACCCTTTGTAATATAAACTTAAGGTAAATGCATCTTTTTCAAATTATTCGCCTGGGGTTAGATAGAACTTCATTTTTGAAAATCCATATTTGAGTGTTATTTAAACACATCAGGCCACCTACGTGATTCAGTGGATAGAGCGCTGGGCCTGGAGTCGGGAAGTCTCATCTTCCTGTGTTCAAATCTAGCCTCAGACACTTGCTAGCTGTGCGATCCTGGGCAAGTCACTTAACCTTGTTTGCCTCAGTTTCCTCATTTGTAAAATGAGCTGGAGAAGGAAAGACAAACCACTTCAGTATCTTTACCAAGAAAACCCCAAATGGGGTCGCAAAGGGTTGGGCATGACTGAAAAACAACATCAGGAAAGCCTTGTGTATTTTGGCATGAGGTTAGGTGAGTGCTGCATACTAGTAAAGGTGGAGACCTGCTTAAAAACCAAAATTAGCATTTTCCACTTTATAATTTCTTTCTGTGTCTTAGTATCACCATTCTCCCAAATACTAAGACTTTTTTCTTAGACTTTTCCCCCTCCTTCGTATCCAATATATCTTTAGTCACTTGACCTTGTAAATCCTTTCTTTGGAATGTCTCTAATACTTTCCTTTTTTTTTAAAAAAAATGGTTTTTTATTGACATCATTGGTTTTTATATCCCTGAAATTTCTCCTTGTTTTCTTCTACTTCCACTCCTTTATAACAAAGACTGTTTTCAAAAGAAAAGAAAAATGGGAAAAGAAAAAAAATTAATAAAATTAAATGCATTAAAAAATTCTCCTCTTGTATGCAGTGTTTCACACCCATGGACCCCCACCCTGCAAAGGAGTGTGCTGTGAGGTGTCTGTGTATCTCTTCTGTGTTCTCAATAATTTTTGCAACATTCATTTTTGATTGTGATTGTCACTCTTTCAACTTGTATTGGTATGTGCTTTCTTTTTTATGATAGAAAAAGATTATTTTTTTCTGTTTTTAAAACAAAGGGGTTAGTGAGGGCAGTGGGTAGGAAGGTCCACCCTGGAAAGCTGCTCTCTAATGCAGCATTTCCAGAGGCCCCAGTATGGGCCCTAAAAGGGCCATACAGTGTTCAAATAACAGATTTCCCTGAGTAAAGGTATTTCCTTGAATAAGACTTATCTGGAATTCGGCAATAGCCGCAGTCCTGACCACATTATGAAGGCAGTGGCTTGGTGGCACTGGAAAAGAGGCCCAGGAATGGCAGGAGGAGGTAGACTGAATTCCAGCTGGCCCTTTATCCTGTACTACACAGAACCTCTAGGAATCTACCAGGTTCCTTCACCCTGAAATCCCTGTGCTGGGGTTCTTGCAAGCTGGCCTGGCCACCCTTCCATGTAAGGGGCTTCTCTGATTTGGTTTTCAAAAGTAGTCCATGACCTGGACAATCTGCAATTTCTTTGACAGCCTCCCTGGCAAAGGTTAGAAACACATTTGTTGCCATTTGGGTTTCTACACTGGTCCCACTTTGCATGTTTCAGTTTCAAGGAAGAGCCAAAGTTTTTGTTTGGGTTCCTCAGTTTCTTTTTCTGCTTGTTCTCCTCCTCCAAGGCCCGCTTTCCTCATGTGCTGTGATCAGTGCTGCTCTCGTCCTTGCTCACTTCTTTAGACCCAGGTCTGACGTATAGCAGGCAGACCCAATGGAAGAAAGACAGTCCTCTGTTGGGCTTCTCTCCTTCCTTCTGGCTGACTATATAGATCCTGATAAAATAGCTTGAGCTGTCTACTGACATCAACAGTCCCTTCCAAGGTCCTCGCTTTAGACAGTTCTCCTTGAAACTGTTTATAGATCTGTAGGGTGTGATGCCACAGCTTGAAGGGGTGAGCCTGGATGTAGGTCAGGGGCCAGGGGTGCTGCTGCAGAACCTCCAGATATTTCTTTCTTTCTTTTTTTCTTTCTTTTTTAAGGCAATTGGGGTTAAGTGACTTGCCCAGGGTCACACAGCTAGTCAGTGTCAAGTGTTTGGTCTGAGGCTGGATTTGAACTCAGGTCCTCCTGACTTCAAGGCTGGTGCTCTATCCACTGCACCACCTACCTGCCCCTAGAATCTCCAGATATTTCTCAGCCATCTCCCACACCAGTGGGTTTTGGCCATCAAACAGGGCTGGGTTGTGTAAGTTACCCTCTGCACTCATCACCCCAAGTACCCTTGGTTCCTGGATGCACATTATGGAAGTATTAGATGTTTCCATTTGCAAATACAGGGATATTCACTGCCTTCTGCATGGCCTTTATGTCCTCCCTGGGTGCATTTTCAGACAGTGGCCTATTCTCTTCTTGGTATCTCCATGGACAGTTAATGGCTGGCAGCCAGCTTTCTCCAGCAGCTGAGCATATTTCATAGTCTTGTCTGTTTCTGGGAAGACATGGATTTTGCAGGTGACCAGAACAGAGAGTTTCTCATGTTCCAAAAGAATCCTTCTGTGGAGTAGATCCCACTCTTCTTGTAAGAAGGCTCCATAATAACCTGTCTTGGTGATCATTTGAGGACAGCCCAAATTCAGATCTCTGGCAGCATGGTAATCTTGAGCCAGGAGAGCAGTCTTGCGAAACGCTGCTGTATCACTGGCACAGAACTGTCCAATAAGGGGTTGATCCTTAAGGCACACATCACGGTATAGATTCTCCTTTCAATAGTTAGTATTTTGAACAAACATTTGAGCATGTAACAAAAGCACATAACATAGCTAAGCTCAATGGTGGTGGCTCAATAGTCTTTGAGACAGTTCCCTTTGATCTACCATGGGGGCACCTACATAATGTACCCTTTGCAAAGTATGTCTCCAAATCCCTGTAGCTTTGACATCTTTTCTAGACTACCTCTCCCATCTTGGCTCCAAGGGCTCTGTCCGGCCCTGTGGCCACCACCTCCAGGACTCATGGTTCCAGTTGCTCATTTCTGGTTTGATCTTGAACTCCAGTGCCACTGTTAACCTGGGGCCATACCTCTGCACAGATGCAGCTGGATGCTCTCCTTTGTACCTTCCCCTCCATTAGGAAAATAAAACGAGAAACGCAAAAAACCTGCGACAAATGGGTAGTCAAGAAAAGCATTGCCTCATGGGCCATTTCCAAAAAGCTGTCTCATATATCATCTTGGGTCCATCAAATCTCTGTTAGGCAGAGAGTAGCATACAACATTATTGTTCCCCTGGAATCCTGGTTGGTCATTGCATTCATCAGAGTGCTTAAGCATTTAGAAAATGTTTGTCTTGAATATGTTGTTGTTATTATATAAAAATTATAATTTTGGTTCTTTTCGCTGCACTCTGCTTTAGTCTATACAAGGCTTCCCAGATTTCTTTGAACCCCTGCCTTTCATAATTTTTTTTTTACTATACAATAGGATTCCTTTACATTTATATAACATAAATTGTTCAGCCTTTCCTAGTTGATGGGAATTTACTTAATTGCAAATTCTTTTGCATTATGAAAAGAACAAGGGAAATAATGAAAAAAAATGTGAGAAGGAAAGGGACCTAACAGTACCAAATATCAAACTGTGCTACAAAATGTAAGTCTGAAGCTGGATTCGAACTCGGGTCTTCCTGACTTGAGGCCCAGCATTCTATCCACTGTAGAGCTCCCTAGCTGCCTCCTTTACTTCATTTTACTTCATTTCATCAAAGTTTTTCCATGCTTCTCTATGCTTCTCATATTCTTTATTTCTTACAGTACAGAAATATTCCATTACACATGTGTACCACAATTTATTTAGCCATTCACCAATCAATAGATGTTTACTTTGTTGGATAACATAAAAAATGCTGCTCTAGATATTTTGGTATAAATGGATCCTTCATTTTTGTCAATGACCTTCTTGGGATATATACCTAGAAGTGGATTTCTGAGTCAAAGACTATGAATGTTTCAACAACTTTATTTGAATAATTTCAAATTACTTTCCAAAACATTTGTACCAATTCATAACTCTACCAGCAAGACTTTAGCATGCCCATCCTTTATGACCCCTCCAACATTAACTATTCCCATCCTGTGTCATCTTTGCCAATTGGTTGGATGTAAAGTGGCATCTCAGGTTTCTTTTGATTTGTATTTGTAATGATTGCAAATAGTTGGCAGTTCCTTTTTTTTTTTTGAGAAATGTTTATTTAAACAATTTGATGACTTATTCTTCCGTTCTTTTTTCCATCTATTTAGTTTTATTTTTAAGTTCTTTGTTATTTGAAGTTGACAGTCCAACAAACATGAACATTTGAATATAAGAACAGAAAGAAGATTGGCTAAGAAAACATATCTCTTTTATGGCTTTTTAAAAAAGTATATGATATATTTAGCAAGTTAGTTTTAAAGCTCTCCTGATGTGTATCCCTCTGAACTTTTTTTCTCTCCTTCTGTGCATTTTAAAATGCTCCATTAAAGCTTCTTTCTTTCTTCTTTTTTTTGTCATCACTGTTATTGATGTCGCTGTCCTCCCAGATTCTACTTCGTCACCAAAAAAACAAAAACAAAAGCAAAAAACAAACCCTTGCAACAAATAAGCTTTGTAATAGAAACACATATTGACCATGTCTGAAAACATAGATCTCATTCAGTCCTGCTAATCCATCTCCAGTCAGGAGTTGGAATTGTGGTTGGATATTGCATTGATCACAACTCTTAAGTCTTTTGAAGCTGTTTTTCTTCTTCTTCTTCTTCTTCTTATTTTTATTTTGGCTAGGCAATGGGGTTAAGTAACTTGCCCAGGGTCACACAGCTAGTAAGTGTTCTGTGTCTGAGGCCAGATTAGAAGTCGGGTCCTTCTGACTCCAGGGCTGGTGCTCTATCCACTGTGCCACCTAGCTGCCCCAGAAGCTGTTTTTATTTAAAATGGATAAATTGTTCTCACTTCCCTCTGTATCAGTTCATACAAGTCTTCCCAGGTGTCTCTGAATCTATCCCTTTCATTATTCCTTGTGGTGTAATGTTATTCCTTTATGTCTATATACCAGAACTTGTTCAACAATTTTTCAATTGATGGGTACCTTTTAGGTTCCAGTTCATTTGGTCAAATTTGAGGAAAGTTATTAAGCATCTGATATGTGCAGTACACTGCTTTGAAGTGAGGGATTCACAGTCTAGTAGTGGCATAACTCATGCACAAAAAATACCTGGAATACAAGTTATAGTGAGATGTGTGAGTAGGAAAAGCCCAATAGGTGGATGACAGAATGTGGAGGGAGAGGCCATTTCTAACTGGGGAGGGGTAGGGAAGCCTTGATGGAGGAGGTTGTATGTGGGGTGCATTTTTGAAGAGAGGAAAGGATACCCATAGAATAGAGATCTGGAGGGAATGAAAGGCATGGGGGTTGATCTGAGCAAATGTCCAGAGATTGGATGGAGTGGGATAGGACTGGACAATCAAGTTTGCCTAGAACATAGTGTTTGTGAAATGGAATAATTCAAAATAAAGCTAGAAAGCTAGGATGAAGGTAGATTGTGCATGTCTTTGAATGCCTAGACCAGGAATTTGTCTTCCTTTCCTTTTGATTCCCCTGTCACTGGCTATCCCCGTGCCTGGAATGCTCTCCCTCCTCATCTTTGCTTTCTGGCTTCTCTGCTTTCCTTCAAGTCTTGCCTAAAATCTCACCTTCTACAAGAAACCTTTGCCATCTCCTGTAATGCTAGTGCCTTCCCTCTGTTGTTTATCCATTTTTTTTCTGTATATAGCTTGTCTGTGTGAAGTTGTTTGCAAGTTCAGCATTCTGACACCTGGTGCAAATTTCATTTTGTGTGTGTGTGTGTGTGTGTGTGTGTGTGTGTGTGTGTGTGTGTGTGTGAGAGAGAGAGAGAGAGAGAGAGAGAGAGAGAGAGAGAGAGAGAGAGAGAGAGAAGGGGGGAGAGAGAGAGAGAAAGGGGAGAGAGAGAGAGAAAGAGAGAGAGAGAGAGAGAGAGAAAGAGAGAGAGAGAGAGAGAGAGAGAGAGAGAGGAGAGAGAGAGAGAGAGAGAGAGAGAGAGAGAGAGAGAGAGAGAAAGAGAAAGTGTTCTTTACTTCCATGACCTCTCAATCCATGGGAGGAAGTGACAGAAAAGAGAGATAGGTGGTAGGGCTAGAAATAGAGGAAGGTGGGTCTCTTAAGAGAGGTAAATTTCTTGGTGGTGACTTCATGTGCAATATGGGGATGGCAGAGCACCATAAGTCATGAGGATAGTGGGCCAGAGGTCTATTATGGAGTTCAAATGTACTCCCTGGATATTGAAATCTTTTGGCAAGAATTTGATAACCTTACTCTAGATAAAACTTTGAACTGTGGCACAGAAGGTACATTCACTAAACGGTGTTGTGTTTATCAGCCTAACATTGATTATTGGTCATGACCATGAACATGATTATAGTGACTGGATTGGTCATGGGGTGAGTCACTTTGGTGCCATGGCAAAATCACAGTGTTAAGAACTCTTTCATCTAATGTGAAATTGTGTCAGGAATTAGTTTGGAATACATTATAATCTCTTAGGGGATTTCAGCTCACTAGTGTATGCAAAAGCCAAATATTCCTAGAGGAACTTTCAGAGCAAGGGTCCAAATGGAAGCTAAGCGCTGGGATGTGCTGACCTTTGGTGGGCGGGTATACTCAGGCCAGGTGCTAAGTTTGAAAGTGGAACCTTGGAATAGATTCTGGTCTCAGCCTCCCTTGATTCTCACCCTTTCATTTCCAGCACTGAAGTAAAAGCTTTCTTGGGAAATGAAGCTTGGGAAATAAAATAACCTGTGGAAGTTATCTGATGATATTCATGCCATGAGAGATAAAGGAAGTTCAATGGATATGTCATGCTTAGGTTTTCAAAAAGGATTTGGCCAAGTTCTAAAACAGAGACTGATGGTGAAAGCAAAGGGTAATGGATTAGGTTAGGAAGTGGGTTGAATTAAAAATAAGATGTTTTGTTTTTCTAACCCTTAGCTTTGGACTTCTGCTATTAAATCTTCTCTGGTATGTGGTGTTTCTTTCTAACTGTGTTTCTAGAATTGGTCCATTATTGTAGTATACAACAGTGAGTTTTGGCCACTCATCTCCTGGTGAATTCTCTGCATGTTTTGCTTCTTCACCCCATTACTCTATGGTAACGAGGAGGAGAGAATTTTGTCCCACTTGCACTGGAGACTCCAGATTGCTTAGAGGTAGACAGGAGAGCAATGTTATTTGGTATTTTGTGTCTATTTTTAATTCTGGCAAACAAGCAACTGATATAAAATATTTCAGCAGTTTAATGTTTTCATCAAATACTATATTTTCACTTCCCTAAAGCACAGGAAAATCCATGGATTTGCCAGAAATTAAGCTTCAGATTTCTATATTGGTCTGATATTCGTGAAGCAGAATTTGTCAGGGTTATGAAAGTCCTACAACCATCTAGGTCTTTTCTTTTGCTATTCCAGCATTATCATTTTGAATGTAGAGATTTAAAGGAACATTTTGTCATGAAATCACAGGAGGGCATTAGATGCAAAGAGGTGGGACTTACATTGTGTCACTGAAACTCCCTCCAAGTCAGTGTGTCAATGCTAGCACTGTAGGCTGGAACTCACCAATAAGAACAGTACTAGGGTTTGTAGTAATGAAGGGAGTGGCAGGGGGGAGACATTGGATCTGAAAATGACCCATGTGTTCTCAAGCTTACTTTTTACATATGAACTCTAGCTTTTCTCTCTTAAACTATTTTTAGGGGCTCTGCTTGGAATTTTGTCCTTTCTATCCAGAAAAATTCTGCTGTCACGTCTTCACAAGGTCGCAATACTTGTAATATCATAATCCTGACGAGTGGTTGTCCATTTTTTAAACTTGCCCTTAAACAAGCATTAATTAAATGCTATGCTTTGTGCTATGGCTACAAAGACAGAATGGACCAGTTCAAGGCCCTCTAGGTGCTTATACTCCAGTTGGCTTGAACTCCCTTGATTGGGAACCCACTAACTCCTAAGGGTGCCTATACCATTTTTTGGAAAACTGGAATTCATAGGAAGTTTCTTCTCACCACATTAAGCCTACATTTGCCTCTTTGCAACTTCTTTGTTATTGTTTGGTTGTATCCAACTCTTTGACCCCATCTGGGGTTTTCTTGGCAAAGATACTGGGGTGGTTTGTCATTTCCTTCTCCAGCTCATTTCACACGTGAGGAAACTGAGGCAAACAGGGTGAAGTGACTTGCCCAGGGTCACACAGCTA
Source organism: Phascolarctos cinereus (assembly GCF_003287225.1). Classification (NCBI taxonomy): domain Eukaryota; kingdom Metazoa; phylum Chordata; class Mammalia; order Diprotodontia; family Phascolarctidae; genus Phascolarctos; species Phascolarctos cinereus. Next base: position 30,936,372 of record NW_027556291.1, read on the forward strand.
ATAAGTGTCTAAGGTCAAGATTTGAACTCAGGAAGATGAGTCTTTCTGATTACAGGCCTCCACTCTACGCACTATGGTGCAGCCTCACTTCCCTTTGCAACTTCTGACCACTGTCTATTACCTTTTCCCCTGATAGCCCTTTGGATATATGAAGACAGCCCTTATCGCCCTTCTTCTCATGTGGATGCTGAGCTAACTTGGCTTTTTCACATTGAATGCTTCTGCTTTTCATGTTTCCTTTTCCTGTGTGTTTTTTCCCAGAAGGAAAACTTCAGAATCACCTTGAATTCTTAGGCCATATACTAGTCTTCTCTTAAGATGCCTTTTTTTCAGTTTCATTTTGGAAGACTTTTTCCCCGTTCCTCTCATTCTCAGCAAACAGCATGTATAATGATGTGATGCTATACAAATCATTAAATTTATTTTTCCTTTTTGTATTTTTACATGATCCCATACCATCCTCTGTTTAAGGATCACTTGTGTTATCAGCCCTGTTCTTTCCACACGATTCTGCATGATACAAAAATAAGTTCCATCTTTTTGGTGAGGCGGTCGGGGTTAAGTGACTTGCCCAGGGTCACACAGCTAGTAACTGTCAAATGTTTGAGGCAGAGTTTGAACTCTGTTCCCCCTGACTCTAAGGCGGGAGCTCTATCCACTGCGCCACCTAGCTGCCCCTTGGATATTCCATCTTGAATCAAGAAGGGGATACCGCTTTTCAGTTGTTGCTCTTGTGAATAAGACTCTTTGCCCTTCTCATGTACTTCAACAATTGCTCTGTGGTTTGTAGCCTGATAGGAAAGCTCTGAATAAGAAGAGTGTGCTCTGAGTGTGATGAAGCAGTGAAAAAAACGATTGTAATCTCAGGGTCTTTTAAGAGAAAAGACATTGTGTCCAGAAAAAGGAAGGAGTTAGGCTTTCTGCATCCTGCCCTGGTCAGCTACTGCTGGGGTACCGTGCTGAGTTCTCATATCTAGACTGGAGGAAAGACATCAACAAATTGGAATATGTGCAAAAGAAGGTACCAGAGTGGTGAAGAGCTCGGAGAGCATGCCCTCCAGGGACTGATCGAAGCAGTCGCAGATGCTTAGCTTGAAGCAGAGAAGGCTTATGGGAAGCTTGGGACATGGCTTCACGGTTTTGAAAAGTTGTCAGCTTCGACTTGCTGTGTTTGACCCCAAAGGGCAGAACCAAGCTAAAGCTTGGATCTAGGCTGCCTCACTTGGATTTGATGTAAGGGAAAAAAATATGTTATAACACTTTAAGTTGTTGAAAAGTGGAAAGGGTTGCCTTAGGAGACAATTTATTGTCCCTCGCTGGAGGGCTTCTAGCTGAGACCAAATGGTGACTCACCAGGGATGTTGCAGATAGAAGGGATTCTTACACAGCTATCGGAGGTTGTCCTAGTTGACGGCTGAGAGATTTTGATCTCTAACTCTAAATAGCAGTAATAAAGGTGGAGGTCTACTTTTTTGTTGGAGGGGATGGTGGTGGTGTGGGGAAGTGATGGCTTCTATCCAGATCGAGTACCATGCGGGGTTCATGATCTCCTTTGGAGAAACGGTTTCGAAGCATTCCCCCGGATGTTTCCCCAGATGTAACGCCTTTGGCTCCATCCCCCAGTTGCTGTACCTTCAGGTCCTCTGAGCTGCCTCCTTAATTGCTGCATTGGCATTCACCAAAGGAACTTTGGCTCGGGGCCACTTATGCATACGAGGCCAAACGGAGGAGGGAGGCAGCAGGATGAGCTAGGAGCACATTACTCAAATAGCTCTGCTCTTTTTTATGCATGAAAGGCTTTCATATCACGCAGAAAAAAAAACTGGCGTGGAAATCCATCATCTCCTGGCATTTAAGTAGAATTATAGGGAACATGTATATTTATCAGAAAACAAATGGGAGCGTAGCAGGTATCTGAACAGAATTTTTGTGTGTAATTGTTATTTTCCTCAAAAAGCTTGACAGGAAAGTCAGGGTTATATGAAAGACAGAGAAGCAAATTATTGTAATTCTAATCCCCTTTATTGCTTGAAATGTATGGCAGCTGTGAGGGAAAAGGCAACCCGTTGTCAGATGTAAAACCATCCAGAATCAATAAGATCTGAACTGAGATCTGTCAAACGCTTGGATGTGGCCACCATCTACCAGCACAGCTAGAGAGGAAAGGGAAGAAGAAAAAGCTCTTTTATTCAATGCATATTCATAGTGACATTCTAAACTATCACCGATGATGTAGAGTACATACTTCTCTGATGTTACACTGAAGAGGAAGGTTGTTACCATGAGTGGTGGGTAATAGGGGTGAGGAGTGGGGCAGGAAATCAGAGAGGGCTTCCTGGAGGAGGTGACATTTGAACGGATTTTTTTTTTTTTTGCCAGAATATTTTTTCTGGCTGTCCTTGAGAAAGGCCAGAGGAGTCAAAGGATCAGAGTAGCCCTTTGCCTTGGTGATAAATATATTTTGGGACTGAATAAAGATTACGGGCCTCAGGAAGGCATATAAAAGAGTATGTTTAAATTGGGTGATACCTCCTAGACCAACCATACTACTTCCAGTATGAGGAGGGGGTGAACTATAGTTTTTCCTGCTATCACACACATACACACACACATACACGTGCACACATACACACATACACACATATACATACACATACCCACACACATACATGCACATGCATATGCACACATGCACGCACATACATGCGCATATACACATAGACACCACCCGCATTCACACATGTGCAATACATATGCACACACATATACATGTACACACATACACACACACACACATGCACATGCCACATCAGCCCGGGAAATGGGAAAATAACGAAATTCTTGCAAGATTCACTTGCTGAAATGAAAAAAAAATTTTCAATATTGCTTTAGAAAAAGCTAGTGTAATTATTTTTCAAGATGAATGACCTCCAAGGTACCTTCCCAGAATTCGGTATGTTGACATTGGAGAACATAGGAGATTGACTTTTTTCAAAGGTTATGACATTCATCCTGTCATTTGGTCTTCACAAGAGCCCCATGAACTAGGAGAGCTGAATGGTGTTATTCTCATTAAAAAAAAAAAAGCTGTGTGAGGAAACTGAGATACAAGCTTGCACAGCTGGCTAGCAATCCAAAAATGTTTATGAAGCACCTGCCATGTACTAGGCATTGTGCTGAGCAGGGAGGATACTGAGACAGAAGCAAATTAGGTCCTGCCCTTGGGGAACAAGGATGCAAATAGAAGACATACATAAATCATATACAGGGTTACCTTAAGCAGGAGGGAGCTAGCCACTAGGGTTTAGGGGACCAGGAAAGGCTCCATGTAGAAGTTTGGATCATTGGAACTGAGTCTTGAAGGAGACCAGGGGTTTGAGCAGGGAGAGCATTCTAGGCCTAGAGGTCAGCCAGTGCTAGAGCGGATCTTCAGGACTGTGGAATGGAAAGTGACAGATGAAGACACTAGAGAGGTAAGAAGGGGTCTGATTGTGCAGAACTTTAGAATGCCGACATGTTTGTGTTTGATCCTAGGCAATAGGGAGCCATTGGAGCTTATTGACAGGGCCAGACCAAAGCTTTAGGAGCATCAATTTTGCAGCTGTGTGGAGGATGGATGAGGGTAGAGAGAGACTTTGGGTAGGGAGCCCGTAGAGGGTGTCATTGTAATAGTTCATGCAAGAGGTGCTGAGGGCCTGAACTAAGCTGGTGGCCATGAGGGAGTGGAGGGAACGGGACAGATGTAGTTGGATATAGAGATAGAAATAAGATTTGGCAACTGGTGGGAATACATGGGGAGGAGAATGAAGTCACAAAGATGGAGCCAAGGTAGCCAACCTGGCTTGCTGGTGGGATGAGCTGCCTTCATCATTAATAGGAAAGTTCAGAAGGATGAGTTGGATGGATGCAGATAATGAGTTTTGATTAGAACATGTGAAATTTGAGATGCTCATGTGATATACAGGTAGAAACGTGGGTAGTAGGCATGTGGTATTAGAGCTCAGGAGAGAGGCATAGATATATACGTGTGTTTCCGAGAGAGACAGAGAGATAAACATGGAGACAGAGACACACACAGGCACACAGACAGAGAGACAGAGAGTGGGGAGGGAGAGGGAGAGAGTTAGCATTCTATTCCTGGTTAATGTCTGGGTCCGGTGCTCTGTCTCTACTATTTATTGTAGTTAACATTCATATATCCCTTTAATGTTTAGAAAGTACTTTGCATACATTATCTCATTCCTGTGAAGTAGATCATGTAGCTATTTTTACCTCATTTTAGAGATGAAGAGACTGAGCTGGAGCTGGGGGGTGAGGCTTTCAGAGGTTATGAGTCGCCCAATGTCATACAGTTAGTAAGTAGCATACAGGCAGCTAGGTGGTCCAACGGTTAGAGTGCTGGACCTGCAGTGGGGAACACCTGATTTCAAAAGTGACCTCAAACACTTACTAGCTGGCTGACCCTGGATGCCTCAGTTCCTCAGCTATAAAATGGAGATAATAATAGCACCTCTGTTGCGGGTTTGTCATGTGAGGCTTAAATGAGATAATATTTGTGAAGTGCTTAGTACAGGGCCTGGCACATTATGGGCATGTAATGCTTGTTCCTTCTTCCACTCCTGACCTGGGATTCCAAGCCAGGTCTCTTGTGACTCAATGCTCTTTCCACGTCACCATTCTGTCCCTTTATTTCTGGCAATATCTCAAGTTAGATTATACTCTATGAGAACATCAATGAGAACAACTAGGCTTGCTTAGATACCATGTACATTTCAGTAATTTCAATGCCTGAAATGTTAGAGCAATTTTTTTTAGATTCTTTCTTGAAGTCTCCTATTGGATCCTTTGTTCATTCATTCACTTTACCTCATGTTGTTTTGTTTGTCTACTTTGCGTTACTTCAGAAGGGGCTTTCCAGATTTCTTTATATTTCTTATGATTGTTTCTTTTAATCTGTTCTGCTGTAGCTTTTTTCTTCCTGTCCACCTTGTCTGCTGCTGTAGCCCCTGGACCACTGGCTTTTGCCATCTATCCTGCTGCCAGACTCTCCTGGGGGCCTTCACTTTCTCAGCGCTTGAACTTCCACTTTGGGGGTCTCTTCTTTCCTCGTTTATGGGCATGTCATAAAGCCCGCTATCGAGGCAGCATGCAGTAGTGGATAGAACACTGGAAGGCTTGCATTTGAATCATTCACCTGACACTTCGTGCTTCAGTTTTCTCTTGTGTGAAACGAGGGAGTTATATTATATTTCCTCTAATGTCTCTTCTAGCACTAATTCTATGATTGATCTGCCATTTGCCATTTTCTTCTCATCAGCCCTGCCTGTCACTGATCCCTCCAGCCCAGTGGCTTGGCCTTCTGCCCTGCGTCACTGTGCTTACCCTCCCCAGCACCCCTTTTCCATCCCTGGAAGTATAATCAAATCAGTACTGCCATTGCAGTAAAGATGGTGTCAGGCAACCCTCCTGTGGGTACCTTCATCATTCTTGTGACTTCTCAAACCAAAACACTTCCCCTCTGTGTGTTGACCTCCCCGTTAGAACATCACCTTGTTTTTGTGCTTGGATCCCTAGCACTTAAATGCTTTTTCATTTGTTCATTTATTCAATTTCATCTTGTAGCCATGTCTCTTGTTTTTGAGGTTTTACTTGTAGGGGTTTGAGTCATAGTCTTGAATTGCTCTCTCACCATAATAGTGCTTTATCATTGGCTTCTTTTTTTGTTTGTTCATTCCTACAGCTTACTTCTGGACTTTGCACTTAGTGTTGGGCTGGGCTGCCTTCTGGGAGAGATGTCTGACCTTAGCTTCTGTCCTTTTACGTCCTTCTGCTACTTTCACAGTTCCCGCTGGGGGCCTGCAAGCTTTCAGTAATCCCAAAGTTGTCATCCAGGGGATGGTCTATTCATTACTCTTGGTCTGAGTTCTGAAAGTTTCTGGTCCTGGTCCTTTTGGCTTGTTTCTGGTTGGGAGTTTCAGCAGATTGCTGCTGGACTATTGGACCATTGGAAGGCTCTGTGGATTTATAGCTTCTGAGCTGCTGACCCCACTTTGGTCTCTGATCCTGTGCTCTGCTCTGGGGATAGGAGCCGCACAGCTACCATTTGCTTCCCGGCACTTGTTTCTAGGGCCAAACTTGTGATCGCTCATCTCTACCCTGGATCTTTGACTCGACACTGGGTGGTGGGTGACAGATCTGCCAGATGGCACCTGTGCCTGCACCCAGCACTTGCTCACTGATGCCCTGGAGTCTCTCTCTGCTGCCCTGTCTTGGTTTTCTTTCTGTTGCTGGGTGCTAGAATGCTTCCCCATGGCTGACCTGATTCCAGTGTTTGCAGATCTCTCTTTTTTTCTCCCTAAGCTGTTCTGGGCTGGAAGAATACTCATGGTGAGTCCTTGGATTTTCTAATCAGAATTCAGTTAGGATATTCTCTAAAGCAGGGCTTCTTAAACTTTTTTCACTGGAGACCCCTTTTCCTGTTTTGGCAGTATTCCTTGGTGTCGGCTGGCTGTGTGTTCAGAACCGAGGCGGCAGTGAAGTTGCACAGTGGCACACAGGCCAGCGCTAAGACTCATCTTCTGGAGTTCAAATCTGGCTTCAGACAACTTGCTAGCTGCGTGACCTTGTGCAAGTCACTTAATCCTCTTTGCCTCAGTTTCCTCATCTGTCAAATGAGCTGGAGAAGGAAATCGCAAACCTTTCCAGTATCTTTGCCAAGAAAACCCCAAATGGGATCACAAAGAGTTGGACAGGACTGAACAACAAATTCTCTAGATAATTGTTGAGGAGGTGCGAGGGGATAGTTAGACTCTATTTCTTCCTTTTACTCCCTTATCTTAGCTCCACCCCTATTTCTTTTGTTTTTCCAGTAGATTTTTATTGATTATTTTTGTTTTTTATATCAGCAGGTCTTTCCTAAAGTTTAAGACCATTGTTGTACAGTGCTAATCTCCCATTATTAGTAATTGCAATTTCAAGAAAGGCCCTTGACCAGTTGTAGGGGGTGGGGGGGCCCTCTTGCACACTTGGTCATATTCAGATTCCTGTGCAGCCTCATTTTCTTGGTATCTGCCTTCTGAGTGGTGCTAATATGATTGGTACACTAAGGACACTGGGCCTTGTCTGCTGTGTAGGCAACCAAAGGGAGGGCTGTCAGAAGGCCAGACTGTGGGTGTTGAGTGTACAGCTTGCTCTGACTCAAAATGGGGGTTTTCATTGTTCATCTGAATCTTTATTGGGATGAGTCACTGTGATTAAAAGCACTGGAAAAAACCAGTTTGGCTAAAAGCAGCTGGGCTGGCACTCATTCACCTTGGCTGCCTCTGCAAAGAGAAGCAACCCTCGGTTCCCTAGGATAACTTTGGGAGGAATGATTTCTGAAATACATAAATAAGAGCTTGCTGCAGTTAAGCTCAGTAAATATTAAGTCCTGCCTATACATGGTGCTTGCTACCAGGCAGAGAGATAAGATGAAACAACGTGCCTGCCTTCATGTAGCTGATAGTTGAATGAGGCACCGTGATGTGTATAAGGTTGAGGGTGATAAGGATAAAGGAAGGAACCAATTAAAATGCCTTTGAAAAATCAGGGAGAGAGGAATCAATTTCAGCTCTTCCCATGAGAAAGTAATAACAATAGTAGTGGATATATCAGTTTAAAAGCTATTTCTCATTCTGTATGTATCTCATTTGCTCTTCATTCACTTGAGAAAAATTGATTCAGTGCCTACGTGCAAGGTGTTGTGCTAGAGACAGAGACAAAACCAGTTTCTCAAAGAGCTTACAGTCTTTTGGGAGGATACCACATTAAAACAGAAAAATACAATGGAATTTAAGGATGCAGAAAACACTAATAACTAGGGGAATTAGGAAAGGCTTCCTGCAGGAGGTATAACATCCAAGCTAAGCCTTGAAGGAAGCCATGGAATCTAAGAGGTGGAGGTGAGGAGGGAGTGAATTCCAGACATAGAGTTTGCCCACAGCCTATGCAAAAATATGGAGGTGGGAGGTGGAATGCCAAGTTCACTGAACTTCAGTAGGCCAGTTTGACTAGAAAGTAAACTACAGGAAGGGGTGTAATGTGAAATCAATCTATATAGGTAGCCTGATGTCAGATTGTACAGGGTTTTAAATGACAAAATGAGGAGTTTGTATTTTATCCTAATGACCATAGGGGACCATTGAAAGTTCTCCAGCAGAGAGGCAACATGATAAAACTTCATGTTTCAAAGTCAAGTTTAGACTCCATATGATAGGAAATAAACTTCATATGATAGGAAATAAGGTGCATCTGTAAGGCTTTTTGGCAAGAGAATGTGCTGATGGAAGTGGTATTCAAGGAGTGTTGCTTTGGGACCCTGTGCTAAGGGAGGCTAGAGAGGTGCAGAGGCCGCCCCAGAGGAGACAGGGATAGGGCAGATTCTTAACTCCAGGGCTGGTGTCTTTTCCGCTGCTTCATAAAGTCAGAGAAGTTAAGAGCTTGATTAGGAGATTTTGGTTGGCTATTGTCCTAAATTAGACCCCTGGCCCATATCTCTACATTGCCACCAACCTGATCAGATTGTCAGGGGCTTTAAGGCACATTTCTATGCAAATCTGTCACCATTGTTGAAGGCCAAAGAATCCAAACCAACTGCATTGTGGTCTGGTGGATTTGGTCCTATGGACTTGACTTCGGTTGTACTGTTACCCCAATTTGAAAGTATACATTTCTTGGGGAATTTTTTTTTTGAACAAAAAGAGGTTTGAATATAGAATTCATTCATTCAACAACATAAATGGAATGAAAGAAAACATTTTTTTTTTGGTAGCTGTCTTGTACATGATAAACTGGTTGGACCCCTCGTTTGGAACAGTTTCAGTTTATCATATCAAAGCCTATTCAGGAATTATTGACACTAAACGACTAAAAATCATGTCAGTATTGACGCCATAGACCAGGAGTGGGGAGCCTGCGGCCTTGAGGCCACGCGGGTTCCCCACCTCTGCTGCAGACCATAATGGCCTTTGCAGAGGGAGCCTGCAATAACCATGCTCTCTTACAGGAGCCCAATAACTATGGAAGTTGTAAAGTTGACAGTGTGAATTAGTTTATTTATTTATTTTTATACAACAGATGTTGTTTGACCTAGAAGAAGGAATAATATTATAGAAACTGAGATCAGTCTGAGGGAAAAAATAAAGATGTCTAAAAATAAAATACAAATAACAGCTGCTGGAATTGTATTTCTAATATATCAGTGTTGACAGTTTTCTTATTCTCAATTGAGTTTGGCATTCATGGGGAAGTATTTGAATGGGAAGAATTATGATAGGAGGGCACAGATAGTGGGAGGGAGACAACGCAGCTACATGGGAGGTGTTCCTCAGCACACTCAAATTACCCATTTTTAGGGTGTCCTTGATATTCTGGCCTGAAACCCTGGCAGCAAACTCGAGACCTAGAGCAGATGTGCCCAGCAGCAGGTCTTAAAGGGCAAAACCATCTCCAGCAGTTTGCCATGTGCTTGCCTGGAAATTTAGGAGACCTCAAATCCGCTGATTTTTTTTTTTTGACATGCACACTTCCTGCTTTATTTGAAAATTGCAAATCTCTCTTATGCTAGATATCAATAAATTGACAGCTGATGCAATTATAAAACTGTCCAGTGGTTCCAGATAAGAAGTTCAGGGCAGAATTTAATGCCAAATCAGATGGCATTAAGTATTGAAAGATACAAATAGCTCATGTGACTGACTTTTTGAGGAAGAACTATGTATGTCTCTACATATATACATATCCTCTGTCGATGTCCTTCTTGGATGCCTCCTTGTGGTGTGCAGATGACCCAGAGAGCTTTCAAACATGGGTCTCATTGCAGAATATTGATCATCCAAGGACCAACATAGTTAAGTACAGAGAACTCATCTTCTGAATAATGGGCACCAGGTGATGAAATTTTTTTACCTGTAGCAACTCACAAAGACCATTTACTGAGTTATAGAGAGGTTAAATGTGTGTACGCTGACAACGTCACAAATCTTTGAAGCACCTCTTGCACCCACATGGATTCCCACCACACCTTAGCAGCTGGTCTTTGTGAGCTATGCTGGGCCAAAAAAAAAAAATCACCTTCTGGTGATGGGCTTCTCTGGGCTTAGCTAGGTTGGTTCTTGGACAGCAGTTGTCCAAATTGTCACTAGGCCCATACTAAAGGCCTTTCTAGTTTGTTATTAGGCCTTACCTGAGCTTGATTTTCACTGGTGTGGCCTTGAAGAACACAGGTCCACCTCTGTTCTACAGCAAGGTTATTTGAGTAGGATTTGAGTGAACAGTGTATATACATACATATACCCATATTTTTTTAATTTATCTTTTTATCCATCCAGTCACCTTTCACAATCTATAATATGGATGCACATATATAATTATAGATTTTTAGAAAAAGCATATATAGAAAAAACTGTTTGATAAGCTGAAAACTCAATGTGATGAGACAGTGGCCCAGCTATTTGGACAAAGATAGAAAATCTAAGCATAGAATTGTCACCTTTTGGTGTTTAGTGGCTCAGCTTTGAATCACGATGAACAATAACAGGGTTGAATATGAATATACAGTGTTGCCTCTAATGTCTTTCTTTGTAGAAAAAAAAAACCTCTTGTTTTCTGCTTCCTGGCTAGGCCTTGGGCACTAAGACTTCCCCTTTCCCTTAAGGAAGGCATCTGCTTGTGGAAAACCACTCAGTTTCGGAATGACTCATGTAACTTTATCTGTCTGGGGAAAGTGTAAAAGGCAACAGAAAGTAGATAGTCTGAAGAAGGATGAAATATCTCCTTGTAATGTTGCTTCCCTTTTCTCTCTCCACAGATGGAAGTGCTGCCAATAAAGCTCATGCATTTCAGGTGGACTGGAGTCCTGCTGGTTTTGCAATTAACAAATGGTAAAGGATCCCTTTGTGAAGTTTTCCTGAAAAATCCCTGATTTTTTGCTACACCACCAACAGGCTTACTACTAAACATTTGCAATCTGGGTGGATGGAAAAATATGTTTTTTAGCTCTCAGAGCTGCCTAAATCCATATTACTGGTAAGTGGATGAATTCCATCTTTAATTTTTATACAAATGTGCTTAATTTCATCTATTTCTCATGGTTGTCCTGTCATGGAAAGGGAATTTATGATGTTCACTAGCCATTAATTTGACCTTGGCTCCATTGATTTCCAAGGGAAGTATTCCCCTGAAATTGATGGTGCAGTTTCTTCATAGGGCAGTATTGTCAAGTAATATTCTTAGATCTATGGATTCTATTGTTCCATTAAGCTGAAGAAACATTGCATTGATAAGAAAAGAGAGAAAATGCTCATGATTGCCAAGGTAGCTGAAAATAGAGTTCTTGTTCAGTGCTGTGATCCTTACAAATGGACCTTCTATTCTTTTTTCCAGGCTGGCCTGTATGTGGGGAAAAAAAACACCCCTAGGACCAGAGTGAGCACCAAGGGTGCACCTTCCCATGTTTCTTCTACCAGGCAGAATTCAGTCTAAATCACTCGTTAGATAAACACAGAACTGCTGATATCGTCTCTTTATAGGGGTGTCAATCCACATTAATTTAGTTACCTCACTTCTCTACTGTAAGTCTCACTTGCTTCAGTTTTGGCTCATTTCCTCTAAGCTTGACCCCTAGGGAACAGGAAAATGGGATGGGCGGCTCTTATGACCCAGCTCACCCTGGGCAAATCTTAGCATGGTATGTGGGAAACCAAGTATCAAATTGGGAAGCCAACCTGTCAACTTTCTGTTTGGAACCTGTGATACGCCAGCTGGCCCTATAATGTTTGCATGATGGTACGTTTTCTGAACCCCTTTTTGGTATAGTGGAGTTTGTCAGGGAGTTGGCTAAGAAGTGGAAGCAGTGTTCTTTTTCCTGGTAGATTTTTTCATTACTGCAGGTGCCATTGCAAAGGGGTTCATGGCAAGCCCTATCTACTTCTCAATGAAATTCTGAGTTGGCTGTCTGTATCTGGTCTCTTTATGGAGCTTAAGGCTGCTTTAACACCACCTCTAGCTGAGGCTGCCTGGGCACAATGTAGACTCAGTTCACCACTCAACTCTTTTTCGGTCTTTCCCCTTCTGTCTTCTTTGCTTGCCTTCCTTGTCATTTTCGCTGGAATATATTGTTGTGTAGTCACTGACCTGGGGTATACATAAATTGTAGGTCTTCCCCTTTCCCACTTATTATTTGCTACATTAGAAATTAGGCTGAGAACTACTCAGAGCAGATGTTTGGCTTGCTCTTGGTGATCTCTTCTTGTCTTTCCCCAGTTACACAGCTCTCAGGTCCCCATTAAATCTTCTCTTTTCCAGGTTAAACATTCCTAGGTCTCTCACCATGTCCTCCTATGGCAGGATCTTGGGGCCCTTCACCATTCTGTTTTGACTCTTCTAGATGACATTCAACTCATCAGTGTCTTTCTGTAAATATGTTGCCCAGAAATGAGTATCATACTGTGAATGTGATCTGACCATAGCAGAGTGCAGCAAGACTGTCACTTCTCTCATCCTAGGAGGCTAGTGCAATCAATAATTCAGGCAGGTGATAATGAGGTCCTGTCCTAGGGTGGTGGCAGTGAGAATAGAGTTTGGATAAATGGGAGAGGGATTTCTGCAGGAGAATTGACAACACCTGGTAACTAATTGGAAAGGAGAGATAAGGGAGGGAGGGAATAAAGGGAAATAGGGGGAATAAAAGAAAGTTACACTGAATTTTGGAACATGAAAGAATGGGTGAATAAGCAAGGTCATAGACAAAAATCGTGAAATCAAGAGGAAGAGTAGATTGGGACATGTTGAATGTGTGAAGCTGATGTAAAGTTGGGAAGGAAGCTGAGCCTGGAATTAGAGCTTATGGTGTCACTTGCATAGAGGTAGCAGTGAAGCCTTGGAACTTAATGAATTTGAAAAGGATGGAGTAGGGAGAGAAAAAAGACGGCCAAGGACAGACCTTGGGAGAACACCCACATAACAGTGTTGGGGTAGGCTAGTGAAGGAGAAAGGGAGTGAATAGTTAGAGAGGGAGAAGGAGAACCAAGAAAGTATGATGTCTCTGAATCCGAAAGAGGAGAGAACAAGAAAATGGGTATCAAAGTGACTTTCAGTGTTATAAATGTGATGCATGATAATTGCTCTTGGACAGCTTTTGGGGAGAAGGAAATGTCACTTTATAGTAATTTAGAGGGAAAATTGTGTTGTTTTGTCATTCTGTAGAGAATTGGGAGCGTTAGCCTTTGCTGACAATTGAAAGCCATGTAAAGGCTCAGTGAGTTGGGAGAAAAAAAATCTGTTCATCCAGTTCTTAGTCCCAAGTATAAACGTGGAGGGAAAGGGACAACTGCTGAGAGATTTTTGTAGGGCATACACCGAATCCTAGATTCTTAGTGTCAGGGTTAGAATGGACCTTAGGGTACTTGAATTAGAGGTCCTGGATTCGGATGTGGCTCTGCTAATTACTGGGTTGAGCAGGTTGCTTAAGCTCTCTGCATGTCATCTGTAGAATGAAGAGGTTGGACTAAGTTATTCTGAAAGGGTCCTTTCAGTACTAGGTCTTGTAGTGCCACCTAAGCATTTTACAGAAAAGGACCCTGAGGCCCAGAGAGGAAAAGTGAGTTAGAATAATAGAATGTCAGATCTGGAAAGTCCCTTAGGGATAATCTAATCCAGATCGTTGTTTGGAAGAGGAGGAGTTTGAGGTCAAGAGAAAGGACTTAGCATTATAGGATGTTAGTGTTGGAAGGGAGCCTAGAGGTCCTTTAGTCTGGCCCCTCCCCCATTTTAAGGACTAGGGTACTGAGGGTCAGAGAGGGAAAATGACTTAATTGATGTTATACATCAAATTAGTCTGTGCTGAGCCGGGTCTAGAACCCAGGTTTCCTGACTACATTGCAGCATGCTGCTTCTCATGTAGGCATATGAACATCAATTTTAGATCAGAGGTCAATGGATGTTTACTTATGCTTTGTAATTACTGACATGAGATTCTTATTAAAGTATGTGCTGTCAACTATGAAATGCCAGTCAACTACTACCCTTGCCGCCCCCACCCCCTCCGGAATATTAACCTCTCAATATAATGGCTTATGTTTGATGACATAATTTCTGAAGGAGGAGGTGGGGAGAATATATTCAAGATGCCTTAATATTATGTATTTGATATTAAAATTGAGGAGAAAGGGAATTAGCCAGGCTGGATGACAGATAGAGAGACTATGTGTTCGCGAACCTCTGGCTCTATAAATATTGCAAGTAGGTAAATTAACTGTCAAAAGGCCTTTGTTGAAATCCTGATAGCAGACTTGTAAAACTCAGTCCTTCTCCAAATGCCTTTTGGGATTCTGTTCTATGTGTCAGCTCAGAAGACTCTACTTACTAGCTAGCCCTTTGCTTTCACAAGTGACTCAAAACAAATGATGAACTCCCAATTACTGCTTGGTAGCTGGCTTGGGGAGAAAAGGAAGGAAGAGTTATTAAATTAATGGTTGAAAGATCCTTTTAGAGAGAAGAGTTTTTACTACTTCAGGGTCACTATTTAAATCCAATTATTCACAAGGTAACTAAACAAATAAGTGTGTACCTTGCTTGGAAATCATTGCAGGGCCATATAGATAATGATATCTAGCTTTATGCTGTCTTTGGGAGGCAGTTACCAGTGATGTATCTTTTATTTACTTGGAATTCTAGTCTCAGGGGTGAGGGTAGATTCATATGTATCATTGTAGAATACTTCATCTTGTCACCTTATGATAGGTACAATGCATTTGCATGATAGCTGGCCAGAGTTTGGGAGCAATGTGAGGCTATAAAACCCAGAAATGTTAAGTAATCACTGGTATGGTAGAGAGAGTGTGTGTGTATGTGTGTGTGTGTGTGTGTGTGTGTGTGTGTGTGAGAGAGAGAGAGAGAGAGAGAGAGAGAGAGAGAGCGAGCGAGAGAGCGAGAGCAAGAGCGCATACAAGCATTTATTAAGTACCTACTATATCCTAGGCACTGTGCTTAGTTTACTTAGTTCTCATTTGATACTTGCAGCAACCCTGGAAGGAAGGTGTTATTGTTATTCTCATTTTATGGTTGAGGAAACTAAGGCAGATAGAAGTTAAGTGACTTGCCTAGGATCACACAGCTAATAAGTATCTGAGGCTGAATTTGAATTCTGATCTTCCTGACTCCAGGCCCAATGCTCTAACCCCTGCACCACCCAGCTGCCAAAATTGAGAGAGAAAGAGAAAGAGAAAGATCCATGTACGTATTATGGCTAGGGACTGAACTTTGTTTTGTATCCACAGTAGGGAAAAACCAATTACCAAATTCATGAATTGTACTTCTATGTTCACTCCTATTCCCAAGGCTAATTATTTAAGCACTTCTGTTCTGATTATTGTGCTTTGTTAATGAAATTGTGTTTATGTTTCACACTAGGGAGTCAGGTTGAGCAAATGTGTTCTTATGCTTCTGGCTTTAATCATGTTTGGAGCCTAAGAGAGAGTTACTGAAAAGCAGTGTTCTATGCTGGCAAGAGCTTGAACTTGGAGACAGAAGACATGAACTAAAATGCCAACTTTGTGAGCCTGGGCAAGTCACTTAATGTCTTTGACCATCACTTTACTTGTCTGTAAGATGGAGATAATCATATTTGCCCTACCTACTTCCCATAGGTCTAGTAGGGAAAATGGTATATAAACCATAAATGGGTGAGAAAAATATTGTAAAATGTTAACTAAAGTTGGCCTCTCTTTTGGCAAATTCAAAATATAGGCAGCTGATATACATTTCTGAAATGTAAATTATTCTCTTTATCTCCTGTTTTCCAGATCATTTGTTTTCAAGAAACAGATACCTCACCAGTTCCTCCTCACCAGTTATTCTGTCTTTTGACTTTGCTCTAATATTTCTTGTTGTGTTATTGAGTTTTTTAATTTGGTTTTTACTAAACTTTCCCCCCCTCAGGGTAAGCCTGGCTCTAAGTTTTTTTTTTTTCCAACTTCTATTTTAAGTAATCCATTCCATATCTCATTTCTCCTTTAGTTCTTTTATTAGGCCTTTCAGCCCTTCTCATGTTTCTTGTGGCTAACTTACTCTCTTTCCTGGGATTCTGATTGTAGTTATGGCAGAATAATTCCCTTATTTTGGGATTCTCTTGCTCTGTATAGTATTTCTTCATTGCATTATGAATTTTTCTTTACTTGTTCATTTCCTCAGTCTCTTTTGTTGCTATTGTTGGTTCTTTCCCTCTCTCTGTCTTCCTCCCCCCCCACCCCCAGCCCCAACCCAGTGTGCTTAATTCTTCATCTCTTCATCTTCAGGGATGGAGACATCTGGTTGAACAGCTGCCAAGGTAGACTTGCTTAGGCTAGGAGCGGCTTGGAAAGGCTCTTGGTGTGGATATCTACCTCTAGCTGCTATTACTGACAGCTTTCTTCTGTGGGCAGGGTTTCTGAAGACTCAGCCTGGAGCTGGAGGGGAGAGGAGGTGGGGTGAATGGGCACACAAATCCTGGGGCAATGCTGGTTTTTAATGTTTTGGGTGATTTATCTGATGTGAGTGCTTCTTTCCCCAGGAGGGATGGGTAATCATGAGCTTCTCCAAACATAGTCTACCCCTGGGCACATAGACTAAGTGTTTCAACTTGGTAGGACCCGTTGACGCTTATATTCTGTGGGTATAGCCGTTGAGGATCCAGAGTCACCTCCATGCCAAGATGAGGCATAAGAGGATCATGATAGTGGAATAGATAGAGCCTTTTCTTATAAGAAAGGTTCATGTTTGTCCAAGAGGATTGTTTGCTTTTTCTTTTCCCCCAAAGAGAAAATCTATTTCTAGAAAAATGCTGAACCTACAGAGTCCAGAGAGTACTAGGTCTGAGCCTAGTAATAGGGAAGTTCCACAGCCTCTCCTGGTAAATATAAATGGCGCGCCTAGAGATTATTGAGCTCCAGAGAAGATTTCAAACCCTAAGCTATTTTCGAACGTTCTTTGATGCTACAAAGTATTACATTTTGCATATTATTCCTTTGAACATATTATTTATGTCAAGCATCCCACTTCCTCCAGCAGGGTAGCATTATTGTACAATAAGGCTTTTCTGTGCTACTTCTAGGGTTTGTAACATAGAACATTTCTCCAGATTTGAGACTCTAACTTAATTTCATACTATTGAAAACATTACAAAGTGTAAATCAGTTCAATTTTGAAAGTTCCTCTGTGATATTTTGAGAGCAGCCAAATTCCTCTCTTCAATCTGGACTGTGTCCAAGGCCCTGCCACGGTTTGTGGCAATCTAAATAACTGTGGAGAAAAAGCAGATTTCCAGTGGAGCCTCAGATCATCCCGTCACCCTTCCAGCATGGCAGACAGGCCTCTGCTGAACATAGGCAATGGGGACCAGAAAATTAGTTCATTATGTTATGTCCTTATCAGTTAGAAGCATCGAGGAGTTTGACCCATCTGCCAGCTAGGGCCCAGCCTTTGGTATGTTTCTGAGTTATAAAAACAATAACTGTTTCTTCAGCCCTGAGGAATAAGCAGAAGGAGGCTGTTTAGATCCCTGATGCAAGCAGTCTCCCTGCAGTCTAATCATGTATTTCATTCTTTGATTCTGAAGGCTGGCTTTTTTTCTGACTTTGTAAAACTTTGTCTAGTAGGAGAAAGCCTTTAACCAATATTTGTTGTTAATCATGTGCAAGGCAGTGCTTGGTAGTGGATAGAGGGGAAACCTTTGAATAAGGAAAATCTGAGTTCAAGTCCTACCTTTGACACTCTGTAGCTTTGTAATCCCCCCACGTCAAGTCAAGTAAACATTCAACAGAGCCATAATAAGGAAATTTTCCACCTGGAGCAAAAATTGTTTTTGTTATTATTGATTTTTTTTTCTGTTCCCTGGACCTTGCTCTTCTGGGGGCTTTAGGGGAAGTCAGGCTCTGAGATGGAGGGACAGTGGCTTTATAGAGATGATTATATTTTGGGCCAGTATGGGCCAGTGGAGAACTGGGAAGCAACATGTACATAAGGCAGTTGCCATGGGAAGATGGCCCTACTTGGAGGGAACTGCTTCCCCAGCTGCCAGTATCCTAAGGCAGTTCCCTTTGCCTCGTGCTAGTTACTGCTGTGACGTTCAGTATATCAGGCAACTTACCAAGACTGCAATTGTTGGAGACGTTTTCCACACTGGTAGTTCTTAACATCAATGAAACCACAGATCCACTGACATGACTTCCTCACCACCTTCTCCAGATTAATCATGTAGCTAAAAGCATAGGATCATAGATTTATAGATGGAAAGGATACAAATAAGGAAGCGAAGGCCCAAAGAGGGAAGCCATACTGGACTCAAAGTCACCCAAATGGATTAAGAATTCAGTCCCTGGTCCTTTGCCTCTAAAGTCAGCATCCTTTCACTCTACCACATATGTTTTATTATTATGATTTTTGGCCATCATTTCACTACTGTGTATACACTTGAAAATACCAGTGCTACATCTTTAAACTGACACCTCTAAATTTACCATTTAGGCCATTGACTGTCACTTGCTTTGGGTAAAATGATGAATGGAAAATAAAAAAAGAAGCCTTATAACATCATTGTTGGTGTTCCAGTTTCAAAAATGAGGAAGGGAGAAGCATTTTGATTGAAATATAAATAAATGGATTCCTTTGGCTAGCTAGTATTTTCCATTATTGATGGAATCATTTGTACTGTTTACCCTGAAATGTCTATTGGGAATCCTAATTTAGTCTCTGACTGCCGCTGCATGATAATTGCCACTTTCAGAACTTGGGGGAGCTGAGAAGTGGCAGTAAATAAATTTAATTCCACCAACAGGAGGAATTCCTGTAATTCCTGCCCTCCTGTGATAGTTTAATATCCAGACTCCTTCTTTCATTTCCTCCTGGGTGCAAATGTAGGCAATTTATCCAATTAGACTTAGGCTGTGTGTAGAGAGCAGAGCAGGACAACATGACAGGAATCGAGAGCTGGATTTGGAATTGCATTAAAATCTTGTTTCTTTCTTAAGAGCTGTGTGACCCTGGGCAAGTTGCTTAGCATCTATCTACCTCAGTTGCCTATTTTGTAACATGGGGTTAATTATGCCTGTTGTAAATATCAGACAAGGTTGTTAGGGAACTTCAGTGAGATAATACGCTGTGATATGATAAACATTTATTAAGTGTCTACTGTATGCCAGACACAGTGCTAAGAGCTGGGGATACAAAGAAGAAAAAGAAAGATTATCCCTGCCCTCAAGGAGCTTCCTATCTAATATGTACAAAATGCTTCACAAACTTTTTCATTATAAAATTGTCAATTATTATGAAATTGCCAGTCCTTCTAGAGGATGGAGGGTGGAAGGTGGTGGCCCGGGAGCATGTTCAGTTAATTTTGCAAGATCTAAACATACTGCTCCACTCTGAAATGGAAATGCAGCAAAACTGATGGATATTACAAATAGGCTAAAGAAGAGGCGGCTGTGTGCAGGTTATGATTTATTATTATGAAGGGCGACCCCCTACCGCCAAACCCAATAAGTAACTCAGCAAATGACTCTTTACTAGTTTTCTCATTGGCCCAATGTAGATTCATTTCTTTAGGTCTTGAAGACTTCTTGGTCTCCATAAGCTTCCTATTAAAATGCAGGTACTTGGGAGAATGAACAAATACCTTAAGCCATCATTATCACAAAATCTCATATTTGGAAGGTGTTTACTAGTCCTTTTAATCCAACCTCACTCCCCATGCAGGTGTTCTAGAGCTGTTCCTGACAGGTTGTCAGTCACTCGTCCTCTTCTTGAGCACTACAGTAAGAGAGAGGTCACTACCTTGCACTGCCTAATAGGCAGCTCATTCCATTTTAGGATAGTTTCAGTTGTCAGGAAGTTCTTTATTTTGAACTGAAATCTACCTCCTTGTCATATTTTTGACAAATCTAATGGCTGTTTCTCAGTTTTTACCCTTCTTGACCTCTCTCTAACAACTGACACTTTTTACCACCCACTTTTAGATTCCCCTTTCTTCTCTGGATTTTTCCTCCTACCTGTCTGACCCCTCATTATTCTTCTTTGATGGTTTGTTGATAACATGCCCCATAATGTGCTCTATCTTAGCGTCTCTTCTCTTCTTTCTCTATACTGTCATACTTGGTGACCTCATCACCTCTTATAGGTTTAATTATCCCACCTTGAGATTCTCGATGTTTTGTTCCTCCAGATGAATTTTGTTAGCACTTTTATGGCTTTATCCAGTAACACTTTGGTAGTTAAATTGGTATGGCATTGAATCTGTAAACTAATTTAGGTGGTACTGTCCATAACTGCTCATGATTGGGCTATGCCAATGTAATACAAATGACAATACTATGTAAATTATTTTACAGATTCATTACCATGCCACGTGGAAATAAAATGATCACTTTTTGCAAATGATATGATAGTATAATTAGAGAACTCTAAAGAGATAACTGGAAAAACTAGTCAAAACAATTAACTTTAACAAAGTTGCAGGATATAAAATAAACCTACACAAATCATCAGCATTTCTATATGTTCCCAATAAAACTCACCAGGAAGAGATAGGAGAAATTCCATTTAAAATAAATGCATACATGGGGCAGCTAGGTGGCACAGTGGATAGAGCACCAGCCCTGAAGTCAGAAGGACCTGAGTTCAAATCCAGCCTCAGACCAAACACTTGACACTTACTAGCTGTGTGACCCCGGGCAAGTCACTTAACCCCAACTGCCTAAACAAACAAACAAACAAACAAAAAAACTGCATACAGTATAAAATACTTGGGAATCTGCCTGCCAAGACACACATAGGAGCTCTATGAACACAATTGCAAAATGCTTTTCACACATATAAATACAAACCTAAACAAAGGGAGAAATAATAACTGCTTGTGGGTAGGCCAAGCCAATATGATAAAATGATAATGCTACCTTAATTAATTTACTTATACAGTGCCATGCCAAGCTACCAAAGAATTATAATTACTTTGTAGATCTAGAAAAAATAATGAAATTCATCTGGAGGAATAAAAAGTTAAGAGTTTCAAATATATCAGTGAAAAAAAAGGAAGGGAGGGTGGGTCTAACAGTACCAGATCTCAAACAACATTACAAAGTGATAATCATCAAAACACTAGAGACATAGAGTGGTTGAACAATGGAATAGGTTAGGTGTATGATATACAGAAGCTAATAAGCACAGTAACCTAGTATTTGAAGATCTCAGATATTGGGGCAGGAACTCACTATTGGACAAAAACTGCTGGGAAAATGGGAAAGCAGTCTGGCACAAACTAGGCAGAGACCAACATCTCACACCATGCACCAAGGTAAGTTCAAAATGATAGGTTCACGATTTAGACTTAAAGAATAATATAAGCAGATTAGATGAGCATGGAAAAAATTACCTGTCAGATCTATGGATAAGAGAAGAGTTCATGACCAAACCAGGAGACAGAGAGGTTCATAGGAGGTCAAATGGATAGTTTTGATTATATTAAATTGAAAAGGGTTTACACAAATAAAACCAATGCAGCAAAAATCAGAAGGAAAGCAGGAACCTGGGAAAAATTTTTACAGCAAATGTCTTTGATAAAGGTCCCATTTCTCAAATATATAGAGAACTGAGCCAAATTTATAAAAATAAGTCATTATCCAATTGATAAATGGTCAAAAGATATGAACAGAAAGTTTTCAGAAGAAGAAATCAAAGCTATCCTGTAAAAACACTTTGAATAACTAATAATCAGGGAAATGCAAATTAAACAGCTCTGAGGCAGCATCTCACACTCATGAGATTGGTTAACATGACAGAAAAGGAAAGTGGCAGATGCTGGAAGGGCTGTGAGAAAATTGGTACCCTAATGCACTTAGGAGGCAGCTAGGTGACTCAGTGGATAGAGTGCCGAGTTCTAATTCGGCTTTAGACACTCATTAGGTGTGTGCCCCTGGGCAAGTCATTTCACCTCTGTTTGCCTTAATCCACTGGAAAAGGAAATGGCAAACTGCTCCAGTATGTTTGTCAAGAACATCTCATATGGAGTCATGCAGAGTAAAACATGGCTGAACGACTCAACAACTACAGCAAATGCACTATTGTTGCAGCTGTAAATTAGTCCAGCTGTTCTGGAGAATAATTTGGAACTATTCCCAAAGGGCTATAAAAGTGGACTTACCCTTTGACACAGTAGTACCACTACTAGGTCTGTACCCCAATGAGATCAAAGAAAAAGGAAAAGGATCTATATTTACAAAAATATTTCTAGAAGCTCTTTTTGTGGGGGCAAAAAAATGGAAACTGAGGGGATGCCCATCAACTGGGGAGTGGTTGAACAAGTTATGGTGTATGATTGTCATGGAATACTATTGTGCTATAAGAAATGGTGATGGAGATGGTTCAGTTTTGTGTTTCAAGTTGTTTCAGAACAGCTTGGGAAGACTTATATGAATGGATGCAAGTTGAAGTGAACAGAACTGGGACAACAATATACACAGTAACAGCAATATTGTAATGGTGACTGATTGTAAAAAACAAAAAACAAAAAACAAAACGGAACTTAGCAACTCTAATCAATATGATGATCCATGACAGTTCCATGATGAAAAATGCTGTCTACCCTCAGGGAGAAAATTGGTGAACTCTGAGTGCAGATTGAGGCATATTTTTTCACTTTATTTTTCTCCCCCCCTCAATGGCTAATGTGGAAATATGTTTTGAATAACTTCGTATGTATAATGGGCATTGTATTTGTTGCCTTCTCAGTGGATGGGGAAGGGATGGAGGAAAAGAGAGCATTTGGAATTGAAAATAAAAATAAATTTAGATTAATTGCCACGACAATCAAACCGACAAGGTTACTTGATAGAACTAGAAAAATGTTAAAATTCACCTGGAGGAAAAAAAAAAAAGGTCAAACGTCTCAAAGGAAATATTAAGAAAAAAAGCAAGAAGTAAATACCATATCTCAAACTATACTATAAAGCAGTAGTCCTAGAAACTATTTGGCATTGGTTTTATAAATTGGTCAGAAGAACAAATTAGGTGCACAAGAGCCAGAAGCAGATGGACATCATGGCATAGTGTTCAGTGAATCCCGAGATCCCAGCTACTGGGGTAAATACTCCCTTTTGTTGTTGTTCAGTCATTTTTCAGCCTTCCTGCCTCCAGGCCCGACACTCTCTCCACTGCACCACCTAGCCCCAAGTATTCACTGTTCAACATAAAATGCTTGGAAAATTGGAATGCAGTATAGCTGAGATCTCAAACCATATATCACGATAAGCTCTAAATGGATAGATGACTTAAAAGGTCACATCATACATATTTGTGTGTATATGTGTGTGTGTGTGTGTGTGTGTGTATAGTTACACGACTATGTATTATATATTGTTATATACATCATATATAACTAGAGTATATCTTTTACAACTATGGATAGGAGAAAAATTTGTGATCTAATAAGGGATCAAGAGAATCACAGGAGATAAAATGAAGAATTTTGACTATATAAAATTGACAAGTTTTTCACACAATCAGTGCAGTTGAAATCAGAAGAGAAGTAGTTAATTAGGAAAAAAATTGTTGGAAAGAAAGACATGGTAACATTCGATGCTGAAGCTGTAAATTGATCCAACCAATTTGTTTTGTTTAACTATATTTATTTGTTATAAGGGAGAGATCTCTTTGTGTGTGGGCAAGAGTTTTAGAGGGAGTGGGGAGTATAGTGATCTTGATAGAAGAAGAGAAAAAGAACGTGAATATGAGATTAGAAGAAAGTTCAGAAGGGGATGCGTACAAGCAGGGCAGTGTTAGGATTACTGTTATATTTAATATATATTTTTAAAAATTGGAGACTTGGAGTGTCATATACATTACTGTTTTTATGTTATTTGTATGAGGAAGTGTTTGTTTATCTTTATGGTCGTCAAATTCATATAATTAAAATGAATTTGATTTTAAGAGCTCAGTATCTAAATCAAAAGTGTGATCTGGCAGCCCATAAAGCTAATGGGATTTTAGGTTACTTTAAGAGAGGCACAGGTTGTGACAGGACTACTGTACTCTCTTGGTTATACTACAACTGAAGTATTAAGCTCTGGTGCCACAATGAGGAACATGTCCGAGGAGGATGGCCTCTCTTATTAGGGGCCTGGCAGAGTTGCCTTGAAGGAACTGAAGATGGCTAACCTCAAGAAGAGAAAAACTGTAGGGGACAAGATAGCTGTCTTAAAGTACTTGATGGTTTGTTATGTGGAAAGTGGATTGGCTCCATTCTGCATGGCCTCGGAGGGTAGAATTAGGAGCAATAGATTGCAATTGCAGTGAAGCAGATATTAGCTCAGTATGAGGACAAACTTTCTAACAATTAGAATCATGAGCAATCAATACTGTGGAACGGGATTTCTTAATAGGGAGTGAATTCTCCATCATTAGAAGTAGTCAAGCAGTGGCTTGAATTGGGTGTGTTGTGAGAAGGAGGAGGTATACTCAATTATGACCTAGACTAGGTGACTTCTAATGTGGCTTCCAACTCAGAAATGTTATGGTTCTATGATATCTTGATGGGTAGCATGGTGCTACCCATGGGTGCAGTGGGATCAAACTTAAATAGAAATGAGAGGCCAGGAAACTGTTAGCAAGCATCCGTGTCGGCCACATGTTGACTTAGAGAACCATATGTTAACATTATCCATGTATTATTGCAGACTTGCTATGTAATGAGGGACTGGCCAAGTCCAATATTTGTGAGCATACATAAGTGGGAGTGGCAAATCTAGTTCCCATGTAGATTTTGGAGCTTCCACAGATGTGGTTCTGGTCTGCTAACAGTATGGTACAGAGACAGAGTTTTGTTTGACTTCTGACCTGGAAAATGGGTACATTTAAAAGACACAAAGAGGCCAAAGTGAGCAGCAAAGAGGAAAAAGCTCACTTTGGCCTCTTAGTGGCTCTTTTCAGTTTGAGTCCATTCTCCACAGGGACTGTGATGGTATAGGAAACAGTGTGCCCCTAGATTTTGGAGGGAAATGCTTTGTAACTTCTGTTCCCGCTATGTTTTTAAAGTAGCTATCCTTTTGTGAAAGGTAATTAATTTAATTGGTTCAATGAAACCGGGAAGCTAAACACTGGTGAATATTGCAAGGAGCATACCATAATGAGTGTTCAAGCTTATAACATTAGAGAAAGATCATCTGTCACAACTGTCAGAGGCATCCCTGAGCGGGGAGATGAAGCATTGCTACCAGGGACCTGAATGAGTGTGGGAGTAAGAGTTGGGATGAGGATCTTGAAAGTGTTATCAGGGCTACATGTGTGGGCTCATTTGGAGTGTATTTGGATGCTTTCTGCATGTTGCGGGGGGGGGGGGCGCGGATAGATTCTCCATCCAGGACTGTCCTCTTTGGATGACCTAGTTGTGGAAGAGAAAAGTACTTTTATTCTAGCCTGTTAATTGGACAGCTTATTTTCTGGTATGTTTCCTTTTAAAATCAAACTAATTCCTTCTGAGATAACTTTTACTGAATTGAATATTTTAAAATCTACATTTTAATTTATTATTTATTTGAAATTTTCTTTTCTTTTTAAAATTTGAGTTCCAAATTTTCTCCCTCCCTCCCACACCTTCCCCTACCCTCTGAGAAGGCAAGCAATATGATATCAATTATACATGCGAAATCACACAAAACATATTTCCATATTAGCCATATTGCAAAAAAGCAAGAAAAATGAAGTGAAAAATTATATTTCACTTTCCTCTTGAAGTTCATTAGTTCTTTCTCTGGAGGTGGATTGAGGCCTTTGGAATTGTCTTAGATCATTGTATTGATTAAGAAGCCAAGTCTTTCACATTTGATCATCATTACAACATTGCTATTACTGTGCACAATGATCTCATTGTTCTTTTCACTTCACTTTACATTAGTTCATATAGGTCTTGGCATGTTTTTCTGAACCCCCACCTTAGTTATTTCTTATAGCACAATAGTATTCTATCACGATCATATGCCACAACTTGTTCAGCCATTCTGCAGTCTATGTCTAATTCTTTGCCACCACAAAAAGAGCTGCTATAAATCTTTTTGGACCTATAGGTCCTTTCCCTTTGATTTCTTTGGGATACAGATGTAATAGTGATATTGCTGAGTTAAAGGGTGTGCACAGTTTTGTATCCCTTTGAGAATGGTTCCAAATTATCATCCAAAATGGTTGGACCAGTTCACTATTGTACTAAGAAGTCATTAGTGTGCCTATTTTTCCATTGTCCTTTCAGCATTCATCATTTCTGATAGGTGTGAGAATGGTATATCAGAGTTATTTTAATTTGCATTTCTCTAACCCATAGTGATTTAGAGCATTTTTTTCATATGACTAAGATAGCTTTGATTACGTCTTTTGAAAATTGCCTGTTTATATCCTTTAACCATTTATCAATTGGGGAATAGCTTTTATTTTTCTAAATTTGACCCATTTCTATGCTCAATATGTATTTGAGAAATGAGGTCTTTATCTGAAAAACTTGCTGTAAAAATTTTTGACATTACTTCATTGTCTATGGGTACCTTTAGCAAAATGTAGTTTCCCTGATTCTTTCTTTTAATTAGGTCTATTTTTGCTTTTTTGTTTTGTTTGAGATCATGATTGCTACCCTGCCTTTTTCACTTCTGCTCCAGCCCTTTATTTTAACTCTGTGTATGTCTTTCTGTTTTAAGTGTGTCTCTTGTAAACAACTTATTATTGGATTTTGGTTTCTAATCTGTTCTGCTTCTGTTTTATGGATGAGCTCATTCCATTCACATTCACAATTATGATTACTGTGTATTACCCTTCATTCCATTATCTTCTGTTTCTTGCTTTTACTTTTTATCCTGTTCTTCCTCAAAAGTCTATTTTGCTTCTAACCACTGCCTCCCTTAATCTGTCCCACCTTTTATCATTATCCCCTTTCTCTTGTCTTCTTACCCTTCTATTTCCCTATTGAGTAGGTTACATTCTATACACACACACACACACACACACACGTATATACATATATATATATATACATATATATATATATATATATATATATATATATATATATATATATATATATATATTCTTCCCTCTTTGAACAAATTCCCATGAGAATGAGGTTCAAGCATTGCTTGCCATCCTCTGTCCATTTCCCCCTCCGTTGTAAAAGCTCTTCCTTATGTACCTCCTTATGTGAGAAAAATTTTCCCATTCTACTTCTCCCTTCCCCCTTCTCTCAGTGCATCCCTCTTTCTCATCCCTTCATTTTTTTGGGAGATCATTCCAACATAATCGACTCATACCCATGACCCCATGTAAACTCTTTTTAACTGCCATAATAATGCTAAAGTCCTTAGGAGTTAACATGTATCATTTTCCCATATAGGAATGTAAACAGTTTAACTTTATGGAGGTCTGTATGATTACTCTTTCATGTTTACATTTTTAATGCTTCTCTAGAGTCTTCTGTTAGAATGCCAGATTTTCTGTTCAGCTCTGGTCTTTTCATCACGAATGCTTGAAATTTCTCTATTTCATTAAGTGTTCATTTTCTTCCTAAAGAAGTAAACCCAGTTTTTCTGGGTAGGTTGTAATCACAGCTCCTTTGCCTTCTGGAATAGCATATACTAAGACCTGTGATCCTTTATGTAGAAGCTGCTAAATCTTATGTGATTCTGACTGTGGCTCCATGATATTTGAATTGTTTGTTTCTGGTTGCTTGAAGTATTTTCTCCTTGATTTGAGAGGTCTGGAATTTGGCCATAATATTCCTGAGAGTTTTCATTTTGGGATCTCTTTCAGGAGGTGATTGGTAAATTCTTTCAATTTCTACTTTAATCTCTGGTTATATCAGGGCAGTTATCCTTGATAATTTCTTGAAGTATGATGTCTAGATACTTTCTTTCATCATGGCTTTCAGGTAGTGCAATCTTTCTTGAAATATCTCTCCTCAATCTATTTTCTAGGTCAGTTGTTTTCCCAATGAGCTGTTTCACATTTTCTTCTATTTTTTTTTTTTGACAATGATTGTTTCTTGATGTCTCATGGAGTCATTAGCTTCCACTTATCCAATTCTAATTTTTAAGGAATTATTTTCTTCAGTCACCTTTTGTACTTCTTCCTTTTGGCCAATCCTACTTTTTAAGGGGTTCTTTTTTTCAATGAATTTTTGTACCTTTTTTTCTATTTGGCCAATCCTTATTTTTAAGGATTTCTTTTCTTTTCTTTTCTTTTTTTTTTTTTTGAACCAGAGAAGATCCCCAAACTTTTCATTAATGGCCTAGCAAGGTCGGGTGTCCCATGTGTGGGCACAAAGGAGTTATTTTCTTTAGTGAATTTTTTAAACCTCCTTTTCCATTTGGCCAATTCTGCTTTTTAAGGAGTTCTTGTCTTCAGTGAATTTTTGTAGCTCTTCTATCATTAGGCCAAATCTGTTTTTTTTTAAATGGTGTTATTTTCTTTAATAGTTTTTGTGCCTCTTTTTATAATTTTCTTGTGTCACTTTCATTTCTTTTCCCAATTTTTCCTCTACCCCTCTTATCTCTTTGTTTAACTATCCAAGGATTCTTGTTGGGCTTTGGTCCAATTAATATTTTTCTTTGAGGCTTTTTTTGGTAGCTATTTTTACTCTTCAGTGTTTATGTCTTGGTCTTCCCCGCTTCTGTCGTAGCTTTTTATGGTTAAATTCTTTTTGTTGTTGTTGTTTGCTCATTTTCCAGCCTTTTTCTTAACTTGGAATTTTATGTTAAAGTTGGACTCTGCTCACTTGGGGGTGGTGAGGCACTATGCCAAGATTCAGGCTTTTTCATGTTGCCTTTTTCAGAACTAGTTCCAGGGAAGACTGCAAGTTTTTGGTGCTTCAAGGTGGTATGATCCGGGGAGAGGTGTGGTCACTGCTCCTCTGGTTTGTACTCTGGCCTTAACCCAGAAAGGGCCCCTGATCTCCTGCAGTTGCACATGCTAGTGCTCTTCTCTGCTTTGGTGCTGTGACTAGGCCCCTGCTCCCTTGTGACCTACCACCAGTGTTCCCTTCACCCTGGAAATACAACCCAGAAGTGGGTATGGGCAATAGAGTTGACTGTCAGTGCCAGTTTTACCCAGTGCCAGCAAAGAGTCTCCTGTAATTTCTTTCTGAGAAGTTGTCTGACTCTCTAACCATTTCTGGGCTAAGAGCTTCCAAGGCAGCAACAGCTGCTGCTAGGGCCACTATAGCTGTTGCTGTGTATGTGGGCTTTGGACAAACCTCCACCCTGGTGTCCCAGACTTCTCCTGACTACCTCTTAAGTTTTTTTCAGTCTGGAAAAATATCTCACCCCAACCTTTTGTTGGCTGTGTTACTCCAAAATTTGATTTGAGGAATTATTTTAAAGTTGTTTGGAGGGGAATATTGGGAGAGTTGAGCTGAATGGCTATTCCTAATCCTCCATTTTGGCTCTGTTTCGTCCTTTATTGATTACTTTAATACTGACATCTATTATATTTTGTACTTAACAAGTGTGGGTGCTGATTTCAATGAAATAGGTATTGTATTCCTAGAGCATTGGTGTGTAGCTGTGAGACCACAGCCGGAGAGAAGACTTCTGGTTAGTGGAGTACCATAGGACTTGAGACAAAGATACTGAAGACTGTTTTTCAAGGTGCTATTCAAACTTGCGAGAGTTGTGAAATAGTCATTAAGAGATACGAGGAAAATAATACATTATCTGTTTTTTTAAGTTATTTGAAAAGATGGACTCTTAAAATTCATGATAAGATGGGAATTTTAGAAAGTACTTAGAAACTGCTTACTAGGCCTCTCACAGAGAATGAGAGGGTACTTGAGAAGGTTAAGACTGTTAATGAGGAAGTATCTGAAAACAGAGGACCTGGATTGGCCTTGCAGAGAAAGACATCATCGTTAGGATAAGCTATAGAAGTTATGAGCCTTCTGCACCTCCCAATATCCATTGTGGTAATCTAGTGGAACCTTAGGTGTAAAACTGGACCCTGTCCACCTGAAGGAGAAATATGAGATACAAGTAAGGAATGAGACAGAAGTAGAAGAAGAGAAGTCTTTTCTTTGCTAGAAAGTCTTAAGTCCACAGCTTATAAAATTGTTCAGAATCCAAAGACTTTGAGACCTGAGGTCATAAGGCATGGTCACTCCTAGAGAGTAGAATAGCAGGATAGTAATGGTGGGTCAGTTGAGGACACAGATGCCTTGTTTATTCAATCTATCCTCCAGCAAGAAGGGGAAAGGTCCTCTGACTGTAATTAAATCAGTTACAGTGACTGCGAGAGAATGAGGAGCAATAACATCTGAGGAAGTAAACAGATTTCTATGGACACAAGTATGTTGGGGTATGGCATACCCCTTAGAACTTTATGTTTATTTGATTGGTATTAAGGAGAAATAAAAGTATCCGAAGTATGATCAGATGCCAGACGAGTAAACCAATTTCTGAAAGACTTCTAAGCTGCAAAGAATAATTTAACCCAGTAAAACTCTAGTCTAACTCCAGAGTATCCTCCTGTGTAGGAGCTATAGAAACCTGGCAGGAGTGACTACTTCTGATCACCTCACTCACAAGCAAGTGCCTACCAAGAACCTGCTGAGAGAGGGAGCAGCAGAAAGTACTGTGACACTGAGGGGTCAGAGGTTATGACTGTCTAATGTAAGGACAACACCAATAGAGAATCAGTGAAGAGCTACCCTCTGCTTCATTTGTAGTCTTGATGGACACCAGAGTGATATGTGTACCTAAGAAAGGAAGGCCAAATTGGTATGAGAGGCTGAATTTCTGAAAGCCAGATCAAGCAATGGAGATGAGACTAGAGTTGAAGTTGACTCCCAGACCCCAAAGACTCTAAGCTTGACCTCATCACCAATTGCTTGTGGGTTCCATCCACCTGGACTCATATGACCCACACAGAAGTGACAACAAATATTGTAGATGTGAAATGCACTGCTATACTGGACAGCACGTCCCGGGTGACTATTGTGTTTCACTCATTCTACAAAAGACGCTTGAGAAAAATTCTGTGGCAGCCCCATAACTAAGTGACAAGAACCATTCATACTTACATTACATTATTATGAACCTGAATTTTGCTAAGGAAGTTATTAGCATTGGTAGGGAAGTGGATTCTTTGGCCTTGGTATGTCTAGATCCAGGAAACATCTCTGTCAGCCTTGATTGGGATTAACTCCAGCTTATTCAAGTTCCTGGCAACTTACTGTAAGTAGTATGCTGGGATGCAGAATCTGAATATTTTAACCATCTGTATGGTTTTTGCTAAAGCATAGAAAAATAGAAAGAAAATTGAAGCAAGTGGTAGCCGAGAGTAAGAACCCTGATAATCTGAAATTCTGGAATGTATCCAGAGAACTTTGACTGGGGTTATATCCCAGTGCTTGAGGAACCAAAGGACCATTTGATGGAGCTGCTGAGTGAGAAGATGAAGTCATTCTCATTGCAAGGGTGAGATATGGGGTGTGCCTGAGAAGCAGCTCTCAGAATCTACTTCATAGACTAGATCTTTTTGGGAGAGGTCAAGAAATATTCCCGTGTCTGGGAAGAAAGATCTCTGAAACCATCTGAAAGAACAACTCAGCAGCGGTGTCATCACTGAATCTATCAGGCTATAGTATCAGCTGTCATGAGAATGTGAAAGAAGATTGGGAGGATCCAGATGTGTGTGAATGACTAGACTTGGAACAAGTGGACTAAAACAGGACATGAACTAAATGGAATTATTTGGTGTATCTGGATGATGTTATCTTTGATAAGATACTAGAACATGAGCAAAGACTCATGAGCATATTAGACCAGAGAGAGGAAGTGGGTCTGAAGGTGGCAATTGACAAATAACAGTTTTGAAGAGTCTCTGTCAAGTATGTGGGCCACATAGTATTACAGAGTGAGCAGTGAGCCACTTCCAAAGAACCTGTGAGAATTAAGGACGTTTCTAGAATTTAGTGGCTATATGCTGCTGTTGATAAATCTCTCAGCAGTCTCATATGAATATCTATGATCAGAAAGGACCAAAAGCAGTAGGGAAAGAATCGGCTGGGTTTGAACCCACAGAAGTCATTTGGAAACAGCTGGGAAGGGAAATGTGAGCAAGTGTTTAAATAGTCAGTCAACTGCTTCACATAGGCAGGAGTGTTGTAGACCCTGGCAAGCCTTTTATGCAGACCCGAGCAAACCCTTAGGTTACTGTAATCTGGGCTTGTCTAGATCAGGGCTTCTTAAACTTTTTCCACTCATGACCCCTTCAACACTTCTTAAACCGTGTTCTTCTCCAAATGCTTTAAGAAGCACTGGCTAGGGGAAGCTAGGTGATGCAGTGGAAAGAGTGCTGGCCTTGGAGTCAGGAGGACCTGAGTTCAAATCTGGCCTCAGATACTTGACACTTACTAGCTGTGTGACACTGGGCAAGTCACTTAACTCCGATTGCCTCACCAAAAAAAAAAACAAAACAACCAAACAAACCTCAAGAAGCGCTGGCTAGATATGCCCAGTTCAGGTAATATGGAGGCATCCTTGAAGGGCCTTTGGAATTTGTTCAGATTGCTTCTGCCTTCCTTACCATGTGGATGGGAGTAGCCTTTTTTGATTGGCTGCCTGCACCTTTAAAACTGGCATGACTGAATCAGTCACTCTTTTTTTCTACCACCCTTTTTTTCTGCTCTCTATCTCACCATTCCTGTCTGTCACCTGTAGAGATGAAGATCACAGCTTGGGTGCCACAAACTGAACTAGTGAAAGGGAAAGACTTTCTTCCCTTGCTCCCTCTCTTTTACCAGGCTGCTGAGCAATGGGCCTGAGGGTGTTTCTTTCTGTTCTGTATTGTTTGTCCTCCTTAGTTTGAGGTATTGGAGGTGATCCCTATAGGACCCAGGAGTTGAACCATGGCAGCCTTAGAGCCAGGATTTCAGGCAAGGTGGTACAGCCAGCTTTACTCAGCATGGAAGCCCTGAGAAGCCAGGGTGCACTTGGAAATAGGGAACAGGGGACTACTACAATTGAGAACACTATCGATGGGGGTTAGAGCTATTGGCAGAAAGCTGGGCCACTTCCAAACCTCCTTAAGCAGACCAGAAAACCCTGTGGGAGGGGTGAGTGGTAGTATAACTGACCTTCAAAGAATAATTATGAAGAAACAACTTACCAAAATCTGTGAGATGCAGCTAAAGCAGTCCTCAAGAGAAAGCTGTTATTCCTACAAATGTGCGTCAATAAAATAAAAAAAGAGAGAATTGATGAGCTGAATGTACATTTAAAAAATTAAAAAGTCAAATCTAATATGAGCACAAAGAGGAGATATTAAAAATTAGAGGAATAAAGCTAAGTTGGGAACCAAAACTAGTAGAAGACCAATTAGAGATCTTAAATAATCCAATCTCAGGGAAAAAAAATAGAACTAGCTGTAAAATAATTATCAGAGAAAAAGGCTCCTGGTCCTTATCAATTTGTGGAAGAATGCCATCAAACTTTTAAAGAACAATTAGTACCAAAACTACATTGACTATTTTCAAAATTGAGGAAAAAAGTGTCCTATCAGATTCCTTTTGTGAGAAAAATATAGATCTTATACCTAAGCCATGGAAGGATAAAGCACGGGAGAACCATAGATCAATATGATTAATGAATATTGATTCAAAAATTGTCGATAAAATCCTGTTAAACAGACTACAGCATTTTACCCAAGAAAGCATTCATCATGACCAAGCTGGATTTATACCAGGTATTCAAGGATGGTTCAACATTAGGAAAACAATCACCATAATCATATTAAGACCAAAAACATCCAAAACCACATGTTTATTTCAACACAAACAGAAAAAGCATTTGACAAAATACAATATTCAATTATGCTAAAAACTCTACAAAGCACAGGCATATAAGGGGCTTTTATATCATAAAAAGCATCTGTATAAAACCAAAAGCAAGCATCATATGTAATGGGAATACACTAGAACCTTTTCCAGTAAATAGAGTAAAGCAAGCATGCCCACTTTCCTCACTATTATTTGACATAGTTCTGGAAATGAGTCATGAGAGAAATTAAAGATATAAAGATTGAAAAAGAGGAGCCAAGACTATTTATATTTGCTGATGACATAATGATTAATGTAGGAAATCCTAGAGAATCAGCAAGGATATTAATCGAGATAATAACTTTAGTAAAGTTGCATGCTACAAAGGGAACCCACAAAGGGAAAATTGAGATACTGTTGCCTGTTGGTGCAGTTGTATACTGATTCAGCCATTCTGGAGGGCTATAAAATCATGCATACCCTTTGACTAAGCAGTACCACTACTAGGTCCCAAAGACATTGAAGGAAAAGGATGTATATGTACAAAAATATTCATAGCAGCTTTTTTAGTGATGGCAAAGAATTGGAAATTGAGGAGATGGCCTTATAAATTGGGGAATGGCTGAACAAGTTGCATATGATTATAATGGAATACTATTGTATTATAAGAAATGAAAAGCAAGATATGCTCAGAAAAACATGGAAAGACTTAACATGAACTGATGCAAAGTGAAATGAGCAGAACCATTGTATATAATAACTACAATATTGTATAATGATCAACTGTGAATGACTGTTCTCAGCAATATAATGATCCAAGATAATTCTGAAGGACATAAGAATGAAAAACACTATCCATCTCCAGAGGAAGAACTGATGGAGTCCAAATGTAGATCAAAGCATATTTTTACTTTCTTTATTTTTCTTGGTTTTTTTTTCAATCTGTGTTTTCTTTTACAACATAACTAACATGGAAATATGTTTTGCGTGATTGTATGTGTATAACCTATATCAAAATATTTGCCTTCTCAATGAGGGGAGAAGGATAGGAAGGGAGAGAATTTGGAACTCAAAAATAAAAAGAAGAACGTTAAAAATTGTACATGTAATTGGGGGAAAATAAAATACTAAAAAAAGAAATGAAGGAAATCAAAAGCTTCAAGAAAAGGATTGAATGCAACAAACATCACTAAAAATAAAATTGTCTAAATGGAAAAAAATAGACCCACAAAAATTAAGAGTATATCTATATAGTAACATTCCAAAAGGCAATAATAGAAAGGGAAATCCTAGTCCAAATAACTACAAAATGTAAATAATATTTGGGAGTCAGTCTACTAAAGCACATTCAATACTTGTACTGACTCAATCACAAAGTGCCTTTTAAAGAACAAATAGCTGGAGAAATGTTCAGCATTCATGGCTGGGTCATGACATATACTACCAAAGTTAATTTACAGTTTTAATGTTATACCAGTGAAACTATTAAAGGTGTATTTTATAGAACCTCATAAAATAATAACATAATTCATTTGGAAAAAATAAAAGATCTAGAATATTAAGGGTAGAGATGAAGCCAAAATATCATTTCCAAACCTCAAACTGTATTACAAAGCAGCAATACTACACAAAGGAGTACCAGAAATAATAGAACTCAGTTACACAGTGTTTAGTAAACTAGACGACATTAAGTATTTAGGAAAGGCCCCCCTATTTGGTTAAAAACTGCTGGAAAACTAGAAGACAGTCTGGCAGAAATTAGGCTTAGATCAACACATTATAACACCTCTAGCGTAATACATTTAAATAACTGTGTGACCTTAATATTAAAACTCATACTATAAAAAAAAAAATGAAAAGGGAAACAGATCATATACCTCTCACATGTCTGGGTAGGACATGTATTCATAACCAAACAAGAGATAGAGACAATTACAAAAGGTAAAATAGATAACTGATTACTTGAATCTGAGAAGTTTCTGCACAAACAAAACTAATGCACCTAGGAAATGAAAGTGATAACAGTTTGGTATTCAGGAATACCAAGAATAAAAATGAATAGACTTACCTGTATGTTTATACATATATGTATTTGTGTATCTATGTTATATATGCGTATAAACAAAAGCTCAATAGGTAAATGATCAAAGGATATGGCCAAACAGCTCCCAAAAGAACTATTTAAAATTATTAGTGATTACATGAAAGAACGCTCCAGATTACTTCATACAAGAATGTAATTCAAAATAGTACTGAGGTTTCACCGCACACTCTGAAAGTTGTCAGGGATGACAAAAAATATGAATTATGAGAAGGGAAGGATTGTGGAAAGCTAGGCAAGCTAGTGTATTTTTTGTTGTAGCTGTGAAGCAGCACAATAATTTTGGAAAACAGTTTAGAATTATGCAAATCAAGTGACTAAAATGTCCATACACTTTGACTCCAGAGATTACATTTCTGGGCTTATATACCAAGAAGCCATTGATAAGAGGAAAGTCCCTATATATACCAAAATATTTATAGCAGCACTTTTTTGTGATAGCAAAGAATTGGAAACAGTGTGGATGCCCATTAATTGGGTAATGGCTAAGCAAATTGTGGTGCATGAATATAGTCGAATATTACTGTGCTATAAGAAATGATGAATATGATGAATGCAGAGAGGGATGGAAAGATTTGCATGAATTGATGCAGAGTGAAGTAAGCAGAGCCAAGAAAACAATTTACACAATGATTATAGCGATGTCATAACCTCAAAAAAATTAAAAGCGAATGTGGCAAAATTATAATGAACTAATATAGCTTGAAAGAAGGGACATGAGACAATGGCCCACCCTACCCTTTGGCAGAGGTGGGAGGTCCGCAAGTGTTGTGTGTTAATGGTGCATGTGTTTAGTCTGTGTCCATGTTTCATTCAGTTATGCTATATCTTCCCCCTCTTTTATGCTTTTAAAAAATGAAACATATTACTCTACAGGATAGCTTTCAGAGAAGAGAAGTTATATTGGAAGAGAATTGTGGTGATGAAAAAAATCCCAGAAGACATCAATAAAACTTGTTTCAAAATACTAGCTGGCATTATCTAGTGCTTTAAGTTTTGCAAAGTGCCTTCCATGTGTTATCCAATTTAGTCTGCACAGTAACGCAGCAAGGTAGACAAAACAGTTATGTCCATTTTACAGATGAGGAAACTGAAACTTGGCAAGATGAGACTCAAACCTAAGTCTTTGTGGAGTTCAAGTCCAACATTCTTCTCATCATGCCGCATTGCCTCCCCACAAGACTTAGCCCGAAACAAGGAACAAAATGTCACCTTTTGTCCCATTGTTGGGTTGAATGGACCAAGAGAACCTTCTTTAGCACATTTTAGTATTTTTTCTCTAGTTCCAATAGCAATTGGAAGTGCAGGAGAGCCGCACTAGGGGACCTTCTGGTTTTTCTAATAAGTTTAACTTGTAGAAGTGGTGAGAAACTAGCCTTTGAGGAGACGTGGTT
Source organism: Phascolarctos cinereus (assembly GCF_003287225.1). Taxonomy (NCBI): domain Eukaryota; kingdom Metazoa; phylum Chordata; class Mammalia; order Diprotodontia; family Phascolarctidae; genus Phascolarctos; species Phascolarctos cinereus. Next base: position 30,973,711 of record NW_027556291.1, read on the forward strand.
GTCTAGCATTATGTGTTAAATGATCTCATAGTATCCTCTACTACACAAATATGACATACTTTGGGCTAAGTAAATAGTTGGGCTTAGATATTTTTTGCTAAAAAAGTCTGTGTGGTATAATTATTTTCCCTAAAGAATATGTTGTCACCTCTTTCTTGCCCAACAGTGTGTGGGAATAAAAGGAATATCACCCCCAGAATGTTTATTATTGTGAGAAGTAACAAGGGGGGCAGAAGAAGAATGATTTAGTGCATGTCCTATTTTGTTTATTCCAATTCTATGTCTCACAGGTTTGAGGAGTAAAAGAAGTCACATTCTGAGGGTGAGGGTGGAAGGGATGGAGTTGTTCATGGGAACTGAGCTCTGTTAGTTTACCACCTGGACATCGTTTTCAAATCATGGCAGAGGAATTAAATTTTTTATTACTTCAGTTCACTATCTCCACCCCCCTCTTGCCCCCCAATATTAATTCTCTTGTCTTCCCCCTGAAGTGAGCCCTGTTAAGCTGCTAGAACTCTAAAAGCATAAAAGCAAATGCTGCAGGGAGGTCAGCTTGGAGGTCACACAGCAGGTTTGATGTGTCAGTAGATAAATGATGGGATCACATCTGGAACAGTTTGGTGAATAAATAAAATGGGAAAGCTCATATATCACTGCCCACCTTCCAATCTGTAAGGGAAGGAGAAAATAAATCCTCTAATAACCTTGTAAAGCACATAAAAGATATTGAAGAAACTCCTGAAATTTTGTGGCTAAAAGTGTCCATATTAAACAATGAGTTTAAGAGCGACCAACTAGCCTGAAATATGGTATGAGTTGTCCTCATAAACTGTTGTTTTATTTTATGGGTTATTTATTAGTTCTTACTTGGATAGCTTTGAATAATATAATTTGGGATCTAACTAGGTATTATAGAAACACTCTTCCTTTAGAGGCATTTTATATTTATACTTAGGAAAATGAGTTCTTCATTTTTATTATAGAGTTCTATAATATGGCTTCATCCCTCCATGCTGCCATCTACAGCCAATATTAATTTATGCCTATTTTTCTGGTGCTATTAGCAGCAAGTCTTAGAGCCACAGATTTAGGAAATCCCACTCAAGAATTAAAGACATTACCCTCTCATCCTGACCCCCAACAAGGCAGCATTGTGTAGTAGAAAGAATGCTAGAACTGAATTTGACTCTGGCTTCTCTTGAAGTCACAAGATGATGATGATAGCTCAAATTTGTATGCTATCTTAAAGTTGCAAGACATTTTACATAATTTGATTACATGACCAAACCCAGTTCCTTGTTCAAACCTGGTCATTCTGTTCAGATAGGAACAGAGTTGGAAGCAAGTCAAGAGATCTGAGTTTGTCTTGAGACCACTACTATCTGCTCATATGAGCGTATACAACCATCACAACTCCCTGAACCTCACAACTTCTTCCTCTGTAAACAAGGATGATAATCCTTACTTTGCCACATTCTGATAGTGATGGCAGGAATTAAATGAAACCATGAATGTGAACATGCTTTGAAAACTGAGAAGAGTTGACTATATGAAGGCAAGATGGTAGCATTATGGTTGTATGAATCAAACATGGCACCAAGAACAGGTATGAGTGAGATTGAAGTTTTTAGTTGTTATTACACGTCTTAGTTGCTCAAAAATTGGTAATTGATAAGCTTTTTAAAATTTAATTTTAAAAAGAAAATCCCCTTTTTCTCTCTTTCCCTCTACCTCATAGTGAGATAGCAAGAAAAACAAAGCTCGTTACAAAAATATGTAATTGAGCAAAACAAATTTCCACATTGTCCATGCCAATAAAAGATATATCTCTATTGCTACTCTGAGTCCATCATTTTTCTAATAGGAGGTGAATAGCATGTTTCATCATAAATTCTCTGGAATTATGGATTGGTCATTGCATTGATCAGAGTTCCTAAATCTTCCACAGTTCTTTGACTTTATAATATTGTTATTATATAAATTATCTTCCAGGTTCTGATTACTTCACTTTGCATCAGTTCATCTAAGCCTTCCCAAGTTTTTCTGAAACCATCCCCTTCATAATTTATTACAGAATAATATTCTATAACATTTATGCATCATAACTTGTTCATCCATTTCCCAACTGATGAACACTACCTCACTTCTTAATTCTTTGTCACTGTAAACACAGTTAGTAAAAATATTTTTGTGCCTTTGGGTCCTTTTCCTGCTGGATCAAAGGGCATATGCTATTTAAAAGCCTTTTGGGCATAGTTCCCAATCATTTTCTACAATGGCAGGACTAATTCATAGCTCCAGTACTTGTCATTTTCCTCTTTTCTTAACTTTGGCAATTTGATGAGTGTGAAGTAGAACCTCAGAACTGTTTTAATTTGCATTTTTCTAGTTATTGGTGATTTATGTGACTGTGGATAGTTTGGATTTCCTCTTCTGATATTTGGGTCAGTCAGCAAATATATATTATTATACCCATCATGTGCCAGGTACTGTGCCATGTAAGCCATGGGAACACAAAGAAAGGAAAAAGACAGCCCCTGCTCTTAAGGGGAAAGTTTAGTGGAAGAAATAACATGGGAACTAGTATGTGTAGACAAGCTATATACAAGATATAGTGGAGATAATCACAGAGAGAAGGCAGTAGAACTAAGAGGGTAAGGAAATGCTTCCTGTAGAAAATGAGATTTTAATTGGGGCTTGAAGGAAATCAGGGAAGTCAGAAAATGGAAGTGAGAGAGAACATTCTTGTCAGAAGGCAGCCATGAAAATGCCTGAAATTGTGATATGTGATTATGTAAGGAACGATAAGGGGGCCAGTGTTCCTGGATCTCAAAGTACGTAAGGTGAGGCAGTGTAAGGTGTTAGAAGACTGGGAAGGTAGGAGGAAGCCAGGTTATGAAGGGCTTTGATGCCAAACAGATGATTTTATATTTGAAATTGGAGGCGATAAGGTGCCACATTGCCTGACCTATTCTTTATTTATACTTCGGTAGCTGAGTGAAGGATGGACTGAAATGGGGAGAGACTTATGGCTGGGAGATCTATCAGGAGGCTCTTACAATAGTCTAGGAGTTAGAAGATGAGGGCCTGCATTAGAGTGGTAGCAGTGTCAGATGAGAGAAGAGGGTGTATAGAAGAGACGTTAGTAAGGCAAAATTGACAGGCCTTGGCAACAGATTGACAGAATTGTGTGATTTTTCAATAAATCAGTCGATAAACATGAAGCGCTTACTATGTGCCAGGCATTATGCTAAGTGCTGAGGATACAAAAAGGGGCAAAAGACAGCCCCTGCTCTCAAAGAGCTTACAATCTACTGGGGTGGACAAGTAAACACACATATATTCAAAGATAGTTATAGACAGAATAAATAGGAAGGAGTTAACAGAGGGAAGGCATTAGAACGAAGAAGGATTGGGTAGGGCTTCCTGAAGGTGAGATATTAGTTGGTACTTAAAGGAATCAAGGAGATCAGTAGTTGGAGTGGAGGAGGGAGAATATTCCAGGCCTGGGAAGAGAGCCAGAGAAAATTCCTAGAGCCAAGAGATGGAACATCTTGTTTATGAACAACCAGGATGCCAGTACTTAAAATGGTCAATTATAGTTATAGTTTTCCTAATATAGAATCAGACTTGTATTCCTGATATAAATCTAACCTGATCATGGTATATAATCTTTGCGATATGTTGTTTTAGTTTCCTTGCTAATATTTTTTTTTTTAAATATTTGCATCAGTGTTCCTTAGAGATACCGTTCTATAGTTTTCTTTCTCTGTGTTAGGAATCTGGGCAGCTAAGTGACACAGTGGATAGAGTGCTGAGCCTGGAATCAGGAAGACTCGTCTTACTGAGTCCAAATCTGGCCTCAGACACTGGGCAAGTCACTTAACTCTGTTTGCCTCAGTTTCCTCACCTGTAAAATGAGATGGGAAAGGAAATGGCAAACCATTCCAGTATCTCTACCAACAAAATTCCAGATGGGGTCACAGAGTTGAATGTGACTGAAAAACGACTTAACAACAACAGACAACAGTATTAGGAATCAAGGCCATATTTGTATCAGAGGAGGACTTTGGCAAGACCCTTTCTTTTCTCATTTTTTTCATTTTATGTAATATTGGAATTAATTGTTCTTTAAATATCAGATAGAATTTGCTTGTAAATCCATCTGGTGTTAGAATTTTTTCGTCCCTTGGATGTTCATTTATAGCTTGTTCAATTTGTTTTCCTGAGTTAGAGTTAAGTATTCTATTTCTTGTTTTGTTCACCTGGACATTTTGTATTTTTGTAAATATTTGATTTGCACTGTCAGTTTTTGGTATGTAATTGGGCAAAATAACTTCTGATAATTTATTTCTTCCTTGGTTGTGAATTCACCCTTTTCATTTTTTTTTTGGTACTGGTAATATTGTTTTCTTATTTTTTTAAAAATCAGAGTAGGTAATGGTCTATTTCTTTTATATTGTATATGTATAAGACATATATATTTTAAAAGATCCTTGTTTTTATTAATTGAATGGCTTTTGCTGCCTTCAAGTTTATTAATCTCATCTTTAATTTTCATTATTCCTATTAGAGGTGAATCAGGGGGGTGATTAATTGGTTTTCTCATTTTTTTAAGATTAAGTGTCCAATTTGTTGATTTTTTTTTTTTACTGAAACTGTTTACGGATATAAATTTTCCCCTCAGGATTGCTTTGGCTGGATCCCCCAAAATTTGGTGTTTTGTCTTATTATTGCCATTATCTTTAATGAAATTATTGTTTCTATAATTTGTTCTTCTCTCATCCATTCTTTAGAATTAAATTGTTTAGTCTCCAATAAATCACTGATCATTTCATTACTATTCCTTCATTGAATATATTTTTATTGCATTGTGGTATGTGAAAGACATATTTGATATTTCTGTTTTTCTACATTTATTTGCAGGGTTTTCTTGCCCTAATGTGCTCAGTTTTTGTAAAGGTGTCACACACAGCTGAGAAATGTGTATACTCCTTTTTGTTCCTATTTAGTTATTCCAGAGGCATGTCTTAGCTACCTTTTCTAAAACTCATTTATTCTTTTTTTTTAGTAGACACATCTAGGGCTGAAAGGGGTAAGTTAAGGTCCCCCACTATTTTAGTATTACTGTATCTTTCTCCCTATAAGTCATTTACCTTTTCCTTTATGTGTTTAGATTCTATACTATTTGGTGCAAGTATTTTGAATATTGCTGTTAATTCATCGTTTATGATATTTTTCATAAACATGTAGTTTACCTACTTTGTCTTTTAATTAAGCCCATTTTTGTTTTTAATCTGAGATCATGATTGCTATCCCTGCCTTTTGCATTTCTGAAGCATAATAGATTTTGCTCCAGCCCCTTATTTTAACTGTTTGCTTCTTTCTATTTCAAGTATGTTTCTTGTAAATAATATATTTTTGGATTCTGCTTTCTAATCCAGGCTGCTATCGTCTTCCATTTTAGGGATGATTTCATCCCATTCACATTCACAGTTATGATTGTTAATTATGTATTTCCCTCCATCCTATTCACTTATTCTTTTCTTACTCGTTGTTTCCTAATTCTTCTTTATAAAGAAGAGGATAGTGGTAGAGGAGTGAACTCAGAACCAATGGTCTAGGTTTGGTGCAATCTGCTCCCCTGCCCCTCCTGCCTCACTTCTCTGTCACCTGGAGCCCAATAACATATCTTTATCCTTTTTTTAAAAAAAATCACTCTTTGAAATCCACCCTCTTTAGAGTTTATTTGGCTTAAGAATAATCCCTCCCTTAGTGTATCCTTCCTCTATTCCCTCCTTTCCCTTTTCTTCTTTTTCTCTTCTTTCCTTGTTGAGTTAAAGGTATTTCTGTTCTCAGCTCTTTGTATTCTTTCTCCCTTTGACCAGTTCAGATAAGATTGATGTTCAAGTGTCAGCCATTCCTACTACTTCTTCCTCCTTATTTGTATGGGCTTCTGCTTGAGTACCTCAGTTATGTAATATACATTTTCCCATCCTTCTTCTATCGCCCCACCCCGACCTTCCACCAGTATATACTTCATCTTCTCCTTTTCCATTTTTCTTTTGGTCGGGGACCCTTGCCTTGGTTATTCTGCTGCAGGTTTCAGATTGGGTAGGAGGCTGGAACTGAGACCCTATTTTACTACTACAGACAAAGCCACTCAGCTACCACTTGCATCTTAACTTGTTTCTAGCTCAGTATGACGCTTAATGGCCAATGACCTGCTCTTTGGTTTTGAGTGCCCCCTCTAGGTGTAAGTCTTCCCTTTAGCACACCCTGAAACTGAGTGGTATATGACAGAGCTGCCAGTTGACACGTCTGGCACCTCTTCTTGCTTTGGTGCATAAAGCACCATTTTTGGCATTTTCACTTTTGTTTTGTATCACCACTGTCCTTTTTCAGTATCTTTTTGCTTGAATGTTCTATGTGGCATGCCCCTGACCAGACCTGTGTTCAGTGTCTTCAGATCTTTTTTATAAGGTTAGAGAACCCTATTCTGACTTGTCCTAGAAATATGACTCACTGCGATTTTTTCCCCCTTGATATCCTGATTAAGACTTGATCTACTGGATTTCTTAGTTCTTTTTTGAAAGAGTTACATTGGGAAGCTGGACTATACTTCTTTCCACTCTTGTGCTATCTTGGCTTCAACCCTGACACTTGTTTTGGAATGAAAAAGGTACTCAAAGTGTAAGTCAGACATACTATTTTAGTAGGCATTTACATATTTGTAAATGGTTTTATCCTGGTTGGTTGCCATAGTTGGGAACTCATTGACCTGAAAATGACTAGACCTTTGCTTGTGTCCCAGCTCTTCTTCTGACCTTCTGTGGGTACCAGTGTCTTTCTCATCAACTAGGTTCACAATCTTGCAGTCATCCTCACCTCACTCTCCCTCATCCCATAAATCCAATCACATACTAAGACTTATTGATTCTACCTTCATACTAGTTCTCACGTCCACTCTATTCTCTTCACCAGCACACTTACCAGCCTAGTTCAGGCCATCATCACCTCTTACTTGGACTATTCCAACAGCCTCCTAGTTCTCCATGCTTCAAGTATCCCACCTCACTAATCCATCTCAGCTGCCAAAGTGACATTCCTAAATCATAGGTCCAACCATGTTACTCCCCTGTGCGATAAGTTGCAGTGGCTCCCTATTGCCTCTAGGATCACATACAAACTCCTCTGTTTGGCATTGAAAGCCTTTTATAGCTTGGATGCAACCTGCCTTTGAGGGTGATCACATAGTCTAAGCAAGCTGGCTTACTTGCTGTCCCTTATTCGTGACATTCTATCTCTCATCTCTCTGCCCTTGCACAGGCAGTTTCCTATTCTTGGAATGGGACTACCTTGGTCCCTTAGGATCCTTATCTTATTTTATAGGTCACTTTAAGCCCCACATCCTAAATAAGGTCTTTCCTGATTGTCCCAACTAGTAGAATATCCTCCCCCATCTCTTGAAATCGCCATGTATTTATTTTGTATGTGTTTAGATGTGTACATGTTGTTTCGCCTGATAAAATGTAAGTTTCTTGAGGGCAAAGAGCTATTTCATTTTTGTTTTGTGCCTTCAACATCTGGCACATAATAAGTGCTTTTTGAATGATCAAGTAGATTGCTTCCCTTTTTGGGAATGTCAATTTCTTTTACTACAACCTGTACTTATTGATTGAAGAAAGCTAAGAAAAATCCTAGGACGGTAGATTTTCGCTCCGGGAAGGGACCCTTGGAATTCATGAAATCCCTTTCCCTCATTTTATAGAAGATGAAACCAAGGTCTCTGAGGTCCCTTTCAGCTCTGACATGATCCTGGGGAAAGACTAAGATTGAGGGTGGGGGTGGGATGTAGGTGTAGAGGACAGTCTGACCCATTTTTGTAGTCATGCCAGGAGGATGGCTTGCCTATCCCCCAAACAGTCCAGAAACTACCCCTATAGAGTCGGGGAATAGCATAAGCCCTAGGAAAGGGGTGTTATTGTGGTGGGACCCTGGGCATCAGCTTTGACTAGGAAAGGGAGCAGGGTCATACCACATAGTCTGTTGATTATTTCAGATTTATCCTGTACATGGCTTATTTGTACCCAGTTATTTGCTTACTGAGCTCCCTGAAAGAAGTGACTGTATTTTGCCTTTCTTTGTAACCCCAGTGCTTAGTGTTGTGCTTCAGGTATGGGAGGCACATAATGCATGTTTACTGACTGATTGGCTGATTGAAACCAGGAGAAGTTCATGGCATGTAGGAATAGGACAGTCATCTTCAGATTGCCATAAGAAGACCCCCCCCCCATGTTGACATCCTTGGGCAGTGCTCTCGTTGCTCTGTCCTAGTTTCACCTCTTCTGCTGTCTGACCTCTGTTGTATGACTTTTTAAAAATGTTTTAATATGAAAATTTTTGTTTTTTTTTCCAATTACATGTAAAATAATTTTTAAGGTTCCTTTTTAAAATTTTGAGTTTTGAATCCTCTCCTTCTCTCTCCTTTCCCTGCCTCAAGAAGGCAAGCAATTTGATATAGATTTCTGGTATCATTTCTTAACAAAAAATGAAGGTTTGATCTAAATTAAATTCTAATGACATTCAAGATGGCTTTTGTGACTCTTTCAGAGAAGAGATAATACTTTAAGCCAAATATCACAATTTTAAAGCCAATCTTGCATTTGCTCCAGTCATTTATACATGTTGGTTTCATCTTATTCAGCAATTTTGAAAGCCATGGCAATGAATTTAAAAAGCAAAATTCCAATTTCACATTTTTTCTTTTGATCAACTCTATTATTGCTTTGTAAGTTCTAATGCTAGGTCTAAGGGGCCAGGAAAATCTACGCTTTCCCCCCTGCAAATTAAGTGGGTTTGACTGATTGCTTTCTTCCTGAGTTAGAGCTCTTGAGACCAAATTTTCCTATGTACTTGAAGCACAAGTATTTGATAATGTGAAAATGATGCCTTCTCAGTGGCCTTTTTCAAAGGGCCTCCTTTTTTATGTTTTTAAAACATATCTGCTGATACTCAATTGAGGGTGTAATTAGACAGCTATTTCCCCTAATAACACATGGCCTCCTAATGTGCATAATTATACCACAGTATCGAAAAGTTGACTCAGGTACCCAAAATCACCCACTCCTGTGAGAACCAAAATAATTGGCAGACCCTTTTCGAGTTAGTTCTTTGATTTGCTATTTTTGAAATGGAGTCCTCCACCAAAATCTTCTCTCTTTGCCTCATTGTGGTGTGCAAGGGACTCTGGGTTTCTTGGAGGCTAAACCAGTTAAGCCCAAGCTCTGAAAGGTCCTACTAGACTGCAAAGGCTTCAGGCATGGGACTAGTGACACATTCATTATATTCTGTGTCTGGACTTGGAGAAAGAGCTTTACCAAATGTAGACAGGCTCATGTTTAGGGTGGCGGGGTGGTGGGATGCTGCCAGAAGATGAATTGTTTTTATCCACGGAAACTTATGAAGACCATATGCTGTAGTTGGATGATCCCCTGTTAGGTAGGTTACAGAGGTAATTCTTGATCAAGTGTGGATTGGCCCAGGTGGTTTCTGAGATCCCTTGAGTCTCTGTGATCCTGGCTGTACTTGTGAAACCTTTCTGATCACCCTGGCTGTTCGTGCTCTTTTCTCCCTCACATCTTTGTTATTGTTGTTGAGTGGTGTCTAACTCTTCATGACCCAATTTAAGGCTTCCTTGGCAAAGATATTGGAGTAGTTTGTCCAGGGTCATGCAGGCAGTAAGTGTCAGAGACTGGATTTGAATTCAGGTCTTCCTGACTCCAGGTTGGCACTCTATCCACTGTACTACCTAGCTTCCCTGATATTGTTGATCAGTCGTTTAAGTTGTGTCTAACTCTTCATGATCCCTTATGAAGTTTTCTTTCTTTTCTTTCTTTCTTTAAGGCAATTGGGGTTAAGTGACTTGCCCAGGGTCACACAGCTAGTAAGTGTGAAGTGTTTGGTCTGAGGCCAGATTTGAACCCAGTTCCTCCTGACTTCAGAGCTGGTGCTCTATCCACTGTGCCACCTAGCTGCCCCATGAAGTTTTCTTGGCGAAGATACTGTAGTGGTTCGATTTCCTTCTCTAGCTCATTTTGTAGATGAGGGAACTGAGGCAAACAGAGTTAAGTGGCGTGCCCAGGGTCACACCACTAGCAAGTGTCTGAGGCTAGATTTGAACTCAATCCAGGCTGGGGCCTTTATCCACTCTGCCACCCAGCTGTCCTACATCTTATATTTTGCTTATCTGTATACATGGCCTATCCTCCCATTCATGAGTAGACTATGAGCTAGGGTAGGGTAGGGATTGTTTCATTTTTATTTGTACATCCAGTGCCTAGTACAGTGTCGTATGTCTGATATACTCCTGAGCTGAGCTTTAAAAAAGGGAAAAAAAATGCTGAGAAGCTAGAGGTGAAGAGGAAACATGTTTGAGGCACAGAATATGTAAATAACTTGTACAAATGTAAACAAGTGGTAGATGATGAATGTTCAGTTGGGCTGGAAGAGATAAAGCAAGAAGGAGAATAATGCACAGTGAGGCTGGAAAGATGGGTAAGAATCAGATGCTGGGGGGCCCAGAAAGCCAGGGTGAAGAATTGGGTTTTTTTCAGAGAAGCAATGGAGACCCATTGAAGGTTGTTGAGGACGTGGAATAATATGATGGGACAATATTGCCTTAGGGAAGTGGTTTTGGCTGCTTTGTGGAGAAGGTAGGGAGAAGGGAGGGAGTCAAAGTTGGACCTTAGGATGGTATTTCATTGTAATAAACCACCTGATAGTGTTAAGGGAGTAGCTTTGGGAAAAGTACCTCTCACTTCATCAGTCTGTGGATGATGGCCCCTTATTCTTTCTCCCTCTGTGCATTTGCCTATTTTTTCCAGACCACCACTGCCTCCAGGGAGCCAGGCAAGAAGGGAAGACAAGTAAAGCTGAAATTAATCTCTGTAAAGTAGTAGAAATGAACAATGGATTGGAACTTAAGAACTTGAACCTGGCTTCAAGTCTCAGTTCTCCCACTAACTAGTTGTGTGACTTTGGGCAAATCATTTTATTTTTCCTCCAATTACTTGTAAAAACAATTTTAACATTCTTTTTAAATTTTGAGTTCCAAATTCTATCCCTTCCTCCTTCTCCTCCCCCCTCCCTGAGATAGTAATCTGGTCCAGGTTATGCATGTGCAATCATGTAAACATATTTCCATATTAATTATAGAAGAAAACTTGAACCCCCAAGAAAAGAGAGAAAGAAAATGAAAAACAGTATGCTTTGGTCTGTATTCAGAATCAACCAGTTGTTTCTCTGAAGATGTATAGCATTTTTCATCACAAGTCCTTCAGAATTATCTTGAATCATTGTGTCACTGAGAATAGCTAAGTCATTCACAGCTGACCATCATATAATGTTGTCATTACTGTGTGGACCATTTTCCTGGCTCTACTCACTTCACTCTGCTTCAGTTCATGTAAGTCTTTCCAGGTTTTTCTGAAAGCATCCTGGTCATTTCTTATAGCACAATAATATCCCACTACCATGACTTGTTCAGCCACTTCCCAGTTGATGGGCATCCCCTCAATTTCTGATTCTTAGCCACCACAAAAAGAGGTGCTGTAAATACCCTTGTACATATAGGTCCTTTCCTCTTTTTTAAATCTCTTTGGGATACAGATCTAGTAGTGGTATTGCTGGATCAAAGGGTTTGCATAATTTTATAGCCCTTGGGCATGGTTCCAAATTGCTTTCCAGAATGGCTGGATCAGTTTGCAACTTCATCAACAATGATTTAGTGTCCCAGTTTTCCCACATCCCCTCCAACATTCATCATTTTCATTTTCTGTCATATTAGCCAATCTTATAGGTGTGAGGTGGTACCTCAGAGTTGTTTTAAAAATTTGAATTTCTCTAATCATTAGCGATTTAGAATATTTTTTCATATGACTACAGATAATTTTGGCTTCTTTGTCTGAAAACTACTTGTTTATATTCTTTGACCACTCGTCAATTGGGGAATGACTTGTATTCTGATAAATTTGACTCAGTTCTCTATATATTCCTCTATAAACTTTTTGGCCTCTTTTTCATCATCTGAAAAATGGGGATATTGATAGCCTCTACCTCATAAGGATGTGAGAATTAAGTGATAACATATATAAAACATTTTGTAAACCTTAAAGTTATCTAGAAATACTAAACATTAATATTATTTGTTGAATTTAATTCAACTGAATGCTTATTCAGAACCCATTCTATGTGATTATGAAAGGAATTGATTGCATTTCCTTTGGAAATTTGTGTGAAGTGTACTGACATGTTTTTAGGGCTATATCGCCACGTTGACAATAATTTGTCTTGCTTATATGGGGGGAATGCCTACATTAAGTCCTAAGAGTTATTTTAAGCAGCTCCTTCTGAAGAGTTGTGAGGAAAAGTGTTTGCTTCTGTCCAAAGGCCAGGGCATATGAATTTGCAGCCCCCAGTCAACACATATCCATCTATGCTAATTATTCTCAGTAATGCTAACATGAAGATAAGCAGCTTCCCTAAAAGAGTTGAAGAGTTTCAGTTCCTTCCTTCCCTTCCCCTTTTTCCCTTCCATATCCGTGGCCTCCCCTGCTATGGGGTATGTTGTGCAGTCCATTGAGTAGCTGAAATCCAGACAATGGGTTCTTTTGACCCAGCCGTTAGCTTTGTACCTTTCCATTGAGAAGAGGTAGTTGTGTCAAGTATTACCTCCATGGTTTCAATAACCTGAGAGATGGCCCCACACAAGATTTATCTCTGCTCAATGCTGATAGGGCTTCAGACTGTAGCAGCAAATGTGCGTTCCTTTTGTGGCATTGAGAATGCCAGGCTTTCCCTTGGGGTGCCCTCTGGGACCAAGGTATTCCTGGCCACCCATTCAGTGTCTGGTGAGGCCTGTGCTAAGAAACTGGTGAATTGTAAGAGATAAAGAGATAAAGAGCCTGAACTCCTTCACTCATCAAAGCTTTTCCATTCTTCCCAATGAAAGAGGTTCTTGGAGTTCTGAGGCCGTTGAGAACATTGCATTTTCTCACTCACTTACTTGTTTCTCTAGGAGCCTTGCTTGGCAGATAGAGTCAGAGGTTCACTGCTAATGCCAGTGTCCCATTGTGAATGGGTGGGAAACAGTGATTTGAATACTGTGCTCAGACCCTATTAGTCCTTTGTTAAGCTTTAAGGGCAGGAGGCATGGGCCTCTTAAATACGTAGGTTTATAAATAGCTGGACAAACTGAGCTGACCAGAGGCATCACTAGTAATTTTTACACCCAGGGCAAGTAACAGGAAACACACTTGGGGCACACTGCATGAAACATGTCCTCAAATCAAACCCCATAGGCAATGACTATGCATGTATACATATATACATATATATATGTATATATATATATATATATATATATAATATATATATGTATATATATATATACACATATACACACACACACATTTATATATATATGTATACATACATACACACACATATGTGTGTGTGTGTGTGTGTGTGTATGTATGCTTCTTTTATGGAAGCTACTGGCTGAGATGGAGCAGAGTAGAGCCAGGCCAGGAAGGAACTTACCTTTTGAGGGGTGCCTGGTAGCTTCATATTTTAAATAATTCTTACTAACCAGGTGTTAGTTAACTCAGTTGTTTTTATCTTGCTGAGAACTGCAAGTGTTGTCAGTGCCCTCTAAATTTCATAACCTGGGAACAAATCCTAGGTTGCACCACCCTAGTTATAGCTCTGGAGCCAGCTAGCAGCCTTCAGATATCTCCCAGAGAGCCTGGAGTATCCTGATTGCCCCTTCTCCTTTTGAGACCACTTCCACTCAGTATGTTGCTAATCATTCCCAGGATAATGGGGTCACTGACCTAAGAGCTCCACATGTTTGAGAACTCATATCTGTCTCATAACTAGGCTTTTATTTTCATCCACAGCAGCACTGTGTTTCATTTTTACTTTCTATTAGCTGCATATCATCATGTTTCACAGATAATAGGTATCTTCTGGGCAGTGCATCTGTAGGTACTAGTGGCCCATATTTCGCATGAACTCATTTCTCGTAGCCACCAAGGGACAGGTAACATGACCAATCAGATAAGGCTGATTACGCCCTCACTCCCTCCCCCTGCCCCCTTCACTGAGTGGCCAGGGATGGCTCCATTGTAATCAAGAGTCTTTCCCATTATAGCCTTTTAGCAGTACCATAGGAACTGTGTTTTATTCAGGGTTCTGTTTCTGAAACATTCCCAGATCTTTTCATTCTGAAAGCAAGAAACAAAGCTTCCTGTCATGAGCTGCCAATGCAAACACATTTGCAATCCCAAAGAAACTAGAAATGACAGGATCAGGCCAACCATCTCCAGAGGATTAGCACTGGCCCGGGATGGAGAGTGATTGTGCCTGCAGAATGTGGAAATATGAAAAACAAATGTGATTCCCCCCTTGATTGGAGTGATTTATTAAAGCAGAGCACTGGGGAGAACTAAATTGTCTTTGGGGAGCTGCTAATTTCATGTTTTAGTTGCTTGTAAATAAGTAAGTCTCAGATAAATGTACCCATCCAATGCAATGTGGGTTTTATTATTTGGAGACTTCAATGCAGTCCTTTCAAATATTCAGGAGCTCCCCCAAGCCAAGTTTCCTGTCGTTGTGTGTGCATATGTGCCTAGAGTGGCAGATCCAGCTCACATGGAGCACGTGGTCTTAGAAATTACTGGTGTCATTTATTGCCCAATAGGACCCACAACAATATTTATCAACAGTCATCAGTGGTTCACCCTTGACTGTGGACAGCAGTTGTATTGGGTTGGTTGTTTTAGATATTCCTGTGGATGGCTATAGTTCTGGCCAAGCACCAGGTTCAGTGACCTGAAACGTCAGTGAAGGTTTTGACTGGCATCTGAGGTCTTAAATTGAAGCGGGGTGGGGGTGGGGGTGGGGGGGCCATAAGATATGTCCGGATTGGTGCCCTCTGTTAGGTAGCAAGCTCCTTGAGGTCTTTGTATCTCCGGTGTTTAGCGCGATGCCTGGCAAGTGGTAGACACTTAATAAGTGCTTGTTGACTGACTGACCTATCTCAGTAATAACCAACGAGTTTGGCTTAAGGCTAGGCATCTCATATACTATGTTCACTTAAGAGGACATGTTCTTCGGGAGGCATTATGGTCCAGTGGGACAAAGTGATGGCTATGGAATCAAAGAGCCTTGGTTCAAATCCCTGCCCTACCATTTACTACCTTTGTGACCTTTGGTAAGTCACTTAATCTTTGTGAGCCTCAGTTTGCTCATCTGTAAAAATGAGAGGGATTAGATTTGTAGATCTCTAAGTTTCCTTCCATCTTGAAATCTGTAATCCTCTTGTCTCAATCATTCTTTTAAACTTAAATTTCTGAAGAAAGATCAGAATATTGGCTCTTCTTTCCCAGTGTGCCATCTTACTCAGGCCTCACCTAAGGAATCATTTGTTGGGAAGCCTAAGAGTTGTCCTTCATGGTGCCATGCACAAAAGGTTAGGGGTATGCCTTAGACATCCTGGACTTAGCTTTAATAATCTAGACTGGATCTCTTACTTAGGAACATCTCTAACCTGTCTTGAGCCCATTTTGATTTTCAGCTTCTACCATCTCTTTGGGGCAACAGTTTCCCAGTGTTTGTGTGGGGAAAGGTGTTCCTCTTTTTATTGCTCCTGAAGTTCTCCTCTTTTGAGCTTCAGATGCGGCACATAGTTCACATTCATCCTTATGCACCGTTTTGGATTTTCTGGATTTCAATCCAATTCTCTTACATCCTTTGTGTGTTTTGTTTAAAGTCTCAATCCCTTTAGCACATTCTCACATGATAGTTTCTCTATGGCTTTGATCATTTCTGTTGCCTTTCCTTGGATCTTCTCTACTGCCATTATCATTTTTGTGAAGTGTGGTGACCAGAATTGTACCTGGTTCTGGATTTGTGTGGCCTCATGATGATTTTGGGCTGGGGAGACATATTTGGGTTTGTTTTGGGGGGCTCTGGCATTTACATTGTCTGTCTGTGTATGATGTTGAGTAAGTCACTTAATATTCCTGGCCCTCAGTTTCCTTATTTGGAAAATAAGGGAGTTGAACTGGATGGCCCCTCAGGTCCCTTTTTAGCTTCAAAGCTATGATTCTATGTGCCTGCTAATGCCCACCATTTTGTTTGGGTTTCAGTTTCTAATAAGAGTTTTTCATGGCAACAATAGCCTATTTCTACCATCCTGCTTTTCTTTTGTGTTATCCTCAAACTATTGGCGCCTTTCAGTATTTCCCTTCTGCATCTTCTGCCCTCTTGGCCTGAGGGACAGGAGTGGTGTCTGTTTTCAGTTGCATCTCTCCCTGGCATGCTTGCTGACTCAGTCGCCCAGAAGTCTCTGACATCTTCAGGCTTCTGAATAGTCCCTTCTTTGGCCAGAGACCCTCTGTTACTTTACCACTTTGTAGAGGTTTGCCTTAACCTTTTTTGCAAGTTGCTGAGACATCTGTTTAGGCTGATTTGAATTTTAAGCTCTTTGGGTGGAACTTACCTGGTGGTGTTTAAAAGTTCTGTTTGTATTAACATTTGTATTAATGTTAACTCTATAAAAATAGCTTTTAATTGCATCCATGACAGTTACTAAGGTGACATTAAAAAAAATCCCTGCCTGGGATCTTTTCCTTTTTTTTCAGAGAGGCACGAAGCCTGGTGTCTGGGTCCCCAAGGTGTTTCCTCTGCTGCTTAGCTCTATTGTAAAGATCATGAAATCCAGTATTTTGTTAGGTGCATTTGGCCATCAAGCCCAGAAGTGGGGGCATATATGCAGCCACTACAAGCCCCAAATTTCAAAGAAGGCCTCTACTTGGAATTCAATTGCGCAAACATTTATGAAATACCTACTGTGCCCCAGAGACAGCATGACATAGTGGACAGGGAGCCAGCCTTGGAATCATGAAGCCAGCCTTGGAATCATGATGACCTGTGTTCAAGTCCCACTTGTGACATATCTTGGCTATGAGATCTTGAGTAAGTCACAGGTTAAGGCCCAGGCAAAAGGAGGTGCCAGTCTGCCTTGGTGGATGGGGTTGCCTCGTTGAAGTCACAGGTGTGGTGCTAACAGAAGAGAACAAAACAAAATTCTACCAGGGGCTGGGGAAGCAAAGACAGTCTCTGCTTGTGAGAAGCTTACATTCCACCTTGACAATATTAATTTTATTTTTGAAAACATTCATTTTCCAGAGTGTTAAAATTCAAAATGGTGTCATGTATCTGAGTCTAGTTCATGACCTCCCCCAAAGTAGAGCTTTTCCATGCTTTCTGACCAATAGACTGAATTTCTGGGAATGGAAAAGCCGTTTCTTCCAGATGTATGCACTAAAGACAGGCTCCCCTCAGTCTCCATAACAGCAGGGAGTCAGTTTTCTGTCCCGTTGGTTTCTGAGAACCAGCTACAGCTGGTCATTGTGGGAGCCAGGAGGAGCTCGATGAGATCCCGTATATGCAGAGAGGCCCCAGGTGGGATGTAGGACGGAGTGAGAAACAGCCTCCAGAGTTGTCACTGTGGGGTATTACCACAAAGAAGCAAGGAGCTAGTAGGTCTAGGCCAAGTATCCTGTTTAGTTCCTCTGATTCTGAAGTAGGCAGGATCCCATTTTCATTTTTTCATAGGTTTCTAGAGTACCATTTTTCTTGTGTTACCTTCTGAGATAATGATTCTGCAAAAATCTTCAGGCTGCAGGAATGTGTGATATTTATATTAGGAACTGGAGTTGGAGGGGGGTGGTTAGTGATAGTAGCAGCAGCTGTGGCCTCTTTGTAACTGCAGCCTCCAATCCCTACAGTGGCATCCTTAGCTCGAAGCCCTCAAAGGCAGAGCAATTGCCTTCCTTGTGTGGGAGGCTTTCGAAGGGTATCTTCAAAACCCTTGGGTGATCCAGCTCCTTCGAAGGAAATTCCTGGCACCAGGCCAAGGACAAGCTGGGGTGTGTGTGTGTGTGTGTGTGTGTGTGTGTGTGTGTGTGTGTGTGAGAGAGAGAGAGAGAGAGAGAGAGAAAAGTTTTAGTGTAGCCTTAAACAAGGAAAAAGTTAAGGGTTTCATTTTTTATCAGCGGCTCTATGTAGGAAAAGCCACCTGACTACATGGAAGTCAATTATTCAGGTCTGTGGTGAACCTTGACCTCTGCCTCATCCATCTCTCATGCCCCTTCCATCCCTCAACACACAAGCACATACACTCATGCACACATGTGGACTTGCACACATGTATACACATACATGCATACTTTATTTACTCATTTCCTAGAAAAGCATCTGTCAGCTCTTGATTAATCTGGGCTTACTTGCAGTTAGTAGCCCATCAAAACACCTGTTTCATCTGTTGTGGAGACCTCCAATACACACAGAATTCCCCATACAGCTATACAGGAGGAGTTATGTGGAAATCAGCGTTAGCACATGTTTGGTTTTTTTTTCTCCTTACCAAATTGGTTAGAGCTAATCAGCTAAGCAGAACATATGCTGAAATTAATTAGTTGGTTTTGAAAAATGATTTGTGGAATTGTTGCTTTTAACTGGGTGGAACAGGGCTTCTGCAACACCCTTTTAAACTAACAAACTCATCTGGCAGGTCTGCTGAAGAGTAACAAGTTCTCGTGTTAGCGTTACCTCCCCTCAGCTCTCATTTGCATTCAGTGACTCACAGAGTTACTGATGTGGGCATGTACAGTGGATAGATCACCAGGCCTTGAGTCATTAAGAGACAAGTTCAAATCCAGCCTCAGCTACTTACTAGCTGTGTGACCCTGAGCAAGTCACTGAACCTCAGTTTCCTCATCTGTAAAATGGGGATAATAATAGCACCTACCTCCTGGGGTTGTTATGATGATGAAATGAGATAATAACTGTAAAGTGCTTAGCACAGTGCCTGGCATGTAGTAAGCACTATGTAAAAGTTAGCTATTATGATTATGATAATTACATATATATATATATATATACATATATATATATATATATATATATATATACACACACACACACACACATACATACATACATACATACACACACACGTACTCTAACCCTGTCCTCTCCTCTTTCCTATACTCCGACTTTCACATCCACACATGACTTCCACACAATTCCAGTAGGCTGTCTGAGGAGGTCATGGATCCCTCTCAGAATTGTGTTGGGGCTTCTTTTTGCTATCTGGATTGAACTAGAAGCCCTCTGATATCCTTCATAACTCAGACATTCTGTGATTCTGATATAGCTCAGTAGCTAGAGGAGTGTTCATTCCTCTAGGCTAGATTTTCCAAAAAAGATATGATTGGCTTGTATTGGCAGTGCCATGGTTGGCAAATGGGCCAAAATCGTTGTCTGATAGGAGATGAGAATTTCCTTTGGAGTTGAGAATGTTGTTACGGTAGCTCTCACAGGTCTCTGTAGCTGTTGATTGGGGGAATAAGGTGAGACCCCAAACTTACAGAATCCCTATTTTTCTTCTTCTTTTTCCTAGTGTGGCCTTCCTGGGCACCTGGTCAACCCTGTGTTTCTTCTTTATTCCAGATAACTTTTTGACCAAGGGCTTTCCCAATTTCCCAAGTCCTCCTTTCTTCCCATTTTACTGTGCCAGCATCCTTGGCTTCTGTGATGAAGGACAGTTTCTGCTCCATTAAGTTAATCAATCCAGAAGGAAGGAATATTTTCCTGGAACCATCTTAACAAGTCAAGCAGTAGGTGAGCCTCAAAGTAATGAGATTGCTGCTTTCTAAGCAGTTTTGCCTCAGTTGGAGGAAATTACCATAAAGAATAATGTGTAAGGAAGCCACAAACAATGGCGACCCTTCTGCCTGATTTTCATGGAAGGAAGTCACTACAGCAGTGGCCCCATTATGAGCATTTGGGTCCGAGATAGTGCACTTTATTTTAACAGATACTTCAATGGGCTCCGCTTCACTCTTTGGTTTTACATACAAGTAACAGCACTAGGAAGTCGTTGTCATTCTCCACACAAACTTATGTTTTAGCCCTCTACTAGTCAGGTTGGAAAAATGTTTATCAACGTCTTACCCCGATTGTATAATTACATCTGTGTGCCTTTGAGTTATTGCCAGTGATATAGAGATCTGAGCCTGTGAAGTTTTTCTGGATGTTTTTAACGGTATAGTCACTATACTGGACCCCAAGTCCTCAAAACCTGCTTTGGGACATTTTAAGCAGATTTAATTGCTTAACAGCAGAAAGATTGGCCTAATGTGCTGGTATGATAGGTAACAGATTCGGAGTTCAAATCTATGTATCAGCTAATGGCTGATTAGTTTCACAGGCGTTTGCAATGGTGAGTGTCGGATAATCATGAGCCGATGATGTGGGCTGTGGAGAATTTCAGGTACTAAAAAAGTGACCTGTATGTTTCTGGGAGTTAAAGACCGCTCACTCCAGATTCTACAGACTCTGCTTATAATGAACATATTTATAATAATTTCTTTAAACATCCTATGAAAGTTATGCAGCAGAGATCTGTTTACATTTATTTTTACAAGGGTAGTAAGAATGCATTTGTGCCCTAGTACTCATTGCCAATCAGTAAGAATGATCCTGGGCTTAGAATCTGGAGCAGCTGTAAGCGAGTGAACCTTCCCTTCTATCTTCTTGAACGTTCCTTCTGAAGTCCTATTTAACAGATACTTATTAAACACGTACTATATGCAGATCACTATGCTGGATGCCAGGGATAGAGAGACAATCTGTCAATAAGCAATTATTAAGTGCCTACCATGTGCTAGGCACTATGCTAAATGCTAGGGATGCAAAGAAAGTCAAAAGACAATTGTTCCATTAGACTCCTAGTCTAATGGGGAAGACAACATGCAAATAACTATGTACAAACAAGCTATAGACAGGATCAATTGAAAATAATCTGCAGAGGGAAGACGCTAGCATTGAAAAGGGCTGAGAGCAGCTTCCTGGAGAAGGTGGGCCTTAGCTGGGACTCCAAGGAAGCCAGGAGGAGGAGATGAGGATGGAGAGCATTTCATGCATGGAGGATAGCCAGTGAAAATGTCTAGAGGCTGGAGACAGAGACCTTAAAGATTTTGTATTTCCTTTGGGGGCAAGGGGGAGAAGGGAGTTATATTACGTATTCAGAAAATGGTGCACTGTACATAATGAGTATTTAGCTGAGATTTACTCCTTTAGCCCCT
Source organism: Phascolarctos cinereus (assembly GCF_003287225.1). Classification (NCBI taxonomy): domain Eukaryota; kingdom Metazoa; phylum Chordata; class Mammalia; order Diprotodontia; family Phascolarctidae; genus Phascolarctos; species Phascolarctos cinereus. The sequence continues at coordinate 30,994,932 of NW_027556291.1, forward strand.
TAATGTCACATTCAGGGCAGTTGTAGGTAAGGTAGGAAAGCCTGTTTGAAGGTAACATGGGCAGTTAGGTGGCACAGTGCATAGACCACTGGGCCTGGAGTCAGGAAGACTCCTCTTCATGAGTTCAAACCTGGCCTTAGACAGGTACTAGCTGTGTGACCCTGGGCAGTTCACCTCACCCTATTTGCCTCAGTTTCCTCATCTTTAAAATGAGCTGGAGAAGGAAATGGCAAACCACTCCAGTATCTCTGCCAAGAAAACTCCATTAGGTTTTCCTTTTATTGGGGTCATGAGGAGTCAGACATGACTGAAAACAACTGAACAACAAAAACAATGATGGTGCACTGAGAAGGCTAGTGAATTTGGAATCAGAAGATGTGGGTTCTAGGACTACTTGTGTGACATTGGATGATGCGCTCCTTTCTCTCTGGGCCTCAATTTCCTCTTCTGCAAAATGAGTGGGTTAGGACAGATGACCTTTAAAGACTCTGGTAACTTGAAATTTGATTCCACTACATTTCTGAGTTAGAAGACTAGTTTAGGATCAAGAAGAATGGATTGCTGACTCTTGTCTGGGTCATGTGAAGCATCAGAAATGAAGATGACAAATCATTTGTGGTGCTGATGCTAATAAATCTGAGTACAACATGTTCCATAGGTCAATGGGAGAATGTGTACATATTTTGCTAAATAGATCAGAGCCTTTTTGCTATGTTGGTGAGTTAGGCTAACTGTCTCGTTTGACTTAGGGACAATCTGTGACCCACGTATGTAAGGATACATGTAGTAAAGAGAGAGGTTGATCTCGGCTTTATTGGATCTGTATGAAAAAGGAGAAAGTTCATTCAGACATACATAACCGTCTTCAGATATTAAATAAGGTGGTATATTTGGATATGTTGACTGAATTATTATCTCCATTGAGAGGTTTGGTGTTGTATAGAATTGTAGATATTGCCTCAAATGTGTGGGGAGTGGGAAGTAATTTTCAACCCTGAAATCAGTCTAAGTTTTTTTGTTGTTCTTGTGTGTTTTGTTGTTTCTATGAGCCAAAATAAGATTTCTTTGCTGAAATGCATTTGGAGTTCTCCTCATCTGTTGAGTGCTAGGTCAGAATTCCACAAAGTATTATGAGATTATTGATGCATTGCCTTTGTTATGTTGCATAGATAAATGTGTAACTGGCCAGGAAAGGAGGAAATAAAAATGTATAAAATATATAAACCATGGAGGTCGGTTAGTCTAATACTCTTATTTTACAATGCAAGAAACTGAGGCCCAAAGAGAGGAAGTGACTTGTCCAGGGTCTAAGAGTAAGTCAGTGACAGAGCCAGGCCTGGGCCCCACCTTGCCTGGCCCTTTTTACTGGGCTACCCATTCAGCTGCTTTAAAAATTAATAAAAATGACTCTTTTCTGTTGAAGTACCCACTTTGTGCTTTATCACAGTACAGCAGTGATCGTGGTCTCTTGAGGGCCAAAGTAGGAGAGCACAGGCTCTGGCCAGGTCAACAAGGCCAGAAAGTCTTCAAGTCCAAGTCTGGCAATGGACCTTCAGTTCATGACTTGTCCAGTGAAGCTCAGAGAGGCTTCTCTGTTAAAAGTAGGTCATCAGGAGACAGATACTTTGGCCACAGCAACTACTGAAGCTATCCATGGGGGGGTTGTGTATTCTGTGTGGCTGGATGGGAGTCCCATATTGCTGAAATATTTTGAAGTTTACCTTTTAAGTATAAATCAACTTCCCAAGTATAAGAGGGAGGGAGGCATGGTTAGATAACAGTTTTTCAAAAAAAGGTATGAAGGCTTTACTGGATTGTAAGTTCGGTGTGAAGCAACAGTATTGAAACCAAAAGCACATGCAGATGTGGTCTGACCAAGACATAGTAGAGAGGGATTCACTTCCTTATTCCTGAAAGCTAAATCTCACTTAATATAGCTCAAAGTTGTATTTATGCCCCTTAGAGGTCTTTAAGCAGAGGCTAAATGACTATTTGTATGTATTATATTAGACTGAGGAATTCTCTCTGTATATGGCTTGGACCAGATGACCACTCAAGACCCTTTGAACTCCAAAATTTTGTCATTTTGGATGATTGAACAAATGGAAATGTGTTTATGAAATGCTATGTGTTACTGTGATAAGTGCTAGGCATACAGTATAAAAGCTAAGAAAATTCCTGACCTCAAGAAATTTACATTCTAATGGGAGACACACAGTGGTGGCCAATGAGTCTATGAGCAAGCATTCATGAAGCAGTTACTACATGCCAGGCAATTGGACTAAGCACTGCAGACACCAAGAAAAGCAGAAATAGTTCCCAACTTCAATGGGAGACAGAGCATGGAAAAAACTAGGCACATATCACATCTGCATAGAGCAGATAGAAGGGAATTTCAGAGGAAAGGTGCCAGCAGTAGGGGGAACTGGGAAGAGGTGAGACTTGAGCTGAGTCTTGAAGACAGTCAGGGAAACCAAGAGGCAGAGGTACTAGGGCAAAGCACTTAGGAGGGGGGGGGGAGGTTAGCCAGCCAAAAGGCAGAGGTGGTAGATGAGATGTCACGTGTAAGAAGTAGCAAGTAGCTCACTGGACTGTGATTGTTGAGTCTGTAGAGGAAACAAGCAAATAAGACTGAAGAAGTAGAAAGGGCCAATTATGAAGAACTTGAAATGCCAAATAGAGGATTTTAAATTTGATCCTGGAGGAAAGGGGGAGCTATTGGAGCTTATTGAGTAATGCAGTGGGAAGAGTATGACATGGTTAGAGCTAAGCTTTAGGAAAATCATTTTTGTAGCTGAGTGGAAATGAAAGGAGAAGATTGGAGGGAATGAGATCAAGATTACATATACAGGGGTTTGCCTTGGCCACCTCTTAGAGACTGAAGTGATGGGAGATAGTGGTGGAAGATATTTGAATAATGTGTAACATGAAGGAGGGAGAAGAGGGAACTCTCCTTGAGTGGCTTTTTTTTTTTTGTGAAGTATGCAATGATTTCCTCAACTGTGTGTGGGGGGGGCGTGTTGGGAGGTTTGCAAAGGAATGAAAAGGTTTAGAATAGCCATTATGATGAGTGTGATAGTGAATTGATTAGGGAGGTATAAAAGGATTGCCTTGCTGCAGTGAGGACCCTCTTGAGCTTATGTAACAAGTTTGTAGTGTACTCAATTAGCACAGTTTTGTGGTTTTCTCTAGTTTCATTCAGTAGCATGTGAATAGAATCGAAGGAGGCAAATGGTGGGAGTGATCCAAGGTGGAGATTTGGTGAGGCCTGATTCATCTTAGGACATGGGAACAAGGAATTTGACAGTAGAAGATAGTGTAGAATTGAACTAATTGACCAATGTGTCAAGATAGGGAAGGAAAGACAGAGTTACTAGAGGTGATGGCTTGGAAAAAGAATTGAGGGGTGGAGGGAATGGAGGTGAAGGTAAAGATGAAACAGAAGTGATACTTTGGTCAGAAAAGTGAAAATGATGCTGAGTAGGGCAAAGTGGAGTAGATTGAGACATACAATCCAGTAGTGGTAGAGTTGATTTGATCATGTTTTATGGTTTCCAGAACTGGAGAGTGAGTCAGGGAGGAGGAAAGGGTTTCAGAAATAAAAAGGTTGAACGTTCAGGTTGTTGGTGCAACTGTGGAAGAAATAATTGGGGAGGACAGAACGAAATGAAGCATGGCTAGAGTTTTCCCAAAATACTATTTTATTATTATTATTATTATTTTTTGGTGAGGCAACTGGGGATTAAGTGACTTGCCCACAGTCACACAGCTAGGAAATATTATGTGTCTGAGGCTGGATTTGAACTCAGGTCCTCCCGACTCCAGGGCCAGTGCTCTATCCATTGCCCCCCCAAAATGCCATTTCTATTGAAAAAATTGAGACCATAAAAATAGTAAACTGCACTCTAGCAGACTGGAGAGGTATTTCTGCAATCATTGCAGTGTGCAATGCAGCATGTCTCTTCTTAGTAGTAAGATGATGAGGCTGAAAATGACTTTAACTTACTACCTTATAAATATTTGTTCTTAAATTTCTATTAGTCCTTTTTGAATATGTGTTAACATATACACAACAGGATCCTAGACTTTTTTGACTGTGTGCCTGCCTATGGTATTCGATGCTCCTAAGATTGCTATTCATTTACCTCTGAGAGCCTTTCCCTTTTTCTCCCTAGAATTATGAAGAAGCTGGTTTAATATATCTGAAGTTATTTTAAAAATTTTCATTGGACACATTGGGATAGGAGAAAAAAATCAATTGACCTGATTGAAAACTTATGTGAAAGGTAGGATGTGCACTGTAAAATTCTTTATAAGAGCAAAGTGGCATTCAAGGCTTCGCTCAAACACTGGGTTTTCAATGAAGACTTTCTGGAAGTAGAATATGGGAAGTGACCTCAGTAAACATTTATTAAGTACCTACTCAGTGCCAGGGAAGGTGCTAAGTGCTTCCAATACAACTGAAGAAAGACAGTAGCATCCTCGAGGAGCTTAAAATTGAATGGGGAAAGAAAATACACCAAAGGAAGCTGAATAATGGGTGTGGGGGAACCAGGGAGTGCTCCAGCACAAGGTCATGACGTCCTGTGGAGTAGAAACAAAGTAAAGCTGCTGATGGACAATACAGTTGCCTGGAGAGTTCTCCAAGTTCAGTCTTCTGTGAAGGCATATTTTGGGAGTTTATTGCTCTCCCCTCCAGTTCTACAGGGAGAGGTAACTGAAGGACTGAGAAGGTGTTGAGTATCAAAAACTGAGTCAGCCAACATGGTGGTGGTATTTTAGGTGATAGTCTTATCCTGGCTGAGGCTTGATATTCCATGGAGTTGAAACCAAGCTGATGGAAAATGGAGAGTTACCTAGTTACTGGACCTCCCTGATCCTCAGTTTCCTAATCTATAAAATGGAAAACATAATAATTTCATTACCTCTCTTATATAGTTTGTGGAAAGAAAGTGTTTTGTGGACTGCAAAGCCCCATAGAAGTGTGTTACTACTGACTTTGAGAGCTTGATCAGAAACCTGTCCATTGCTGTACTTCACCCAGTACCTGGAACAGGGTTTTGCTTTCAGTAGGTACTTGATAAACATTAGTGGGATAGATTCTTTAATGCTTCTGCAAAGAGTAAGAATATATCCACTGGAGGTGTAGGGGATGACGGTTCTTCATCTACTGTTTCTTTGTAAGAAGAGAGCTATTGGAATATGGTAGAAAGAATGCTGAATTTGAAGGCAGAATACTTGAGTTTAAGGCTTCACTTTCGCACTTATTCTCTCCATGACTGTAGGCAATTCATTTGATTCTCTTGATCCTCCGTAAAATGAAAAAGCTCGGGCAGCTAGGTGGCTCAGAGTTCCAGCCTTGGAGTCAGGAGGACCTGAGTTCAAATCTGGCCTCAGATACTTAACACTTACTTAGCTGTGTGACCCTGAGCAAGTCACTTAACCCTGATTGCCTCACCAAAAAGCAAAAAATAAAATAAAATAAAATAAAATGAAATGAAAAAGCTGAACTAGATGACCTCCCTTCTTGCTCTGAGTTCTATGAGCTATTTGCCTATGAAATTCATTCTCCCAGTTCTGAAAATCCAATCTACCCCCAAAAGAAGATTTGTTACCATTCAGGAGATTTTAAAGATGGTGTCACAGGCTCTGAAGGCAGTTCCCAAAACAAATCCCAAAATTATTTGGGAAATGGGGTCCTTGGAGTAGCCAGTGGTCAGACTTCCAAAATGACTCAGGAATGCCTCTCCTTTAGATGGGAAAGTTCTGGTCATTTTTGTTCTATTATAGCTTCTCTGTGTTATGGGCCACTTTGTATGAATGATGTGCTAAATCAGCCCATCAACAAGTATTTATTAAGCACCTACGCCATACCAGGGACGATGCTAGACACAGGATATACAAGTACACAGAATGAAACAATCTCTACTTTCCTTGAACTTACATTCTAATGGGAGAGACAACTAGTGCGTATTATTTACTTATATATATGTGTGTATATATATATATATTCATGCACATATATAAAGCATAAAGTCAATAAATACAAATATATGCAAAATGGTTAAATACGAGATAGTTTAGGAAGAGAACTAGCAATTGAGGAGATTAAGGAATGACTTCCTGTAGAAGCTGGTTCTTGAGCTACATTTTAAAGGAAGAATGGAGACAGGAGATGGAATCTTATGTATTACAGAGAAAAGGCCAATTTGGCTGGATCACAGAATGCAGGAGTAGGAACAATGTCCAGTGAGTAAGATTTTGGGACATGGCCTGTGTGGCAATTTGTGGTGTGTTAGCGTGCATACACATTGTTCGTTTTTTAGTGAAGAGGTGAAAGGCAGAGAAAATAAATGCTTATTAATTGATAAAATTGAATAGGAAGCAAATTTAAAAATCCAAGTAAGAGGTGAATAGCTCCTAAAATAAGATGGTAGCTATGTGATTAGAGAAAAGGGGTCAAGATGTTATGCAGGTAGAAATGGCAACTGATTGAGAGAACTTTGGGAAACACACTGTGGATGATGAGCCAGCAAGAGAGACTGAGATGAAATAGGCAGATACAGTCCTAGAGGTAGGGTAGTGCCATGAAAACCCTGATGGGAGAGAGTATCCAGGAGGTAGTCAACAGTGTCAAATGTAGTATAGAGGTTTAAAAGGATCAGGACAGAGAAAAGGTCATTAGATTTAGCAATTAAGAGATCATTGGTATGAGTACACTTAGAAGTTTTCCCAGTAAGAATAAGAGTAAAGCAAGGATGCTCACTCTCCATGCTTTTATTTAATATAGTTCTAAAAATGGTAGTAGTAACAATAAAAAAGAGAAAGAAATTAAAGGCAAAGAAGAGACAAACCCTGCCCCACCCCTAACTTGTCCCTGTTTGCTGATAACTTTATGGTTTACTTAGAACATCCTAGGGAAATAGTGAAGAAACTAATTGAGACAAGTAATAGGTTGGGTTTTTTTTTTGGTTTTAGGCAGTTGGGGTTAAGTGACTTGCCCAGGGTCACACAGCTAGTAAGTGTCAAGTGTTTGGTCTGAAGCCAGATTTGAACCCAGGTCCTCCTGACTTCAGGGTTGGCACTCTATCCACTGCGCCATCTAGCTGCCCCAATAGTTTTTTTTAAATCAATATTTCAGGCTACAAAATAAATCCATAAAGAACAGTAGCATTTCTACAAAATTACAAAATCCAAAAGAGAACAAAGAAAAGGGAAATCTCATTCAAAATAATTACAAAATATTTAAAATATTTAGGAGTCAGCCTATCAAAGTAACATACTTGTATAGATTCAGTTGCAAAGTATTCCTTAAAGAAATAAAGAATAACTTAACTGGAAGAATACTTATGTTCTTGGGTCACACTGATGCAATAAAAATGACAATACAATCAAAGTTAATGGAGGAAAATTTGATTTTTGTTAATTGAAAAAATTATGTTTTTTTCAAAGGACTTAAGCAAATGTAGCAGGACCATATATTCTTTATACTTCCTATTCAGTTGTGGGAAAAAAGTGCTTTGCAAAACCTTTAAGCACTATATAAACATGAGCTATTATAGCAAGAGGAATACGCCTTTTTATAGAGCTTCTCGTCTAGATGGGAGAGAGTCTCAGCTATTCCTTTGAGTTTTTTCAAGGGGTACCTGAAGATGTTTCTGTTTCCTCTCAGTGATCTTCATTTGAATCTCCACCCAAGGATGGAAACTAATGCCCTATGGTAGCAGGCTGCCTTTATGTGTTTCCTTGAAAGTAGATTCATTTCCCTGGCTCCTAGCTCTATAAAACACATAATGTTGAACCTCATAATGCAACAATCCAGTCATTACAACCAGAGATAGGATGTTGTTGTTGTTGTTCAGTCATATCTTACACTTGGTGACCCCATTTGGAATTTTCTTGACAAAGATACTAGAGTCTTTTGCCTTTTCCTTCCCCAGCTCATTTTACAGATGAGGAAACTGAGGCAAATAGGGTTACACAGCTAATTGCCCAGGGTCACATGGCTAATAAGTGTCTGAGGCCAGATTTGAACTCAGTATGATGAGTCTTCATGATTCCAAGGCCAGTGCTCTATCCACTGTGCCACCTAGCTGCCCCTAGAAAGAAAACTAGTCAACTTCATATATCATATCACCAAGACAATTCACAAAGTCACATTTGACTTCAGCCTATGCTGTGAGCAGCTAGGTGACACAGTGGATAGAGTGCTGGGCCTGGAGTCAAGAAGACTCATCTCCCTGAGTTCAAATGTGGCCTCAAACGCTTATTAGCCGTGTGACCCTGAGCTAGGCACTTCACCCTTGTTTGCCTCAGTTTCCTCATCTGTAAAAATGAGCTAGAGAAGGAAATGGAAAGTGACTCCAGTATCTTTGCCAAGAAAACCTCAAATTGGGTCATGGAGAGTCAGGCATGACTGAAAAAAAAAAAAAAACAACTGAGCAATGTGCTGTGAGATTTTTTTTTTAACAGATAAATCTCTTAAATTTTATCTAACCCAGATTTCTCTTAAGTATAACTTTTGCCTTGAGTATGGAGCAACTACCAGTGAAGTAAGGCAGCCTGAGACGGAGTGCAGATGTTGCCACAGAGTCTCTGAGTACGTGATCTCTGTTTTCATAAGGCTGATTATCTGAGAGAGTTAGTGTGGCAGCAACTCTAGTGTAATTCAGGGATCAGAGATGATGCCACCATTCGGTTGTATTTTATTTCTGAAGTGGCTGCTGCAGCAAAATCAGGTTGGATCCCAAATTTTGTGAAAGCAGGGGGAAATCCCAATAGTATGTCTTAAGATATCCTAGAACTTAATTTCAGCTTGAATGAACTCTCTTCTTTCATAGCCATATCGCTAAACTGCCAAACTGGTTTAATTTCCCCCACCCCAACCCGTACTCCATTCAGGAATCCATTCAGTCATAAAAAACAAACAGCTCTCCATTGGTGGTCAGGGGGCTAGAATTCTAATCTTGACTTATTAGCCATGTAGCCCTAGGGGAGATTGCCCAACATTGGGCCTCAATGTCTTTCTTTAACAGAACCTGGAACATTCATAGTCTACTCAGCTGTTACAATCTCCCCTCCCCCCATCCTCCACCATGGGAGAGGCTGGAGACCTGACTGCTGGGAGAGCTGTGTTGGTGAGGAGTGAAGGTGTCTCAGAGACACAGCGCAACACACATAAACATTCTCTACCTTGTTCCACTCTGCTAACTACATGGTTTGGCGGAGCCCTTTTCATTTATCTACATAGCCCACCTTAGGGATGACATCAAAAAAGCTTGAGTCAGCCTCTGTCTAGTCTCTTCACCCCATTCTCTGTGGCTGTGCTTTTTGGGTTTGACTTTTTCACTGACAATATCTGGTTGGAGACAAGGCTGTAAGGGGAGAGGCTTGGGGACTCCGTTCTCTCTGTTGAGAACAAGAGCCCCCTAGAAATGGGCATTGATCCTTGGCCTCTGCATTTCTTTACTGTTCTTGATGATCTTGTGAGTTTCAAAAACGTCAAGAGAATGAGTAGCTGAAATTCCCAGAGCTGAAGTTTTATAACCAGTTCATCACTGTTGCCCAGAGTAGCAAGGACCTTTGGTAGGGACCTCTGGGACCCGGCTCAGATAATAGCCAACACAAGGACTCATCCAACAGTCATGTCGTATCTGCTTGTGTGGTGGGACCATTGTTCTATAGGAACTGAGCTAAGTTCAAACCTGTTTTCCTTTGAGACGTAGATAGGATAGGGGAGAATGTGTCCCTGAGGTATTGGGAGGAAGTATTTGTACTTGGAAATAAATCTTGTAAATAAATATCCTGATGTAGAAGCTAAATGGTGTTAAGTGGTTAAATGGAACACAAGTACTGGTATCTGGCAGTGGGGAGAGCGAAGCCAGTGGGGTCTCAAGCCAATGGCAATGCAGAAGAGACACCCTCTGGAATTTTACAACCTGGGTTTGAGGAGGAGATATAGTCACCTGACTCACTGATTGTAGCCAGAGAATACTCACTACCATCCTAATCTGTGAAATTCTAGAGATTGGACTATATGGTGTCAAAGTCCCTTTCAGCTCTGTGTATTCATTTCTCTCACAGTCTCCACCTTGAAGCCTTTCAATGATGTGGAACTTGCTACCTCATGTCTGTGGAAAGTTGAAACTATGAGGGAGTTCTTTGTTATATTGAGTTGAAATCTGTCTCCTTATGACTTCCACCCATTCATCTTAGTTCTGTTCCCTAAGGCACACAAGTCTACTAGTTCTATGAGGTAGTGCCACAGATATTGAAAGACAGAGATTATGCCCCACCTATGTCTTCTAGCTAGACTAAATAGAGCCCAAGAAAGCAAAATGTCCCCAGGATTATGACTGTTTTGTAGGTGGGTCCCACAAACAGTTTTTGATTGACACACCTGTTCATGGGTATTTGTGGATTCCAATCTCAGTGCTAGATATTCCCTTTGATTTCCTTTTCTCTAACTGTGACCCGTAGATCATCCATACACTAAACTCCATAGAAGCTCTTCTTTCTACCCCCTTTTATGGCCTCCTTGCCCAAAGCCTTGCAAACTACAATCTCTTGGGAGAATGCTGATAAATGGCCAACATAGTCTTTTTGGGGCAGAACTCTCCCAAAAAGGCCAAAAGCAAGGGCCAGATCTGGTCCAACATGTGGAGAAATCTTTCTTCTTTTCTATCTAGCAAAAGTGGCTTGCACAAGTTATTATGTAGATATGGTTGTAAATTTTCATAAAAATATATAACGGATGGGAACAATTTCTGAAGTTAAAGTTATTAGTAAGGAAATAGTCGTTCTTAACCAATGTTGTCCTCCCCTTTGGAGATTTTTATGACTGCCTCACTTGATGGATGACCCACATTTCCACATGAAACTCTGTTTTAACTCTGTCGCACACCTTGTGAAATGATTTAGCCGTGCTTGACATTTCCCTAGAGGAGCTGTGTCCTTCCTGCTGGCCAGACATATTGCCTCAAAATGGCTTCCAGTGTTGTAAACTGTAAAAGTTTCATTCTTGTCCATGGTCTTCTTTTCATAGCTCTCTGCATGCCCTAAAACTAGAGATATAAGGAGCAAAATTTAAAAGTTATCAATAGGCTAATGTACTGTTTAGAATAACACCACTTCATCTTGCCCTGTTGCAATCAAGACAGCAAATGTAGATAGACTTCAGTACTACAATGGCTCTGTAATTTCATCGATGTGGGTTCTCCTTCAAATGATACAGATTGCAACTCATCCATGCCTGCCCATCCTGTGTGACTCTCATTCATGGCACCTTATAAGTTTACTGAAGTGGATCTATGTGGTGTGCTAGATTGTTTGGACCTTATCTGTCAGCATGGAGAGCTCCAGTAGGAAAACTCACTTGTTCACAGACTTGCCAGAGCACTGAATGGTTAAATGACTTTGTCTGTAGTCCCACGGTTAATATAGGTCAGAGGTTGGACTTGAACCCAAGTCTTCATGACTCCAAGACCTACCTGCTCTTCATTTTGCCATACTATTTCTTTATATGTCTATATGAAACATAATTTCATTTTTTCCTTAGCTCTTTCTTGATTTCTCTCTAATTCATTTTTCTTTTGCCTTCTTCTGTTAGGTCCCTGCATGTCTGGATTCTTTTAATTCTTGAGACTTATGGTCTATGTTGACTGGCAGAATCCATAGGAGGTTAGTATGGAAGGTGAGATGGAGATGAGGATATTTGCTAATAAGGATGCCTTGTTGGTAAAGGAACAGCTAACTTGAAGGTTTAATAACCCTGGAAAGGGTTCTCCATTCCACCCTTGTTATTTATCGATTTAAAGCCAGGGAATGAACTGACCCTCACCTGGAAAAGATTAAAATAGATTTGCAACCACAGAGATCTATCCAGGGACTTTTTTCCCTCTGAGACTTGAATAAGTTAAAAAAATATGCCCTTCACTTAGATGGATTGGGTCCAGGTTTTCCCTAAAGAGTTGTGTTGAAACTGGAGACCCCCCAACTCAGACGGGCTAAGGGCCTTCATATCAAGTTCTTGTGTGTGGAATCAAGTTTCCCTGCTTTTAAACAGGCTTGAACAGTAAATGTTCGTTGGTTTGAATGAATTGAACCGAAAATGAGAAGAATCTGTGATCCCTTTTCTCTTTACTCCACCTCAGCGCCCCCCTCTCCAACCTGGAAGCTAACTAAGAATTTTGTAGTCCTGAACCTTAAATGATACTGAAGCAAAACAAAACAAAACTCAGTATAAACCAGCTCATACTGGTTTGAATCGGTGGTGGCTTGAGTCCCAGCCGAATTAAAACAACTTTGGTTATAACTAAACTGAATTTTTTTTTTTTACCATTTTGACTCTCTGAGTGTGTATCTCTCATGTATGTAGAACCATATAAAACAACATGAACTTTCAAACCACGAGCAAAACCTTTCTGTGGCCTGGGGGAGAGCCACCCTCAATGCAGCAACACATTTCTCAGGATATCTGAGTCACATTTATTATGGTCGGGCTTTTGTGGTCAAGTACAAATAGATATGATATCACATCAGTCAAGAACCTTTCTTTTCAGTCTAAGTTAATGATCCTGTGAATTGTTTCATGGCCAGGGTTAAAAATGCAAATCTCCACAGTCACTTCTGTGGGAGTAACTTGCTTCAAACTGTGGGCCCTCATTGTGGAATTCGAATTGGTGAGGGAAACTAGCTTTCTTGTGACAGATACCGTGTTGGCACCTGGTTTTGTCAGCATCTGGAAAGTATGTGGCTAGTCCCCAGTGTGAAAGAAGCCTCTGTTATTTGACTAGATAAGGGAATTGATTCAGGGAGTTTGCCTGCCCAGGCTGTGCCTGGAATTTGGATATTTAAATATGTGCATCTGAAAAGCCAGAATATTGTATGAGATCCACATGGCTTCTGGTGACCCTAGTAGATTATAAGCTTCTTAAGGGGAGGGACTATTTTGTTTTTGTCTTGATCCCTGGTATGGAGTAGGTGCTTAATAGATGTGTGTTGAATTGAATTGAATTGAATTGAGAGCCATTTTTTCTATTACTAACTGGCATTCAGAACTTGCATTTCTCCTACAGGGTATCTGAGTCTTAACAAAAGACGTCACAAAAGCAATGTTAAATGCCTGCTTATTGGAAAAGTAATGGTTTCCAGAACAAAAGGCTGCAGCTTGCAAATGAACAGAAATGGAATCCCATTTGAAAGGAGAATTTGCAACACTAGGTAGCAGCTGCCTGGTGAGTCTGTGGGGAATTTTGTTTTTCCAAGTTACAAATTAGAAGATGTTCTTCGGTTTAAAAAAAAAATTAGTTGGAGAGGTGAAGCACAAACCCCAAATGCAGAAGTCTGCCTGTGGCGTAATGAGAGACATTTGGAAACGATTCCTTGCAGCACAGTGTTCCTGGTGGGTAAAGAAGGCCCCTTGAACTTTTAGAATTGCATTCAATTGCACAGAGTACGTTTTTCAAGGTTAACAAGACTGTCGGGCATATATCATGTATGATAACCAGATTCTGGTTTTCCTGGTCCTCTGTCGCTGCTTCTTCCTTAGTGGTGAGTCATTACAGCCTCTCAGGTCATCACAGATGGTCTCCATACATCATCAGGACTGGAATCTGTCACTTCTGACTGGCCATCCTTTCAAAGACCGTGATCAGTGGTAGAGAGCTTAGCAATCTTAACAGAGCTGACTTGCTTAGCTTTTAGTCACTTTGTGCTGATTAGACAGTATATTTAATGTTCTTGGACGTTCATTTGAATGCTATTTAAGTGTTCCTGTTTGATAAGGTGTTAAGTGCCCCAAAGGGAGAATCAACAGCTCTCAGACCTTTCTAGTCCTCACCGTGCACGTGGGTGGTTGGTGACGTAAAATGTACTAAGTTGTTTTCAGTCCAATTCATCAAACATTTATTGAATGTCTGCTGTGTGCCAGGCACTGTGCCAGGGCTGGAGAGACAAAGACTAAAACCAATCCTACCCCCCACCTCTCCTCCTTCAAAAAGCTTATACTACATGAGGCCAGTTCTAGAAGTCCTTCAGAGAGTGGTGATTGTTTAAGAATTCATTTATCCATTTGGTTAATCTTAGAACCTCATTTAATTTGTTCTCTCTGCAGTGATGCAGAGAAGTATATCAGAGGAAAGAAATCCTCTTTAGCTATTAAGAAGCAAACTAAAACCTAGAGGCCCGAAAATTCAGCACAGAGTCGGGGTGGGGGCAGGAAGAATAGGAGGAAAAAAGGCCTGTTCTATTTTCTAGAGGCTTGAGAAGCCCCTGATGTATCTATCGTCTATCTATATTGAGTGATTAACAGCATTCAGCGTGTTTTTGTGATAGTTGGGCCTGGATATCAGGGTTTAAAATGAAAATGCCAATTGACCCTTGACAGAGAGCAAGGGGAAAAATTCTGATTTGTGGAGACTGCCATGAGTACATATTAAAATGCATGTTAAAATAATGATCACTTTGCTGTAGTTCATCAGAAAAAAATATTTTAATCCCTGGTTAATTACTGCTGAATTACTGTCAAAGACATTCTGTAATCCTAATGAAATAATAAGAGCTGGGATCATCCAGCTAATGAGAACTTTGACTAATTAGGAAAATCCCACAAAAATAATTTCCACTTAATGATGATGGACTTATTTTCACTTATCAAGAGATGGTGTTTTCAGGCAAGTTAATAGAGAAACCCTGTTTTAAAATGACAATGGGATTGATTTCTTCTTAGTACCTTCTGTAGTCCTCAGGATAAATGATAACAAAAATGCAATATCCCTTGAAGGGAGAATTGATAAGTTTCCTTACCAAACATATCGATTTTTATATATTTGGGGTTGACCTCAGAGAAGAAACTGAAACGCTATTAACATGGAAGGGAAATGTATACAAAAACCTAACTATGTCCAAGACCTGTGTATATCTGTGGTTGCCAAGTCTTGCTGAGACTTTCTCCCTAATACCTCTTATATTCTCTTTTCTTTATTTGCACAGCCACTTTCCTAATTCAAGACCTCATCACTTCTTCCATCGATTACTGTAATAGCCTCTTTGATCTTTCCACCTCCAATCTCTTTCCTTTCTAATACATCATCATTTATGCAGCTGCCAAAATCATCTTCTTAAGATACCCATCTGACCATGCCACTCCCCTGCTCAGAACCATTTAGTGGTTCTCTATTGCTTCTTGACTAAAATACAGACTCTTCATTCTGGCACTGAAGACCTTTCATAATCTACCTTAAGCTTACCTTTACAAACTCATTACACATTACTCACCTTCAAGCACTCTGTATTCCAGATCAATTATCGTATTTGCTATGTCCTAGACTTGGACCATGCTTTCACACGGGCTACTACCCATGCCTGGAATATACAGCTTCCTTGTCTGAATTATTATTAGTAATATTATTATTACTATTTCATTCTTGTCTTTATGCTCACTGAAGATTACCTAGAAATGAGCCTAGAACAAGTAACTCGTATTGTTCTTTTATGTTTAATATTCATCAAACTATTGTGCATGTGCATGAAATGTTTGATTTTTCTAATTTACGTAAGTGTTGAGATAAAAATTCATCTTCTCTATACTCCCTGAAAATACCTTTAGGGAAATGCCACTAGCAAAGAGGATGATGGGAATGAGGCACGCACACACACACACACACACACACACACACACACACACACACACACATATACTTTTGTTTTTCTCGTTTAAAATTTTTTTTTTTCCTGCTAGGTCTCTGTAGTTTGAAACTTTTCTGTTTCATATAGTTTGGAGATTATGAGTATTCAGTATGACACCATCTATTAAGAACATTGTTCTTACATTTTTGTGGGCATATGTTATAATCAGGTGATCATGGACAATATTTTTGTATGTAATTCTAATTCTAGGACAGTTTATTTTCTGATTTCTCAAAGGTATTTGGAAGTTTGAATTTCTCTACTGGTATTGTCATCTATTCATGAGGCATTTTAATTTTCTAGAGTATGATTCTGACTACCTAACCATGTCTTTCTAGGTATTATGTAGGTGCTATATTTTTGCAACCTTCAGTAGTGCGTTGTACAGCTTCTTGTGTTTCTTTATAAAGTCTACATCAATCTATATAGGTCCAAGATGCTAAAAATATCAATTTTCTTAAAAGTTCTATGTATACCAAAACATTTATAGCAGCGTTGTGTATGTACATACGTACGTGCATGCACGTGTGTATGCATGCCTGTGCGTGTATGTGTTAGCAAAGAACTGAAAGCAAAATGGATGCCCACAATTTGGTGAATGCCTAAATAAGTTGTGACATGTGGATGTAGTGCTGTATTTCTGTACTTTAAGAATTCACAAGCATAATAAATATAGAGAAGCATGCAAAGACTTATATGAACTGGTACAAAGTAAGAAAATACAAAGGAACAATATATACAATGATGATTATGGTGTAAAGGGAAAGAACGACAATCACAAAACAGTGGAAACTGAATGTTATGAAATTATGAGGAACATGCTCAGTCCCAAAGAAGACTCACCTTACTCTAGATTTTTTTTCTCTGTATTGATTGATTTTGCTGATTATTTTCTCTCTTTTTAAAAATTTTTTATTCTAAGGGATAGTTCTCTGGGAGAGCAGAGGGGAAGGGACACTAGGGAAATCTAACTGAGGGGAAAACAAAAGATGAAAGTAAAAATCTATTTTATAAAAGGAAAAACTGTCATTTTGGGAAGCAGTGACAAATCTTGTATTGCTGTCGTGAACCCTTCGTTTCTCTCTAAGCAAACCTGCTTGAAAACACCATTTGTTTGATACTTTATCTGTTGTTGGTTGAGCTCATGGGAATATTGCCCTTTGGTTCTTTTCTTTTACCATTTCACGGGCTCCATCCAATGGCCAGCCAGTATCAGTTACATTTACTAGATCAAGTGACACTTGTCTGTTATTAAATATGCTATAGCTTTGTGGATTTAAGTCTGTTCAAGAGGTTTTTCTGCAAATTTTTAAAAGGTTGGGAATAGAGATAGGGAATCTGCCATTCTTCTTTCTCTATTTTGAAAAGGGAGTGGTGTTATTATTAATATGAAAATGAAAGCTGCTATATTTATAGCACTTTACATAAAGGTAGCAGTGGTTTACTAAGGGAATACTCAATTTCTTTAAAAAAAAAAGCCTCATTAGATCCTGAGGAACACCAATACCCAGTGATCATTTTTAAAGGTAGCATGTGGGGGAGGCAGAGCCAAGATGGCAGATTAGGGGCAGTCACCCAGCTGAACTCTCCCAACATTCCTCTCCAAACAACTTTAAAATAACGCCTCAAATTCAGTTTTGGAAAGCAGAGCTAAAAAAAAGTTGGGATGAGATATTTTTCTGGCCTAAGAAGACATAAGAGGAGGCAGAAATCTATAACACCGAGGGAGAGGTATGGTGGGGGTCCAGAGCTCACACACAAAGCAACAGCAACAGTAGCCACATTAGCAGCAGCAGCTACTTTGAGAACTCAGCCCAGAGATGGTGAGGGAGGCGGTGTCAGACAATTGTTCACCAAGAAATTACAGGGGATCCTTTGCTGATGCTGATACAGCTGGTGCTGATTGGTAATTCTGTTGTCTATACACAATTCTGGGTTATAGTTCAGGGCTAAGAGGAGTGTTGGTGGTCAGTCACAAGGGAGAAGGGGCCTTGGTCACAGCACCATAGCAAAGAGGAGTACTAGCATATTGCAAGGAAGCCATTCCTTGATAAAGACCAGAGTACAGACCAGGAAAGCAGTGATCACATCTCTCCTAGGATCACAGGACCACCTTGGAAGCACAGAAATCTTGCAGACCCCCAGAACAAGCTCTGAAAAAAGCAGCACAAAAAAGCCTGAAGATTAGGAGAGTGCCTGCCCAACCCCAAATGAGTAGAGCCCCAGTGTTAACATAAAGTTCAAAGTCAAGAAAATATGCTGAAAAAATAAACAACAAAAAGAGAACTTGACTAGAAAAAAGCTACCGTGATGACAGGTAAGACCAACACATAAACTTAGAAGACAGCAATGTGAAAAGTTATCAAAAAAAGCCTCAAAGAAAAAAAAAATTGCTAATTGGACCCAAGCCCAACAAGAATTCCTGGAACACATGTAACAAAGAGATAAGAGAAGTAGACAAAAAATTGGGAAAATAAATGACAGTGATATAATAAAGTTATGAAAAAAAGAATGAACAGCTTGGTAAAAGATGTACAAAAGATACTGAAGAAAATGACACCTTAAGAAACAGAATTGACCTAATGTTAGAAGAAGGACAAACATTTACTGAAGAAAAGAACTCCTTTAAAAGCAGAATTGGCCAAATGGAAAAAGAGGTACAAAAGCTCACTGAAGAAAATAGTTCCTTAGAAATCAGATTTGGACAAATGTAAGCTAAGACTCTCTGAGACATCAAGAAACGATCAAACAGAGTCAAAAGAATTTTAAAAATAAAAGAAAATGTGAAATATCTCATTGGAAAAACAACTGAACTGGAAAGATCAAGGAGAGATAATTTAAGAATTATTGAGGGCAGCTAGGTGGTGCGGTGGATAGAGCACCGGCTCTGAAGTCAGGAGGACCTGAGTTCAAATCTGGCCTCCGACATATAACACTGACTAGCTGTGTGACCCTGGGCAAGTCAATTAACCCCATTGCCTAGCCAAAAAAAAAAAAGAATTATTGGACTGGGGGTAGCTAAGTGGCACAGTGGAGAGAGCACCAGCCCTGGAGTCAGGAGGACCTGAGTTCAAATCCGGCCTCACACACCTACTAGCTGTGTGACCCTGGGCAAGTCATTTAACCCTAATTGCCTTAAAAAGAAAAAGAATTATTGGACTGCCTGAAAGCCATGATCAAGAAAGAGCCTAGATATCATATTTCAAGAAATTATAAAGGAAAATTGCTGCAGTGCCTTAAATTCAGGGGTAAATAGAAATTAAAAGACTCCACTGATTACCTCATGAAAGAGATCTCAAAATGAAAACTCCCAGAAATATTCTAGCCAGATTCCAGAACTCCCAGGGCAATGGGAAAGTGCTTCAAACAACCAGAAAGAAATAATTCAAATATCATGGAGCCACAGTCAGGATCACATAAGATTTAGTGGTTTCCATATTAAAGGAGTAGAGGGCTTGGAAGATGATATTCCAGATACCAACAATCACCTACCAACCAAAACTGACTATAATCTTTCAGGGGGGAAATAGATGTTTAATGAAATAGAGGCCTTTTAAATATTCCCTATGGAAAAATCAGAGCTGAATAGAAAATTTGACATTCAAAGGAAGACCCAAGAGAGGCATAGAAAGGTAAATATGAAAGAGTGACCATGTGGGCCTCGATAACATTAAATTGTTTACATTCCTATATGGGAAAATGATATGTGTAACTCCTAAGAACTTTGTCATTATTAGGCCAGTTAAAAGGAATTTACGTAGATAGAGGTCATGGGTGTGAGTTGATTATGTTGGAATGATTAGACAAAATGAAGGGGTGAGAAAGAGGGATGCCCTGGGAGAAGAAGAAAGGGAGAAGTAGAATGGGGAAAATTTTTTTTCACAAAGAAGAGGCACATAAGGAAGAGCTTTTGCAATGGAGGAGATGGGGGAGGGTGGCAGACAATGCTTGAAACTCACAGTCATTGGAATTGGTTCAAAGAAGGAAGACTACACACACACACACACACACACACACATACACACAAACACACACACACACACACACACACACACACACTCAATTGTGTATAGATATATAACTTACCCAAAAGGGAAATAATAAAGGGAAGGGATGATTGAAGGAGGCAGTAGTTAGAAGCAAAATAGACTTTTGAGGAGGGACAGGATAAAAAGAGAGGAAGAAGAAGAAACAGAAAAAAATGGGATGGATGGAAATGTACTTGTAACTGTGATTTTGAATGGGATGAGCTCACCCATAAAGCAGAAGCAGAATGGATTAGAAAACAGAATCCGACAATATGTTGTTTACAAGAGACACACTCAAAACAGACACACACAGTTAAAATAAAGGACTAGAGCAGAATCTGATATGCTTCAGCTAAAGTAAAAAAAAGGCAGAGGTAGCAGTCATGATCTCAGACAAAGCAAAAATGAGAATACACTTAATTAAAAGAGATAATCAGGGAAAATACATTTTTCTTAAAACTACTATGAACAGTGGTATAATATAAAAAACATTTCCAGCAAGTTTCTCTCATAAAGACCTCATTTTTCAAATGCACACTCAGTATAGAACTGAGTCAAATTTATGAAAATAAGAGCCATTCCCCAATTGATAAATGGTCAAAGGATATGAACAGGCAGTTTTCAGAAGAAGAAATCAAAGCTATTTATAATAATTTGAAAAAATGCTCTAAATCACTCTTGGTGAGAGAAATGCAAAGTAAAGCAAGTCTGAGGTACCACTTTACACTTATCAGAAATGACAAATGCTGGAGGTGATGAGGGGAAAATAGGTATACTAATGAAGTGTTGGTGGAGTTGTGAACTGATGAACCATTCTGGAGAACAATTTGGAACTATGCTCAAAGGGATATAAAATTGTGTATACCCTTAGACTTCAAAATACCACTACTCGGTCTGTGTCCTAAAGAGATCAAAGAAAAGGGAAAAGGACATATATGTACAAAAATATTTATAGCAGCTCTTTTTGTGATGGCAAAGAATTGGAAATCAAGGGGATGCTCATCATTTGGTGAATGGCTGAACAAGTTGTGACATATGATTATGAAAGAATACTATTATGCTATAAGAAATGAAGAGGGAAGTGGTTTCAGAAGAAACATGGTAAGACTTATATGAACTGATGCAAAGTAAAGTGAGAAGAACCAGGAGATCATTGTGCACAGTAGCAGCAATGTCGTAATGATGATTGACTGTGAAAAACTTGACTATTCTGATCAATACACTAGTGGTCCAAGACAATTCCATAAGGACTCATGATGAAAAAATGCTGTCTACCTGAACAGAGAGAGCTGATGAACTCTGAGTGCAAATTGAAGTATAATTTTCTTTCTTATTTTTCTTGCTTTTTGTGGAAACATGGCTAATATGGAAATATGTTTTGCATGATTTCACATGCATAATATCATAATGCTTGCCTTGTCAGTGGGGTGGGAAGGAGGAAGAGAATTTGGAACTCAAAATTTAAAAAGAATAGAATGTTATAATAAATAATAAATTAAAAAGTAAAGATAGCATATTAGAGTTAGAGAAGTAATGATTAGCTTTGGTACTGTACTAGAATAGGCTTTTTGCATATGAAATGGAATTGAGCAGAAAGAGGCTATGTTAGAAGAATGTATTTAAAGAAACTAATTCATTGTTATTTTGTTTCCCAGGGTGGGAGAAGTATCCTGGCAAATATCTGTTTAGCTTTCTTTCCTTTGCTTCTCGATGGCATGAAGTATTTTTCAGTTTGCTTTTTTTTTTTTTTTTGAGGGCTCAGTACAAAGGATCCTGGAAATCATGATTATGAGAAATAAATTTTAAAAATGGGTTTGAACTAATCCCTTACCGCTCCCTAAATATTCTTTAAATCTGCCACCCAGGCATCTGGTTGTTTCTTGGTGGAAACAGTGGTGCATTTCTCACAAACACTGTAATAAATACCACAATAAAAACATAGCCATAAAAAAGTTCTCAGCAACCAGCAGGAATGGTTATATCCCTGACAGTCTCCTCGTTTCTAATGGGGACAGTGGTTCGCTTAACACAGCAACTCATCTGTCTGAAGGCTTTGCCACTTCTCTTTGCATTTTCTCCCTAATGTCATTCTTTTCCACATGTATTCCCTCAATGTCAAGTCACTGAAATCCGAGGAGCTGAGGCTACAGAGATTGTTTTCCTAAAGATGGATCTTTGCTATTTTCATCAAGAGGTGGGTCACATTAATTGTTGTGGGGTGGAGATGGAGAAGAAGGAAGAGGAGTGAAAACGGTATACATTACTACTTTGCTTTTAGGTGTCTCCATTCTCTGATCAGGGATACCAGAAGAACAACCTTACTGGTGATTACAGGGAGCACCAGGCTTTTCCTCCTACGGAAGCTATTATTGATGTATATAAAGTCCAGGATCAAGTTTCTGTGGACTCTCAGTGATTAAAACTGGGTTATACTCACTTTTTATTTTTATTTATTTAATTTTTAAATTACAGATTTTAAAAAATTTTACTTTATGCTCACTTTGGGAAGGCATCAGTGCTTGGTGTGTTTACAGGGTTGAGTCGTAATTTAATTGGCTATATGAAAGGAGGTAAACATCAGGATGTCAAGGTTTCTAAGGTTATGCAACAAGGCTCTGGGTGATCTTATAACAGTAATACCAGGAGTATGGCAATCAAGCTAAATTAAACGCACCCCCCTACAAAGACTCACATATACTACATAAAATGGTACAATTTCTTAAGAAACAGATTATGGAGCATTGAATCTCCAGATATCAAATGGACATTCTTCATTCAACTAAGAATCTTTCTAACATAGTTTTAAATAATTTTTTGATTGGGTTATTTTAAAAATTATTGTTACATTTTATTTTTGTATCATAATTGTTTCCCTTTAACCATCTCCCATCCCCTTTTAACAAGTAAGATTCCTTTAACCATCTCCTACCCCCTTGTAACAAATAAGATCGCTTAAGACCCTTGACCCAGTGGCCCTGAAGGAAGGTATTTCCTTACTACTTCTTCACTACTGACATCTACAATTCATCAAAATTGAATTACTTGTTCAGGTTTTTTTGGTTTGTATTATTGTCTTTGTGCTTATATTCCTTTGGGTTCTCTTCGCTGTACATTACTTCACTTTCTCTGAATTCTTGAGATAGCTTTTTAATTGCGGAAGAGCCATCATCAAAAGAATTTAACTCAGCCAGTCTTTACTGAGTACATAATCTGTGTTAGATACACTCCTCAGGGTATATAAAGATGCCCATGCCTCCCCTATCCTGAAAAAGCCCTCACTTGACCCTTTCCATTTCTTTAGTCATCCTTTTTGTCTTCTGCACTTTGTGGCTAAACTCCTCAGAAAGGCTGCCTATAATAGGGGCCTCTGCTGTCTCTCCTCTCATTCTCTTCTTTTCTTTTGAATTTTAACATTTTATCTTTCCCAGTTACATGTAAAAACAAAGTTTAACCTTTGTCTTTTTATAATTTTGAACTCCAAATTCTCTCCCAGACTTCCTCCTCTCCCCCATCATTGAGAAGGCAAGCAATTTGATAAAGTTTATACATGTGTCACTCTCTTCTTAACCCCCTACAGTACAGCTTCTGACTTTGTCATTTAACCAAAACTGCTCTCTCCAAAGTGATCTCTTAGTTGCTAAATCCAGTGGCCTTTTCTCAGTCGTCATTCACCTTAACCTCTCTGCAGTCTTTGACAGTATTGATAACTCTCCCCTCCTCGATTCTCTCTTCTCTCTAGGTTTTTGGGACATCACTCTCTCCTGATTCTCCTCCTGTCTATTTGACTGCTGCTTCTCTGTTTCTTTTGCTGCATCTTTTTCTAGATCATGCCCCCTAAACATAGGCACCAATCAGGGTCCTGTCCAATACCCTCTTCTCTTTTGCCTCTATGCTATGGCACTTGGTGATTTCTTCATCTCCAATGGATTTAATTACCATCTTTATGCTGGTGATTCTCAAATCTGTCTCTCCTACCTTGATCTCTCTGCTGACCTCCAATCTCATATCTCCAAATGCCTCTCAGACATCTTGAACTAGATGTCTAGTAGACATCTTAAATTCAACAGTTCAGAAACAGAGCTCATTATCTTTGCCCCTAAACCATCCTTCCCCCTAGCATATTCCCACCTGTTGCCAAGACATGCTGGTTTTACCTTTGTAATATCTCTCCAATACACCCCCTTCTCTCCTCTGACATTGCCCCGACTCTTGTGGGAGTCCTCATCATCTCATGCCTAGACTATGGCAATAGCCTGCTGATGGGTCTGCCTGCCTCAAGTCTCTCCCCACTCCAATCCATTCTCCATTCAACCACTAAAGTGAATGCTCTGGTGTTCAAAGCCCTTAATAACCTAGCCCCGTCCTACCTCTCCAGTCTTCTTATATCTTTCTCCCCAACATATATTCTTTGATTCAGTGACACCAGCCTCCTGGCTGTTCTAGAAACAGACAATCTCTCAGCTCCAGGCATTCTCTCTGTCTTCTGTGCCTTGAATGCTCTCCTTCTTCTGCTCTGACTACTGATGCCCGCCCCCTCCAGCTTCTCTTAAGTCCCAACTAAAATCCTGTCTTCTCTAGGGAGACTTTCCTAACCTCTTTTAATTCTGGTGCCTTTCCTCTGTTAATTCTTCTTTATTTATCCTGTATATAGCTTGCTTTGTAGGTATTTGTTTGCTTGTTATCAAGATTGTGAGCTTCTGGTGAGCTGTCATTTGCCATTTTATATCCCCAGTATTTAGCACAGCGCCTAGCACAAAGTAGGCACTTAATAAATGTTTATTGATTGATATAGTGCCCCTCCTCAAATACATGCCTTATTGCTGCTGAGTGCAGCAGATTAATCCTCTTTGTTTTCTTATTAGAAATTGATTTGAATCATGACCATCTAAACTCTCTTGCTTGATATCCTGGGCCTTGGTTTCTTTGTTTGTAAATTAGGGAGCGGGACTAGTGGACTTTTTTGCCTGTGGTCTATTCAGGTTGTAGCTCCTCAGAAGGTGTATTGATAATTAAATAATGGGCCCCGAACTACTGTTCTTCAGAGCTTTCATCTCTAAGGCCAATTTAGATATCAGAGAAAGGGAAGACATCAGAAATACTTATATCTGACAATAATTGCATTATCTAAATTTCAAAAATTTCCAGGGAAAGTAGTTAATTTAAATTCTGGTTCTGGACTAGAATTTTTCGTTTCTACATGGCTAATTGATTCACATGGGTATCAAAGTCATGACATGGATCTCATTAACGCTGAATAACTGAGGTACATTGGTCCATTCCAGTAGAACATAAGCTCCTTGAGGGCAAGCACTGTTTTGTTTTTGCCTTTGTATCCCCAGTACCTAGTCCACTCCTGGCATATAAGTGCTTAATACAAGTCTGTTGAATTGAACCAAATCAAATAAGACACAAAAATGTAATGAACTGATCTTTGGCATCTAGTAATTATATTTCCTAAGGTAAATTATTCTCAGTCCAGAGGACAAAGGACTTTCCATGAAAGAAAGGGGACAAGCATTTATTAAGGGCCTATTGTGTGACTCATGCTATGCTAAGAGTTCTACAAATTCCTCATTGAATCCTCACAACAACCCTGGGGTGTAGGTGCTGTTATTATCCCCATTTTACAGTTGAGGAACCTGAGGCAGGCGAATTTAGAATTAGTGACTTGCCCCGAGTAGCACAGCTTGTAAGTGTCTGAGGTCAGATTTGAACTTAGGTCTTCCTGACTACAGATCCAGTGCTATTTCCACTGCAGCGCCACCTAGTAGTGTGAATGTGATCTTATTTTTGAAAGCAAATTAGAGTCAGGGAAGAGAAATACTGTATTGAGTGCAGGAAGCTACTATTGAAAACCAAATCAGAGTTCACTACTGAGCATTTTTCCTTAGACAGGTATTGGAGTAATCAGACTAAGTCTTGAGCTGCTGGTTCACCACAGGCTTGAACTGATACTAAAGAAAATAAGACAGAGAGAGAGAAACTGGTTACAGGCCTAGAGGAACTCATGTCCTTTTTTCTTTCCCCTTCCTTTTGCTTCGTCTGTCCTGCTTACTGGAGGTAGGGAAGGATGCCTGTGGTGTTTTACAGAGCTTAGAAGGGAGAAATGAGATTGATGCCTCCCAGTACTGGGCACAGAAACAAAAGGTTATGTTGTGTTGTGCTGTGTTGTGTGTGTGTGTGTGTGTGTGTGTGTGTGTGTGTGTGTGTGTGAAATCAGTTTAACAATTGGTTATTGGATAAATTCTAATTTTCTGCTTATAAAGTTATCTGTTTGGTTGAATTTACCCCCTTTCCTGTTCATTTATAAGCATAGTTGTACTCAGAATGTTGAATGAGGGATTTTGAAGGGGATTTATGCTACTTCAGTGACCACAGCAGTAGAGCTTGGTGCTTGGGAAGGGCTATTCCTCACATCTGCCCTCTTCTTATTTATCTTATGGGGAAGTATAGTTGTATCACTTGTTGCCAGATATCTACAGAAATGATCTCCAAGTTCACGGCCTACGTGTCTACACACAAATGTGCAAAGTAGAGGTAGTAAGCAGGAAGAACCAGAGATACTACCACAATAAGGCAAATAGGCACCATCACTGAGAATTGGTAGGTTAGGGCCTCTAAATGAGTGTACTTGATGCAAAAGGAACAAAGTAGGTAAAGGGATAAAGAATAGCTTCATTCTCACTTAAGCATTTGCATTCTTGTGAGTTCAGGGGAGCACATTAGAAGTCTATTATAATGTAGTAGTGACTAGGGTCTTAAATGAGCTGTGTATGTGCTGGAACTCTCTCAGGGGACAAAAGGTTCAGATATTGACATCACTTCCTGGCCACCTGAGCACAAAAATGCTGCTAGGAACTCCAGGCGTTCTCTGAGGAAAACTGGTGTTTTCAGTGCCTGTCTTTGTTGACCATTCCCCTCTACACCTAAGTAAACCTTTTATTAACTGTTGGGTGATGTACAAGGATCTCATTTTGTTCCAGTGATGAGCATAAACTACGAAGGAACTGGCCTTAGTCGGGCTCAGACCCAAATACCCATCTATGGCTGGGGACAGTGGACATCTGGGGAAAATGTAATTCTCTTAGGAACATAATTTTGTGTCCATGCAGTGGGTGACAGCATGTAGAATATAGTTCAACCTTGAGTTTAATGATGAGCAAACCCCACTTGTGGTGAGGGATAACTTTTTGATGTTTATAGTTAGTCATGAGAGACCCACATGGTATTAATAACTGCCATTTACATAATGAATTGTAAGGTTTCCAAGGCACTTTATGTCCATTCTCTCAAAGGACCAGATTGAAAGGGGCTTTAAACACAATACAGTCAAACCTCACTACTTTATGGAGGAGAAAATAGAAACTCGGAGAGATGGCGATTTCCCAAAAGTGTTGGCCACATGCAGCAATTTTGCTCCTCGTAAGCTTCTTGATTTTGGCCATTGTATCCCACTGCCTACCTAGTACAGTGCCACACACCTCGCAGGCTCTGAAATGTCTTTTGATCAATTGAGGATGTTGAAGCTTAGACAGAGGAAGCCATGAGCTGCAAATCATGAGTAGAAAGCAGCAGGCAGGATTAGCACTCAGGTCCTTGGCTTCCAAATCCAATGCCCTTTTCAGCACACTGCACTGCCCTTCTAAAGCTTGAGCTGGCTGCCCAGTCAATGGTAACTTCTGTGTCTGTTGTCCCCTTTGATTTTCACAACAATCTTGTTTGGTAAGGAGTGCAGCATCAACATCTCTAACTTGCATATGAGGAAGCTGGGGCCTATGTTAGATATAGGCAAAAACTTAAATAAGCTCATCATATTAAGGGAGAGGCTTCTAAATACTGACATAGCTTATAGCCTCAACATGTATTAACATGTCACCGGTTAGGGCTCCTGCAGGGTAAGTGATTTGCCACAGGTTACACAGTGGAGAAGCCAAGGCTAGAACTCAAATTTTCCAACTCCTAGTTCAGAGCAGAAGCATGGGATATTGGATTGAGTATTAATCTTAGATTCAGGAAGACTTGGGTTCAAATGCTGCCTAAGACACTTTATAGCTGTGTGACCCTGGGCAAATCATTTAACCTCTGTTTGCCTCAGTTTCCTCATTTGTAAATTGAAGAGGTTTTGACTCATTTGCTTCTAAGTTTCCTTTAAATTTAAGATCCTACAATCCTTTGCTCTTTACCTTGTAACACATTCCTTGTAATAATATAATCTCAACCACTTCTGAGTAGATAGAGATTCAATGATATATTAGCTCCTCTACAAAATGCATGGAAAATATAGTAATGAGCCCAATGCATACTGTTCTCCGGAGGTTAATATGCCATGAACAGATTTCCATTTCTTGAATTGAATGTCAGCATTTGATCATACCTCCTTCCTTGTCTTTGTCCTGCTTTTAATATCAGAGGCCAGCCAAATGCTCTAAGAAAGCTATGATTTATACATTAAAGATATTGTCAAGAATGGTTGGAAAAAATTTATTAGGGAAAGGGACATTCGATTATTCTTCATGTAACTATTTCAAACTGGTGAAGGTAGCAAGATGGCTGCATTCAATAAACCTTTGATAAAGCATTAGGAAGCTGACATGGTATCTTTTAATGGGCCATTACTACCTGCTTTGGGTGCCAGGCACTTATATCCACTCTTGAAATGTATTAATAAGGCAGTAAAGTGTAGCTCTGAAATAATAGCATTGCATAGGCCGTTTTTTTCTTTTTCTTTGTTAAATGTCATATCTTTCCTTTTTTTTTTTTTCTCTTTTGTCCTTTAAAAGTTCATCTTGGCAGAGAAGAGAGCAGCTAGCATGATGAAAATTAGGGGGAAACTTCCATTTCACCTAATTTTACCTGATTCTTTCCAGTGCGTGCAGGGATTGCTTATTTGGATGTTCCCTCTTGGGTAAAGGTTCCTCAGCATTTTCCTCAAGTGCTTATCCTTCCTGCGATGCTTCCTTTTTGCCTTTGTTTCAAAGGGCGGAACAAGCAGCCCCTTTCCAGATTGAACCATTGCATTTTTTTTTTAACGGTAGCTCAGAAGGCCTGGCAGAGGCATTGAAGGGACAGAGTGCGCTTCAGAAGTGATATTTGAGCTCTTGCAGCTCACACAGCTTTGGAGGCGGCCCTTGTCACTTTTAACTCTTTTTGTAAGCAGGGGAAGAAAGAAGTTAGGAACGTTATTTAGATCTCAACTCACTGGGACCTCAGACTGTCTTCCTCAGCATGGAAGCCTGTGTTAATACGTAAAAATTGATTTATGTCACTTCCAGTTAGGTGTTTGTGTTGAGATGAGACCAGATCCTGAGAGATGAAGGGTGGCTGTTAAAAACATTCATAGGAAGAACTTAGCAACAGAATGAAGCTAGCTTGTTCCCCTTTCTTTTGTGGAAAGCTGAAACTAGGATTTGTGTATTTTTTAAAAATAGTGTTTGCTTGAATAATCCCCTCAATGAGAGTAATATAACAATTGGTATGCTTTGACTGGGAAAGATTTAAAAAGTATAGCCATTTAGCTACAAATGATTTTTTTCTAAGGGAAAATCTCTGCTTTTGATATCAATACCTATGAGAATATGGTAGAAAAGATTTGGATGAGGGAGGGTTGCATAGATAAAAAGCATGAAAAGACAAAAGTTAGTATAAATAGGGCATTAAAGAGAAACATTAATTTGTGGTGAAGAGATGGACAGCAGTTAAGAAAGCAAGGAATTGTAAATAAATAGAAGGATGAAATAAGGTAGGTAGTCAGGTAGGAAGTGACACTTCTGATGAAGTCAACAAGTAGGGAAAAAACAAAGTGAATATAACCTCACCAAATGCAGATATCAGAGAGATGAAACCTCTCCAGAGGAAGAAGACAGAAACAAATAAATGATTGTCAAGTGGTCATCCTCTTGGTTTGTGGAATGTGAGTCATTCAATAAATAGTTGAATCAGGGAGAGAACTCACTGGCAGCCATAGAGAGAACAATGGTGCTTTGGCAATGGGCCCCTCTTTGTTCCTTGCACAGGGAAAGAAAGAAATCTATCAAGGAGGGTGTAACAGTGACGTGCCAATCAAAAAAGCTCCATAATGTGTCATAAAGGAGTCAGGTTGGGGGAGAAAACCCCTCCTCCCAGTCCCGTATTATATAAAGTTGGATGTGCTGCGAAATGATATGTGAACAATTAAAAATATGTTAAGGATTACCCTGGAGTTCCCTCTAGGTATGTGATCCTATGTAGATTATAACTCATCTGTGCCCTTGTGGGTCTTCCTAGGAAATCTACCATGTTGGGATTATACCTAATGTTTTGGGGATCTTTAGTTCTCTTGTTGTTGTATAGATATTAGTAGAGCACATAAGCTGTCCACTGGTTATCCCTCATTTTTGTTGCACAACTACCCTGCCCTGTTCTTCTCATATTTGTCTTTTATGACACCCTTTATGCCACTTATCTTAATCAGTTCTTGGTTCATGACATGTTACAGGATATTCTTATTCATCACACGTATTTCAATTGCCTTTTGGGTAATCCTGGAATTCCAGTTCTTTGGAGATGATGTTTAATGACTTATAGCCATGCCACATCACTGGAGAAATGTTGGTATTAAAAATACTGTTTGTTTCAGGGAAATGCTCGGAGTCATTAAAATATTGTGGTTTCTTAAAGGCAATTCCATTCACTATAATCCCCCTATTCACTTCTGGGTCAAACTCATTGTTCATTTACAGTGTTTGTGCAAGATATGTATTCAGATGCCCAGCTCTGTGTGTTGGCTGCCTGACTATACTCTGGCTTCTGACTTCATCATCAAACTGCAACTTCCCTCTCTAAAGTTACCAAAGGGGACTAGCCAAGATGGCAGAGTAAAAGGAAGCAGTGCATCCTAGCTCCCCAAAATTTATTTTTAAAAAAAGAACTGAGATAAATACCAGACCAAGTAGTTATCAAAAATTGCAAGAGAAACAACAGCAGGTCATCTTACAGTAAAACCCCACAAATTTGACCCACAGGCAAGTGGCCAGGGTAGGAATAGTGAAATAAGAATGGGCCAGGATCTTGGAGCCACTCCCAGGAGCAGAAGAGGACCTTGAAACTGTTGCTTTAAACCAGGGTAGGGGATCTCAAAGCAAATCCTGGGAGAGGTGAGGCTATTTCTTTAAACCAGGAGAGGAAATCTTTGAGCTAGTCCCCTGGGAGCAGAAGAAAGTACTGCCATTCTGATCCCAGCAGCAGGATAGCAGATGAGGTAGACCAATATCATACAAGGCCACCACTGATAGAAGTAACCAGAGGCCAGCCTTAACTTAAAATCCCCAAAATAAAAAGTCTTAGGAACATTATGACCAAAATCCAGAGTTTCCAGGTCAAAGTAAAAAAAAATACTGCCATTACCCAGAAAGAAAAAATTCTAGCACCAAGAAACTATAGTTAGGATCAGTTAAGATAGCAGCTATCACTATAGAGGACTAAAGAACATAGCATATGATATTCCTATAAGCAGTAGATAAAGGGTTACAACCAAAAATAACATCCTCCGAAAAACTAAATATAATTCTTCAGTAGGGAAAATGTATTTTTCAATGAAATAGAGAAATTCTAAGCATTTATGATGAAAAGAACAGAACTGAGTAGAAACTTTGAAATGTACACATGGGAGTATAGTGAAACAAAAAGGGGAATACAAGTGGGCAATCCATGTGTTAGGGCGTAAAAAAACCTGACAACCAAATGCAGAAAAGCAGAAATAGTAAATGAATCCTTCTTAGATCATAATGCAGTAAGCTACATTTGATAATGGGCAGTGGAAAGATAGATGAAAAATTAATTGGAAACTAAATAATCTAGTCCTAAAAGATAAATGGGTCAAAGGACAAATCATAACAATCAATAATTTCATTAAAGAAAATGACATCAATGAGACAGTATACCAAAATTTATGGGATGTAGCCAAGTTCATACTTAAGAGAAAATTTATATCTCTAATTGCTTACATCAATAAAACAGAGATAGAGCAGATCAATGAATTGGGCATGCAACTAAAAAAAACTAGAAAAAGAACAAATTAAAAATCTCCAATTAAACATCAGATTGAAAATCCTGAAAATCAAAGGAGAAATTAATAAAGTTGAAAGTAAGAAAACCACTGAACTAATAAATAAAAGTAGAAAGTGGTTTTATGAAAAAAAAACCAATGAACTATTGGTTAAGCTGATTTAAAGAAGGAAAGAAGAAAATCAAATTACTAGTCTCACAAATGAAAGAGATATATTCACCACCAAAGAAGAGGAAATTAAAGCAATGATTACAGGCTATTTTGCCCAGTTATATGCCAATAAATTTGACAATCTAAATGAAATGAATGAATATATACAAAATTATAAATTACCCAGATTAATAGAAGAGGAAATAGAATACTTAACCCAATTTTAGAAAAAGAAATTGAACAAACTATCAATGAATTTACTAAGAAAAAATCCCCAGGGCCAGTTATATTCACAAGCAAATTCTACCAAACATTTAAAGAACAATTAATCCCAGTATATAAACTGTTCGGAAAAAATAGGTGAAGAAGGAATCCTACCAGATTCTATTTACAGCACAAATATGGTGTTGATACCTAAACCTAAACCAAAACAGAGAAAGAAATTATAGACCAATTTATCTCATAAATATTGATGCAAAAAATTTAAATGAAATACTAGCAAGGAGATTATAGCAATATATCATAAGGATCATACACTATGACCAGGTAGGGTTTATACCAGGAATGCAAGGCTGATTCAATATTAGGAAAACTGTAAGCATAGTTGACCATATCAATAACAAAACCAACAAATCATATATCTCAGTAGATGCAGAAGAAAGCCTTTGACAAAATACAATACCCATTCCTATTAAAAAAATCCACTAGATAGCATAGGAATAAATAGAGCTTTCCTTAAAATGTTAAGAAATATTTACCTAAAACCATCAGCAAACATTATCTGTAATGGGGATAAGCTAGAAGTCTTCCCAATACAATCAGAGGTGAAGCAAGGATGTCCATTATCACCCCTATTATTTAGTATTTTACTAGAAATGTTAGCTATAGCAATGAGAAGAAAAAGAAATTGAAAGAATTAGAATAGGCAATGAGGAAACAAAACTATCACTCTTTGCAGTTGATATCATATACTTTGAGAATCTTAGAGAATCAAAAAACTAGTGGAAATAATTAACACCTTTAGCAAAGTTACAAGATGTAAAATAAAACCATATAAATCATCAACATTTCTATATTTGACCAACAAAGCCCTGCAGCAAGAGATAGAAAGAGAAATTTCATTTAAAATAACTGTAGACAATATAAAATACTTGGGAGTCTACCTGCTAAGACAAACCCAGGGACTATATAAACACAATTATAAAACACTTTTCACACAAAATCAAATCTAAAGAATTGGAAAAATATTAATTGTTCATGGGTAGGCCAAGCCAATGTAATAAAAATGACAGTTCTACCTAAATTAATCTATTCAATGCCATACCACTCAAACTACCAAAGAATTACTTTATAGAGCTAGGAAAAAGCAACAGAATTCATCTGGATGAACAAAATGTCAAGAATGTCAAGGGAATCGATGAAAAAAAAATTTGAAGGAAGTTGGCGTACCTGTACTAGATCTCAAACTGTATCATAAAGCAATAATTATCAAAACAATCTGGTACTAGCTAAGAAATAGAGTGATAGATCAGTGGAATAGATTAGGTTTACAATACATTATAGTAAATGACCATAAGATATGATAAACCCAAAGATCCAAATTTTTGGAACAAAAACACATTATTTGATGACAACTGCTTGGAAAACTGAAAGACAGTATGACAGAAACTAGGTATAGATCGACATCTCACACTGTATACCAAGATTAGGTCAAAATGGGTACATGATTTAGATATAAAGGGTGATACCATAAGCAAATTAGGAGAACATAGAATAATTTGTCTATCAGATCTATGGAGAAGGGAAGAATTTAGGACCAAACAAGATACAGAGAGCATTACAAAATGTAAAATATATAATTCTGATTATGTGAAGTTGAAAAGTTTTTGCATAAACAAAACCAACATAATCACAATTACAAGGAAAACAGAAGCTGGTGGAAAAATGTGCAACATGTATCTCTGATAAAGCCCTTGTTTATCAAATATGTAAAGAACTGAGTCAAATTTGTAAGAATAGAAGTCATTCTCCAATTGACAAATGGTCAAGGGATATGAACAGGCAGTTTTCACAAGAAGAAATCAAAGCTATCTATAGTGATATGAAAAAATGCTCTAAATCATTACTGATTAGAGAAATACAAATGAAAACAACTCTGAAGTACCATCTCATACCTATCAGATTGGCTAATATGACAAAACAGGAAAATGATAAATTTTGGAGAGGATGTGGGAAAACTGGTCCACTAAGGCACAGTGTATAAGGCATTATGAACTGATCCAACCATTCTGGAGAGCAATTTAGAACTATGCCCAAAGAGCTATAGAACTATGCATACCCTTTGATTCAGCAATACCACTGCTATATCTGTATCCCAAAGAGATCAAAAAGGGGAAAAGGACCTATTTATACAAAAATATTTATAGTACCTCTTTTTGTGGTGGCTAAGAATTGGAAATTGAGGAGATGTCCATCAAGTGGGAAATGGCCAAACAAGCTATGGTATTTGATTGTGATGAAATGTTATTGTACTATAAGAAATGACAAATAGGATGATTTCAGAAAAAAAAACCTGTAAAGACTTACATGGACTGATGCTGAGTAAAGTGAGCAGAACCAGGAGAACATTGTACATAGTAACAGCAATATTGTACGATGAAGAACTGTGAATGACTTCATTTTCAGCAATGCAGTGATCCAAGACAATCCCAAAGGACTCATGATAAAGCATGTTCTCCATCTCCAGAAAAAGAACTGATATTGTCTGAATATTGGCTGAAGCATGCCACTTGTTACTTTTTTCCTTTCATTTTTTTTTTGTTCAAGTCATCTTGTACAAAATGACTAATATGGAAATGTTTTTCATGATTGCACATGTATAACCTGTATTGGATTGCCTGCCATCTCAGGGAGGGGGAAAGGAAGAGAGGTATAGAATTTGGAACTCAAAACTTAAAAAAAAAAAACCCAAATGTTAAAAAAATTGTTATGACATTTAATTGGGAAAAAATAAAATATTAGAAAGTCTCCAAAAATGAAAAAGGAGATTTCATGATAAAAGGTCACAATTTAAACATATTAGAGGAATAACCAAGAAGTTATCATTCAGATCTATGGATGGGAAAGAGTTCAAAGCCAAACAAGGGATAGAGAGGATCATAGAAAATGAAATTGAACAATTCTGATTATGCAAAAAATCTTGTTTTAATTTTATGTAAACAAATTTAAGGTTAAAAGGGATATAGTCAAGCAGGGAAAATTTTTTACAGCAAATTGATAACAATTTCATTTCCAAGATATATAAGGATCTGATTCAAATTTTTGAGAACAATAGCCATTCATTAATTGAAAAATGATTAAAAGAATGGTCAAATGATGTTCTTAAGGGAATTAAATCCAAACTATCTGTAATCTTTTGAAAACAATGCTACATTTCACTAATAATTAGAGAAATACAAATTAAAGCAACTCTGAGGCTCTACTTCGTACACATCAGATTGACAAAGTTGACAAAAAAGGAAAATGACAAATGTTAGAGGAGCTATGGGGAAATGGGCATATTGTTATACTGTTGGTGGACTTGTGGTTTGTTTTAACCATTCTGGAAAGCAATTTGGAATGATGCCTCCAAAGTCACTAAATTTTGCCTGCCCTCTTACCTAGCGATGCCACTTCTAGTCCTATACCCCAAGGATATCTAAGAAATGGAAAAATATCTTATACATGCAGAAATATTTATAGAAGCTCTTTTTTTTTTGTAGTGGTAAAGAACTAGAAACTAAATGGTTATCTGTCAGTTGGGGAACGACCAAACAAATGTTGGTATATGAATGTAATGGAATGTTATTGTGTTATCAGGAATAATGAAAGAGACAATTTTAGAGAAACTTGGGAAGGCTTGTATGAACTGATACAGAGTAAAGGGAGCAGAACCAGAAGAACAATTTATATAGTGACTACATAATAAAGAAAAACAATTGTGACAGCCTTAAGAACTTTTATCTATGCAATGATCAAACACCATTCCAGGGGAATGACATTGAAAAATGCTACCCACCTCCTGACTGAGAAATGATGAACTAATATGCTGAATGACACTTGTGTTTGCTTGACTATGCCTATTTGTTGCAAGGAAGTTTTTTCTTTCTTTTTTTAGTGGGTGGTGAAATGTGAATTCCCCATTGTATCATTGAGGTCCAGTCCTTAGGGGATCCACCATATAAGGGGAAAGGAGTCAGAAAATGATAGAAGACTATAAGGAAAAAAGAATGAAATTACCAAAGATCTCAGAAGGAAGAAAACTCAGTTAAAAACTGTAAGAAAAAGCAGATAAATCAAGTGGGGGGATATTTACATAAAGGGAAGATAGCCTGCAGCACATATAAATTAATCCAAGAATCTCTTAATAAATATTAAAAGACAAAGGAAAATGAACCCAATCCTGAGGCAGAGGACTTCAAGAGAGCATGGAGCCAAAGCGGGATGGTTCCAGATGGTTTAAGAGAGAAATCAGAATCATGAAAATAATATAATTTGTGGCCCAAACAGCAGAAATGTTCAGAAGAATAGAAAAATTTGCATCCACAGCAATGAGAAACAAAAGAGAGAACAATTGATTGGGAATATATGCAGAAGTGAAAGACAATCCAGAAGAAAAGAAACAAAAGCAATAATGTTACAAGATCACACGGTCTCCATATAAACAAAACATATTAATCTGAAAGACAGGATGAATAGAGACAACTCAAGGATCATAGGACTTCCAGAAGAACATAACATGACAAATCAAAAAACTTGAATATCATAATTTAAGAAATATTTTTTGGGAAGTGTTCAGTCCTTCTGAACACATAAAACAAAGTGCCAGTTCTTTCAGAATCCACAGATTGCTTCCAGAAAAAGAAGCCCCCATGTTGTAAACTCTAGCACATTTGAATAATTTCTTTTCTTTTTTTCTTTTTTCTTTTTGAATCATTTCTAAAAAAGAGAGATAAACAGATGTGAATACGTTATTTACTTTGCAAAATCCCCAGACAACAGAAACATAAGGAAGGTAAATACAGTTACCAAGGAAAGCACAAGTAACAAAATAAATTATCCCAGAAAAAAGAAAAAAAAACTAGAAAGAGAAAGGTGCCTATGGAATTAACAACAACAACGACGATGACAACACAACAGAGGAACCGTGAAATGATGTCTTTTGAAAAGCCTACAAAGTGATAAGGATAAAAGCAGAACTTAATTAGAAGTGAAAGCAGAGGAACAGACCTAGAATACCATGGGCAATACTTCACTACACTCTACCTACAAGGGAATCGATGTGTATTGCTTTTTTTTTTTTTGATAAGACTAAACTGCAGAATGACAACATGCAGAAAAGAGGAGAGAGAAGGAAAAAGAGAATGTGTGATGTATCCTAATCAAGTCAATAGTTAAATAACAAGGGAAAATAACTCCTGTATTCTCTCAGGAAGAAGAGGGCCTACAGGAGAATGGGTGAGGAGGAAAAGGGCAAGAATTGAAACAGAAAAAGAATGTGTAAATCTTACTTCAGTGATGGCAGTGGTGTTTTCATGGGAGGAGAAAGAGA
This sequence comes from Phascolarctos cinereus, assembly GCF_003287225.1. NCBI lineage: Eukaryota > Metazoa > Chordata > Mammalia > Diprotodontia > Phascolarctidae > Phascolarctos > Phascolarctos cinereus. Next base: position 31,032,430 of record NW_027556291.1, read on the forward strand.
GATTTTATAATGGGTGGGAGGGGGACCTTATGAGTATAATCTGTAGGGATGTGATGCTTAGAGAGAGCCCTGCCTCTCAGAGAATGTTGGGCCTCCATAGAGAGCATCTTGCCTCAGGACAAGAGCAATGGAAACTCTTGAGGGCAACCAGCATCCAGAAGGGTGGGAGGTTAAGGACCCAAAGAGGAGATTATATGACAGATGGGAAAGAAAAGGGTCATGAGGAGGGTAAGGAGTGAAATGGATTACACAATCAGGGACACGGGAAAATTTCTGCTATGGAGCAACACTTCTCTCTATTTCTGTCAGTAATGGATATTTCTAAGAGTACAGTATAATAGAAAATGAGGAGAGAGCGAGTTCTAGAAAGCAATAACATAGAATTTTTTAAGAAAAGGGAATTAAAAATAGCTACTTTAGAGACTTTAGTTACAGGAGGAAAATAGAGGTTAATAAATAAGTATGATAACCATGAATCAAAGAATAAATTTTAAAATACACAGAAAGAAAAGAGAACGAGGGTATAAAAACCTTTTTAGGAAAAGGTGCAGAAAAATAAAAAAATTCTAACAAAAGGAATTGAAGGGGAAGAGGGGCTTACTTTACGCAACTGAGAGGAAAAAAGAGGGGAAGGATTAGCTAACTAGATCAAAGGAAGAAAGAAAGAACTCATAATTTAAGTAAAATCCCAAAATGAGGAATGTGGTGACAAATGGGAGGGAGTGGGGCTTTTGAGGGTCAGAAAAGAAAGCTTGTGAGTATAGGGTTTCCTTAAAGTAGACGAAGCAAAAAATGACTAAAATGACAAAATAATATCTTTAGGGAAGAAGAGATAAAGGTCCTAATTCAGAAAAAAAAATGGAGGCAAATGGAAAAATATATAAACTTAGCTCTCATAACTTGAAATGTGAATGGATTAAAAATCAACTAAAACAAAAGGCAATGACATATTGGATAAGAAAACAAAACTGTACAATCTGTCGCTTACAAGAAAGACACCAAAAAAAAGTCAAGAATATACACAGAATGCAAATTAGGGGCTTAAACAAAATTTACTGTGCATTATGTGAATCAAAAAGGCAAGAGTTATAATCATGCTATCAGACAAAATAAAAACAAAAATTCTCAATATAGAAGTAAGCAAGGAAACTACATTATGCTGCAATGAACCACAGGAAATAAACCAATGTCAGCATTAAACTTAAATGCTTCAAATGCCTTAGTATTTTAATTAATAATGGAAAAAAATAATCTAATTACCAGAAGAGATGACATGATCCAATATATAAGAGCAGTATGCCATAATGGGAAGAGACTCCATTATCCCTCTTTCAGTTTTGGACAAATCTAACAAAGTTAAACAAAAGGGAATAGCATTGAATAAGTTGCTGGAGAAACTTGAACTAAAAGACTTGTGGCATCATCTAAATGAAACTGCTAGAGAATGTACAAATTTATAAAAATTTAGCATGTATTAGGATATGGAGATAAGGCAAATAAAAATAAAAAGGCAGAAGTAGTAAACACATACTTTACAGATCATAGCGAAATAAAAATAATAATTCAGGGAGCACAAACAAAAGATATGGACCCAAATGGAGGCTTAACAATGAAATACTAAATAAAGTATGTGAAATCATTTTTAAATGATTCCATTACAATGTGCTTCTTGAAGAAATAATAAACATCCTACATAGCTGAAGGACTATTTAGTACATGACTGGGACATGCCAAAATAATGTAAATAATAGTATTACCAAAGTTAATTTACATTTTTATGCTGTACCAATTAATCTATCAAATGAATATTTTATAGAACTCAACAATATAATAAAATTCATTTGGAGAAACAGAAGATCTAGAGTATCATGGGAAATAATGAAAAAAGATAGGGATAAAAACACAATAACACTTCCAACTTCAAATTATGTATAAAATATAACCAAAATCATTTGGTATTGGTTAAAAATAGAGAGGTAGATCAATGGAATAGAATAGACAAAGGAGAAATCAGAAACACTGAAACTCAGTTACTTAGAGAATTTCCTGTTTGATAAGAATTTCAGGGAAAATTGGAAAGCTGTCTGACAGAAATTAGGCTTAGACCAACACCTTATGTCATATTCCATAATATGTTTTAAATGAATATATGACCTTAATATTAAAGATCATACCATAAAAATAGAAGAGAAGCAGATGACTCACGAGTAGGAGATGGATTCTTAATCAAATGCAGGATGGAGACAGTTACAAAAGATAAAATTACTTTTAGTACATGAAACTGAAAAGCTTCTGCACAAATGAATGCATTTAGGTTAACAGAGGAAAGTGGTTAAATGAGAAAAATGTTTTTATAAAACTTCTCTGATAAGAGCTTAGTGTGCAAGATACATAAATAGCGAATACATATGAGTATATATGTGTGTGTGTGTGTGTGTATCTGTATGTATGTATTTATAACCAGAAGCCATTGTCTAATAGATAAGTGGTCAAAGGATGTAAACAAGCAGTTCTTAAAATAAGAATGGCAAATGATTAACAACCATATGAAAGAATATGCAAATCATTGATAATAAGGCCAAAAGATAAGAATAATCAATATTAGAGTAGATGCAAGAAAATAGATGTACTAGTGCATTCTTGGTAGAGCTGTTAATCAGCCCATCCATTTTGGAAAGCAATTTGAATTATGCAAATAAGGAGACTAAAATGTTTATAATTTAAGCCCTTATATGCATGAAAATATTTATAATAGCACTCTAGTAGCAAAGAACTGGGAACAAAATAGTTGCTCTTTGGGGAATGGCTAAAGAAAGAGTGGTACACACATGTGATGGAACAAGATGTGATGAATATGGAGACTAATCTAAAGAATAACGTGAACCAATACAGAGTAAAGTAAGTAGAGCCAAGAAAACATAGACAATGACTGCAACAAAGTAAGTAGAAAGAGCAACAACCACAAACCAATGGTAAATGTTGCAGAACTACAAAGAGCAAGCATAGCCCCCAAAAAAGAGATATGAGAAGACAGAGATGAAACATTGCATACATTTTCATACTTTTTCAGTGTATTGATTGGTTTCGGTGAATTTTTCTTTTTTTTTTTTTTCTTTTTCCTTTCTTTAAAAAGATATTATTTGTTATGAGATGGCTCTCTGGGAAAGAAAAAGAAAGGGGTGCCTAGACAGTAACAGCCTTTCTTCTCAAAATCTCACTCAGCATTTTGTTTGCACCTCTCCAATGTATCCTAATATTATTGTTTATCATAATGATTTGTTTCTATGTATCCTATCCCCTGTACCAGACTATGAGCTCCATGAGAGCAGGAACTCTTATTTAAACTTGGCATGTCGTCCAGTGTCCAGCACAGTGCCAAGTACGTAGGCAATGCTTAATATGTTTGTTGGATTTGAATTTCTTCAGTTAACTTTTGCCAAGCACTTGGTATGCAGTAGTGCCATACAAGAATAAATACAAATAAAACATAGACTCTGGCATTAAGACATTTATTGTAGGGTGAAGAGGACCTTAAGATATAACAGAAATATAATTCTGCAGAATATGTTGAGTATAGTAAGGGTATACATAAGATGCTATGTAAGTTTTTAGGAAAAAAAAGAGCTTGAGAAGCAGTATCAAGGAAGGCATCATGGAAGAGGTAGAATTTCATCTTAGTTTTAAATGATGGGTTGGTTTTAACCAGCAGAGAGCTTGGAGGTTCCAAAGAGGCAAGTCAGGAAGATGGGACCATGAGCTTTCCTCCTGTCCCAGGTTGGGGAGGGACTTGGACTGCATGAGTTCTGAGATTCTCTTCGACTCCCACATTTGACATTTCCAGACACTGGTTTGAGGAGAGAGAATACTTGCACTTTGGCTTTCTATGTGTTAAAGGGTACCTTAGACTTCACTCTTAGGGCAAAAGTATGCATAATTAGAAGTTGCAAAGAGACTGATTTAGATTAGATATCAGGAACACCTTCCTGGTAATCAGAGGTCTCCCAGTATGGAATGAGTTGCCCCAGGAGGTAGTGGCCTCCCCCCTTATTAGAGGGCTTTAAGTAGAGGCTAGATTGTTGGCTGTAATATAGTGAGGATTATTGTTATTATTATTTTTTGGCTTATGAATTGGACTAGATGGCTTCTAAGGTCCTTTCCAGCTTTGAGATTTTATGATTTCATGACTTTGTTTTTCTATTCTGTTGTGTTTCTAGTACTTTAGAAAGGATAATTTGTCACTCTGAGGCCTATTGGCTTGCCACTGGTATCCCCTGGTGAGAGCATGGGCTTGACCGCTGAGAACAGAGGTAGCAATGTGGAGGCTAATGGATTTGGCTCCTTATAGAGCAGTTCTGTCAGATCTTTGTTGGGCATCTCTGGTGACCAGGCTACTGTGATCATGCCCTCCGTGCTCATAGGATGAAGACCCCCCAACTCAAGCCATCTTGTCATTCTTTCAAGCTTCCAGCACCACTGTTACTGAGAAACAGCTTCCCTAAATGACTTCCTTGGAATTGTCCTCTGAGTAGACTTTGCTAATAGCACTTGTACCTCAGAGGAGGAAAAAAAGGAATCAGTTATAACTCCTGTTCAAGCAAATTAATGATAGCAACAGTAATAATTACTAATATGCATTGCAACTCTTTTTAAGTCAAATTATATGTTACTATAAGCCAGACCTAAAATATGACTTTCTCGCCTTGTGAAAGTCTTAATTAAAATGATGCATTTTAATATACTTTTGCTACATAATATAAATTATTTCTCAGTGACTCAATTTCTGTTTTCTTCTCCTCAGTAATAATCTTGGCTGTGCAGTGCAAAGGAAGAAGAAAATTGGTGATTAATAAAAGAATGAACAGGTGGTTACATTGCTCCTAAAAAGATCAGCAGTGTAATAATTTCTTAATTATTATTATACCCTGTAAGGGTTTTTAAATATATGATAATATATTTCCTTCTCCTACTGCTGGCACCCTCTTGCTCCTGGCATTTGGTTTAATTCAGAATAATAATTAATGAGAACTGAGGTACCTCTATACATTTTCTTCCTTCTGTTTTAGTCTCTTAAGTAACCATCTTGTCACATTTATTATGCAAATGTTGCAGCCTGCATGTCATTTCAGCAATATGGGTGAATGCCTTGAAGTATTTGGGGGAAATTAACATTTTATTCCTGAAAGCAGTTTTTTCCATATGTCTTTCAAAGAAGCAGATGAAAGCGGCATAATTGCTTGATTTTTTATCAAGGTGAAGGAACAGGGAAGAAACATTTAAAGCATCAGATAATGGGGAGAAGAAGAAACTTCCTTGCAAGCTGGCCATGCTGAGCGAAAGGTAGTCTGGTCTCAGTTACAGGGTTCTCAGTGCAAAAAAGGGACAAATCTTTAGAGTTCTCTCACTTTGTCAGATAAGACTCCTGGATGTCCAGACAAGGCATTTATCTAATCAGAGCAGTGATGTTGTGAAGATGTGGGACCACAGTGAGGTTGGAGCTCATCCATTATGTAGGCATACACCTCGTCTCTCTGGTCATTAAACTTGGTTTGGCAAACTCAGTGGACCCTTTGGGGTTTCCTCAAAAGGTCCAGGTGTTTCCTTCTGGCATCTCCTAACTGAGTCACTGGATTTTGGAATTCCCCAGTTATTTCATGAGATTGATTGTGTTCGAAAAGTTTGCTTCAGTCCAGTTCAACAAATTCTGATGAGTGATAGGAAATGGGTATAGGAACATATATTAGACTCAGTTTAATTTCTTTGAGAGCAAAGACTGCCATGCTGTTTTGTGTGGTGGCCAGTAGAGGACTTCACCAAATAGTTATACTATATGGTACAGACAGAATGGGTACACCTCAAAGGATAAGATGTTCCCGAGTGATGATGACAAAGGAACAGGCAGAAAGTAGGAGCGAGGAATAACTGAACTGTTCCTCATGGCCCCGTGTGTTGGACATGAGAAGCTGGCCAGGGATGCAGTATCTTCTGAGTAGAGCCAGAGATAGAAAGAATATTAAGTAAAGATATCTAGGCTAAAGGAAAGTTTATCAAAAATAGAATGAGGATTCTTAAGAATTGAAATAGAAAGGCAGAAGAGGATGATGGACTGTGGAGGGGAAGGGATGAGGGGAAGGAGAGAGCCAGATGGAGGAGAGAACCTTTGTCTCAGCAGAAGTTGACTGGTTAATTAATAAGCAGGCTGTTGACAATCTCAGACTAGAAGTTTAGCTCCCAGCTTGTGGCTGGTGATGTCATGTGGAATTGATAGCCCACTCACCCCTCATGAGAATCAAGGCTCTTAGCTCTGTACACTATTCCTAATCTTCTTATGTCATGTCCTTACTTCCTGATCTGTCAGGGAATAGGCATCACTCTAGCAGTATGGGTAGCCAGAGACTATTCAAATGATCTTTTCAGGGGGCAGCTAGGTGGCGCAATGGATACAGCACCGGCTCTGAAGTCAGGACAACCTGAGTTCAAATCCGGACTCAGACCAAACACTTGCCACTCACTAGCTGTGTGACCCTGAGCAAGTCACTTAACCCCAATTGCCTAAAACAAAACAAAAAATAAAATAAAAACAAATGACCTTTTCAATAAGTTGCAAGAAATATAGTCTCATCAGGTGCCCACAAGAGGGTAATCTTTACCAGCAGTGATAAATTCATAAAGTTTGTGAAAGATCAGGTAGGAAATACTCCTGGCCTGGTGTTGTTGGCCATTTATTTACTATTCTGGTTTCTGGTCACTCTTCCCTACTGGTCCTCTTCTATTTTCCCTCTACATTACTTCACTTGGTGATCTCACTACCACCTATGGATTTAATTACCATCTCTCTGCAGATTCCCAAATTTACCTATCCTGCCCCAAACTCTCTGGTGACTTCCAGTCTCACTTCTCCAAATGCTTTTCAAACATCTAGAACTAGATGTGCAGTAGAATTCTTAAACTTAACGTGTCTAAAACTGAGTTTGTTATCTTTCTGCTTAAACCTTCCCTGCCTTCTATCATCTTCCCTATTACTGTAGAAGGCAACACCATCCTCCCAGTCTCTTAGGCTTGCAACCTAGGAATTATCCTGGACTCCTTACTATCTCTCACCCTTCCCTCCCTATATCCAAGCTGTTGCCAAGGCCTGTCAACTTCACCTTTGCAGCATCTCTCAAATATACTCCCTTCTCTCCTCTGACACTGCAGTCACCCTGGTGCATGTCCTCATCATCTCACACCAGGACTACTGTAATATCCTACTGGTGGGTCCACCTGCTTCAAGTCTCTCTCTACTCTAATCCAGCCTTCTTCAGCTGCCAGAGTGACTGTCCTAAAGGGCAGGTTATTCATTTGTTTTCAGTTGTGTCTGACTCTCCATGACCCTATTTGGAGTTTTCTTGGCAAAGATACTGGAGTGGTTTGCCATGTCCTTCTCCAGCTCATTTGACAGATAAGAAAACTGAGGTAAACAGTGTGAAGTGACTAGCTCAGGGTCACACAGCTAATAAGTGTCTGAGGCCAGATTTGAACTCAGGTAGAGGAGTCTTCTGACTCCAAACCCAGCACTGCAGTGCCACTCACCTGCCCCAGTAAACTCCAGTGGCTCCATGTTGCCTACAGGATCAAACATAAAATCCTCTGTTTGGCATTTAAAGCCCTTAATAACCTCCCCTACCTACCCCTTTCCAGCCTTCCTAATCATTATTCCCTGATGCTCTTTAATCCAATGGCAGTGGCCTGCTTGCTTTTCCACTAATAAGATGCTCCATCTTTCAGCTCTAGGCGTTTTCTCTGGCTATCCCTCATGCCTGGATTGCTCTTCCCCCTCATCTTTACATTTTGGCTTCTCTGGCTTCCTTCTGTTGTTATTTATTGAGTTGTTTCAGTCATTTCCACCTCTTTGTGACCCCATTTGGGTTCTTTTTGGCAAAGATACTGGAGTGGTTTGCCATTTCCTTCTCTAGTTCATTGTACAGATGAGGAAACTGAGGCAAACAGGTGAAGTCAGGGTCAGGGTCACATAGCTAGTAAGTGTCTGAGGCCAGATTTGAACTCGGGAAGATGAGGCTTTTTGACTTTGCTCTATCCACTGGGCCACCTTGTCCCATCTAAAATCCCATCTTCTACAGGAAGCCTTTTCCAACCCTTCTTAAGTCTAGTCCCTTCCGTCTTTAAATTATTTCCTCTTTATCTGGTGTATAGTTTGTGCATATTTGTTTGCTTATTTCTCTCTTGTTAGATTGTGAGCTCTGTGAGGGCAGGGATTGTCTTTCGCCTCTTTTTGTACCCCTAATATTTAGCACAGTGCCTGGCACATAGTAGGTGCGGTCTTGGAATTGTTGGCTATGCTTTGAAAAGGAAAGAATGCAAAACAAAACAAGATTGTAGTAAAGTGGATGATAGATAACACAGTGCTAGAGTGTGTTGGAAAACACCTGAGTACAACTTATATGGATTGATTGAAGCCAAGAATAATTCTAGGATCCAGCAATGACAGAGCTAGAAGGGGCCCTTTGAGAAACTTTTATTCAACCCCCTTATTCTGTAGAGAAAAAAAAAAAACTTATTCCCAAGGAGAAGAAGACACTTACTCAAGGTGACATAGCTAATCAGTGACAGTTGTGTATTGAATCCAGATCTTTGAATTTCAGATCCAGGCCTCATTCCTCAGTACTCTTTCAAGATTTCTCCAGGGGAACTCTAGCTTCAAATAGGAAATGTTTGAGAGATGGCTCCCTCAGAGCTCCCAAACTATGTACAGTTATGGGAGCAGGAAATCTGAAGGAGTCAGTGTACCTAGCCCTCTTCAACCCTGGCCTAAAATAGTGTGTGTGAAATCTGAAAGCTTGACTATGAACAATTTCCCAATTTGTTAATGGCCTTCTATATCATTATAGGATAAAAGAGTCATGTGAGCTAGACATCACAGACTCACGAGTTACAAATATCATCTTTCCATGCAGGAATGTAAACAGTTAAATAAGTCTCTTATGATTTTTCTTTCCTGTTTACCTCTTCATGCTTCTCTTGAGTCTTGTATCTGAAAGTCAAATTTTCTATTCAGCTCTGGTCTTTTCATCAAGAATGCTTGAAAGTCCCCTGTTTCACTGAATGTTCATTTTTCCCCTGAAGGATTATGCTCAGTTTTGCTGGGTAGGTGATTCTTGGTTGTAATCCTATCTCCTTTGCCCTCCAGAATATTATATTCCAAGCCCTGCGGTCCCTTAATGTAGAAGCTGCTAAATCTTGTGTTATCCTGATCGTGTTTCCACAATACTTGAATTGTTTCTTTCTGGCTGCTTCCAATATTTTCTTCTTGACCTGGGAATTCTGGAATTTGGCTGTAATAGGAGTTTTCATTTGGGGATCTCTTTTAGGAGGTGATCGGTAGATTCTTTCCATTTCTATTTTGCCCTCTGGTTCTAAAATATCAGGGCAGTTTTCCTTGATAATTTCTTGAAAGATGATGTCTAGGCTCTTTTTTTGATCATGGCTTTCAGATAGTCCAATAATTTTTAAATTATCTCTCCTGGATCTATTTTCCAGGTCAGTTGTTTTTCTAATGAGATATTTCACATTGTGTTCTATTTTTTCCATTCTTTTGGATTTGTTTTACAGTGTCTTGATTTCTCATGAAGTCACTAGCTCCCAATTGCTCCATTCTGATTTTTAAGGAAGTATTTTCTTCAGTAAGCTTTTGGACTTCCTTTTCCATTTGGCCAATTTTGCTTTTTAGGCATTCTTCTTATTAGCTTTTTGGACCTCTTTTGCCATTTGGGTTAAGCTGTTTTTTACGGTGTTATTTTCTTCAGTATTTTTTTGGGGGTCTTCTTTAGCAAGCTGTTGACTTGTTTTTCATGATTTTCTTGTATCACTCTCAGTTTTTCCTCTACTTCCCTTACTTGCTTCTCAAGATCCCTTTTGAGCTCTTCCAAGGCCTGGGACTGATTCATATTTTTTTGGAGGCTTTGGATGTAGGGCCTTTGACTTTGTCTTCTGGTTGTATGTTTTGATCTTTTTTGTCACCAAATTAAGATTCTATGGTCTGACTCTTTTCACGCTGCTTGATCATGATCCCAGCCAATTACTTGAGTTATAAACTCTTTGTTAAGGTAAGGGTCTGCTTCCAGTGTGGAGAATGTACTGTCCCAAGCTTTGGAGGTTTTGTTCAGCTGTTTTCAGAGTTAATTCTAGGGACCTGTAAATTTTCAGTTCTTCCAAGATGATATGGTCAAGGGTGAGGTGTTTGCTCCTTTCCTGGCCTGTACTCTGGTCTGTGAGTGACCATAAGCACTCTTTTCTGTCTTGGAACTGTGAGGAGGATTTTCTCTTCACCAACACTGCAAGCCCCACCACGCCAGCACTCCTCTTTGCCCAAGGACTGCCACCCAGAACTGTGACCCAGATCCAAGCATGGGCAAAGCAAGAGAATCCTGCACCAGCAGAGAGATCCCTGCAATCCCCCTCTGATCAGCCACTTGATTCCCCCTCAGTCTGTGGGCTGGAAGCTCTGGAAGCAGCCACCACCCTGGGGCTAAGCTAGGGGACTGGGGCTGCAACCACACTTCTCTCTCACCATAGACACAGACCTTTCCTACTGACCTTCTAAGTTGTCTTTGGCGTTCATGGGTTGAGAAGTCTGGAAACTGCCACAGCTGCCTGTGATTCAGTCCTCTGAGGCCTGCTCCAGGTTCTATGAGGCCTGCGTGCCCACGCTGAACTGTGTTCCTCACCCAGCCCAGTGCGATATACGTTTCCAATCAACCATCCAGGTTGTCTTGGGCTGGAAATTTGTTTCACTCTGTCTTTTTGTGGGTTCTGCTGCTCTGGAATTTGTTTAGAGCTATTTTTTTACAGGTATTTGGAGGGGCTTGGGGGAGAACGCAAGCAAGTCACTGCTTTTACTCTGTCATCTTGGCTCCGCCCCTGCTATCCATGTAACAGTTTTTTAAGTGCTGAGGATACAGGCCAGACAGAATGGACAAAAATATCTCAGCACAGAGCAAATGGGATGCCATTATTAAAGGAGACTAAAAAATCAAAGGACCCTGAGGGACAGATGGAAAAATGAATTCCAGACTAGGGAAATAAATGATTTCCCCCTACATTTTGTATTGCACCACAATGCTAGGTTCAGAGGACCTAGGTAAGAGTCCCTTGTCAAGATGGTCAAGTCAGGAAAAACCATTTACTTCTTAGGTGTAATATTTACTGGCTGTATGACCATGGGCCAGTCATTTCAACTCTGAGTTTTAATTTCCTTATCTGTAAAATGGGGACAAGATTATTTTAGGGAAATTTCTTCTGAACCCAAAAGATTCTAAAGAAATGGCAATTGTTGTAATTATTATGTGATAAAGATACAAGTTTAATTCAACAATTTATTAAGGACCTATTATGTTCAAGGCACTGAGGATATGACCTCCCGTTCCCCCTCAACCCCAAATCAGTCCTGGCCCTCAAGGAGCTCACATTACATTGGGCAGAAGGAATGGGGGTGGGGTGGAGGCCCATGAGCTGAGCTTCAGGGAAAGCTAACAACTCTAAGAGAAGCACAGGTAGAGCTGGATTGCATGCTAGCCACAAGAGGGGGAGATATTGTAAATGCAAAAGTACCTTATAGGAGGAAGGGGGTGGGAAGGGCACTCATTAGAAGGGAAGGACAGTAAGGTACAGGCAAGGCACATTGTTTTTGAGAGCAGCTAGGTGGCGCTGCTAGATCTAGAGTTAGGAAGATGCATCTTTCTGAGTTCAAATCTGGCTTCAGACATTTCCTAGCTGTGTGACCCTGGGCAAGTCACTTCACCCTTTTGGCCTTGGTTTCCTCATCTGTCAAATGAGCTAGAGAAGGAAATGGCAAACCCCATTTATACTCCAGTATATTTTCCAGGAAAACCCCTAATGGGCTCATGAAGAGTCAGACACGACTAAAACAACTGAACAACAACATGTTGCTTTTACAACTTTTGAAATTGATGGGTGGCAGGCTTGGCATGGAATGAGGTGGGAGACCTTGCCAGGGGGACACAAATAGTAAGTAGATTTCCAGAAAGAAGGGCCTGTCATGTCTTTCTTTGGGAGCCTTCAATAACTGGTTTCCAGAGTTCCACTGCAGGCAAGAATGCAGTCTACCAAACTGCTCCTGTGGGGTTGAAAATACCTTTCATAACTATCCAAAGTTTGGGATGTGTTAGAAAAGGTACAGTGGGTCATTTATGTACTTATGGGTTTTAATTCATGGGTATCCTGTGTAGGCATTGCAAGATAGGCTTGGCATAACTGGTGTCCCCTTACCCTTCCCTTCCAAGCTACTAATTTTCTGGAGGTTTTAGGGAGGCCCTGTTAACCCCATTCTATGCACTGACTGACCTGGGGGTCCCCCCCGACTCCAGTAGAGTTTAATGTCAGCTCTTAGTGGTCATTGCCTCCCTCATTTATTTATTATCTTTTTTTTTTTTTGGCAATTGGGGTTAAGTGACTTGCCCAGGGTCACACAGCTAGTAAGTGGCAAGTGTTTGGTCTGAGGCCGGATTTGAACTCAGGTCCTCCTGACTTCAGGGCCGGCGCTCTATCCACTGCACCATCTCGCTGCCCCCATTGCCTCCCTTTTTAAAGAGAAAGAGTGGCTGGACAGCAGCTTGTCTGAACACAGATGAAGGGTATTGCCAAGAAAGCTAAACTAAGGCAGGCCTAGAACCCTGTGCAAGGAAGGTGGTAATTCTAATGTTCTCTGCCTTCATCAGACCATACTTGCCTGTTGTATGTCATTCTGGGAGCCACATTTTATTTTTATATTTATTTATTTATTATTATTATTATTCCTCCCCTCTAACATCCACTGTAGACAGTTTCTCTTATTCTAGTTACATTGAGAGTGAGTTTGTACATGTAAAATCCTTTAAATTTTGGGAAATAGCATTTATTTATTTTATTTTATATAATCACATCCATTTGGTTAAGAGTTTAAAAGAATATGACCTTTTATATTTGTCATGAATATATTTGGAGGTTATTGTGGTGTATGGTATAAGAGGCTGGCTTCAACCTAATTTCTGCCAGCGATTTTATCAAACAAGGCATGCTTTCCTACTGTGGTTTATATTTTGGGGTTTATTAAACACTATTAAACACTGAAGTGGTATAGCTCAATTGTTTCTGCTTCTTGGGTAGTTTGTTGCATTGCTCTACTTTAAATTTTTTTTTTTGTGCTTAAAAAATCTCCATCATTTCCCATATTCCCCTAATAGAACACACCCCTGTAACACAAAAAGTGAAGTTAAATAAAACAAACTGATATGGCAACCATATCTGACAGTGAGTGTCTTCATTTCCCTCGTATACAATTTCCTTACTCCCAGAACCTTTTATTTTAATAAAGAAAAACAGTCGCAATGACCAATACAGCAATTGCATCTGTCTGAATTTGCTACTAATTCTTCATCTATAGTCCCTTTCCTCCCCAGCTTCCTCCCAGGAGAGGAAGACATGTTTCTTCATTTGTCCTTTGGAATTAGTATTGGTCATTGAATTGAGTTTGAATGGAGTTACGTTTTTGAGTTGTAATCATTATGTATATAGTTCTCTTAGTTCTTTCTTTACTGTACATCAGTTTTTAAAAGTTGTTATTAGATTTCTACCATTTCTTCACATGTGTTGTTCCTTGAAGCACAGTATTTTTTTTAAATGCTTAATTTAAAATCTCTTGATATCATTTTTATAGCACCTTCATTTCCAGATATAGCCCTCCCTCTCTCCTACCCATAGCTATTCTCTGTAACAAAGAATAAAAAGATAAAGAGTGAAAAAGAGTAGTTCAGGGAAATGAATATATTGACCAAATCTGACAGTATTATACATTATTCCTTATTATAGTATCCCACCTCTCCAAAGAAGGGAAAGAAATTATTCACATATACCGCACTTTGTTCAGTCATCCCCCAGTCTGTAAATACTTACTTTGTGTATAGCTTTTTGCTCTTATGAAAAGTGCTGCTATGAATATTTTGTCATTTATGGGGCTTTTTGTCTTTGACTTCCTTATGCATGCCTAGTAATGGCATTGTTGGGTCAAAGGGTGTAAATAGTAATTTTTGTCCTATTATTCTGAATTGTTTTCCAGAATGGTTGAACCAATTTGCAACATGCCTGACTTTCCACAGCCAATCCAAGATTGACTATTTCCTTCTTTTATCATCTTTGCCACTTTGAGGAGTGTGAAAATGAAAACTCAGAGTTTCTCTAAATTAAAATTCTCTTTTTCACTTGACAAACACTAAGAAATAGGAACATTTCCATGTTCAGAGAACAGAAAAAGAGGAATATGTTTGAAACCATGTATCTCTTGTTACATGTAGCTTGTTTTTAAATATATATACAAATATATATATATATATATATATATATATATATATATATATATACACACACATATAAAATTTAACATACCAGTATTGTTCTGTTTGTCTATGTGTCCTTCTGAACTTCCATTCTCTTCTCTGTGTTTTTACATGTTTCATTAATGTTTTTTTCTTTCATTTTCTTTCTTTTTTTTTCATCACTGCTAGTACACTCCCCCCCCAAATAAATCTACATTATAACAAATAAGTATACACAAGCAAAAACTCAAATACGTACATTGGCTTTATCTGAAAATGAATCTTGTTGTGTGCTTCAAATATATCACACCTCTAAAGTGATTGGTCATTAATTTGATCAATATTCTTAAGACTTTCTTTTCCTTAAGATTACTTTTCAAAATTTTACATTATTTTTCAGTGAACAAAAATTTATTTTATTTCCCTTCTATCCCTCTCCCCCATTGGAAAAAAAAAACAACCAAAATCCTTGAAACCAATGTGCATAGTCAAATAAAACAAATTCCCCCTTTGGTCACATCCAAAAATGTATGTATTGGTTTGTGTCTTTAATCCATTAACTCTGTCAGGAGGTAGGAAAACATCAGTTCTCTGGCTGGTCATGCCATTGATTGGAGGTTTTTAGTCTTTCAAAGTTGTTTTTCTTTACCATGTTTTATAGATAGATAGATAGATAGATAGATAGATAGATAGATAGATATTTTATGTATTTTTATATGTGTGTATGTGTGTGTGTGTGTGTGTGTATACACATACCTACATATAGAATTTATACAAGTCTTGCAAGGTTTCTCTGAAATTGTACTTTTTATCATTTCTTATGGTACAGTAGTATTCCATTATATTAACATACCGTAATTTATTCAACTATTACCTAATTGGTGGGCAGACACTACTTTAGTCACCAGTTATGGCCACTAAAATAGCACTTTTATAAATATTTTTGTATGTATAGGTCTCTTTCCTCTTTATTTCATTTCTTTGGAATATAGGTCTAGTAGTGGCATCACTGAGTTAAAGAGTAGTCATGGTTTAGTAACTTTTTGTGCAGAGTTCCAAGCTGCTTTCCAGAATAGTTGTACCAATTGACAGTTCCACAAAGAGAGCCTAAATGTATTTGTGTTCTCACAGCTCCTACATTTGTTGTTTTCTTTGGTTTTGGTCATTCTTGCCAATCTAATGTTGTGCGAGATTGGGACTCCAGAGTTGTTTGAATTTGTATTTCTCTGATTATTAGTGATTTGTAGAATTTTTTTCATAAGGCCAAAAATAGCTTGTTTTTTTTTTCCTTTGAGAACTGCCTGTTCATATTCCTTAACAATTTATCTTTTGGAGAATGATTTTTTGTTCTTATAAATTTGAATCAATTCCTTATATATCTTGAATATGAAAACTTAATAAAAATTTGATGCAAAGATTTTTCCCAGTTGATTATTTACCTTCTAATTTTAGCTGCATTGAATTTATGTGTGCAAGAACTTTTAAATTTTTTATAATGAAAGTGCACCATTTTTATTTTCCGTGATCCTCTGTATGCCTTGTTTGGTCTTGAACTCTTCTATCAATAGATCTGAAATATTTCTTGCCTGTTCCTCTAATGTGTTTATAATGGGTCCTTTTATATCTGTTGTTTATCCATTTGGAACTAATCTTGGTATATAGTATGAGATGTTGCTCCATACCTAATTCTGCCAGACTGCTTTCTAGTTTTTCTAGTATATTTGTTGTAAGGTGAATTTTTATACCATCAACTTGGATCTTTGGGTCTATTGAACCATAAACCACTCGGTTAATTTGATTCTGTATATTATTTACTCAATCTGTTCTGCTGCTGTACCTCTGGATATTTTTTTCTGTTGGTGTTTCAGTCATTTCAGTCTTTTCTGACTCTTCATGACCCCATTTGGGATTTTCTTGGAAGATACTAAAGTGGCTTGCCATTTCCTTCTCGAGCTCATTTGAAAGATGAAGAAACTGAGGCTAACAGGTTAAGTGACTTGTCCAGGGCCACACAGCCAGTAAGTATATGAGGGCGGATTTGAAGTCAGGAAGATGAGTTTTCCAGACTTCAGGCCTGGCCCACTATCCATTGTGCCACCTAGATACCCTCAATTTTTTAAACCAGTACCAAATAATTTTCAGGATTGCTGTTTTGTATAATAACTTGAGATTTGATACTGCTAGGTACGTTCCTCCCCTGCCCCCCAAATCCCTATAACACAGGCCTGAAATACCAGCAGTGGGCCTTGGAAGTGGCATTGTTAGCAGCAGCAGCTGCTTCAAAAGCTCTCAGCTCAGAGAAGGTAAGGGAGTCTAATAACTGCTCATAAGGAGATTACAGGGCCCCCCGTCACCCCAGTTGAGCAGAGCCCTATTTTGACATAAAGGTCAAAGTGAAGAAACAGGCTTGGAAAATGAGCAAACAACAAAAAGAGAACTTGACTATAACAGTGACAGGGAAGAACAAGACATAAACTTAGAAAGCAATAATGTGAAAATAGCCACAAGTAAAGCTTCAAAGAGAAATGCTAATTGGGCCCAAGGCTAGCAAGAATTCCTGGAAGAACGTAAGAAAGAGATGAGTGGTAGAGGGAAAAATGGGAAAAGAAATGAGAATGATGCAATAACAATATCAAAAGAGAATTAACAGCTTGATAAAAGAGGCACAAAAATACTGAAGAAAATATCACCTTACAAAACAGAATTATTCTAATGGTAAAAGAGGCACAAAAATTCACTGGAGAAAAGGAATTTTTCAGAGTGACAGGTATAGGCTGTTGTTTGGTCCACACCCTTTGCTGTATTCACTTGCTCCTGAGCCAAGTCCAAGATCCCAATCTGGTAGGATAAGAGCTGCTGGCCCACCCTTGTTCTGCAATTGATGCCCTGGACATTTACCTCCAAAATGCTAAATTTTTGCTAAATCTTGGGCTGAAAAAAGGACCCATTATGGATTCTCCTTAGATTTCCTGATCACAATTTGCTTTGGTGATTTTCCTCTATGTTTGTTAAGAGTAGTGTGGGAGACAACTGTTCTGTCCTTCTTCATCCAACTCTACCATCTTTGCCCATCTCCAAACCCTGAACTTTTCAGTGAAACACCTACTTTATGTTAATGTATTCTTTGTATAAATTGCTCTCCTGATTCTGCTTTCTTTACTTTGCGTCAGTTCATGTGAATTAAGTTTCTTTGATTCAGTCCCTTTTGTCATTTCTTATAGCCCAATAACATATTTCGCTTATGTGCAGTAATTTGTTCTGCCATTGCACAATTGAAGAGGACCCACTTAGATTCCGCTTCTCAACCACAGCAAAAAATACTGTTGGAAATCTTGTTGTAGAGGTCGGTTCCCTCCCTCTCTCTTTGATCTCTTTAGAGTATGCCTACAAGAGGTATCACTGGGTCATATAGTATGCACAGTTTAGTTACTTTCTGGGGAATGTTTAAAAATTGCCTTCCTGAATAGTTTGATTGCTTAATAGTTCCACCAGTAGTGCCTGTTTTCCTTCAGCCTTCCAAACAATTGTCATTTTCTAATTTGTCATCTTTGCCAATCTGATAGTTGTGAGGTAGAACCTCAGAGTTTTTCTAATTTACATTTCTTTTATTAGTGATTTGGAAATTGCTTCTTCATATCCTTTTAATATTTATCTATTAGGGAGTGGCTCTTAATCTTATATATTTTTATTTATTAACTCACAGTACCTTGTCAATCAGATTTTTTTAATTACTGCAAATTTCTCCCTTTTAACTCTTTTCCTTCTAGCTGAATTAATTTTGTTCAAAAAAATTCTCCAATTTTCTGTAATTAGAATTACTGGTTTTATCTTTTGTGATTAGCTCTATCCCCTATTTGTCTGAGAATGCTCTTTCTGCAACATAACAGTTTTAATTTTTTTTTTCTCACTAGCTATTTGGAATATTTTCCCACATCGTTGCTTATAGTTTATATTTCTTGCTTTGAAAGCTATGTAAGTACTTTTTGTCTACTTAACTATTGGGGATTGACTCATGGTTTTAAATCTTTGTGTCTGTTCCCAGTCTGAAAAATCGTACTTTAGCCAGATATGTTTGATACAAAGATTTCCTTAAAATTTTGATTTGAAAATTTTTCTTTTCCCCATTGCCTTGATTTTGTTTATTTCAAAGCTTTTAAATTTTAGATAATTGAAATTTTCTGTTTTATATTGTATGATCTTCTGTCCCTTATTTGTTTAAGATATTTCTTTTCCTAGTCATAACTGCAAAAAATATCTCCTTCCATTCTCCTTCTTTTATTTTTTTGGTTCAGCATCCATTCGGAATTTATTGTGGCATATGTTGTGTATATGTTGGTCTAAACCTAATTTCTGTAAAAGTGCTTTTCAATTTTTCCTTGCAGGTTTTGTTAAGTAAGTGGTCCTTCCTTCAGGTGTCAAGTGTTCTTGGATTTATTGAACACTGGGCTACTAGATTTATTTGCGTCTAGGTTTTGCTCATCTGGATTGTTCCACTGATTCTACTGCTTTATTTTTTTAGTCATTTTGATAATTACTGCTTTACAGTGTAATTTGAGTTTTGGTGGTGCTAGCCTCCCTTCTTTCATCTTTGCATTTTCTTCATTGTTTCCCATGACATTCTTGCCTGGTTTCTCTGAATAAATTTTATTTTACTTAGTTCTGTAAAGTAGCCTCTTTTCCAGTTTGCTGTGGTACTAAATATTTAATTTACAAAGTACTGTCCTTTTTTATTCTATTAGCACAATCTAGTCATGAAAAATGAATCTCTTTCCAATTATTTCTTTATTTCTGTAAAGATTGGATTTTGGGGGCAGCTAGGTGGCGCAGTGGATAGAGCACCGGCCCTGAAGTCAGGAGGACCTGAGTTCAAATGTGACCTCAGACCAAACACTTGACACTTAGTAGCTGTGTGACCCTCGGCAAGTCACTTAACCCCAATTGCCTTAAAAAAGGAGGGTGGACTTTGTAGTTATGTTGACATAAATCCTGAGCATGTGTTGGTAGATTAATTCCCAGGTATTTTATGTGTTCTGTAGTTACTTTGAATTCACTTTTCCTTTCTATCTCTTCATCCTGCATTTTCTTGATGATTTAAAGAGAGGCTAATTATATTTCTGGCTTTATTTTGTATCTTCCTACCTCATTGATTTAATTTTATTTTTTTAAATGTTTTATAGTAAAGCAACATTAATCATCGTTGTAAATGTATTTTATTAATAACCATTTACATTTAAATTCAAATTCAGATGAGGCCATATTTGTCAAGCACTTAGCACAATGCCTGACACACAGGAGGCACTTAATAAATGCTTGTTCCCAGTTAATTCAGCATCTCTATATAAGTCTATGTAAGAATTATGTGTCCTTTCATTTTCATTAACTTTTCCTCTTATGATCAGTCAGTGTGTGCTTCCTTCTTTTGGTTCTGCCTTTTTTACGCTTTGCATTATTCCATGAGGTTTTTTTTCCCCAGGTTTCCTTTTATTCCCTATACTCATTCATCTTAATTTCTTTATACAATTCCATTCCATTAACATTCCATAATTTATTTTAAAATGGACATTTATGTTGCTTCTGGTTTTCAGGGGGAGGGGGCTGGTTGCAATTACAAATAATTGTGCATTGAAAACCTTTGAATAGAATATTCTCTCTCTTTTAAAAATAACGCTGTCAAGGTATATTCCTAACAAAGGAATTACTGAGTCGAAAGATTCAGGCTGGTCCTATGGTTTAGACTCTGGGTTGAAATGAGAAATGAGAAACATTTTGACAATTAAACATTTCAAAAAGTAGTAATAAGCTTGCTTAATAGCTTCCAATAGCGTGGAAAGGAAATGCAGCAAGGATACGGCTTGGATCCAGTTGAGTGCAGCTCCCCCCGCCTCTGTATGTTCCACTGTGAATACTTCAAGCCTGAGGAGCCCCTGATTTCTATTAGAGTTTATACTTAGGTCACCAGGAAGCTACTCCAGTGGTTCTAACCTTAGTCCCCTGAACCAGTTAGGTCTTGAAAACAGTTTTACTGAGTTTTTGGAAAAAACTATCCTAGCCCTAGTGGAATAGATGTTGTTTCTACCACAAAGGCATTATGATTTGTTCTGTAACATTGACTTCATACTGCCAGATTATTCTCCAGAAAGATTCTGTAATCAGTCTGTAGCATTTATTAAGTTTCTACTATGTGCCAGGTGCTGTGCTGAGGATCAGGGATGCAAAGAAAGGCAAAAAACAATCTCTCCTCTTGAGGAGCTCATAGTCTATTTGCAGTTCCACCGGTAATGAATGAGTGTACCTATTCCTCCACAATCCTATCAGTATTGTTTTGTTCTTTTAAATTATTTTTGCCAATTTGACAAGTATGATATGGTATCTCAAAGTCATTTTAATTTGCATCTCTTTGATTATTAGTGAGATTGATCATTTTAAAGGGTTATTAACAATTTGTGTTTCTTCATTTGAAAATTGACTGTTCAATAATTAATCTATAATTCCATAAAGGATAATGCAGAACCTAATTAATACAGGAGCCTGAGGCAGCCTGGTATTGGAAAGATGCTTTCTGTCATGCACTGATGCCATGTATTTTGTTATGCACAAGTTATTAATTCACATAAGGTGTCAGTTACACACCTTTTGAGATGAACCTGTGTGTTCGACAGTTGGCATTATTCCTACCATCATGATGACTTCAAGAATCTCAGGAGAAAGATTTGATTTTCCATTTTGTGAAAAAAAAAAAGGAATGAAATGATTAGTTCTGCTTTTAAAAAAATTATGAATGGGCATGATTAAGCAGTATGCTTAATGTACCTTTTAACTCTTGGTTGGCTACTCTATATCACCTTAAAATACCCAAGGAATTATCCTTTTGTTTTTAATGGTGCCCGAATAGAAGTAATGCTGGTTGGCAATATTTGGTTGCAAGAAGTCAATATAATATGTTTTGTAATGAAAAAAGAAAGTTGTCTTTCAAATTATTTGACTCTTTATTGTGGATTTGGATCAATGTACCTGTGAGGTTTTTTTTAAACTGTTCCTTATATTTTTGATATCAAGTTTTTAATCTGTGATATTTGCTATGAATTTGTCCTACTCTGTTGTTTTGCTTTTAATTATATATATATGTATATATGTATATATATATGTATATATATGTATATATATATACATATATATATATGTATTTTACTTTATAGAAGCTCTGTTTTTAATGTAATCTAACACATCTGTCTTGTCCCTAATTATTCCTTAAGTTTGTTGAATGGAAAAAATTTTCTCCTCCACAGTTATTTTTCTATTATGAACTTGAGAAACAACAACAAACATGATTTTTCATATGCAAAGAAGAAAAGGCAATTGTATATGAAATTACAATTTGTATTTCACATAGATTTTTTCTTTAAGTGTGGACGCCTTCCAGGACTACTTTCCCAAATCCCACTTGCATTCTCTATCCAGGGTCCTAGAGGATGGCTGACTACTTCTCTTTTCGTGGTTATAGGAGCAACCCTGAGGGTTTGGAGTTTTTTCCTAATACTCTTGCTCATGAGCTTCCACCAGTATTCTTATCGTTGATTATCTAGTTTATATCAGTTAGCTAGTCAAAATTAATTAACTTTTGAAAGATATCTTTACTGCCATGGTATAACAAGAGCAGTTAGTACAAAACAAAATTTCCCCCAAAGCTGGGACATACTCTCCCACAGGTGTGTACGGCATCCAGGGAAAAGGTGGGGCTTGTGCTTAGAAAGCCCATGTATGCAAGGGGTAATACAGCTCCTGATTGGATAGAAGATAGTTTTTCCCTTTCTGGAGTCTCATTAATCACTTAGGAGGTGCTGGGCCCCCAGGGTCAGAGCCTTGTGGAGACCTGAGGCTGCATTTTTTCCTACCCCAAAGTGTTCACTCTTCCTGAACCTACCTTTCCTTAGTCTGCCTGGTTCATCCTTTTACTCCCCAGCTGCATGCATAGCTCGTTACTGGTCTAGTTTCTATGATTTCTATGATGACAAAAATAAACAGCATTCCTGTTGTACTCATTTCCAGCTTCCCTCATTCCCTTGCACCTTGTCCTCTGATTACAGGCGCTAGGGTCTGACTTCTCAAAACTTGCCAAAAACTTACCTGCTTTCTTGCTCAGATACCTTCTCTTAATATACCTGAGTTCAGAGGTATGTTTCATTCTTTCAACCAATCCCACTACATTTCCTTATCCTATTCAATTCAGTGGCTAAAACACTTCACTCCTCACACCTAGTTTTCCCTCTTTGATGGATTGATTCAATAGAGGTGTCTGGGAGTTGTTCATACCTAGTTGATGTATTCATTGGTTATTTAACTTAATCAAAGGTGCCCTTACCTGATAAAGGTGTATATGTGTGTGTATATGTATGTATAGGGGTAGAATATTGATTAAGTGAAGTTGTATGTGTGTGAAACATACTTTTTACATAAGTATACATTAAATTTAACATAGCATGATGAATGATGCCTTATGTTCATGTCACCTTCTGAATTGTCTTCTGCTCTCTTCAGTGTTATTTCTAAATATTTCATTGATGGTCTTTTTTTCATCTGTCATTCTGCCTCCAGTCTCTATTCCACCCCCCAAATAAAACTATACCTTGTAACAAGTAAGTACAGTCAAGCAAAATAAATTGACACGTCGACTGTGTCTGAAAATGTACGTCCTCATTCTGCACTTCTAGTTCATCACTTCTCTGCTGAGATGTGGGAAGCTTAATTGATCATCTGTCTTTGTCATAGTCATCACTCATTGCATTGCTCAGAGTTCTTAAGTCTTTCAAAGTTGTTTTCCATTGTGGTATTGTAATTGTTAAAATTCTTCTCTCGGTTTTGCTCATTTCATTCAGTTTTGCTTCGTACAGTTCTTCCCAGGTTTCTTTGAATGTATCATTTTCTTAATTTTTATGACCTAACATATTCCGTCACATTTCCCCATCTCAGCTGAGATTAAATAGTACATTTCATTTCTTCCATCTTCTTTAGGGGTCTTTTTTTATGCTTGTCACTAATCCAACTGGAATTCACTGGCATAAGATATGTATCGAAATTCCTTTCTTACCAAATTGGCTGCCAGTTTTCCAAGTTCGTTTGTTAAATAATGAGTCTTTTCCCTCGATTAGTTTTTTTCCTTGAATCTCTGGTGGGGGTTGTAAGCAAGACTGCCATCAGCTGTAATAGAGAGAATTTTGCCTCATCTTTGCCTATGCTTGTTCCCTCAATTTCTTTTTCTAATCTTATTGCTTCAACGAGCATTTCTAGCACCATGTTAGGCAATAGTGGAGGCACTGAAGATCCTTACTTTCTCTGCAGTGTTGTTGGGAAAGCTTTAAGTGCTCACCTGTTGCAGATAATGCTAAATGCAAGTTTTAAATATTTTGTATGTGTTAAATAGAATCTCTTTATTCCTATGTTTTTTAATTAAAACTAAATGGTGCTTTATTTTATCCTCTTTGGTGTCAATATAATCATGAAATTTTACATTTTTGTTATTAATATGTATATTAAAGTTACATTTTTCTGAATAATAAACCATCCTTATATTTCTGGTAAAAATCCATCCGAGTTGTGGTGAATAATTCTTTGAATATGTTGCTGTAGCTTTTATGTTAATATTATTCGATATTTCGTGTCAATACTCATTAATGATATTGGTGTGTAATTTTCTTTTTATATTTTAAGTTTCTGATGTGGATATTGTGACCACATCTTTTGTCATAGAAGGACTTTGGTCCTTTTGGTGCTTTTCTCTTTTTTGTCTAAAACAGTTTGTGTAGCATAGGAGTTAATTGTTTTTAGAAGATTAATAAATTTCACTTGTAAATCCATTTGGTCTTGGGACTTTTTTCTTGGAAAGTTTCTTTATGGTTTGTTTGATTTCTTTTCCTGCAGTTGTGTTGTTTAGATTCTCTCTTTCTTATTCCATTAATCTGGATTCTTCTTATTTTTTAAATATTCATCAATTTAGAGTTTTTACTTCTTTTGCATGCAATCACATATAATTATTTTTGATTACTTTAGTTCCTCTCCTTTTTTTAATTTGTTTTTTATTTTTGGTGAGGCAGTCAGGGTTAAGTGACTTGCCTAGGGTCACACAGCTAGTAAGTGTCAATCCTCTCCATTTTTTGTGCTTTCCTTTTTCTCATTTTTTATTTGGGCAGTTTAGCTTTTCTCTTTTATAAAATATAAAATTGACTAATGAATTGTCTATTAATATCTTCTTAAAAATGAACTTGTAGTTTTATTGATGATGTCAGTAACATTTGCTTTCAAATTTATTTCTCTCCTGCAAGAATTCTGTTTTTGTTAGTTTGAGATTATTGATTTCTTTTTTTCCTATTTGTTGCTTGCTTAATTAATTTTTTATTTTTTCTCTAATTTTTTATATAATTGTCCACAAATAGTAATGTTCTTCAGAGTACTGCTTTAGCTTCATCCTATGCATTTTGATATGTTGTTTTGTTGTTATCACTGTATTTCTGTAGCTATTTGTTTCTATGAATCATTCTTTGACCTAGTCATCCTTTATGATTACATTATATGGTCTCTCTTTATGTCTGTTTTTAGTTCATCTTTCCCTTGTTGAGTAGAGTTTTTGTTGTGTTAGTACATTAAGGATATATTTATTATTTTTGCCTTTCTATGTTGAGTTATAACTTCCTTATGCCCTGTCCTAGTGCATGAGTAGTTTTTGTAAAAGTAAAAAATAGATGTGCTCCCTGAGATTCCTTTTTAATCATAACCACATAACCAAAGGCCTACAATATCTAATTTTCCCCAAGATTCTGTTCAGGTCTATAACATTCTTATTTCTTCATCTTTTAGATTTATCTAAGAGTAAGAAGAACACATTAAAGTTCCGTATAATTATTGTCTTGCTATTCCAAAATTTAAGTACCTTTTCCTTTGAATACTTAGATGGCATTCCATTTGGCTATAATATTGCCTCAGATGCTTAATAGCTCTGTGACCCTGGACAAGTTACCTAACTTTTCTCAGCCTCAGTTTCCTCAGCTGTATAATGGGGATAACAATAGTAACTACCTCACAGGGTTTTTCAGAAGATCAAAAGGAATAATATGTGTAAAGAGCTTTGTGAACCCTAAAATTCTTGACGTTCTTTTTTGGTGCATGTATTTTTTTACTTTATTTCTTAATATTTTGTGTTATTTATTTTATTATTTAATAGTTTATTTTTCCAATTACATGTAAAAGCAATTTTTTACATTTGTTTTTTTTTTAAAACTCTGAGTTCCAAATTCTCTCCCTGTCTTTCTTGCCCCCTCCCTGAGATAGCAATCTGACATAGGTTATACATGTGCAGTCATCAAAACATATTCCCGTATTAGTCATGTTGTGAATGAAAACACAAACCATAAAAGAAATTTCTTAAAAGTATGCTCCAATCTGCATTCAGGCTCCATAAGTTCTTTCTCTGAAGATGGATAGCATTTTTCATCATAAGTCCTTCAGATTTGTCTTAGATCATTGTATTGCTGAGAGTAGCTAAGTTTTTCACAGTTCATCATAGTAGTTGTTTGTGTGTACAATGCTCTCCTGGTTCTGCTTGTTTTACTTTGTATCAGTTCATGTAAGTATCTCTCGGTTTTCCTGAAAGCATCTTGCTCATCATTTCTTATAGCACAGTAGTATTCCATCACATTCATATACCGTAACTTGTTCAGCCATTCCCCAAATGAATTATTTGTCACCACAAAAAGCTGCTATAAATATTTTTGTATATATAGTACCCTTTCCTTTTTGAAAAATTCCTTTGGGATACATACCTGGTAATGGTTATTGCTGGGTCAAATGCTATATACAGTTTTATAACCCCTTGGGCATTGATCCAGATTGTTCTCCGGAATAGTTGAATCAGTTCTCAACTCCACCAATAGTGTATTAGTGTCCCAGTTTTTCCACATCCCCTCCAACATTTGTCATTTTTCTCTTCTGTCATATTAGCCAATCTGATAGGTGTGGGGTGGTACCTCAGAGTTGTTTTAATTTGAATTTCTATAATCAATAGTGTTTTATAGCATTTTATATGACTATAGATAGCTTTGATTATTTCACCTGAAAACTGCCTGTTCATATACTTTGACCATTTGTCAATTGGGAAGTGGCTGTTATTTTCATAAATTTGACTCGGTTCTTTATATATTTGAAAAATGAGGCATTTATCAGAGAACTCACTGGAAAAAATTTTTGGTTATGATTACTCACTGTGTATTTTCCTCCATCTTATTTCCTTCCCCTTAACCATTTGTCCTCCTCTGTCTTTCCTTTCACCCTGTCCATCCTCAGATGTGTTTTACTTCTGACTACTGCCTCCTGCAATCTACCCTCCCTTCTGTCAGTATCCTCTTCTCTTATCCCCTTACCCTCCTACTTTCCTGTAGGATAAGATAGATTTCTATATCTAAATTGAGTTTGTATATTATTCCCTCTGAGCCATTTCTGATGAGAGTAAGGTTCAATGACTCCCCTCTATCTTCCCCTGTACTGCAAAAGGGGAATTTGGGAGAGCTCAGGCAAGTCCCTGCCTTTACTCTGCCATCTTGGCTCTGCCCCAGTGCATATGTTGTTAACATTTTACTGTTTCGTTATGTTTGGGGCATCACAGAACTATTAAGCATCTGAGGCAAGACATCCTTAAGTTTAGAAAATTAACAACACAATAAATCAAGCCATTATTTGTAGCAATTGCTGATTTCTGATGCGTAAATGCTCACACTGAAAATTTAACAGTCAGTTCTCTCAAGCCATTTGAGCTGGTTCTAGTACATCGTGTGTGTGTGTGTGTGTGTGTGTGTGTGTGTGTGTGTGTGTGTGCATGTGTGTGTATGCATGCATGTGCATTCTATTAGGTCCAACCTATGCTGCTCCAACCGTGCTTCACTTTCTTCCCCAGCCATGTACATGACCTTTCTTTGCCATCCATCCTCAATCCCTTTCCAGTTGTGGAATTGTAAGACAGTGCTGCCATTGCCAGTGGAAAGAGTGTGTCAATCTGCATCCCTGCTTACCACTTTGATAACTTTCCAAACCAAATTAGTCCTCCTTGGCCACTACTCCCCTCTGTGTGTGGGTCCTCTCTTATTAGAATGTAAGTTCCTTGAGAACAGAAACTGTGTCACTTTTTCATCTTTATCCGCAACACTTAGTATAGTGCTTGATACATAGAAAGTGCTTAATCCAATGCTTTTGCATTCATTCAGTCAGTCAGGCAGGCAGTCCACCTGCCAGTCAGTCATTGTGGTCGTGTTGGCCCTATTCTAGTTGTGAACTTGGCTTGGACCAGCATTGACAGGTGTTGGCACCTTGGTTCATTGGAAAGAATATTGGATTTCAAGTCAGGGAGCCTTTGCTATAGTGCCCATTGTGCCACTTAGCAGCTGGGTGACTTTAGGCAAACCACTTCTTCCGTCCAAGTCTGTTTCCTCCTTTGTAAAATGAGAGTATTAACACTTGCACTCACTACGTGACAGGATTGGACTACTACTAGAAAAATGGGATCATAGTATCAGGGGAGAGATTCTTGCTCCTTTTCTCTGTAATAAATTTCTGAGTTTATTTCACTGAAGTTCTATGATCCTTTTCAGGCTATTGACCAAAAAGGTAAGAAGCTGCCCAGATTTCTCTCTTTAAAGTTTCTGAGGACGTTTTCAGATGAGCTTTCCTCAACTTTCCCTACCGTTCTGCTATTTGCTTCCTATGATATAGACTATGCAGATTTGGCATCCTTAATTTAGGGGCTCAGGCCTTGGGAAGGAGTGAGTTTTGAATCCTGGTTCCAGTAAACATCTTTTCTCTAATCTGTAGCTATTTTTCAAATATGAATGCACTTTTGAAAAGGAGTAACTCATTTCCCTAGTGTTTTTGTTCTCCAGGTCATTGGAAGTGACAGTACAAAGAATGATGACAATTTGAACTCTCTGTGCAAAATAAATATAATGTTGAAGCTGCCCTCTGAGGCAAGCTGTGTTTTCTCAAAGTGCTCTCTCCTAGGAGGCAGCAGGCACTTCCACACACAGAACTGTGTTCTATTATTGATTAGCTTTTAAGTTCTTGTTACATATTAGATTAGGGTTGCTTTGTGAAAAGAGAATGAATAGCCCAATCACCAGTGCTAACTGCAAGTGGAAAGAGGCCTGAGCTTGTGGTTTTCCAAAGGCACATTTTATTTAGCTGGAATGGAAGAGTCTGTTTAAAATCCAGGTTCTAGGTGACTTCAGGAAACGAGGACCTACTATGTTAGATGCTCTTTTTCTCTTTAAAGATTTTTTAAAAAATGCTTCTTGGCCCTTACTGTCTGAGCTCTCCTACTAAATACCTATGTGACTTTGGGTTACTTGCTCACCTTTGCTGAGAATCACTTTTTCCCCTTGGTAAGGAAAGGAGGGAAAAGGTGAAGTGGATGGTCACAATGGAAGACCATTGGAGCTCAGGCTTCACATCCCTTCTCGAGGTGGGCCAGATGGACACAGACCTGTGTGGGCCAGCGCTGGCATTATTGAATGCTTTGGTCCTGTGACAAAATTGGGAACTTAATCATTTTTTCCTGTTTGAAGAGAAATTGTTTCTACTGTGGTGGGCTTTTCAACTCTTACCATAAAATTATCTTTTTGATTTCCTGTGCTGTTTACAGGTATATTAACCATGTGTATTTTTACATCAAAACTTTATTTTCTTCTGCCAAATTAACATGCAATGCGTTTTTGCTGTCACCTGAGAAACACCCTTTTCCATTTAAATAACTACTAAATAGCGTCATAATTTGTACACACAATTTAGCTGTGATTCTGTAAGCACCTTGGAAGGCAAATTGCAAAGCATTCATGGAGTGGGGATTGTGTATCCATTACTGCAGATGGAGGTGGCTGATGTTGGAGCAAGAGCTCAGTTGGGTTTCTCTGCAGAGGGAAACGATGTGCTTATCCCCGAAAGGTTTGTAAGTACCAGGGGAGGCTTAATGTATGTAGGTTGAAGAAACGGCTCTGGAAGGAAGTTCAGTGGGGATGTGCGTACTCCTATTGTCAAGGCCGTAAGGCCCAGCCCAATTTGTAGGCAGTCGAGATGGTAATCCAGATAGAAAAAAATAATAAACCCCCTTTCCCTTCCATTCCTTGGTAAATAGAGAAATGTCAACTATGTGATCTGCATAATGATTGTCCTGTGGTCCTATGGCACTGTGTACAGTATCGTTAAAACCACCAGAAAAGTAAGAAATGTCAGGCAATACAATGGCCATTTTCTGTATGCTCAACAAGCAATTAGTAGTGTGAAGGATATTGCTTGGTTTTTTTTTTTTACAGATGCAAAGCAAAATGAAAATCAATCCCTTCCCTCAAGGAGTTTATATTCTACTGTAGTCTGTTAAATAAGTGGTTTCACTCATTTCACGCACAGACACAGAGACTGACAGATAAATACACATGCACACACACACACACACACACACACACACGCACACATGCACACACGCACCCACGCACCCCTCCCCTTGTGTTGTTCAGAATCAGAGAGGGAAAAAAACCACTTAGAACTTTGTGTTAGTGTCCCAGAGATACACAGTCTAGTTGCGGTACAGTGCCTTCCACGGAATATGTACTCCATAAATGATACTCACTCCTGGAAGGGGTTGCAGAGACCATCTAGATAAATAGATAGAGTATTTATTAAGTGCTTACTGTTTACCAGGCAATGTGCTAGATGCTAAGGATACAAATACAAGCAGCCAACATGGGCCCTTCTCACAAGGACTTTAGATTCTAGTTGGGGAAGCAACATATGAAGAAGAGTCAGAAAAGGTGGTGAGTAGAAGGGTGTACTGCCCACACTGTCATTTCCATGAAGGCAGTGAACATAGTGAGGAGCACCCTAACTGCCAAGGGTTGAGGCAAAGTTAGAGGAAGGATGACTTTAAGACTGCTGGGTTCAGGTGATGTCCACATGCCACCTCCTGTGTCCACAGGTGTATTTTGTACCTCGAATACATTTCCTTCCTCGCCAGAGGCATAAGTAGGAGTTTTCTGTGCCCAGGGAAAACAGTTTGAGAGCTACCCTCTCTTGACTTAGTGATGGGGGTCTTGATGCTACCCCACTGCATGTAGACAGTCTAGAACACAAATAAGGAAGGAGAGTTCTTGTGGTGGATAGAACAGAGAGTGATGGATGGGGAGTTCACCCCCTTCACTATTTCTGAGGACAGTAGCTGCTGATAATGCCTTATAGGTGCCTTCTAAATCTGGCGCTTGGAGATAAAGCCCCAGTCATCCGGCCTTAGGTCAAGCTCTGCTCCTTACTTGTACCTCTTAGAATCCTTCTCTTCCTTGAAGATGAAGCTCAGACTCCATCTCCTCTGGGAACCTTTCCTACTCTGCTCCCTCCTAGTTATTGTTCTCTGCTTCTTGGAATTGCTGTCCTTTTTTAATCTGTGTTATGTCACCACAGTAGAATGTAAGCTCCTTGAGGGCAGGGACTTTCTTTGGCTTTGTAGCCTCAGTATCTAGCATGGTGTCTTGCTTCCCACAGTAGGCTCTTTATGAATTTGAACTGTAAAACAGGAAAATTGCTGTATTTAAGGCTAGGCCTTAGAAGTGATTTAGTCCCACCTTTCTTCCCCCTTCCATTTTACAGGAGGGGAGACAGAGGCAGAAAAATGCTAGATGACTTTGCCCAAGTCCCACAGGTGATAGATATGGGAGTCAATATTTGAAGCCAACTCCTCTCGTTCTAGTCAGTCAGCAAGCTTTATGGAGTACTTACTATGTGCCAGGCATTAGGGATACAAAGAAAGGCAAAAACACCAGCCTCTAAATTGAGTGTTCTCTTCATTACGTAGACCACGTGGAGGCTTCAGTCCTAAGAGTAACTGGTTCTGAGCCTATATGTGGAAAACATTCCAGGCCCCCCATGGAAAGGTTAGTCTACCAAAGCTCTTTGGAGCCTGGAAGCATAAGATCTCTGAGGGCCTGTGCGGCTTTTCAAGCTACAGCTTCGGCTGCCCAGCATAGTTCTACCCCACCTGAGCAGACTGCTCAGACTTGAGAAGGCCCTGCTGTTCTCCAGCAAGCTTTCCTTACTATGGGCATACTTCTGTTAGGGATACCTCCCACAGGGGAATAAGGGATGGAGTGGAGAAAAATGACAATCCCAGTCACAGGGACGTCATGATGGACAAAGCAACTGGCTCAGTTGTGTATGACACTGAATCTTGTCATGTCCCCCTCCTCCAACACCCCCCAGTAGCAAGCACAGGGTAAGGCATGCAGTGCATTTTTAATTGATTTGAGTGAGACTTTGCTACAAAAGGAAGTAAACAACAGCATTTACCTTCCTCAGAAAGCAGAGAACTAGTGCCAACAGCTGCCTAGAAACATCCTTTTTGGAGTAGCAAGAGGAATTCCATGGTGCAGAGTTAATCCCGAAGACCCTTTGGCTGACCACCAGAGTGGAGCAGACTTCTTGGCCAGGGAAAGGCTTCGTTTTCTCCCTCTGAACTTGGGGGGAAATTCAGAGCCTTTTTTCAAACTCATTGAGGATTGTCAATTCCTCTTTATGTGTCAATGTAATGGTCTGTATATTGGTGGAATATTAGGAGGCACAAATGTTGTTTATCTCTTTTAGGAGGATAACTGTGCTGCTCATTGAACCCAGAGATATGAGACCACTGCTTATATTTTCTTCATATTATATTATTAAGAGCTTTAGGGTGTTAATAATTGTCTAATACTCTTTAAGGGGAAAAGCTCTTAGCAACACAAGGAAAGAGCCAATTAGAATTAGTCATTCCAGATGCCATTTTATTTCATACATGCCATGTCTTGCTTCAAAATTCTAAATGGCGCCTGAATGAACCAGGATTCATGAAGGGTTAGCAGTCTTGTAGCTCTCATCTCAAAATGGCTCTTCTATTTTATTGGGCTTGCTTTATAGTGATGGTTTTCTAAACCCTGTCTTTGCTCTGCAATAATGTTTTACAAACCTGACATATAAAATAGAATTTTTCTCCTGAAAGAACAAGGATGGGGGTATATTAAGGTATATATAACAAGGTATATTAAACTGGTAGCTTCCTTGTCTTAGCAGACCAGCCCCTGGAAGAGACTCAGAGAGTGGCTGGTTTACCAGGGGAGAGACTTCTCAGTGGCCATAGAAACAGGGGTTGTTCGATTTAAGTGTTTCCTCTGGTCCCTTGATTTTGTTCCTGGTGGTCAGTCTTTCGGAAGCAGGCTGCTGATTTTTTCTAATTACTAGAATTGCAGCAGGAACCACTCTCTGTATTGACTGCTTTGTCTCTCCTCTTTATAGCCTTTGGAACTTTAGTTTTCTTCCTCTCCAGTAAGATGACCCCAAAATGACCCAAAGTCATTACAAAGATGTGAGAGGGAGGCAGGCTGTGTCAACTAAAAGCTAACATAGCCAGTAGAAAAGTATGACATTCGGTGAACTTCCTACTTATTTATCTGTTGTCTAGCACCTTCTGTTTCACCAATTTCATTTCCTATCCTGGCTAAATTGACTAATTTGGCCAGTGCTTTGAACACTGGGTAGAGGCATCATGAGTTTGTTTAGATTTGGAATATATTGGAGCTGGTGAGGTTCCCTTTGACCACCTGGCAAAGTGGAAAGAATGTTCTACTTGCAGTCACAAGAGAGGTGTGTTTGAAATCTGGGACCATGAATCAGTCTCTTTGCCTCTCTGAACTTTACAGAATCACAGAATTGGCAGGGATTTGTCCAACCCATGCCCAAGAAGGAATATCATCACAGCATATGTGACAAGTGATGAGCCAGCCTTTGCCTCCTTCTGGTTTTGGTTACCTCTACCTGTTTTTGGCTCTGTAATACTTGAATGCATCCCATCCATTTGGATATCCTCTTCCATAAAGCAGATGGAAACATATCGTGTTTGTTCACCCTGTGCAACTCTCATCCATGTCTTCCCACAAGTTCTCTCCGGGGGATCCACCTGCCATGCCGGAGGCCTTCCTTGTGTTCTCTGGACATTTCAAGGGTACCAATGAAGCTGTCTTTTATTTAGCTCTTGCTCTCGTTCTGCGACTGGCCCATTATGTTTTTGATCATGCATTTCTTTGACCTTCTTTACAGCACTTGTTATGTGTAATTCCTTGTCTGTAATGGATTGCAGTCCATTAACATCAGTTGTGTACCTCTCCATTGCCTTTCAGATAAGCCTCAGCTTTGATTCTTTGGAGACTGCAGTTTTGCACTGCAGTTTCCCAGTGGAAATAAAGCCTATTTTCCTGCTCCTGTTCAGTTCTGGGTCCAGCTCATTATCCATTTGTAGTGTCTGTCTAAAGTACATATTTACTTTTCTGTAAAATGCAAGTAATAATAATAATGCATGTACTTCCCACCTTACTGTATGGACAGTCATTTGTAAACCTTATGTAAGGTGCGGATGTGTTACCCATGTACATTGTGTGTGTCCATATGGATCTGCCTAGAAATACCTCATGGGGAGGTATGGGTATCTACCTCTAGAGTCCCTTCATTCTATCCTCTCCAAAGGACACTTTGATCTCTACCAGAAGGGAATCAGGAGATTGATGTCACAAGGTTGGCCATTTGGTTCTTCTTAGAGGGGACACTCAGAATTACATCTGCTTGCCCCCTAAATATTGTTAGTTTAGAGAAAAATAATTTTAAATTCAAGTCACTTTCCTGATTGCCTTTCCTTAATGGGGAAAAGAATACCCCAAACTATATATAACAGAAACTTTGAGTCCCCACCAAATGTCAATTACGCAAAGACAGAATGATTAGCAAAGAAACCCTTTTATCCAAGTCAATACCTAACAGAAATCCGAAAGGTAATACAAATTAGAATATACCAGACAACACAAAAGTGATTGAGCTCATCCACTGAAAGTGAGATAGCTCAACTATTAGGAAAAGAGAGTCCCCAGTGTCACCCAAGGGGAAATTCCCCAATGTCTCTTAGCATGGTAGGCTAGGTATGGAGGTATGATCAAAGTGCTACATCTTCTGTCTTTTGGCCTCTTCCTGAAGCCTTTCTCTCCCTCCAGGGCCTCTTTCTGATGAGAACCTCTCTCACAGCTGAAAGCCAGAAGGACAAACATCTCTGTTCTTCCAAGTTTTCACGAAATCAACTCCTCATGCAGACACTATGCTATTCAAGTGATTTTTTTTTTTCCACCAGTGAAGAAAATCTCATGCAAATGTCCTTTAGCTCCAAGTTATGCTTAAAGGCCAGAGAAATTAGAGTTGTAATTATTAGTCTAGTTCCTGTATCTTGCAACTGAGGAAATCCAGGCCTAGAGTGACTTACCTAGGATCTCACAGCTTAGGAGCAAAGCTAGTGTTAGAATGCTCAAGTCACCAGATTCCAAGCACGTGACAGTGTCTTTCCTTAATCTGGCAAGGATGAGTAAGACCTGAAATTAGTGTCATAACCTTATCATTGTTATCTGTTTTTTGCTAGCCATGAGGGAAACACTGTTTACGAAATGGATCGCGGCTAAGATATGCTTCTCTGAATTCTTTGGAGAGGATGGGATTGGCAGCTGTGCCTTGGCTTATTCCTTTTTTTCCCAGGCATTTCTTGGAGAAAGAGAAAGGAAAGGAATTTATAGCCCAGTTGTGTATGAGCATGTGACATTGGGACTCTTATTAAGGTCTTACTAGCAAGCTTTAGTACCACATTCATTTGAAAAGAGTCTTGTTTTTTCAACATTCTTTTCTTTGGGTAATGTTTTTTTTTTTCTCCATGAAATCTGAACTCTAGGTTATCTTATGGGAAGGAGTTCTGATGATAAAAATTTAGAACACTACTGATACACTGACTTACAGCAATGGCTTTAGAAGACCTTGCTTCTCTTTGTATGTGTCCTAGAGAAGGCAGAGCATTGAAGGATTGAAGGCCTAAGAAGGAGCAGCAGCAGTCACACCAAGGAAGACCAGGAAAGCAAGAGCAGATTACCTTTTCACAAAGCTGGATAATTACCAAGAACAAAAAGCCGCAGACAAGTTCAGAGGGAGGCCTGGGAACTCGCCAGTGTTTTGTAGCTTTATCCAAAATAAACCTATAACTTTTCCTGATTACTCTGCCAGCTAATAAAAAGAAATCAGTGGCCCACTTCTAATCCTAATGCGTCTTTCTCCAAAGAAGCTGAAGGAGAGAGAGTGGGGAGAAACCCCCAAAATTCCTTTTCTTAGGAAAAGAAACTTTTTTTGAAGAAATATCTAGATTAAATGCAAAATTATATCCACTGTTTGTATTTGGTGTCAAAGGGCCTGGGTTCAAATACTTGCTCTGTCACTGACATGTGTGACTTGGTAAGTCTCTCTCCTTCTTTGTAAAGTCAACCAAGCAAGCATTTATTTGCTGAAAAACATTTTCTTATAAACTAGAATATCATCAACAAACACAAATATTTCCAAATACAAAGAAGGCGAGGGAAACTTTTGAAATGAAACATTTAAAATATGTATTTTAAATCTCATCTGTGGTAGTATCAACATTATCCTTCTGAATTCCTTTTTGCTCTCTTCTGAATCAAGTGTATCATTGGAATTTCTGAGTCAAATTGTATAGACATGTTAATCTTCTTGTTCAGGTAATTCCAAATTTGCTTCTACAATGGTTAGACCAATTCACAGATCTACCAATGGTTCTTTAGTGTGCCTGGTTTTCCCCAACCCTTCCAACATTGCCCAGTCCTTTCTTTGCCAATTTATTGGGTGTGAAGTGACACTTCAGAGTTGTTTTGATATACATTTATCTTAGTATTAATAGTGTAGAACATTACCAGGAAAGGGTAAAGTCACAGAGATGATCAGTGGAGCCACAGGGCAATCAAATGACACACCCATGCCAGGGATTCTTTTGATTACTGTTCCCAGAAGCAGCAATGGAAAGGGGGAGGAGTGGGGCAGAGGGGAAGGAGGTGTACCCTTGTGCAGTATGACAAAAAGATGGCCTGTTAGCATTTCTGGGACTGGCTAGATACATTGAGTGAGCTCTTACTTATTAGCATAACTCTAAAATAGAAACTGGAAGCCAAATCGAGAGGGCATAGTAACAGGAGTGGTAGACCTAATAAAATGTGAAATCTTTATTTATCTGAATATTCTGGAACTAAATACTTTACTCATGATGAGTCAAATGTGATTTAAAATGTTAAGCTGTTTTATTCACATCATATAATGCAATAATCATCATAATACTTGCTCATTTATATTAATCAGAGGAGTAGTGTTCTGTAATATATTCCAGATCAACACCTAGAGTATAAGAGATATCTCTTTATTGAAAAGTATACTTGATACACTTGCCTTTTAGGAAGAAGTACCTTTTCCTCCTTTATAGGCATATTCAGCCCATTTAAAGGAATTTGCTTTTATTCTTGTTCTCTCTTCTGCCTTGATCTTCCTTTCTGATTCTAAGCTAATTGGCTCTGACTTTGGAGGAAACAAGGGCTTTAATGCAGTGTCATGAACCTCTCTAGGAGTCCAGCTAAGCCTGTGGAACCCTTCTGAGAAGCATGTTTTTAAATGCATAAAATAAAACACAAAGGATTACAAAAGGAAGCCAATTATATTGAAATATAGTTATCAACATAAAAAAACCCCCAAAATAAGTCCATGAACCCTAGGTTAAAAATCCTTGCCTTAATGGACACCCAGCTTAAAATTTTGTTTTCATTGATCTATTCTGGTAAATAACAGGAGTGACTCCTTTAACAAGGCACATCTTATAAGCATAAAGTAATCCTGTGTAATTCCCCTGCTTCCTCTGATCTCTTGTAGTACTTGCTTTATACCTTTCTTGTGGCACTTAGCAAATTTTTTCTTTGTTACAGATAGCTATTCTCTGTTTAATCCCTTTACTAGACAGCGATCTCTTTAAGGGTAGGTGTTTTGTACTTCATATCTCATTTGTCTTTGTCATCTCACCTTCACAGGCCTCCCAAAGGGCCATGCACTTATTGAATACTTGAGAAATATTTGTATGCAGGAATGGATGGATGAATTGAGTGCAGGCCTAGTGATGGCATCTAACTTAGGAGCTCTTTCAGGTTGTTCCCACTTGGGTCCCATTGGCTGTGTAACCTTGGACAAAACACTTAACCTCTCTGAGCTTCCATTTCCTCATTTGGAAAATGGAGAAAATAATAAGAATGATCTACTTCCCAGGGTTGTTGAGAGACTCAGATTAGATAATATATGTCAAATGCTTTGCAAATCCTAAGGTGTTCTATTAATATTGGTTGTGATTATTGAGAGACTCTAAGTTGATTTTTCCTAGTGGTATAGCAGGAGTGAGGTAGAGCATCACCTTGTGGGCATGTGAAAGGGATTAGGTATCATGCCTGGTTCATAGAAGTTATCAGGTTCCCCCTCCCCCCTCCTCACTAATAGAGAGATAGGAACAACGTCAAGAAGAGGAGATGTTGAAAGTCTCTTCCCTGGCCTCTTGTACTGCCATGACCCAGTGACAGAAGGAGAAGAAAGTCTCAGGACTTTGTGAAGAAGTAAAAGGATTCTGTGTTGGGAATTTCATTCAACCAACGGTCACAGCTACTTGAAGGGCAGTGTGACCAATACTACTCCTGAAAGCAAAAGGATAACAGTGGAAAGAGTGGTGGGCCAGGAGCCAGGAGAGAGAGCTGTTCTTAAACTGTGCCTCTGACACTGAGTGAGCTATGGTCAAGTCATTTCACAATTCAAAGCCTCAGTTTCCTCTTGTGTAAAGTGAGGACAAGAACACCTCTAGCACCTACCTCACAGAGCTGTTGTGAGGCCCAAAGAAGATTGTGTTGGCAAAGTGTTTGCACTTTTTTTTAAAGCACTGTACTAGTGCCAGGTGGTTCTAATACACTGTCCCACACCCAGCCCCATATGTTCTTTTCCTTAGAACAGCCCTGGGAAGTGGGCAGGGTCTGTGTGATGTGATTTGACAGAAGAAACTTGGGCCCTGAGAAGTTGGTCCTGGTCAAGGTCATGTAGCCCTGACCTATCAGAATAATCCTCTGCCACCACGGTCCTCTTACTACAAGATGAGTCATCTTTCTACTAGCCCCTGCTGCCTATGTCCTAACTCAATGTTATGCAAGCCTGCCCCATTACATTAGAGGGGTCAGGATGAGGAAGCAAGTAAGGAGCAGAGCAAACTAGGAGGAAAGGTAAGGACAAACTCATTTTGCCAGCATTTATTGAGCTCCTACTGTGTGTACAGCCCCATAATAGGACTTGGAAGGGGGACACATAGTGGGGAAGGAAGCATAAAGCAAAGACATTAGAAGCATGATCTCAGCCCTTAAGGGATGTGTGGTGTACTGGAAGCCTTGGCTGGTGCTGCAGATATTGCACCACCACCCCCATCCCCCAGGGAGTGACTCAGTTACTTGTAGCCATTGTTATCTCTGTTCCTCTGCTGTGATGTCCTCTACTTGGCATGAAGAAGACTCTGGGTTCTTGGAGACTGTCCTAATAGAACGTGAGAGTTCTGGAAGGGCCAACCATATGAACAGTGACAGATTGTAGAGGTACTTTCTGAAGACCAGCCTAAGTTTTGAGAAGATTGTGGAAATAAGGGATTTTTTTTTAAATCACAAAAGCTCATAAAGACCATCCTCTAAAATTGTAGAGGAATTAGTCTTTGTCAGTGAATGGTGTGTTCAAACTGGGGAAATAATAATCCTGAAGCATTGAAATATTACTCTTGTTATTAATTAATTCATGAATGGAATTCAAAAAGCACTTAATAAGTATCAAACAATATGCTAGGCCCTGAGAATACAAATAGAAAAAAAAGTTCCTACATTGTGATTATTCTCATTATGAATTGATCACACTTTTGGTGACCTTCCAGGGTTTGAGTGAGGCTAGTGATATTTCTTTCTGGGATGAGTTTCTGTATTGAGGCAATTCAAAAGAAGCTATCCTTTATTCTGTTCTCTAAAATGTATTTTCAATGGCAAAAATCTCATATTGAATACTTGGGGAGGTCCTGACAGCCATGTTCTCTCCACAGCTTTGTAGCAGTTCTTAGAGTTGCCCAATTTAATTTAGGAGCCTTAATTATCTAAATTGCTTTTTTGCTATTACAAATCTGCGTCCTGTAATTCTAGGAGCTGTGCACAGCATGTGTGCTTTCAACCAGTAAAAATGTCAATATACTCCAAAAAGTACTGTTACATTTCAGAAAAATGCTCCATGTGGAAATCCCCTACTTAAATCAATTTGTTGTTGTTGAATCATTTCAGACATGTCCAACTCTCCGTGACTCCATTTGGGGTTTTCTTGGCAAAGATACTGGACTAGTTTGCCACTTCCTTCTCTGGCTCATTTTACAGATGAGGAAACTGAGGCAGACAGGGTGAAGTGATTTGCCCGGGGTCCCACAGCTAGTAAGTGTCCGAGGCCACATTTGAATTCGGGTCCTCTTGATGTCAGGCCGGGCACTCTATCCATTGTGCCACCTAGTTGCTCCGTTAAATCAGTACCATCCATTTTAGCATTCCATGCTAGATATTTCATGGAGAAATGAAGCAGTATGAAGTGTTGGGCAATCTTGTAGCTTGCTTTATACACTTGGAAACACAGGTTATTTTAGAACAAATCTTCCCTTCTTTACCTTTATGTCAGGATTAGCCAGTAGTGGTTTACATTTCTGCTTTCTCTTTCCTTCCTTCCTCTCCCCTTCCGTTTCTATAACAGCCTTTGCAGAATGTGATGTCTCTGGAGAGCTGAAGAGTTTCTTGTGGGTGTGTGGGTATTGGAGGGTGGGAATCAAGGGAATTCTTGATCAAGTTAAGTATTTCCCTAGTCAATTTGCTGGGATCATGGCATGAGTCATTGTTTGGAGGCAGATTGATAGGCCATAGGGAACTTTTCACGATTGTCTAACTGAGGCTGCAGACCCTCCTCATGGGCAATAAAAGCAAACTGGTCACAGGCTCTAGGTCTCTCTCTTCTTTTCCCTTTTTCTATTGTGCAGCAAGAGGAAGGGAAAAAAGGAGATTTCTTCAGTAGCCTTGAGGATGGATGTATGCTTTCAGCAGACTTTCGAGGGGAGCATAAGGAACTCCAACCTCCTCTGTAGAGGGGGGATTGGATTCCACAGGCAACAAGATCCTAAAATGGAGCCTTTTAGCCAGAGAAGGGAGATTTCCTGGGCAGCCACGGCTTTGGAAGTTCTATTGTGGGGAACCCTGAGTTTGAGTTCCTATAGCTACAGAGTTCTGGAGAGAGATGGTTACCTAATGCAGAATGCTCCTTAGAGAAAGAAGAGGACAATCCACAAGCTTCCTTGGGGAGTGTTGTACTTTGGAGAGTGAGAGTGAAGTCCATGTGTTACTTTGTTAATGTAGGTCCGATGAGAAGATCTGCTTGTTAGGAAGTTCCAAAGCACATTGATCTTGGGGAGGGGGGAGGATTCTAAACCACAGGCTGAAAACTCAGTACCTGGCACACAGTAGGTGCTAAATAAATACCTGTTGAGTGATTGATTACATGGAAAAGAGGCACTTACTAGAATGATATAATGTTTCTTCAGTAAGCCCAAGTTTAGTTCCCTTCAGAGTGGTGTTAATGGGCTGGTTGTTTGAGTGCTTTATGTTTTTGTATTTGTTCATAGGCTCCAGAAAGTCCTTAATGTTGTATGCAGTCTCTGGGGGGAGTTAAATAAAAGCAATTCCATACCCAAGACCCATGTTATATATTGAGTGCCTGTGTGGAAGTTGAGGATGTTGTCATCCACCTTATCACCTAAAATCTTACCATAATCCTCACAATAACCCTGGGACATTGATGCTATTATTGTCACCATTTTACAGATGAGGAAACTGAAGCAAACAA
Organism: Phascolarctos cinereus; assembly: GCF_003287225.1. Classification (NCBI taxonomy): domain Eukaryota; kingdom Metazoa; phylum Chordata; class Mammalia; order Diprotodontia; family Phascolarctidae; genus Phascolarctos; species Phascolarctos cinereus. Next base: position 31,073,670 of record NW_027556291.1, read on the forward strand.
AGGTTAAGTGACTTGTCCAAGGTCATATAACTAATAAGTGTCTGAGGTGGGATTTGAACTCAGAACTTTCTGACTCCAGGCCCAACACTCTATCCAATCACCTTCCAGAGAGCCGTTCCTGTTAACAAGGAATTTTTTAAAAAGAAAGAGAAAAAGAAGAGAAGAAAATTCAGCAAAACCAGTCAACACATTGAAAAAAATTTGACATCCTATAAAATGTTCCACAGTCATGTGCCCTAACCTCTGCAAAGGAGTGGGAGGGAATACCTTCTCATATCTCTTTTTTAGGGTTGTTATTTTCAAGTCCATAACATTCAATTTAGATCATTTTGTGGTGGTGGTTCTTTCCATTTACATATTTTTAGTGATTGTGTATGTTTTCCTGGATCTGCCTACTTCACTTTTCATCAGTTCCTGACAGTCTTTCCATTCTCTTTGTTCATCAGGTTTGTGATTTCTTAAAGCAGAGTAGTATTCCGTTACAGTCATACCACAATATGTTTAGCCATTCACCAATCAATAAGCATCTACTTTGTTTCTAGTTCTGTGAAACCACAAAAAATACTGTTATAAGTATTTTGGTGCATATGAAACTTCTTTTTTGGTATATGCCTAGCAGTTGCTATCTCTGCGTCAAAGAGTAGGGGCATTTTAGTCACTTTATTTGCATAACTACAAATTGCTCTGCAGAATGTTCATAGCTCTGCCAACAATGAATGCAATAGTGATCATGTCTTTCTACAACCTTTTAAATATTGTATTTTGTAATATTGGCCAGTTTGCTAGGCACAAGTTAAAAATCTGTGTTATTTTGATTTGTGTTGTTTTATTAGTGATTTGTAACATTCTTTCATATGGTTGTTTGTAATTTGACATTTTTCTGAGAATGGTTTTTCCCTATTCTTCAACCACTTCACCATTGGGAAATGATTTGTTCTCATGTTAATTGTCTACATATTTGGATATCAAGCTCTTATCAGAGATACTTGATTAAATTTTTTTTTCACAGTTGACCACTTCCCTTATTCTAGATGCATTAGTTTTGCTTGTGCAAAAGCTTTTCTGCCTCTTGTAATCAAAATTATCTATTTTATCTTTTGTAATTGCCTCTATCCCTTCTTTGGTTCAGAATTCATCCCTGATCCATAGCTGTTTTGATTCTTTTCTATATTTTTACGGTAAGAACTTTAATATTAAGCTTATGGATCTATTTCAATTTATTGTGAAATATGGTATAAGAAGTAAGTCTAAACCTTACTGTCAGCTGCTTTCCAGTTTTCCCAGTCATCCTTATTAAATGGTGAATTCTTTCTTAGGTAATTTACATTTTCAAGTTTATTCAACATTGAGTTGTTAAATTCATTTATTTCCTGTCCTTACTTGTCTAGTTTATTCCATTGATTTATTTTTGTATTTTCTAACCAGTACCAAATGACTTCTATGACTGCTGTTGTATAGTGCAGTTTAAGGTCTGGAAGTTCAGCTCTCCCTTCATGTGTACTTTTTCACTTCATTAGTCTTCTATTTTTCTATTTTGTTAATATATGTCTTTAGGGATATAATTTATCCTCTGAGAACTGCTTTAGCTGTATCCCAGACATTTTGGTATGGCATTTTCACCATCTTTCATATAATTATTCGTTGTTTCAGTGATTCATTCTTTGACTTACACTATTATTTCTCCATTTAGGTCTGTATCTTTACCATTAATTGATTACTATTTCATTGCATTATCATCTGTAAAGCATGGGTTTAGCATTTTTTTTTCCTTTTTCACATTTGTTTGCAAGTTCTCTTTGCCCTGATCCATGATTGGTTTTTGTAAAAGTGAGATTAGGGTGCTAAGAAGTGTGCATATTTCCATTCAGATGGCACCCTAAGTCTTTTAGATCAAATTTCTAGAGCAGTTTGTTTGATTCTCTGTTTCCCCTTTTGTTTATCTGCTTATTAGGTTTCTCTAACACAAAGAGAGGACATTAAAGTCACCTTTATTATGGTTTTATTATATTATTGTTATTGTTTAACTACATATGCCTTTTTGCAATTGAGACAATGTCTCCTTTATGAATTTCAATGTGCCACTTGGACCATATGTTTAATATTAATATTGGTCTATTGTATATGGTTCCTTAAATATAATGCAATTTTTTTATCTCAGTTTATATTGTGAATTTTACTTTACTTTATCTGATATCATGATTTCAACACCTGCTTTTGCATTCCCTTGATTGGTAGTAAATTTTGTTAGTCTTTGTTTTTAAGTCTGTTTCTTATAAACCACAAATAGTGAGGTTTTGTTTTTATATCCGATCCATTATTCTCTTTTGTTATCTTGGATTTTTTAATCCCTTCATGTTTAATATTATGAGAGTTAGATTTATGTTTTCATACATCTATATTTCTATTATTTGCTTTTTAAATTATGATTTCCCCTCTTCTTTTAAATTAACATTTTGTTCCTATGATTAGTTTTGCTTATTCTATTTTAATGCAATCCTATTCCCACATTCTTCTTTATTTCATCTCTCCTTTCTCCCACAATTTGTCAACCCTTTACCTAGTTTTGGAGTAGTTCTTAAGTTTTTGGTTTTCTTTCTTTTCTTTACTGTATTTAGTTATTTAATCCTCTCCTTATTTTTATTCTCTAAGTTAAGTGAGTAGTTTAAAGTCCCCCCTCCAACTTCTTTTGTTCATTAGATATTTTTTAAAGGATTTCTTTATCTTGAGCTCTTCATTAGTTCTCTTTCCTTTCTCTTCTGAACTTTTATTCTTTGAATCATGGTCTTTATATTTTTTTATTCCTTTTTTAATCTCTTTGAGTTCCTCCTGGAATTACAGCTCCCGAAGTTCCAAGTGTGAGCTCTCTCTTCTAACCAGTTTCTATGTTATTGCCTTTGTAGAATTTGTCCCATCATCCTTTTTCCTATTGTGTCTCATTCTTAGAAGTATTAACTAATGAGGAAAGTAATGAGTAGAGAAACTTGAACCAGAGTAGAAATTATCCTGTTTCATAAATAGTACAGTTGAGTTCTACTCCCTGCCCTCCACATGATCATTTTCTTTCCTGTTTTGTACACAGTCTCCTCTTTGAGTCCATGTCCTCCTATTTTTATGGATGCTGGTTGCTCGCCAAGATCTTTGGTTTCCTGTTTCCTGAGGCAGCATATTGTCCTTAGAGACACAACTCTATATCAGAGGAAGTGGTCTCACTGCACACCTTGTCTTCCCATGTTAGATCCATTGTAAAGTCCCTATCTCCTATTATAGACATAACCTCCCCACCCCATTAAAAACAACTCACCTCTTCCCAATTTTCATATTATTTAGGGCATCACAATTCTCCCACTCACCCGGGATTACAACCTTAGTGCCATCTTCGACTTGGTCTCATATCCCCTTTCTGACCATATACTAGTTCAGTTCAGTTGTTTTTCAGTTATGTCTGACTTTTATGACCCCATTTGGGGTTTTCTTGGCAAAGATACTGGAGTGGTTTACTGTTTCCTTCTTTAGGGCATTTTACAGATAAGGAAACTGAGGCAAGCAGGGTTAAGTGACTTCCCCAGGGTCACATAGCTAATAAGTGTCTGAGGCCACATTTGAACTTAGGAAGATGAGTCTTCCTGACCCCAGGCCCTGCATGCCATCCACTATACCACCTGTCTTTCCCTGACCATATATACAGTGAGTACAAAATAAATATTTGTTACTTCTGGGGGTAGAGTCAAGATGGTGGAATAGAACAAGCACTCAGCTGAGATCTCCCAACATTCTTCTCCAAACAACTCCAAACAAATAATGCCTTATATTTAATTCTGGAGTGGCAAAGCAAACAAAGGTCAGAGTGAGACATTCTTCCAGCCCAAGATAACATATGAGGTCAGAAAGAGAGATCTGTGATATGAGGGAAGAGGCTGGCCTGGAACCCATGTGGATGAAACACCAGTGGTAGGACTAAGTGGTGGTGACAGAAGCAGCAGCAGTTTTAGGAGCTGTCAAGCCAGAGATGGTAAGGGGACCTGAAAATTGGTCAGAAAGAGATTACAGGGGACCCCTGTGTTAACACTGGACATAGTTCTAGACTCTTGTCTGGCAACTCCATTGTCTATAACCACTGCTGGGTCATAGTTCAAGGGCAGAGAGGAGCACTTTAAGTCAAGAGAGAGTAGAAGCCCTGAGAGGCGGTATCACTTCCATCTCCAAAAGATCAGGACCTTGTGGAACAGTATTGTTTCTAGACCCAAGGGGTCAGAGACCCTTCCTGGATAAGAACCAGAGTGCAGACCAGGAGAACAGAGACCACAACTCTCCCAAGATCACACCCCTTGGAAGCACCCAAAAGCTTCCAAACCCTCAGGAGTAGCTCTGTAAACAGCAGTGCAAAAAAACCCCTGAAGCTTGAGACAGTGCCTTCCCCTAGTCGCACTGTGAACAGAGCCCAACTTTAACATGAAGCTCCAAATCCAAAAGAAGGGAGGAACAATGAGCAAAGAACAACAACAAAAAGAAACCTGACCATGAAAAGTGATTATGGTAACAGGGAAGATCAGGTCACAAACTCAGAAGAATGAAGTCAAAATAGCTATAAGCAAAGCCTCAAAGGAAAAAAAATGTGAATTAGAGGCCCAACAAGAATTCCTGGAAAAGCTAAAATTTATTTTAAAAATCAAATGAGTGAGGAAGTGAGTGAGGAAGAATTAGGTAAAGAAATGAAAGCAAAGGAAGAAAATTATGGAAAGACAACATCTTGGTAAAAGAGGCACAAAAATACAGAAGAAAACAGCTTAAAAACAGAATTGGCAAAATGGAAAAAGAGGTACAAAAGCTCACTGAATAAAATAATTCCTTAAAAAATAGAATTGGGCAAGTGGAAGCAAATGATTCTGTGAGACACTGAGAAACAATAAAACAATGTCAAAAGAATGAAAAAATAGAAGAAAATGTGAACTATCTCACTGGAAAAACAACTGACCTGGAAAATAGATCAAGGAGTGATAATTTTAAAATTGTTGAACTACCTGAAAGCCATGATCAAAAAAATAGTTTAGACATCACCTTTCAAGAAATTATCAAGGAAAACTGCCCTGATATTCTAGAAGCAGTTGGTAAAATAGAAATGGAAAGAATCTATTAATTACCTCCTGAAAGAGATCTCAAAATGAAAACTCCCAGGAATGTTATAGCCAAATTCCAGAGCTCCCAGGTCAAAGAGAAAATACTTCAAGTATCCAGAAATAAATAATTCAGATATCATGGAGCCACAGTCAGGCTCACACAAGACTTAGCAGCTACCATGTTAAAGGAGCAGAGGGCTTGGAATATGATATTACAGAAGGTAAAAGAATTGGAATTATAACCAAGAATAACCTACCCAGCAAAACTCGGTATAGTCCTTCAGGGGAAAAATAGACGTTTAATGAAACAGAGGTATCTCAGGCATTTCTGATGAAAAGATCAGAGCTGAATAGAAAATTTGACTTTCAGATACAAGACTCAAGAAAAGCATAAAAAGGTAAAATGTGAAAGAGAAACCATAAGGGACTCAATAAAATTAAGCTGTTTACCTTTCTATATTGGAAGATGATGCATATATCTTTTAAGAACTTTATCATTAATAGGGCAATTAGAAGTATTCTGCATAGAAAGAAGAGTGTGGGAGTGAGTTGATTGTGTTAGGATGATGTAAAAATATGGATAGGAAAGAAATAGGGATGGCCTGGGAGAAGAGGGAAGGGAAAGGTAGATTGGGGCAAACTATCTAATGTAAAAGAGATGTGTGAGGAAGAGCTTTTATAATGGGGGGGGGTGGAATGTGTGGGGAGGAGGGGGATGAAACATTCACTCACATCTAAATAGCTTCAAAGAGGGAAAACATATATATACTGACTCAACAGGTAAGTAGGAGAGGAAGGAAATAAAAGAAAGGGGGAACGATAAAATGAAGGGCAGATAAAAGAAGGTGGTGGTCAAAAGCAAGATAGATTTTAGAGGAGGGAGAAGATAAAATTATAGAGAAAAGAATGAACAGAAAAAACAGGACAAAAAGAAATGTATAATTAATAAACATAACTGTGAATGTGAATGGGATAAACTCATCAGTAAAACAGAAGCAGATAGCAGAATGGATTAGAATCCAGAATCCAACAATATATTGTTTATAAGAAATATATTTGAAGCAGAGAGACATACTTGGAGTTAAAATAAGAGGCTGGCTAAGAAATAGAGGTGGATCAGTGGGATAGATTAGGTACACAATACACAGTAGTAAATAATTTGAGCATGGTAAGCTAGTGCAGGACTTCTTAAACCTTTTCCATTCACGATCCCTTCAGCGCTTCTTAAACTGTGGGTTGCGATGCCATATAGGGGTCACGAGCCACAGTTTAAGAAGTGCTAACTAGTGTTTGATAAACCCAACGATCTAAGTTTTGGGGGTAAGAACTCCGCATCTGACAAAAATTGCTGGAAAAATGGAAAGCAGTTTGGTAGAAAGTAGACTAACATCTCACACTGTATACCAAGATAAGGTACAAATGAATAAATGAGTGAAAATTATAAAAATTAATATAACGAAAATTAATAAAAGGGTGATATTATAAGTAAATTAGGGGAGCATGGAAAAATGTACCTGTCAGACCTATGGATAAGGGAAGAGTTTATGACCAAATAAGAGAAAGAGAGGATTACAGGAAGTAAAACAGATAATTTTGATTACATAAAGTTTAAAGGCTTTTGCATAAATAAAATAAAACGGATGTAGCCAAAATTAGAAGGAAAGTGGGAAATTGGGGAGAAATTTATAGCAAGTTTCTCTGGTAAAAGCCTCATTTTTCAAGTATATAGGGAACTAAGCCAAATTTATAAAAAAAAAACTTTCACCAATTAATAAATTGGTAAATTGATAAACAAAAATTGGTCAAAGGATATGAACAGACAGTTTTCAGAAGAAGAAATCAAAGCTATCAATAGTCATGTGAAAAAATGCTCTAAATCACTCCTAGTTAGAAAAATGTGAATTAAAACAACTCTGAGATAACCACCTCACACCTATCATATTGACCAAGATGACATAACAGGAAAATGATCAATTTTGGAGGGGATGTGGAAAAATTGGAACTGTCGGTAGAGTTGTGAACTAGTCCAACTGTTCTGGAGAACATTTTAGAATTATGTCCACAGGGCTATAAAATTGTGTATACCCTATGACCCAGAAATACCATTACTAGATCTGTATCCCAAAGAGATCAAAGAAAAAGGAAAAAAACCCATATGTACAAAAATATTTCTAGCAGCTCTTTTTGTGGTAGCAAAGAATTGGAGAGCGAAGGGATACCCATCTAGTGGTGTATGGCTCAACAAATTGTGGTATATGATTGTGACAGAATACTATTGTGCTATAAGAAATGATGAGCAGGATGGTTTCAGAAAACCTGGGAAGACTTGTATAAACTCATGCAAAGTGAAGCGAGCAGAACCAGGAGAATATTATACATAGTTATTAACAGCAATATAGTAAGGATGATCAACTAGGAAAGACTCGGCTACTCTGATCAAGCCAATGAGTCAAGACAATTCCAAAGGACCCATGATGAACAATGCTATCCATCTCCAGAAAGAGAACTGATGAACTCTGAATGTAGATTGAAGCACAATTTTTTTTAGCTTTCGTTATTTTTATCATTTTGTTTTGTGTCTTCTTTTGCAACATGGCTAATATGGAAATATACTTTGTATGATTTCACATGGATAATCAATATATAATTACTTGCCTTCTCAAGGAAGGGGGAGAAATGGGATGGAGGGAGAGAATTTAGAACTCAAATTTTAAAAATAATAATTGTTAAAAAATTTTACATGTAATAGGGAAATATTTAAGGAAATAAAAATAATTTTTAAAATGAATATTTGTTTAATTCTTCTTACCAGAATATCAGAACAGCTATAAATCAGTTCTGGTAATAGATAAACATTGGAAGCTATCTCATTAAGTATAAAAGTAAAAGAAAGATGCACTGGTTCTCCACTATTATTTTTATATAGTTTTAGAAATACATGGAGTATTGGTGTATGAGAGGTGCTTCAGTATGTTAAGGATTAGTGTTCTCCAGTGTTAATTCTTAAGACTATAAACTTTTGTTGGAATTTCTAGCATATAAATCTCTCTCTCTCTCTCTCTCTCTCTCTCTCTCTCTCTCTCTCTCTCTCTCTCTCTCCTCTCTCTCTCTCTCTCTCTCTCTCTCTCTCTCTCTCTCTCTCCCTCTCTCTCTCTCTCTTCCTCCCCCTCTCTTCTCTCTCTCTCTCTCTCTCTCTCTCTCTCTCTCTCTCTCTCTCTCTCTCTCCCCCTTTCTCCCTCTCTCCCTCTCTCTCCCCCTCTCCCTCCCCCTCCCTCCCCCTCTCCCTGTCCTTCCCTCTCCCTCCCTCCTTCTCTTCCCCCCATTTCTCTCCCTCTACCTCTCTCTCCCTCTCTCCTTCTCCAGTGGTGACTTGGAAAAAGGTCTACTTTTTTTATCTTGTCTGTATGACCCAGAAGTCTGTCCTTTCTCATCTCTGACACTATGATGCATTTTGTAGCTATTTTGAATCGAGTTTCTCTATCATTTCTCCTTGGTCTTTATCAGTATTTTAGAAAGATGGTGATGACTTGGGGGCAGGTTTATTTTGCACTTTCCTTCTTTACTAAAGCTGTTATTTATCTTAGCTTCTTTGTTGATTTCTTGGAGCTTTCTAAGTAAGCCATCATGACATCAGGAAATAGATATAATCTTGTCTTCTCTTTGACCATGTTTATGTTTAATTTCAATCTTGTTTTATTGCAATTTATAGCATTTCTGTAACTATATGAAATTATAGCGAGGAGCCAGAACATCCTTGTTTTACTTTTGTACTTAGTGAGAAAGCTTCCTTCTTCCAGAACTGATATATAGCTATTTTGATATTCCAGTAAGAGGACTTAATTTATTTAACACACATGTATTTTGTGTTTCCTATGTGATCAGACACTCTGTTAGGCACTTGAGATACAAAGACAGAAATGAAACAATCTCCTGTCTTCAAAGAACTTATATTCTGTTGGAGAAAACTTCTTGTGCACAGAGAAGTAAATATAAAGTATTTATGAAGTAAAATACAAAGTAATTTGGAGATATGGGAAGAAGCTACCAACAACTAGGGAAATCAGAAGAGAACAAAATCTGTAGTTATAGGTCTTGGAGCTTGCATTAAATTTCTGGAATGGATCATTAAAGCATAGCTAATAAACATCTGGAAAGGGAAGTACTGACTACTCAGAGCCAGCATGACTTCATCAAAAACAGATCATGACAGGCAAACCATATTTCCATTTTTATAGAGTTATTAAAGTGGTAGATGAAGAGAATGTGATAGATAGAATGTGTCTAGATTTTAGCAAAGCTTTGAACCAAGAATCTTTTACTATTCTTGCGGATAAAATGGAGAGATGTGAACTGGAACTTAATACATAATTAATTAATAATAATTAATATATGGATTCACAACTGGCTCAGTAGTCAGACTCAAAGACTAGTGGTCAGTGGTTCAGTGTCAACATGGCAGAAGGTCTCCAGTGTATTTGCTTCAGGGACTTGTGCGTGGCCATGTATTATTCAACATTTTTTTCAGTGACTTGGATAAAGGCATAAATGGCATGTTCATCACATTCTCAGGGGACAAAGCTGGGAGAGTTAGTTAACACACTGGATAACAGAATCAATATACAAAAAGATCTTGACAGCCCAGGGCATTGGGCTTTGTCTAAGATGATGGAATTAAGTAGGGATAAATGTCAGTTTTACATTTGGGTTTTTTTTTTTTTTAAATCAACTTCACCAGTACTTGGTGCAGGAGACATAGTAAAAAAGTAAATTTTCTCATAAAAAATGTGGGATTTTAAGTGAGTGCAAACTCATCCTGAGTCAGTAGTCATGTAGGAGGAGCCGAAAAATGAATCTAATCCTAGTCAGCATTCCAAGAGATGTAGCTTCCAGGAATAAGGAAGTTTTATTCTGTCTACACTCTGCCTTTGTCATACCACATTTGTCATACTGTGTTCAGTTCTAGGTCCCACGGTATGAGTTCATCGATAAGTTGGAGCGTATCCAGAGGAGGGCAGCCAGGATTGTGAGGGACCAAAAATCCATGTCATAGGAGGAATGTTTGAAGGAGCTGAGGAGATTTAGCCTGAAGAGGAAAAGACTCAGGGAGGTTATGATAGCTGTCTACAAACATTTGAAGAGAGGGGTATTAGGTGGGTTGTGTACTTCATTCCATAGACCTGTTTATTTTTTATCCTGTACCAAATAGAGTATAGTTTGGGATTTTGAACTGCCAGGCCCCCTTCTTTTCCCACTTTAGTTCATTATTTCCTTTGAGATTCTTGATCTTTTGTTCCTTCAGATAAACTTCATTATTTTTTTCTAACTCTATAGACTAATCCTTTGATAGTTTAATTTGTATGTCACTGAGTAAGTAAATTGATTTATATACTATTATAATTTTTATTATTTGAGCAGTTAATGTTTTTCCAATTTATTTAGGTCTGTCTTTATTTCTCTATAGAATATTTTATAGTTGTATTCATATATTTCCTGTGTATGTTGGTAGATAGACTCCCAGATATTTTATGTATTTTGTGTATTGTGTTGTCATTTTGAATAAAATTTCTGTTTCTTCCTGCTAGGTTTGTTGATGATATACATAAATGCTTCCCTTTTCTATATCTTTTACAACATTGTTATTTTATAAATTGTTGTCCTATTTCTATTCACTTCAGGCCACATCAGTTGACATTGTCTTCCCATCTTTCTAAGAAGTATACCTTTTTTAATATTCATTTTTAAAATTTTGAGTTCCAAATTCTCTCCTTCCCTCCAACCCTTCCGCAGTCATTGCCTTTTCTCTACTTTGTAATCCCTTCACATCATCCCCTATTCTCTCCTACGTTACACCAGGCTCTGATATAGAAGTGACTGTTCTCTTTCCCAAGACCATTTGCCTATTTCCACTGAGGGTACCACTATCCTTCTGGTCACTCAGGTTCCCAATTTTGGGGTCATTCTTGAGTCCTAACTCTTCTTTACTCCCAATAATTTCATTATTTTCCAGATCTTATCATCATGTCTTGCTTTCACATTGGCCATTCCATGTTCCAAGAATGAATCTCCTCCTTGCCTCTGCTTCTTAGAATTACTAGCTCCTTCCAAGGATCAGCTAAAGCATGAGCTTCTATACGTGAAGACTTTTTTTGAATCTCCATAGCTATCAATACCTTCCCTCCAAAATTGTCTTGTATCTATATTCTGTATAACTGTATATGTTCATGTCTCTTTCTCACTAGATTGTAAGCTTCTCAAGGGCAGGAGACTATTTCACTTAGGTTTCTGTATCACTGGTGCCTTGTTCATTGATAATTATTAATTTGCACTCAAATTAGAATAACATTCAATGCATACTGTGATGCTGTGCAAGTCACTTAACCTCCCTATGCCTTAGTTTCCTCATCTATAAAATGGGAATGATAATAGCACCTACCTCATAGGGTTGTGGTGAGGATAGAATGAGTTAACATACGTAAAGTGCTTTGTAAACTTTGAAGTCTCTATGAATGTTAACCATTGTTATTATGAAATGAAATTGACCTTGTGGTGATTCTTGTTTTCAAGCACCTCAAATTGTTATCAGTCCTTTGTTGTCATTGTTGTTGTAGTCCTTGTGGAGCACAGGAAACTTTCCCACCAAAACGTTCAACTGAGTTTGGAGATGTAGTGATGTCTGCGGGTTATTTGTCTCTCTGATAGTTATGTCCTTATCTGTCATGGTAGGAAAGCATAGTTTCTTTTCATTAATCGCTGAGAGTATACCTTCCAATTCAGTGATTTCCAACTCAGTGTGACTTTACTGTGTTAATTCACCAGAATTCTTGTGAAAGGCATTTCTATACATCAATGGACAGGCAAGTTGTAACAAGGGAAGAGTTCCTCGTGGTGGTTTGGCATTTGGAGTTTTCTAAAAGAAATTTGGAAGTTATTTATGTTATGCATGTATGTGCTAGAAGGACATTTTCCGGTTGGCAGGGGTTGGGAAGTGATTTATAAACCACTGTGCATTTCTCCTTGTTGATTTGGTGCTCAGGCCATGTAGCAAATCACATCGGCAAGTTGTAAATGGATTTTGAAATAGGCAATTGCTTCTCTCTGGACCTCCCAGTTCAGCCCAAAGAAAATTCTGACAGTGTTCGGCTGTCACTCGATTTCTGCCTGGCAGCTTTTAAAATTCCAAGTGCGTCCTGCAGGCAATGATGGGAACTACTGGTGGGTTAAAAACCCTGGGTCATATCTTTGCATCCGAGGCCCGCCACTATTCTACAAGAGCATTTCATTAACTCTCTAGAGAAGTGGGCTATTTAGGTCATAAAGTCACTTAACAAGGTCTCTTTATTAAGAAAAACACTCCAGTAATTTATTTCAATAGATGGGGTTCCTGTAAATAGCCTTGCCAAAGAATGGGAATGAGATGGCCTCTGTCACAGCTCCAAAAACCAGGGAAGTGTCTCCATTCCTTAAGGATACTTAGTAATGAAAAGGGGGAGAAAAGAAATATTTGCAAGATCTAGGGGACTACTAGATGTTACTGGATATTACTGTTCTTTCACATATGACCAGCTTTCTTTGGACATAAAATATAAGATGTCCAGTTATGTATTAAATATTTCTATGTGAAAAAATTTCTTCTAGACCTTGGCTTCTCATCCCTAGTTCCGTGACCTTGGCACAATTATTTAACTTCTTTAGACCTCACATTCATTCTCTGTAGAGAGGATTGTGTTACATGATCTCTGAGGTTTCTTCCAGCTCTCTAGTTTTGTCTTCCTAGTCCAGTTGAACAATGGTCTCTGACACATACTAGCGATGTGATCCTGGGCAAGTCATTCAACCTCCTATATAGAAAATGGGGATGATAATGTATCTGGTACCAAAGTATTGCGAGATTCAAATGAGATATAATATGCAAAAAGTGCTTTATTAGGCATAAAGTGCCCTATAAATGTTAGCAATTAGTATGACTCTTATGGGCATTTTAGAAAACATGGCCATTACCTCCTATGTGATGTAAAGCAGATGGTCAGAGACAGTTAAATTGACCCTCTGGTCAGAGATATCCCCTGAGGACTCTTTCAGACTCAAGAACTCTGCTTGCCTGTCAATGAGCCCAGAGCAGACCACACTTCGCCGTTAGAACCTCTTCCAGGAGGTGGGGGAGGGGCAAGAAAAAGAACAGGCAGATGATACTGACTGGAAGCTGTGAATGTGGGGTGCTTTAGGGTGAGGCGTTGACTATTCTGTAAGCTCCTTAATGGCCAGGGCCAGAGTACCTTCATCTCCATCTCTCCCAATTCTCTTCACATAGACCTTGCACAAAGCACATTCCATGAAGACTTGAATGGAACTCAGAAAAAAAAACATGGATTGCTAATGAATTCTCTGCTTAGGAATTCAGTTCAACAACAAACTTTTATCTTGTGCCTATTATGTGTAAGACACTGTGCTGGGTACTGGGGATAAAAGGAAAAAAAATCTTAACTATCTCTTTCCTAAAGGATCTCAGATTCTTTTGGGGGAGTCAATGCACACACAAGTAAGTAAATGCAGAGTGCATACAAAGACCTCCCAAGATAGCAAACAAAGAGGAAAAGAACCTCTGTACGCAGATATTTATGGCAGCTCTTTTTGTGGTGGCAAGGAACTGGGAACCGGAGACTAAGACAAGGAGGAAATAGCTGAACAAATTGTGGCATATTAATGAGTTAGAGTACCACTGTACTGTAAGAAATGATAAAGGGGATAGTTTCAGAGAAACCTGGGAAGATTATTATGAACTTATACAGAATGAAGTGAGCAGAACCCAGAGAACAACTGATCCAATAACAACAGTATTGTAAGGAAAAACAACTTTGAAAGACTTAGAATCTAATCGGTCCAATGATCAACCATATTTCCAGAGGATTCTGGGTAAAACATGCTACCCCACCTCCTGTTAGAGAGATGATAAACTCAAGATGAAGAAGGAGGCATATATTTTTGGATATGGACAATGTGAGAATTTTTGATTATGCATATTTTTTTCCTCAGTGGGAGATAGGAGAGAAAAAAATAGATTTGTTAATTTAAAAATTCAAAAATTCAAAGCACATATAAAGTAATAGAGTCATTTCAGGAAGTAGAGAATAGTAAGAAAGTGGGTGGGATGATCAGGAGAAGTTTTTAATGGAATATGTTATGAAGGAAGGTATGGATTCTGTGAGGCAGAGATGAGGAGGGATTTTACTCCAGTATACCTGGACAAAGGCACAGAAGTGAGAGGAGGAATGTTATGTGTGACGAACAACCATCGGGCTGCTTGGACTAGAACAGACAGTGCATGAAGGTAACTACTATGAAATAAGACGGGAGCTATAGGGAAGGGTCAAAATGTAGAGAAATTTAAATGTCAGACTGAGAATTTTGTATTTTGTTCTAGTGGCAATAGTGGGCTGCTGAAATTTTTTGAGTAGAGATGTGTGTCAGAATATTATTTTTAGTAATATCAATTTGGCAACTGTGTGAAGAATGGAATGGAGAGGGGAGAGAATGGAAGGTGGGAGACTAAATAGGAAACTATTGTGATAGTTGAAGTGAGAAAAAGTTAAAGCCATACGAGTACAAAGAAAGAGTTGAATGCAAGAGATATTGAGGAAGCAGAGTAAACAAGGCTTGGAAACTGATTAAATATGGAGGATGAGGGAGAGGAAAGAATCAAAGATGACTCCATGGTAATGAATCTGGGTAACTGCAAGGATGGTGGTGCCCTCAAGAGAAATAGGGATATTTGGTGTAGGGGTAGGTATAAGTAGGGAAAGGTAACAAGTTCTGTTTTGGCCATGCTGAGTTTGAGATGGCTAGGGGACATTCAGATGGAGATGCCCAGCAGGCAGTTGGAAGCAGTTCAGGAGAAAGATGAGGGCTAAATATATAGAGAAGTTATTGCTGAAGTGATAGTCCTCTTTCCAAAACTCCCTTCATTTCTACATGAGGCCACTCTATCAAAAAGAACCATAGCCTATCAGTATCAGGAAAAAGTGATTAGGGACCTAAATCTTCACTAGTTCTTCTTGCTATAGAACTTAATATTGTGAGGGAGATTCTGATGAATGGTTGTGTTGGAATTAGTTCTAGTTCTTTGATTTTTTTTTTTACCTCCTCCTTCCCCCCTCTAAAAAAGTCAACGAGCTTGTTGTTTCAGTAATTTAATGAGCTTTTGTCAAGATTGGAGACAATAGCTGCTTGGGTCTTCATTAGACTGATTTGGTACGAAGACTGTCCGCTTTGTCCTGTGCCTTCCTTTTCTCCTGGTGCCAGTCTGCTTATTTGATCTTCTGAGTATTTTTACTGATATGTATTCTTGGGGACTCACTCTTGCTTCCCATCCTGCCACAGATGGATGAGCAGCTGCTTATTGTAAAAGTGGCACTCGCTTCATTACAGCCCATGCCCCAGTACGTAGTCTGTAGCACAATGCTGATTTCCTCATATGTTACCTAAGGCGACATCATTGGTCTCATCACCATCATCGTCGTTATCACTTACACTTAAGTAATGCTTTATAATCCTCACAATTTAAAAGTCTGAAGTAATGGGTGGAGTGATGGACTTGGAATCAGGAAGACCTGGCTTCGAGTTCCATCTCAGACACTAGCTGTATGATTGTGGGCAAGCTGCTTCACCTCTCTGTGCCTCTGTTAGCTGATCTGTAGAATAAGGGGATTGGACTTGATGACCTCTAAGGGCCCTTCTCTTTCTTCATCTAGGACCCCTTTGAGATGGGTAGTACATAGATGGGAAGACTGAGGACCAGAGAATGTAAGGCACATGCAGTATTCTGTTTGCTACCATTCCATGTGGAAGCTTAGTGAACCTGAACCTGTTTCTGGTGATCTGGGCTATCCAGTTTTCCTAGGGAAGAAGTGGATGTGTAGAGGAGAGTATTCCTCTGCTGCTTGGGGATGGTTTTGTTCTCTGCTCCTTGATATACTTTCTCATTAGATTGCTTATTTGTGTGTTGTCCCTTCCATTAGATTGTAAGTTCCTAGAAGGCAGGGACTGCCTTTTGCCTCTTTTTGTGTCTTCAGACCTTAGTTGGTGCTTAATAAATGCTTGTTGATTGATTAATAAGACATTCCCAACCTTCCCTTATGGAATCTGAGAATCCTTTTATCTCTTTGAGAACTCCCTCCTAAGTACATTTCTATGTGTTGTATGATTAATAGCAGAGTTGTTCCCTTGGCAGGACACAGTGTCTGCTTCAGCAAGAAGGCCACTCCTCAGGGCTGGATCCTCCCTGAACCTGGCTACTGCTGCTACCAGCTCTGGTTGGTTAGGGGACCACTGAAGGCTTTTCTGACCTTTTGAAGCTCAAAAGTTTGTAACCTGGTTCATTCTATATCTGATACTCATTCACTTAACATTAGCGAAGACTCAAAGAGACAAAGGAAATAATGGTGCCATGTGTCCATAGCCATGTGGCAACTGGTTGGGGAAATAAAGCAGCTTGTGGTACTAACTCTCCCAGAGTCCTCACCTAGAGGCCCGTAGAATTTCTTCCTTCTTATATGAAAACCACCAGGGAAGAAAGAGTTCATCTGTTCAAGATTTTTCAGGCTAAGAAGTCAATTAAAAGATTTTTGTCACCACACAGTAAGCCAACTGTATATAGTCAGAGATGTGTCCTGAAAACCTTCTATAAGGCATTTCCGGAAGCAGACTCACTCAGCCTCCACATAGATAGGCAGCAGGCAAAGAGTGTTGTGTATGCCCTGAGGACTTGGTGCTCACTGGCTAGTCCTCATCATGCCCCCTTATACATACACATGTGTGCACACACATTTGTACATGTATATATCTATGTGTATATATATACATATATTACATAGAATACACATGTGTTTATCCATGTATTTATGTGTGTGTAATATATATATATATGTATACACACACATACAGTGTGTCCCCAAAGTCTTAGTGCAGTTTAAAGTTTTAATTATTTCAGAATTATAAATACTATAAGCTTAGAAAAAAGCATAATTTGAAGACTTGATTACTGAAATTTCTTTTATACTTATTTAGTTTTGTAAATTTAGGATAACAAACTTTATATTTTAACAGGATGGGGCATCCTGTCATTATGCATTATGTGTGAAACAGTGGATGACACCTTCTCAGACCAGTCGATGAGTGTAGGAGGTCTTCCTTGGCCACTTACCTCCTGATCCTTCTCCATTAGAATTTTCTTGTGGAATCACGTCAGAAGTGTTGTATATGCATTCTTTGGATGATCCTAAGGCTAGGATTACAAATGCAGTATTTTCACTGAGCAGCAGTTGATGGAAGTTTGTATGAAGTTCCAAAGTTAATGAGGGCAGTGTATAGCACAAAGCATGGCTGGATTGAATTTTTAGAAGAATCAAATCAATATCTTAAAAATTGAAATAATTAACCTTTCCAATACTGTGTTTTTTGGGTAATTTTGTAGCATTTATACTTCTAAAGTTATGAAAACTTAAAAGTGTAGTAAGACTCTTGGATCCCAATAGAGGGCTTTTTGATTTTCGATTTTCACACCTCTCCAGGGGCAAGGATGGTTTGGGGATGGAATCAGGATTTGGTGAGCTCTTGAAATAGAAGGAAAAAATTAGGAGAGGAGAGAGGGGAAGGGGAGGGAGAGGGGAAGTGACTTACCCTCCTAGCAGGCAGAGCAGCAGTAATGGAGTGGGTTGAAAGCAAATGAGAACAGTTTTGCAAAAACCTTGAGGTTGAGATGCAATTCCCACCCCATCCCCCTTCCTCAAGCCCATTGGATGAAAACAAAAACCAAACAGACAAGAAGCAAGGTATAAGAATTCTTTTTATTGTGGCTTCTCACTAGTATGGCTGGAATGCTAATAAAAACAGTTGTGTCGTAGGAAATTTGGAGGAGCTATAGGCCTTGGAGGGGAAACTGCTTCTCAGCCATGATGCCATCATTGGCTTTCAAAAATTGCTTTCAGCTGCTTTTCATCCCCTCTGCTCCTGCTCTTGTCACTGGGAGAGGGAACCCTCTCCCCTCTCTCCCCTCTCTCCCCTCTCTCCCCTCTCCCCTCTCCCCTCTCCCCTCCCCTCTCCCCTCTTCCCTCTCTGTCTCTCTTTATCTCTCTCGCCTCTCACCCTCATCCCCAAACTCTGTGATATTTCCTTGCTGGAAAAGTTCTATGTGATATTGGTAACAGACTGAGTTGGCTGTCTGTGGGACTACCGCTATCTCAGTATGGGAGAGTTTATTAGTAGATTAACCATTAAGGGATTAATTCTTTGAATCATATAATGTAAGAAACAAAGACAAATGAAAAATGCTTTTGATCTTGTGTAGTCACCTTGTGTTTCTGCAGCAAAGGGGGCAGAAGATGTTGAGAATCACATGAGCTTTAGAGCATCTGCCAATGATCTCTGTGTTTGCTCATTGTCCAATGACCACTGAATTGTCATACTATTAGAAGAACTGAGCTGTATAAATATTGATAGTTGTACAGTAAATAAAGCCAGAAGACAGTGGGAACTTAACTGCAAAATAAAAAGTAGGCTACCAAGTTCTCCTCAGAAAGACAGACAAAAGAATTGGTGGCATTGGCTGCATGTTGCATCCATGAAAAACAGAAAATGTAACTTCATGGAGTGTTTGACCACGATCATAAGCAGAAACCAAAAGCCTTTAGTGAAGAAAATTGCAGCTTCTTTAATGACATGTCTGAGAGAGCATGGAGAGGTAGAGAAATTCTCTGAAATGGTCTGGTTAGCTCCTCCAAAGCAAATACATACTTTGGTATTCAGTAACGTTAGTTAAAGATGATGGTGAAAAGTATGTTGGAAATTATGGGTCAGGTTTGAGAAATTAAAGAGACCAAAGGCTTATAGTCCACTTAGACACACACACACATACACACACACACACACACACACACACACACACACACACACATACACACACACGAATGAATCATGAATATTGGCTTCCAGAAAAGAGGCTCTGAAAAAGAGAGGCAGTGAATAGTACTACAAAAATGAAACTGACTATGAAATTGACAGGAAGGAAATCACTGGCTACTGATGTAAGAGTAATTTTTTAAATTTTATTATTTTTTTGTTGTACTTTTTCTTAATTTTTTAAATTTTAAAATGAATTTCTCTTGCTTTGTTTTTTAATTAATTTATTTATTTTTAGTTTTCAACATCACTTTTAAAAGATTTTGAGTTCTAAATTTCCCCCCAAGAGGGCATGCAATCTGATATAGGCTGTACATGTATAACCATATTAAACATATTTACACATTAGTCATGTTGTGAAAGAAGAATCAGAACAAAAGGGAAAAAACCACCAGAAAGAAAATGCTTTGTTTTGTTTTTACATCATCATCATCTACATTTCCCAGTGTATCCCTCCCTCTTCCCCAGAGAGCCATCCCTTATAAGAAAGAATAAAAAAGAAGCAGTGTGGGAGGAGGGGGGAATAAATAGTTCTTCAAAACTAGCTAACATATTGGAACAGTCTGGCATTCTATTTAGTGTTCCACATCCCAAGTTCTCCACTCTTACAAGTAAATGAAGGGAGGTTATCTTGTATCTTATTGGGGACAAACTTAGTTCTTATAATTTTGTAGCAGGCATTTTTGCTTGTTCTGTTCTTTCCAATTACATTGTTAGAGTCATTGTGTATATTGTTTTCTTGGCTCTGCTTCCTGCAGTTTGTATCAGTTCACGTAATTCTTCCCGTGCCACTTTCTAATCATTGTATTTGTTGTTTTTTTAAAGCATAGCAATATTTTATCATATTCATGTATCATGACATGCTTAGCCATCCCTCAATTAATAAGCATCTCCTTCCCCCCCCATTTGCTATTACAAAATGTATTGTTACAAAGATTTTTTATATATAGCAGACCTTTCTGCTGTTGACCTGTAGGAATCATTTCTAAACCAACTGTCTGTGTGTAGTCAGATCATCAACTACTTAGAGCAAAGGCCAGAAATCAACACCAAATCAGGAAATGAGAAATATATACTGTCTGCAGTTGTAACAGCATTAACTTGACCTGTTCAAATGAGTTTTGATGACAGAAAATTAGAATATTGATCCTGATTATCACCATTTTCTGTAGGAGTTAAACCAGTTACCCCAAAAAGGAAGCCAAAAGGGCCTGGAAACCATCTGAACCCAAAGCTTGCTTTCCTTGCCAAGTGGAGAGAGATAATGGACAGTGATGTACAAAGTCATCGGTAGCACACTAGCAGGAAGAGAGCTGCAAGAATGTACAAAGAATCCAAGTCAGAGGTGACCCAACAGGCATGTATATAGAGATGCAGCTAAGTTCAAGGAGGCTTACTTCTCATAACGACTCATGTACAGCCATTAGTGAGAGGGATATAGGATCACAGACTTAGAAGTAGACTCAGAGACCACCTATTCCAAGCCCTTCCTTTTACAGATGAGGAAACTGAAGTCCAAGGGGTTAACTAACTTGCCTAAGTTCATGTAGATGGTAAATACCCAGGTCTTATGACTCTTCACCTAGTGATCTTTGCATTTTAACATGTGGCTTCATCTAGGAAATATATGGTTAGAAAAGGAGCTGACCTAGTCATGTAGCAATGGCAAGAGTTGGACAGTTCAAGGGCTAGAATGGTACCCATGAAATGCCCTAAAGTAAGCATTCTTAACCTGTGGACACAAACTTGTTTATTAAAATATTTTAATAAGTGTATTTATATATAATTGGTTTCCTTTGTAATCTCTGTATTTTATCCACTACAAACATCTTTTTTGGAGAAAGGGTCCATTGGCTCTATCAGGCTGCCCAAGTGGTCTATGACTCAACAAAGGTTAAGAACCTCTGATCTAGAGAAAGTTCTCCAATACTTTAGGCTGATATCCTGTGGAAGATTTATGGAAAGACATCTACGTGAATCACAGGATGAAAGGACATTGGGTGAGGGAAACCAGCAGTCACACCTTGGGGATGGGGAGCTGGCCACAGAGCCAGGACGTCCTGTTGCTGCCCCATATGGACTATGTGACGCTGGACAAGTAATTTCATCTCCAAGTGCCCGAGGCAACTCCCTAAGACTGTAAGTTGCAGAGAAATTTTATTGGAAGAGGGAATTTCCTGTTACTGTACATATAGATAGATATGTACACACATAAACACATATGTATCTATAGCAATATAATAATATCTATAGGTAGATCATATATTTTCTTGCTAAAGCCGTGTGGTATAGTAAAAATGAACACTAACTACAGAATCAGAGGACCTGCATTCAAGTCCTGTCTTCTTCATTCATAGTTAAGAATACCTGGAATTGAATCTCATCTCTGACACGTATTTGTTATGTGACTCTGGCTAAGTTATTTCACTGTCTAAGCTGCAGAATGGCTGCCATTCTGCATTGGTAGAGGGAATTCATCAGAAGTCTGCGGTGCCAGTGAAATCAAAGGTCAAGACCAAAATGTATATGCACATGTATTTACATGTGCATTTATACGTGTATGTGTGCATATCAGTGCCTATGCCATAGAATAAAATGAGTGGCTGTAATTTGCAAGAAAAAGAAAATTATGTCCTTATGTGTTAAAGTCATAACACCAAAGGCCTGAGGTTTTCCTGGGATTTTGTTACTGGGAAGTCAACATTTCAGTTCAACTCAGTGAGTGTTCGTTAAGGACTCACTCTAGACTGGGCATTGGGCTAGGAAGTGGGGTACACAGGGAAAAATGAAGTAGTCCATGGGGCAGCTAGGTGGCACAGTGCATAGAGCACCAGCCCTGAAGTCAGGAGGACCTGAGTTCAAATCCGGCCTCAAACCAAAAACTTGACACTTACTAGCTGTGTGACCCTGGGCAAGTCACTTCACCCCAATTGCCTAACAAAAAAAAATGAAGTAGTCCATGACCTCAAGGAGTTAGAGTCTAGTGTAGTATGTACACAGAGAAGCAAATACAATATCTATCTCAGAGAAGTTGGAGATAGTTTGTAACGTGGAGAGGGATGCTAACGCCTGGGGGAACTAGGAAAGGCCTCTTTAAGGAAATGGTCTGAGTTGAGCATTGAAGGGAGCAAGGGATTCCAAAAGGCAAAGGTGCCTGGTGAATCCATTATCACCATGGACTGCTTTTGCAAAAGCATGGACACAAGAGATGGGATGCTTTGTATGGGAAGAAATAGGTAAGCCAATTTGGCTGGAATATAGAGTACGTGAAAGGGATTATTGTTGTTCAGTTGTTTCAGTTATATCCAACTCTTTGTGACTCCTTTTGGGATTTTCTTGGCAAAGATACTAGAGTTTTTTTTTTTTGCTATTTTTTCTGCAGCTAATTTTACAGAAGAGGAAACTAAGGCAAATAGGGTTAAGTGACTTGCCCAGGGTCACACAGCTAACATGAATCTGAGGCCGGATTTGAACTCAGGTCTTTCTGACTTTGGGCCCAGCACTCTCTCCACTGTGCTACCTAGCTACCCCATGAAAGGGATTTAGTATCATAAATTCATAAATTTAGAACTGGAAGGTAATGCATCATACTGGAAACACAAATTGGAGCTAGATTGTGAAGGGTTTTATATGTCATTTTAGAGGAATGAATTGGAGCATGAAGGATTTAGGTTAGGGTTTATTTCTGTGTGGTCCAGACTGAGACTGGAGAAACTATGGAATAACTTTTTTTTTTTTGGTGATACAGTTGAGGTTAAGTGACTTGCTCAGGGTCACACAGCTAGTGAGTGTTATGTGTCTGAGGCTAGATTTGAACTCACACCCTCCTGACTCCAGGGCCGGTGCTCTATCCACTGTGCCACATAGCTTCCCCCTGAATAACTTTTTAATCTCCTCTATGGGACTCCTCTTTGTCCCAAATTTCAGTTGAATTGGCAATTATTCAACATTGTCTTTGTCGGCTATACCTGTGCTATATTCTATGCTAAAAATATGAAGGTCATCATGGAAGGGTCTTAGTTCTCAAGAAGTTTTCAGTCCAATTGTGGGAATAAGCCAAGCACACAGATAACTTCACTGCAAGGCAGACAGTAGTAAGTGCTATAGGATAGCAATAAGCAAAGCACTCAGTGAAAATATAGAGGAAAAAATGTGGCTTAGTCAGAATTCTAAGCCTGACTGCCACGAGCTAGCTATGTGACTTTGGACAAATTGCTTGTTCTCTTTGGGCTTAAATTTCCTAAATGTTAGAATAAATGATCACCAAGGACTCTTCAGCTCTTTTCTTAGATGAGGGATCCTAACTGGCTGAGTGAATAAGGGAGGACTTCATGGAAAAGATTGCATTTGAGCTAGACCTTTAGTGACAAGTAGAAATTTGACGGGCAAAAATGAGGTGGCAAGTGTGCTCTGGGCAGAGGGAATACAGGGCACTGATGTAAAGGGCATATATGGGGGAATGGTGAGTGGTCCGATTTTGCTGAAGCCTTGGGGACATGAAACAGAGGAATAGTAGGAGGTAAGATTGAGAGAGGTAGGCTGGGAGCACAGTGTTGGAGGGTCTTGAATTTCAGCCTTCGGAGTTTGACTTTGTTCAGCAGACAATGGGGAGTCGTTGGAGGCTTTTGAGCAGTAGAGAGACATGATCAGTTTTGTAATTATGGCGACCTATGCAGGATAGATTAGAGGCAGAGATAGACTTTCAGGTGGTGCATGGAGTATTTCTCTAAATTGTTTCTTTTCATTTAAAGAAGAGCAATATTACATTGATTCATATACCACTTTTTGTTTAGCTATTCCCCCATTGATAGGCATCTTTTATTTCCAATTTTTTATTGTCACACATACACAAAATGATGCTGCAAATATTTTGGTGTATATGAGGATTTTGCTTTTATTAAAGGCCTCCTTGAGGTGTAAGCCTAGTAATGCAATCTTTGGGTCAAAGGGCATATACATCTTAATCTCTTTATTTGTATAATTCCACATTGCTTTCCCAAATGGCTTCACGGATTTGTAGCTCTACCAATAATGCACCAGCATGTTTATCTTCCCACAGCCCTTCCGACACTGATTAGTCTCATCTTTTGTCATCTGCCAATTTTTAAGGCATGAGGTGAAATCTCAGGGTTGATTTGGTTTGTATTTCTCTTGTAATGGGTAACAGTGCTGTTAAACTCAAGTAGAAATGGATCCTTGTGAATAGCATAGACTTAGAAAACCACCAGTTAATATTATTTATGGTATATTGTATTTATTTATTTCTCTAAATGTTTCCCATTTACATTTTAACTTGGTTTGAGCAGTACTCAGAAATTTTGTGGGAGTTTCCAGCCCAAGGGCCTTAAGTTTGACTCCTCTGAATTGAAGCATTCTTTCATAAGCTTGTCAATACTTGGCTGTTCTTCTTCTTCTTCTTCTTTTTTTTTAGGCAGTTGGGGTTAAGTGACTTGCCCAGGGTCACAGAGCTAGTAAGTGTCAAGTGTTTGATCTGAGGTTGGATTTGAACTCAGGTCCTCCTAACTTCAGGGCTGGTGCTCTATCCACTGTGCCACCTAGCTGCCCCCCATTCTTCTTGTGAGAACTCATATCCCTTGACTACTTATCTATTGGGGAATAGAGTTTGGTCTTACATATAGCTGTTTATTGTTTCTATGTCTTAGATACCAAGCCCTGATCAGAGAAATCTGATACAAAGATTTTTTCCCAGTTGATTACTTCCCTTCTTATCCTGGGTACATTAATTTTTGTGGGGCAGAAGCTTTTTGCTCTTACATAAACAAAGTTATCTGTTTTATCTTTTGAAATTGTCTCTATCCCTTGTTTGGTTAAGAATACATCTTCTATTATCTAAAAGGGAATATATTTTCTACTCATAGCTGTGAGAGGTAGATGATCTGTTTCTCTTCTACTTTTTTATAGTATGGTCTTTAATATTAAGGTCCTTTATCCATTTAGAATATTCCATAAAATATGATTATTTAAAAGTTATACTTTTAAAACAAAGAAACGTTTGTTAGTTTTTGCCTTGACTGAGGGTAGATTTGCAGTTCCTATTTCTTCCTTCTCCAAACCCTAAGACTTCACCACATATACTGTCACTGCGGGTTTGTGGCAGGTTGGGACAGGTGCTACACATGATAGGTATAATGGAGAATACTGGAAGTAAGCCATGAGAATAGACAAATGGATCAAGAGAGAGGAAGCTTTGAGAGTTTCTTGAACATAATCATTATTATTTTTTTTATCAGAAGAATCCATTTTCCAAGTTAATGGATCCTGTGGTCACGGTGAACCAAGGAAGAGATCTCACATGTTTGTTTTGGGGATGTCGAGACAGAGAGGTCTGGCTCATCTTCTCTCCTTAGAGAAGTAGAGGGCTGTGGGGGAAGAATGTTGTGTATAGTATATGCAACTATATGTAGTAGCCACTATGTCGGTTCATAGGCTCATATCTTGACTTGCATTATCCATATCACAGGATCATAGATTTATAGCTTAGAAGGGACCTTAAAGGTTATCTAGTACACTTTCCTCATTGTATGGCTGGAAGAGACTGAGGCCTAGAAAGGTGACCTACAGGAAGTTAGACAAGGAGGAAATGCCATCGTTGGGATTTCAACCCAGGTCTTCTCCATATTCTGCATTGATTCCATCGATCAGTTTTATTCTTTATTTCTCTTTCTTTGGTACAAGGGGGGGTTCAAATCTGGGGTAGTTAGGTGGGGTGGGAGAATTGTATCCAGGAATGACTGGCACAGAAACAGAAGGGAACACTGAAACATTTCAAAAAAGAAATAAAAGTTTGGGATGTGCTGTTTATCATTGATATGGGACGGAATGATTTCAGCTGCTTGTTTGTAGCCTTTTAATATCGGGTCATAATCTCTACATGGAATTGCAGGGAATGGGATGGGGTGAGCAGGGCATAGTTTAGTTTCTACAAATCTTGCTCAGGCCCCCACTGGAGTTTCTAAAACTTCAGTCTTAACTAGGTCATAGGAATATAGAGCTAGAAGTGGCCATTAGAGACCTAGTCCAACTCTATCATTTTACAGCGAAGGAAACTGAGGCTCAGAGAGGAAAAGTGGCTTGCCCAAAGTCATACAGGGAGTGAATGACAGAACTGAGATTTAAACCCAGGTCTTAGACCCTAAATGGATTGGTTTTTTTTTCTGTTAGGGAATTATAATTATTCCAGTATAAAGATAAGTTACCCCTCCTTCTAGAAGCACAAAGTAAAGAAGGCTTATAAGCTCTTTTTTTTTCTCAAGGGTAACTCCTTCTGCATTGGTGGTGATAGTAGGGACAGGAATCCCTACACACTAAAGTCTCCCTTAATCCAGCGGCTCATTTGGATTTACTTTAAGCTTCTCCTGGTATAAGGGTTCCCTTTGACAGCTTGCCCAAGACTCTCTTTCCTCCCTGAATAGCTCTGAATGTTTCAGGTGGCTGGCCATTCTAGTAGGGTCTCTCACCTTCTCTAGTAACTTTTAAATCAACTTTTGCCTATGGGTCCTTTAGCTGGTGAACAGAGCTCATAACAAAATGAAGTAACTCTAGGTGGTCTGTGTTTAACAAAATCCAATATGCAAACATGCCAGTTTGTAAGACTAATTAAGGGTTGATTATTTACCTTGAGAAAGGATTTTTGTCTTACAAATGACAATCCCTCAAGTCATTTAAGTGTTTGTGGAGAAAGTGGATAGGGGTTCAGAGAGGGAAAGAAACTTTAGGCTAAAACCTGACGGACTGACTGTCAATTGAAGATCAATCTGAAATGAAGATAAAGCATCTCTGAAAGTATAATGTTAGTCAATTGGAAAATGGGATTTGAACTGCAAAATTCAATTTACATGTGACTTTTCAGGAATACATCGATTGTCTAGCCAGAGGCATATCTGGAGTTTCATTTTCTGTTTCCACTGTAATACCACCTTCATTTGGGACATTTAGTTCACTCTATACCTAATGAATTATAGAATGTTTGAGCTAGAAGGAACTTCAGAGATCGAGTCCAACCAATCCCCTCATTTTACAGGGGAGAAAACTGAGGCTCATAGTGGGGAAGGGACTTATGAAAAGGGTCCCTTGGAGTTACTAGTGAAAGTGGGGAGGAGACCACATTTGGAGGATTCTTAACGTCACAATTTAGAAAGGACATTGACAAGCTGGATCCTGTCCCAATGAAGGTGACCAGGCTATATCCTGTTCTTCCTGCTCCATTTCAAGGAACCCAGGGATCTGCTGAGGGTCTTCCATATTGCATGCTGTGGCTTCCTGGGTTGAGGAGCCACGAAAGGCCTTGGCCAAAAGGTTCACAGTCATGGAGGGGGCCAGAGGTATCGAATTGCTCATGCCATTGCATCATGCCAAGGATCAGTTACCAGAGATATGATAGGCTAAGCCAAGGGGCCAGAGATAGGAGGCAAGGAAACACAGGGTCAGCCAAGATGAACAAAATCGAAAAAGCAAATGAAGAGAGATGCGTTAGGATGTCTCACGGAAGAGTACAGAAATGGGACAACAGAGGGAGATAGAATCCCACAAAGAGTTCAGCTCATCTTCTTTTGGGCATGGGTGGGATTTTATGCTTTGGTCCCAGCCCCCCCTCTAACTTTCCCTAAATTAACTGCAGTAGGACAATTCCTTACTACTCCCAGGAAACTTCTGTTTGGGGTAAGGAAATAGCCGTCTCTAAGAAGTGATGGACAGGATGACAGTGGGCCTAGAGAGGTTTGGTTCAAGGATGAAAGGGTTTGAGGAGAGGAGCTAGGGCGACAGCATAGATATGTTCAGGAATCTTAAAGACTGTCCTGTGGAAGAGGGTTGAGGTTTGTTATGTCTTGTCAAAGACGGCAGAAGTAGCAGCAATGGGGAGGTAATGAGGAGAGGCAGAGTTAGGCTTGATGTTAAAAATAAAACCACAGGACCTTCCTAATATTTATAACTATTCTCAGATGTAATAAAGGGGTCCCTTGGAGAGAGCAGGCTTTGAGAGTTTCTTGAACATCATGATTTTCTGTCAAAAGAATCAATTTCCAAGTTAATGGATTCCATGGCCATGGGGAGCCAAGGAAGAACTCTCATGTTTGTTTTGGGGTTGTCAAGACAGAAAGATCTGGCTTGCCTTTTCTCATGAGAGAAGTGGAGGGGTATGGGGGCAGGATGTTGCATATTTTGTACACAGCTATGTCGCACAGTGTGTAGAGTGCTGGGCCTGCAATCAGGAAAACCTGAGTTCAAATCCAGCCTTAGACACTAACTACAAGTATGACCCTGGGCAAGTCACTTTACCATGTTTGCCTCAGTCTCTTCATCTGTAAAATGAGCTGGAGAAAGAAATGGCAAACCACTCCAAATGGGGTCACAAAGAATCTGATGTGATTGAAGTAGCTGAACAATAATAACAAATGTAATGAGTTCCCTGTCACTGGAGGGCTTCAGCTGAGAGATAGCCTGCTTTACTAGTTGATTGAGTGGTAGAATTAGAATCAGGGAAACCTCGGTTCAAATTCCATTGACTCCAAATTCCGTCTTTTGACTCTTACTCTGCAACCATGAGCTGGTTGCTTCATTTCTTTGTATCTTAGTTTCCTTATTTGTAAGATGAGGCTAATGATATTTGTAATACCTATCTGACAGGCTTATTATGTGGACCAAATGAGATAATATACATAAAACAGCTGCGTAACTTAAAAAAGAAGTATGTAAATGTCACTCCCTTATTATTTCAATGTCTCCCACTGTCCCTCTTCCCCCACCATAAAATGTAAGCTTTGTGAGGACAAGGGCTATTTCATTTTTGTCTCTGTATCCCCTGTGCTTAGCACACTGCCCTGTGATAAATGCCTGCTAAATGATTGCGTCTGGTGAGCCACCACTTGCACAGGGATGTTATTAGGTGGCATTCCTGCTTTGGATAGGGTTGGGATGAGATGGCCTTGAAAGTCTTTTCTAGCTCTGAGATTCTGCTGTCATTGAAGTCATCAGGGCACCTCGTACAGGATCTTGCACATAGTCTGGAGCTAAGTACGTGTTTGTTGATTTAGTGAATGAATGGAGCTCACCTTGGATAATGCTACCTTGCCAAGTCTAAGACTTCCAGACCCTAGTCTTTGGGAAGGCAATAAAGGTATAGCCTTGGAGTCACCATATGGGAAAGGCAGGGTGGTACCATGGACAGAGCCCTGGATTTAGAGTCAGAGAACATGCATTCAAATGTGCCCTATACTAATTGTATGGCCATGGGCAAATGACTTCTCCTTCCTAGGAGTGGGGCTAGATCAGTGGCACCCACTCCGTCAGCACTACATTGCCGTATACAATGCTTCTGAATGGGCCTGAACCACATTCAGATGTCAAAGGGAAATATTTAACAAAATAAATAAAAATGCTATAGAAGATAGAGAATGGTAATATGTGGTTTTCTAAGTCAAGATACCAACTGTGGGGATCCTTATGTCCAGGTTAGTGGCTCCAATTCTATTTGAGTTTGAAACCATTTGAAGACTAGATAATCTCTAAATCTATGATTTTCTGAACCAGTGGCCAAGAGACTAAAGTGACTGGGAGGCCTGCCATGAGGGAGGTGGCATAGTTCCAAGCTGTCTCAGGTCCATGAACCTCTCATCAGAGGGGCCACAGTGCAGCCCCACACCAGTAACCTTGAAGTCCTTGATATTTTGAATCACTTGGCTAGAGTAAATAAAGGATTCTGGGGATTGTGTCCAAGGCTTTCATCTGTACAGAAATGAGAAAGAATTTTTACAGCCCTCCCCTCACCCCCCCCTGCCAAGCCATGACCCAAAAGAAGGTTCTAGAATGGTGTGTACTGCATGATAGATAATACCTCTGTCCTTGGGGAGAGAGGCATGGGGCAGCTTGAATGCTCTGAGAGTTTGTAGCCGTTTTGTCTCTTAGGGAACTTCACCGTAGTCAAAGGTTAGCACAATTTCTGATGAGCTTCAAGATGTCTGTCGTGATTATTTGTTCAACAAGCATCTCTTAAGTGCTTATGTGCCAAGCCTTATGCTCGGTGTTAGAGATTCAGAGACAAAAGTAGAATCCCCCCTGCCTTCAAGTAGATTACATTCTAGTGGGGGAGTCCAACCTGTTTACAGATGAGTAACTACAGAGCTAGTGGACAGTGGAGCACAGACAATTGGAGAAGTCAGGGAGTCCTAGCAGTGCTAATCCCAAGAGCCTTTTCTCTGTCTCAAGAGGTAGTGTGTTCTTTATTCCTCTAGGCCTAAATTCATAAGATCATGACATTCAGACTTTGAAGGGGCCTTTGAGGTTATCTCACCCAACCCATTTTACAGAAGGTTCCAGAAGGGGAGGAAATGACATGCTCAAGGTTGCACAGTAATCAGTGGCAGAGCTGTGAGTACTCAGGTCCTCACACTGCACATCTAGGGCCTGTTTCATTTCGTAATAGTCATCCACAGTCATTTTATTTTTGAAGAGGAGAAGAAAAAAACCCCTCTACTGTTTACTTTTCCTTAAGTTTGTTTTGCTTCTTGAATGATTTCCCGGAGAGCTTCATTTGCACTTCAGGAGGTGTTTGGAAGTAAGGCTCTTGAAGCTGAGGCTAGGAGTTACACTTTCTAGCTCTGAGATGGGCTCTCACTCCCAGTGGCTGCTCTGCTCCTCAACTGCTACAGATGGAGCCTTCCCTCACAGATGCTTCATCTTGGGGAATTGGTGTCTTGTTAATGCACTGAGATCATCAACATGTTGAAATGGGAATCTGAGTGCATTCTGAAGTAATAACGGGGCAAAGCTTCCCCCTCACTGTTTTTCTTTGTTCAGCTTTTAGCTGGTATCCCCTCTGTCTGTAAGGGGTTCTGGGAATGGCATTTTGGGGAAGCATCACATCAATAGAGCATATTGTTTATTACTAATGTCCCTTTGAAGAAATGGATTTTTTTGGCTGTTTTTACATCACCTCCATTTCCTCCTGTATCTCTTCCCCTCCCCTTCCCAGAAAGCAGTCCCTTACAGCGTAAAATATAAAGGAGAGGAAAAAAATCAACAAAATGAATTGGCACACTAAAACAGTCTGATGTTTTATGCAGTGTCGCATACGATGCCTCCCCCCCCACCCCAGAACTGGGAAACGTGTGCTCTGCCATGTCTTCTTTGGGGCCAGGCTTGGTCACTATCACTTCATAGCCTTCATTTTCCATTGTCCTAGTCATTGGGGAGACAGCTAGGGGGCGCTGTGGTGGATAGACCTTTAGGTCTGAGTCAGGAAGACTCCTCTTCTTGGGTTCAAATGCATCCTCAGACACTTATTAGTTGTGTGACCCTGGGCAAGTCACTTCACTCTGTCTCAGTTTCCTCATACATAAAATGGGCTGGAGAAGGAAATGGCAAACCACTCCGGTATCTCTGCCAAGAAAACCCCACATGCGGTCAGGAAGAGTTGGACAGGACTGAAAATGACTGAATGACAACAATCGTCATCAAGTGGGTTGTTTTCTCCTGGTTCTACTTACTTCACTTTGCATCAGTTTATGTTAAGGGGCCTTTTCTCAGTCATTCTCCGTGCCTCTGAGGTCTTAGGCACTGTTGATCATTCCCTCCTCCTTATACTCTTGTCTAGGTTATCAGAATCCCACTCTTTCTTGGTTCTCTTCCTACCACTCTGACCACTCCTTCTAAGTCTCTCTTGGTGGATCCTCATCCGGACCGTGCTGTCTAGCCATAGGTGTCCCTCAAGGTTCTGTCCTGGACCATCTTCTCCCTCTATGCTACTTCACTTGGTGATCTCATCAGCTCCCAGCGATTTTAATTCCCATCTCTGTGCTGATGATTCTCAAATCTACCTTTCCTTCCTCATTCTCTCTGCTGACCTCCAATCTTGCATCTCCAACGGATTTTCAAGCATCTCAAACTGGATATAAAGTATGCATCTTAACCTCAACTTGTCCAAAGTGGGAACTCATTATCTCTCCCTAGACCCTCCCCCTCTCCTACCTTTCCTGTTTCTGTGGAGGGCCACACTATCCTCTCAGTGCATCAGGTTCACGACCTACATGTCAGTCTTGACTGCTCACTCTCTTTCACGCTCCCCATCCAAGCTGTTGCCAAGGCTTGTCAATTTCATCTTTATGACATCTCTCCAATATGTCTCCTTTCTCTCCTCTGCCCCTGCCGCCACTCTGGTGCAGGCCCTCATCATTTCGTGCCTATATTATTGTAATTGCCTAATCATGGATCCACTTGCCGTAAGTATGTCTCCACTCTAATGCATCCTCTATTCAGCCACTAGAATAATTTTCCTAAAATGTAGGTCCAGTCATGTCACACAATGCACATGCACGAACACACACACACACACACACACACACACACACACACACACACACACACACACACGGAGCTCCAGTGGCTCTCTGTTGCCTCTTGCATAAAATTAAAAAAAAATTCTTTTCACATGGCCCCTGTGGGGTTAAAGGCCAAGTCACTTACTGTGTGCTTTACAATTATTATCTCATGTGATCCCTACAGCAACCTACCTGAGAGGTAGGTGTTGTGATTAGCCCCATTTAACAGATGAGGAAACTGAGACAAACAGGGTTAAGTGACTTGTTCAGGGTCACACAGCTAGTGAGTGGCTGAGCCTGGATTTAAACTCAGGCTTTCCTGACTCCAGGCCAGTTGCTTCAATCCTTAGTCTTTGACACACTCTCCCCGGTGAAGTTATTTTGTAAATGGTCTGTATGTGCAGGGTGCACCAAAAACCTTAGTGTAACTTCAAGCTGCTCAATGACTTTGGGGACTCGCTGTATTTTGTATATACTTAGGTGTGAACATGTTTTCATAATTTACTAAGGGCAGAGATGGCTTTATGTTTGCCTTTGGATTCCCAGCTAAGGAGCCCCTGGTTCTTATAATCTCGTCTAAAAAGTCAGAATAAGCATGGATTCTCTGTCACCACTGAGAGATCTTTCCTTCTTCTAGATTTTTGAGAGAGAGGATGAGAATGAATGCATATTCTCTTGGTTTATTTCACTTACTGTGACCTAATCAAGAATAGTATAAATTTGTACTGTGTACTGACACAGTAATGACACTTAATCCATCGGTCTCAGCCTCTGTTCTTTATTCCCATCCTGGCCTGTACCTTGCTGGACAGTTCCCCTCAATATTGGTTAGGGAGCAGTAAATAACTTTGCGTCATGTTGTCCTTATTGTGTTAGACTGTCACCCAACCCTTGAGTGAACGCTGGATTCCTGGGAGTTTTGATGTGAAAGCTGTTGTGCAAGCTTGGGCCAGCCTTCCTCTGATACACTGGCATGTTACAGCCTGTGATCTTCCCACACTAAGAGGTCATTTTCAAAAAGTATCATGGCTAGGGAAGATTTAGTTCTTTCTGGTCATATGTTATTTGACAAATCAGTAGCCCCCAGAAACCCCTGGGAAAGAAGGTAGTTTTCTCCTTTGTAAAGCAAGACTAATAGTGACCTTCCCCCCCCCCCACCGAGATGAAGTAACCTAGACCCAGGGTCCTGTGGAAAGACAACCATAGCATAAGGATGGAGAAGTCTTAGCCTTCAAGTTGCCAATCTTATGGGAGTGTGGTAGCCTTCAGCCTAGGTCTCACCCCACTCCATCCTCCCCCAACCAACCATCTAAGTAGTTTTAGTAGCAAGATGGTACAGTGAATAGGGCACTGGACCTAAGGAAACATCATTATGGAGCACCCACCTCATCTGACCAATAACCATGTGCCCATCTTAGAAGGCAATAAAATGGTTTCAATGCACTAAAAATGGTTTTGCTCCCCATTGTGGTTTCAAACTTTCATTCGTACCTTTACAATCCTAATCAGCTCTGTCATCTCAAACAAAAGGTCCTGGAAATAACAGACTTTGAATTAACCAGGCCCAAATCAGAGTCAGTGGGGCTGGGCATTGAGATGGGCTTGGAATTTTTATCACTTGGAACCTGCGTGTATCAGATTTAAGGATCGTGGGTCCAGAACTGGACGAGAGCCCAGAAGGGGCCTAGGAAAGTGCCCACTCCAATGTCCTCATTTTTATAGAGAAGGAAACTGAGGACTTGCTGAAAGTGCCGCAGATGGTAAGTTGCTAAGCCAGGATCTAAACCGAGCTCACTTTGTACCACAAAGTATGCTTCTTTTTGGAGGTAGTGGTGGGGTTGGAGACATTTGAGAATCTGCTCAAATCATCCATATTATAGCTGTTTGTATCTGTTATGGCTCCTGGCAGGTGGGGATGATGTCTTACTTATCAGCATATTTCCCATGGTACCTAGCACAGGGTTCAATGCTCAACAGACATGAAAGAAGATGCAGAATACAATTGGGTATTGTCAAGAAGTGCACGCTACCCACTGCATCTAATCCTGGCTCACTTGGCAAAGCCACAGATTATCCTGTGGTATAGTGGAACGGGCACTGGTTTGGGAGTCAGGGAACCCAGCTTCACAGACCACATTTGCTGCTAAGTGCCTGTTGCTTTGCATTCTCAGGCCTTGGTTTCCCCCTCTGTAAAATGATGAGGTTGGATTAGCTCAGGGGTGGGCACCTGTGGCCTCGAGGCCACCTGGTACCTAGATGCCAAGCAGTGCCAAGTGCACTTTCCAACCCTGTGTCTTCTTCAGTTTTTCCTTCTTCTGGAGAAGTTAAGGCACATCTGATCAGAGGGAATCAGTTAAAGGCAAGCCATTTCCCCCAGCTGCTTCCAGAGTTTTTACCTGAGCTCAAGAAAATGCTTTTGTCCAAACAGCAAACCTTCCTGGTAGTACAGGTTTGCTGGGCTACTGAAACACCAGCACATGAATCCTGCCATCCAAGCAAAAAGAAGTAGAGACCAGATCAGGGGAGATCAGAAAAGCTTTCACCTTGTTCAAAGTTCGCTGCTGCCTCCAACTTGCAAAATGTTACCATTAACCTGAGAATTAATGGAAATTTTCCGTTCCCTCCCCTCCTTCTGAGCTAAAATGAACACTTGAACAGTGTAAATAAAAAGATGTCATGCAGCACAATGTCACAAATGGTGATCAGCGGCCTTGCAAGGCCTTCTGATTACCAAGTCGCTCGCAGCTGGAAGCCAATGAGTCTCTTTCACACTGTAAATAACCTCCCAGCCCACTCCTAATTAAACTGGAACTGCACTTTCTCCTGGGCATGAAATATATGAACCAATTAAGGAAATATCATTTCTTTCCTGAAAGGGCTGTGTGGTCCCTCCCCCCTCCCTTTTTTCTTAAACTAGAATTCTCAGCCAAGTGCTCTTGGGTAGCCATAACGAGACATTTCTGCTTTAAGCAAATTGTGCACCTGTAACCTGCAGAAATATAGCCGTAGCCCTTGAAAAATGACTTCGGCGTTGCACAGTGCCAGGAAAATTTATCTTTGAGATGATTTTATTGCATGGTTACCCTAGGCAATTAAATCAATAAATCTTAACTGTCAGAAAGGTTGGCTTCACGCCAGAAATAAATGAAATGCACAGAATCA
Organism: Phascolarctos cinereus; assembly: GCF_003287225.1. Taxonomy (NCBI): domain Eukaryota; kingdom Metazoa; phylum Chordata; class Mammalia; order Diprotodontia; family Phascolarctidae; genus Phascolarctos; species Phascolarctos cinereus. The sequence goes on from NW_027556291.1 coordinate 31,109,230, forward strand.
GTAAATAAAAGGGTCCTGACAACTCATTCCAGAAATTATTTAGCAGTTGGGGTTGTGAGGTTTTTTTTTTCTTTTCCATGTCTTGCCTGTTCGGGGGCGTTTATTGACAACCTTTCTGAGGAATGATTATACTAAAAACACAATAGATCTAATAAAAAGAAAAGAGTTTTCAGGGCAGTAGGTAAATTACCATCCTTGAAAAGGGCCTTCTCTAATTAGGGCAACCCATCTGCAGAGGTGAGAGGAGAGGGGTGTGTGTGTGTATGTGTGTGTGTATAATTATGTGTGTTGGGGTGGGAGAGGGGGTCAGCTCAGCCAGACCTGGTTCAGTTTTACCCATTGGTTCGATTCTTCCTGGGGGAGGGGCCCCATTTCTCAGGGTGCACCTCAGTGCTAATGAGAAGTACCAAGAGATTCTGGATCAGGTTCAGGGGACCTTGGATTTAGAGCTGAAGATCTTTGGGATTGTCCAGTTCAAACTCCTCATTTTACAGATGAGGGAGCCAAGGCGCCAAGAGGCGAAGAACCTAATCAAGATTGTATAGTTTGGGAGTGGCAGGCTTGGGATTTGAACCTAGATCCTCTGACTCCACATGCTCTTTCTACCACACAGGCTGAGATACAGTCCCCCACCAGAGAAGAAACACTTGACACTCAGCCTTGTGAAGTTTCTCTTGATGGCTCAGCCAGTCCGAATCACTCAGTTAGTACGCATTTATTAAATACCTACCATGTGTCAAGAACTGTGCTAAGTGTTGGGGATTAAGAAAAAGGCAAAAGACAGGCCCTGCTCTCAGTGGGTGCATAGTCTAATGGATTTAGGCAAGCCAGTGTTTGCCTGGTGTGGGCTAAAAGGAAATATCTTGAAACCTCAAAAGGCTGTTGCTTGTCCAGTTTCCTGAGCCAAACTCTGCCCTCAGTTCCTGAGGTCTAAGGTGCAGGAATTCCTCAGAGAAATAAGGCTTTTCCTCTAGTCTAGGATCTAATTAGATCTCCTCTTTAGATCATGTTTTGTAGGCTGGTATTCAACAATTCCTCTTGGTCTGCTTTAGATAATAGAAAAATTATGGGAGGAGGACTGGCAAGGTCAGGGTGAAAGGGCAGTTCCTGGCCAGTAGATTCATGTTACATAATCCTCTGCAGTGAGGGTAGTTGGAGGGTCAAGGCTATTGTCTGAGAAATTGTAGCCAAAAAGGACCCTTGCTTGTGCCAAAAGGGCCCCCTTGGTCAGAATTGTTTGAATAATGGCCTCAGGGCTCTGCATCCAGAGAGGGAAGTTTGGTCGTGTGTTCAGGGTTGGTTAGGGTTTAAATGTGGATCTTTGCTTAAATAGCAGTTACTTTTGCTATTTAAAGAGTATCTGTGTGGTGGGGATGTATAGCTTCCAATACACACACACACACACACACACACACACACACACACACACACACACACACACACACACACACACACCCCCGGTAATCTTGGATTTAGGATATATCCAGCTCTATGTTAAAGGTATGGCAGATGTAGCCATGATCATGGGCTGTGCTGGGAGAATCCATCAGAGCTTTGAAACTCTATGCAGAAGTTTTTTTTTTTTAATTTCTTAACTGAAAGAAGTTGAAAATTTCCCCCAGCATGGGGTGAAGGAAGTAAACACATAGGAAAGCTATTAGGATTCAGCTGTATGGCCCCAAGGTCTTGCCTCTGTGGGGATGGGCTGAGGAAGTGCAGCCTAGAAAGTACTAACCCTGGCACCTGAGACCTGCATCAGGAAAGGGTCATGCTGTATCTAGATCAGGCACTAAGGATGCTGATAGAGAGCTTAGAGATTCCTGTGCCCTAGCCCAGGTTTTAACCTCTAGCCAGGAGGTGTGCTGGAGCCAGCTCTTACCAGCTCACAAGAGTTGATTGGTAAATTTCAGTGTGAGCATTTATACCTTGGAAATCAGCAAAGGCTTTTATTTATTATTTTGTTGATTGCCTAGACCAGAGGTGTCAAACATGTGCCCTGGCACCTTCCCTGGCCCACGACACTCCTAAGCAGGGTCTGAACCATATTAAAATGTAATTGGGAAATATTTAACAAAATAAGTACAAATACAGTGAAACATCAATAATACTAATATGTCATTTGCTGAATCAATATCCAGCCTTCAGGGATCCATATGTATGGGTTAGATGACCCCATTTCTCTTTGAGTTTGACACCACTGTTCTTGACTTAAAGGAAGTGATGGACAAAATGGTAATAATGCTGATTAAAAGGAGAAGGGTGTCCTGTGTGTCTTCACTCCCCTTGCCCCCAAGGCAGTTGTTAAACATTTGTCAGCTGTCTCCTTCCTGGCCTCCTTCTAACTACCTTTGCTGTCATTCTCTCGTGAGCAGAGTTGGGTTCCCCAAAGATCATGGGATTGGGAGTAGAGCATGATTGATGTAGAGCTGGAAAGGACCTCAAAAGTTATCTAGACCAACATTTTCGTTTTGCAGAGGAGGAAAATAAGGCCCAGAGAGGGTCAGTAACCTGCCCAAGGTCCCTGTTGCCATCCTCAGCCTGATGACCCTCGTATAGCCTCGTGAAGGGCACTTTGAAGTCACTCATGAGTCCAAGCTGAAGAAGGGAAACAGTTTGTGAAGGTGGAATAGGGAGATTTGATAGCGCTGATGGCAGTGGCGAGTACTGGACAAGCTTGGATGAAGTAGAGGAACTGAAAAGGAGTCACCTGCAGCCCAGGGCAAAAGGAGAGGCCTTCGTGGAAGCAGAAAGTGAAACATGAGGGTTGCAAGTTGAACATGCAAGGAGGCTCAAATAGCTGTGAAGGCTTAAAGAAAAAAGCAATACCTTTCTGTTTGTTTCTGCAGTTGTTTTCAGTTGTGTCTCACTCTTCGTGACCCCATTTGGGGTTTTCTTAGCAAAGATACTGGAGTGGTTTGCCATTTCCTTCTCTACCTCATTTGACAGATGAAGAAACTGAGACAAAGAGGATGAAGTGACTTGCCCAGGGTCACATAGCTGAATTCAAGTCTTCCTGACTCCAGGACTCTATCTGCTGTACCACCTAGTTGCTCCTCCATGGCTGGACCATAAATCCCAGGGAGCAGGGAATATGTCTCCCTCTCTCAGTCATTCAAAAGACATTTATTAAGCACCTACTATGTGTGGGGCACTGTGTTAAGTCCTGGAAATACAAAAAGGAAAAAGACAGCCCTTGCCCTCAAATTGCTCACAATCTAATGGGGGAGATGCCATGCAAACAAATGTGTTCAATCAAGCTCTATACAGGATAAATAGGAGATAATTAACAGAGGGAAAACACTGGAAATAGGAGGGAGGGGTTGGGGGAGGCTTCCCATAGGAAGTGGAGTTTTGGATGAGACTTGAAGGAACGCAGGAACCAGAGATGAAGAGGGGAGGCGACAGGCGGTAAGAATGCTGGGAGCTTCTCTCCATCTTGGCAATCTGTTGGGAGTGACAGGGAGCCACCTTGGCCTATGCTGCCTGCTGTTGCCTGTGCTCAACATAGTCTCCTGTCCTAAGTCCTGGAGCCTCTCTGCTCCCCCACTCCCCGTTCTTGCCTAAGAGGCTTTTCCTGACCCTCCCTGCTGTTAATGCCCTCCCTCTCCCCCCCAAAGTAGGTATGTTTTGTGTTCCTGTTATTTTCCTCCAGAGCCTCTGAGTTCTTTGGGGGAAGGGACGACTTTGTTTCTGTTGTTGCCTTCTCAGGACTGGGCTAGCCTAACCTGATACCTGGCACATAGCAGGTGCATAATAACTGTTTGGCGAATTGAATTGAGTGGGGAAAACATGGTAAGCCTCCACGCAGGGGGAATGGCTTTGTAGCAGCCCAGCATTCTTTGCCTCCTTGGGAACTGCTCTGCCAGAATCCCATTAGGAGTGGAATGTGGCTTTTTTTTTTTTTGCAAGGACTCTGCAGCCTGTCTGGAAAGCCTCTAAAGGTCACTCTTGCCAGCTGTTTGACCTTTCCCGAAGCTTGATATGGTGAGGACACCATGTATTCCTTATCCACAAATGCAAAGTGGAGGAGATGGCCTTGGGAGAGGCCCTGAGTTCAGCCAGAAATGTCAGATGAAGATGCAGCTAATTCAGAGAATATATTAATTTTTCTGGCACAGAGATCCACTTGCCTCTTCTCCCTAAAAACCCCCTCAGCCCATTATGATAAAACCATCCATGCTTCTGTGTGCTTCCAGTGCCCACCAACTGCCACACTGCATTACATAGGGTGATGAAGGGAAAGGGGGATGGGGCCTAATATCATTCCCTTCCTGCCAGACCATAATAACACTTGAAGCAAGAGGAGGGGGCGAGAGGGGGAAACCATGTCCTCTTGTTTTCAGATAGAGTCCCATGTCTGAGCTTCAGTGAATGCAAATCTCTTTGGCTAATTCTTGCTGGCAGGTTCCCAGGGCAGTAATTCCCCATCCATGCATTGTGAGTACCAAGGTGGTTATTTTCCAATTAGTGGCTTTGAAGCATTGTTATTGAATTTTGGCTTGATCGATGGCAGGCACACAGTTTCTCATAACTAAGTGCAAATTTTCCGGTGACAGCAGCAAGATTTCAAAATAATAATCTGCATTTCTTTAGTAACTTTCATCTGACTGCTGGGTTTAACACATTAATTATGCTCCACTAAGCATTGGAATAACCTGGATGAGTAAACTGAGGCAGTAACAGTGAATTGTCCAGGAAGGGCCTTGTGACCAGATTTCAGTTTGGTCCAATTCAATCCAGTGTTCTTGAATTCAACAATTCAATAAGTGATTGTTGTTTTATGGGGTGCTGCACCTATGCAACCTAACCCGTGTGCTGGAGAAAGTACCAGGTTTAGTTAAGACGCAGTTCTTACCCTAATGGAATTCACAGACTGGGGGGGATAGGACATGCACAAATATCCCAAATACAGTATCATACAGGATTTTGTGTGCATCAGAAAGGTGCCCCCAAAGTGCTTTGGGAAGCCCAGTGAGGAAAGGCAATTTTATCACATGGGAAAACTTCAGAGATGAGTTGGCATTTGAGTTGTGTTATTGGAATTTGTAAGAATTAAATAGTTCAAGAGTGAAGTGTTTCCTTGTGTCTTTTTTAGGGCCAAGATTGGTCATTACAGTTATTTAGAATTCACCATCTTTTTGCTTACATTATAGTAGTCCTTGTGTACACTATTCCTTTGGTTCTGCCTGCTCCACTCTGCATCCATTCATTCACATCTTCCCATCTTTCTCTGAGTTCTTTATATTAGTTATTTCTTACCAGTGTGCAATAACATTCCATTATACTCATATACCACAACGGGTACAGCTATTCCCCAACTGATAGGATACCTACTGTTTCTAATTTTCTGCTATCGCATATGAGCTCATATGACCCCCTTTGGGTATATGTCTTAACTACTTCAGAGGCTTTTCGTACAACATAATTCTTAACTGTTTTCCAGAATGGTTGGATCAGTTCATAGGTCCTTCAACAGTATATTAGGGTAGATCTCTTCCCACAGTTCCTTCCACATTGACTATTTTGTTTTGAGAACTTTGCCAGTGTTGGTGGCTGTATGATAAAATCTGGGCAGCTCGGTGGCGCTGCAGTAGATGTAGTGAACTCTTCTTCTTGAGTTCAAATCTGGCCTCGGACACTTACTAGCTGTGTGACCCCAGACAAGTCACTTCATCCTCTTTGCTTCAATTTTCTTAACTGTAAAATTAGCTGGAGAAGGAAATGGTAAATCACTTCAGTGTTTTTGCTAAGAAAACCCCAAATGGGGTCATGGAGAGTCAGACATGACTGAAAACTAAAACAAAGACCTTCAAGGCTTAACCCAGCTGTTACTTCTCCATGAAACTTTCCATGATGCCCATCCTCAGCTGACTGTGTTCTCTCTAGCTGTCTTTCCCATCAAATTTGCCTACACCACTCTATCTGGATCTCTCCTTTGTCTGGCATACACTTATTTTTGTATCTTGTCACCCTACTCTCCTCCACTGGTAGAATAGAAGGAATTCCTTAAGGGCAAGAATGGGCTCACTTTTTATGTTTGCATCTCTAGCATCTGGCACCTAGAGTACACCATTCTGGACTTGGAATCAGACTTACTTGCATTTATTTCAGTGTCACCAGAGACACTAGCTGGGCAACCCTCAGTAAGTCACTTACTCTCTCTTAGCCTTGGTTTCCTCATCCATAAAATGGGGACAATAATGACTAATACTTTACAGGGATTTTTGTCCCAAATGAACCAATGAATGTGCTTTTCAAATCTTTAAGTGCTATATAAATGTCAGTTTTTATTATCATCCTATTTTATTGTTTATAATAGGTCCGATTTGGAGGATAAACACAAGATCAAATTTACTTCCTTGCATTAATGTCTCTAATTCAATCTGTTTATCAACCTTCCCTTGTGCATTTGGGTGTGGCCATCTGAGTCTAGTGCCTTTATTGCTGTCTCTTTCTTATCACCTGGCTTGTGAATTGTCTTCTCTTTTGATATTTTTCTTCCATCGTAAATGGCCTGGTAGATATTTGTGAGCAGTTTTTCCCTTGTCTGTCTTCATTTCAGTTTAGCGTATTCTCAATCAGATTTACAAGCCTTTGGGAAAATACATATACATACATATATGTGTATATTTCATACACACATACACATTGTTTTTACCAGCTCTCATTCATTCGATGCACTCCATCTCTGGCCAAGAGCCCATCATTCTTATAACTGTTCCTGCTCCACTAATCCCATTCCCAAACACTCTTGTTACCAGCTATTTGTTCACTCCCTAAGTCTACCTTTCTGCTCTGAACTTCCCTCCTTCATGTGATAGCAATATTGAAAACCCAGTTGTAAGCCCTAAGATCATGTTTCTTGTCTAGAACTCCATAATCGCCCTTCTGGAGACCAACATGAATTTTATGTACACTGACCTGTCACTTGGCCCAATCTTGTAGCTTCCTTAAATTTTCCTTGGCTATCTAGGCTCTCTTATTCTTGTTGCTAGCTCTTGGGGCTGACTGTGGGGCCAAACTAATAAGATTTGTTTGATAGCACAAATGAGGATCACTCACTGGGAGTTCCTGAATGAAGTTTTTCTTAATAGCAAGTTTTTCAGTCATTGATGTAGAGAGGAGAGTTGAAGTCATGGCAAACATTTGTCAAGGGAGAGAGTGAGAGAAGAGGACAAAGAATAGAGAGGAGATCCATGGAACAAAATCAGGGCCCACTTTGTGTGCCAAGGGCTGGCAAAAGGGGGCCCGGGTGGTGTACTTTCCTGCTGCTGTGATTTTCATATGCATTTCCCCATTGCCACTGGTTCAGACCTAACTTAGGGACATTCTTGTCTTGTCATCATCGTCTTGTCGAGGTTTTCTGCCCAAATGTCATAGAAGTGTCTCAAACTCAACCTGTCCACAAGGGAACTCATCATTCCCACCAACTCCTCTTCCTAACTGCTCACTTTCTGCTGAAGGCATCACCATCCCTTTGGTCACCCAGAATCACCATTGTATTTTTAAAGGGTGTCTTTAATGCTTTATTGATATTTCTTAAAAAAAACAAAACATTGTTGTACCTTCCCAAGAACTCTTCCGCTCTCCCTCAATAGAATTCTCTTGTGATAAAATGCAGTTAAGACAAAACAAACAAAAAACATCTGTCCTGCCTGACAATGAAGGATGTATTACACACCTATAATTTTCTCACCTTTCTGTATGTTTTTCCTGTCGATCCTCAGAATTGGTCACTGCTTTGATGAGAGTTCTCAGAGTGACAAATGGAATTGTTTTGCACTTGGGACCTCTAGGAGAAGACAGAGACCCTAGGACGCCCTGAGGACACTAATGGGGAGGATACTCACTCCTGCCCTCCACCCTCCACTTTAGGGTTTATTCTAGCCTACTGACCCATTTCATAGATGTAAGAGACCTCAATACATGAAGTGTGAAACAAAACGACCTGAGTCAGTGTTTACCTGTGTAAACGTGTGTGTGTGTGTGTATGTGTGTTTTAGTACAGTTTTAAGCTATTAAAGCTTAAATGATTTATGGAATATTTTACAGAGCCCAGCCAGAGCCTCAGTTGCAAACCCATGTACCTGTGAGCATAGCCCCATTTGTAAAGTGAACTGTGGGGTAAGCCACATTCTTCTCTCCCATTCTTGTTTTTTCTCCTTAGTTTCATCAACTCAGTACAATGCTCAAAAAGTCCTAAAGCATAGAATTTAAAGGAGAGGCAGCAGATAATATCTTGACTTTCCCCAGCAGTCACTGCTGGGAAGCAAGGAATACTGGTAGAACATAACTGATTACATCAGAGATGAATCATCTTTATTTTTCGGAAGGGAATAGCTGGGGAGATTTTCTTTTGTTCTCTGTCAAACTTTGCCCCCACCTCTCATTAAGATTTATAACATCCCCAGTCTCTCACCCTCTATGAGCTGTAAATAATATTTTTCAGTAAATCTCATTTGGATATATGAGTTATATTGGCTCCCTTTCCCCTTAATTAAGTATGGATGCTTGTTTGCCACGAAATCATCACTTATTTAGAATTTAGAGAGGCATTTGCTATTAAATATAGGAAATAAAATGAGTAAGAGAATATTACCAATTTAAGAAAAGCATATGTACCTAGCAAATAGCACTAATTTATTCCTTCCTTTAATTTGCCCTAACTTAAAGGAATCCTACCCACTTTAGGGCTGGCTTGGGTAGGTCACATGCTGGGAAGCTGCCTCTGAAGGGCCACCTCTTGTCTAGATTGCTGGCTCAAGGTCAGGCTTCCCTTCCCCCGTCTTTGCCAGCTTGGAGCTTAGGTCTGGACAGCCTGAGATGGGCGAAAATGTTCATTAAAGGCAGCCATAGTTTACTTTCTCTACTTCTACTCTCCCTGGTATTGGTATCAGGGCCATATTTGTCTTAGAAGGAGTTTAGTAAAATACCTTTAATCTCTACTTTTGCAAGTAATTTATGTACTATGGGGTTTAATTCTTCTTGGATTGTTGAACAAAATTTTCCTATAAGTTCATCTGGTATCTGCGGTTCCCCTCTGTTAAGAGTAAATTAACTTAAAATTATAAATTAAATTTACTCATTCAGTTTCTAATATTTGGGATGCTTAGGTTTGCTACTTCTGATTTGTTAATTTTTTTAAAGTATTCCTCTGTTTGATTTATTTTTAGTTTTGTAGGCATATAATTGATAATAATTTCTGACAGTTTTTTATATTCCCTCATTTTCAATTTTGCTTTTCTTTGCTTTTCAGAATTTCTGTTGTGTTTGCTTGGAGGTCTATTTATTTCCTAGATATCTTTTCTAGTTGCTCACTCAATTTACTTCTCTCTTCTTCCTCTTTTTTGTCAGTGAAAATTTTTAGAGATGCAAATTTTCCCATAGGGATTGCTTTGGCTACAGACCTCATGCTTTGGTATATTCCTTCATTTTTATAATTATTTTGAGATAGTTATCTCATGGGTTGAAATGAAACCATGAATGAATGAAAGTGCTCATATAAAAAGATCGTTCAAGATTCTTTGAAAGATACTGCAACAGAGGTAATTCAAGTCTCTCAACCTTTTTGAATTACACTGTCAAAGGCAGATATCAGGCTTTTCAAAGAATGAATTTTAACTGACTTCAGAATGCCACTTGGGACTCCTATTAGAGAAGTGATTCTCGAACTCGGAAAAAGAGCAGAATAAAAAGCATTATTGTCATGGCATCAACCTGGGGTGGTGACTAAGTGCAGAATGAAGTTAGATCAGGAAGAGGAATGGTACTGGAGTGGCCATGGACCATGTAGTCTGACTGAGTGCAATATTGACTTCCTTCTGAAATTTGGCAGCAGGAGGGGTGATTAGTGATCCTTGCCAAAGGCTTTGTTCATTCTTAAGTGAATCAAAATTTATCTTGGTATCCAGGTGACATGGGAGCCAAAGCCCAGCAGAATGGATGTTTCCTGAGGTCAGGGCCTGGTTTATTTTGGTATCTATCCATGGTACCTACCACAGTATGCTTGCCGAAGGGAAACTTAGTGATGCTTTTCCTTTATGAGAGAAGGGACTTGAGTAGAGACACTGGCCCGAGGAGCTCCTTGTCTTGCTCTGGTGATTACTTCTCAGGCTGCGCTTGAATCATATTGTTAGAACTGAAGGTGGGATATTTGAGACAATCAGGAGGAAGCATGGTGCAGTAGAAAGAATGCCAGGCATTGGGTCTCTGCTCCTACCTCTCATAGCTGCATGACCCTGGGCAAGTCACCTAAGAGCTCTAAGCCTTGCTTTTCTCATCAGTAGAATGGGAATCAGAATACTTGCAATACTTAGCTCTGAGGCCGAGATAATTAAGACTACTGCTGGAGACTGGTGCTAAGACAAGAGGGCAGTGTGCTAGTGTATATGAATGGGCATGGGGAGTGCGGCATGCTGTACAGCTATATATGAAATCTGAAAGTGTTTTATCTTAAAGATTTGGGATAGACCTACATGGCGAAATGGATAAAGTGCTTGCCTTGGAGTTAGGGAGACATGACTGACATACTTGCTGGGTTGCTCTTGTTCAGTCTTTTTTTCAGTCGTGTCTGACTCTCTGTGAGCCCATTCGGGGTTTCTTGGCAGAGATACTGGAGTGGTTTGCCATTTTCTTCTCCAGCTCATTTTAAAGATGAGGAAACTGAGGCAAACAGGGTAAAGTGACTTGCCCAGGGTCACACAGCTAGTCAGTTTTGAGGCCAGATTTGAATTCAGGAAGATGGGTCTTCCTGACCCTTGGCGTGGTACTCTATCTACTGCAGCACCACCTAGCTGCCCACTAGCTAGGTAATCTTGGGTAATTATTTAACCTCTCAGTGCTAAGGTAACTGAAACTAGTCTGCTTTGGTGGAGGACATTTCTACACCAAAGAGTTCACCAGGCCAATGAAATCCTGGGTCCTCCAAAACAAATAGTATTTACCTCACAGGGAGGTTGTAGGGCATCAGTGAGGTTTTTTAAAATCTGCTGAAATAATGCTCAATCTTTGCTTCAGACAGATACTGCTCATCATATTGAGAAACAATATTTTTATTCATTCCTAAGCTTTTTAGTGTTTTTAAGATAAATGAGTAGAATCTCTTGTCAAACACTTTTGGAGGGGCATCTACTGATATACTCACACAACTGTACTTGTTTTATGATCAATATCAGCTATTACATTTGTAAGTTTTCCTAGCATTGCCCTTCTTCTTAATGGACTGGGAAAAAAAAAACAACATCCCAACTTAGTGAAAACTTGAGAAGAATTATTTGCTTATGAAAAAGAAAGACTTGTTAAAGCCTTTTTGTAAATGCAAAAACAGGATTCTTCTTGTTATCTGGAAAACCGTTTCATTTCCTCTTATGTAGGGTTGTTGTTGGAAGGCCTCAGGTCCTATTTAGCTTCCCCCCTCCCCAAGTGTGTGTTTACTGGTAAATAAACTGAGGCCCAAAGAGGGAAAGGCTACCTGGGCCTGGAGCCCACAGGTCTTCTGATGCACAGGCCAAGACTTTTCCTACTGTATACACGTACCACATTTGGCCAGTGCTTGGACCAAACAACTGTCTGGTCTCTGGAGGAGGAGGGATTTACTATTTGAACCGCAACCATTTGGACAGCAGTTGGAAGTAAACAGCCACAGGAGCTGCCGTCCCCAGGACCAGCACTTACTCGGAGCTCAGTTTCTTGCCTGCTGCTATGACTCAGGCTGTTTTCTTGGCTGTCTGCCTAGATCACTGCTATCTGCCTGGGGAAACAGGCCCTCTGCTAGATCCTGAGTCCCAGAGAACCCTTTGGCTGTTCACTTTCAGGCCCTTTCCCACCTTTTCCCCTGCCCTCCCCCAAATAAAACAATGAACAAACTCTTCCAGTAAAGCATATGTTTATTTTTTGAAAAGAAAGCAAATTAAAATGTATTTGGAGAATCTTAGAGGAGCCCTTGAGATAATCAGAAACCCCCTGGAATGCTGCAAAAACTGGAATTAAAAACAACTGTAATGGAAAAGAATGCTCTGACCTCTGGTCTATACTGAGCATTTTTTTTTCAGGAGAGGTCTAGGCCTGTATAGCTCGATTTAGCAATTCCCATAGTTACACACATATCCACCACATACATACATATACTTTTCTACACTCCCCCAAATACTATCCTAAAAGAGAGTGTGGGAAGGTGGAAGAGAGGGACATGAGCCGATATGATTCTGACGATATGCACACAGGCAGCTGTCAGCTGGGCTGTTTTCCCCTTAGGTAGACTCTAGAGCTTTTGAAATCAGTAGACCTCTGGTTAATCTGTATTGTAAAGGGAACTGGGACCCATGTAAATGTAAAAGGATTATACTAGAAATTAGGATGGGCAACATATCGTGCTGCATAATCCTCTAGAAACTAGCCCAGATTTGTATTATGGACAGGGTTTAGAAATTTGACTTGATCCTACAGAAACAAAATCCCTACCATCTGTGTCCCATTGAAATGCAGCAAAACCATTTTTAGCACCCATTCCTGAGACTTCCAATTCCATTAGGAAAATCTGCTGCCTAGTACTCATCTACAATGACTTTTGTGAAATCATAGGAGGCAGAGAGTGAAAAAAATTCTTCCCAAAGCCATAGCCACCATGGAGATACTGGACATTAATGATGTTGCCTTCCTCGTGTCAATGAAAGTGCTCAGAATCCTCAACCATTACCCTGACCATCCTTGGAGAATGAAGGCTGTTGCTGGAGCCTGGTGGGATGCTCAGGGTATGTGTAGGGAGTGGGGAGACAAGAGGAGGGAGGGAGACAGACTGTATCCAAGTGCTTTGTCTTCAGGATTGGTGCATACAGGGGGAAATTTGAAATTTGTCCATCGCAGTGAAGTAGACGGATGTTTCTAATTTTTAGAAACTTGTATAACTAGAAGCCAGCCTAGAATTCATGCATTTTACCTCTTGGTGAAGCCCTGTCTGCTAAAATGTTTTGCCTTTCTTACTGGGCTACATGTCATCTGCCAGTCTTTTCTAAACACCTTTCTCTCCACTATGCCACCAACATCCTTCTCTGAATGCACATGCTACCCTGGGCACCCATCTCCCCCTCTTCATGTTTGCTGGGGATGTGTCGTGTCTTAAGTGTGGGGTGGCAAAGGGTCAGGACTCTCTGCTAAGGACCTAAGGTGAGAGGAGCTAGAGCTTGCCTCCATCCCCAAATGGTCTTGCCCCCTCCTCTGTATGGGCAAGGAGGAGTGGGTAGCAGAAGGCAATACAACATTATGGACTGTGCCACAGAGACATTATCCTACCATGTAGAAAAGGAGTAGGGTAGGAGTTTATGGTGAGAGTCTTCTCTTTCTTCCCCTTCCACATCCTGGCCTGGGCTTGGATGGCAGATACCCAGGGTGTTGGTGCCAGTGGGGGAGGAGGAGTGGTCTGGCTCTGACATTTGTGTTTCAGAGGAAAGTCTGACATGTGTAAGTGGGGGGAAATCACACAACCTGTGCAAAGACAATGAGGGATGGTTCCTCTGTAAGGACAGTGAGTTACAGGGCTAATGCAAATTAAGCTTTAATAGAAATTTTATTTAACTTTTTAAATAATCCGATGCATTGGCATGATAATTAATCCCTCTAGGAGAGAAACCAATGCACTAGCTTAGCCAATATTATTTATACAGAGACGCTGTGTGGAAAAATCACAAAACTACATTGAAAATGTTTTTACACAGAGTATTACTGTATTCAGAACCAAATGGAAACAAAATATGTAACTGGGCAACACACTGGAAACACAAAGCTGAAAAAAAAGACCCAAACCAAGCAGAACACGAACAATTCTATCCATAGGAAACAAAAGAAATCCAACCGGCATAACTATACAACACTGTAGTCATTGCTTGGCATTATAACAGTTACCCTGGCCTGTACAAAATGGTGTGACTTACTGAAAATTTTACAAGAATCACATGCTTGGTAAGAACAAGACACCTTGTGGATTGCTGTAAGGAGAGCTGCACAAAACAGAAGGCAAATTGGCTTCAGTTGAAATGAGATTTCAAGCTCAAAGGGAACTTATGAAATGATCCTCTAATTTGACTGGTTACCTGGGGTGACATCATTGTGGAAATGGATCTTACTTTGGTCTGAGGACCTTTGAGACTTCATGAGGCTTTGTTTTGAGTAACCAGGCCAGGTGACACACAACACTCAGGGTATAGATTAGAGATGGTATAGTGGACACTGGTCAATCCCAGTTCCAACATCATGACATCAAATGAGACACCTTTCCACAGCCTGGGTTCCCTTGGCTCTGATTATGTCCCTGCATTCTAGTTTTCTCCATTTTCCTGGAAACTTTGTATGGAGTGATGAAGTGAACTTCTCCAACAAAGGCCAGTGCCATCCCCAGGGGACAGAAAGAATCACACTAGCAGGCAAAGGGCACCCAAGGGAAAAATCACTTCCATTTCCGCTTTTGGCCCTTCTGTGGTGACATGTCCATAGCCTTCTAAGAAATGGGTTTGGGGAAAGAGAAAGTTCTATTAAAGCAACACATCCAGCCCAACAATAGCATAGAAATAGCAAGCTGAACACAAGCTGTTTGAAATACCATGGGAGCGATTCCCCAGGATCCCTTTTGTTGGGGAGCGTCCTCACCTCACAGGGATGGTGAAAGAGATGTTTCCATTGGCATCACTGGAGCTGAATGCGTACTTTCAGTGACACTCAATCATCTGAAAAATGCCTGCTTCCCGAAATGTGCTAAGAAGTGAGAACAAGAGAATAGTGACAGCGCCCTGTCATTATTATAGCACAATGAAATTTGCCTTCTGGTCCTCACACACAGGCTAGTGCTGACATTAGCAAATCCCCCGAGTGCAAGAGAGAAGCTGCGGTGGGCCTCGGAGTTCCAAACTAAACATCCAGACTGAGGAGCCAGGCAGAAGAGAGCCCCCAAATCTTCGGGGCCTATCGGATTTGGAATCCAATGTCTCGGTTATGAGAAAATAGATTCTAGCAGAGTTTGTAAAACAGCATTAGCACATAAAGTATGTTATGAAAACATACAGTCCAAAATAATTTCTAACTAGCCTTCCCTCCAGTTGTGAATACCTAGGCATAGAAGGGCACAGCCACGAAGGATCCATGTGTCCTCTGGGAGGGAACACTGGAGCTCGAGCACTGTCTGTCTGTGTTTCACTGATAGGCAGCAGCAGCCTGTCTCATGTGGCTTTACCAAGTACCCTAGAGGACATCTTTTTCCAAAGGAATTAGGGGCTGGGGAATTTTGTTTTTACTAGCTACTCTTCTACCCAACAAACAAAAACAACGATGACAACAGCGACAGCAACGACAACAACAACCAAAGAGCAGATTTCCCGAATGGAATTTTACCATTCAGATTTAGGTCGGTCAGAAGACACATGTAAGGAGATGGGCTACTGCTGGGTGTCCGGCTCAAACTCATTGACAAATCCTGCCTCCTTGGCCAGCAGCCACGCCACTCACTCCAAATTAAAGTCACAACAGTAAGACACTGTGCCATGGAGCTCTAAAATGGGACAGATGAATGCAGTGAAGTTGCATTTATGCTGTGATAGCATGATACAATTTTTAGGGAGCTGTGACTGGCGTGTTTGAAATCAGGACACATCTTCTTCTCATTTTCCTGTTACCCTTAGAAGCATGAACAAAATACAACTCATAAACTCACATTTGCCTAGGCATTTGTCCAAAAAGAAAAAGAAAGCACAACAGTTCTTCTGAGATCTATCATCAGACACTGGGGAAATGTCACTAAACAGCCCACGTTTGCCAAATGAAGGGGTTTATGTACCCTTTGATCCCAGGGACCATTTCTCTTCATGGTATCTCTGCCAAATTCACTTGTGCCATATTCATAGCATCTGAGGAGGATGCTAAATCAAACAGTCTTTAAAAGCATTAATCCAGAATAAAAGCAGCAAATGCAGGATCCAAAAAAGTGTGAAGGATTTGAGCTGAAAATTTCTCTTTTGGAAATATCCAGTGGGACAGAATTTTCTGGGAAGGAAAGGGGCTTAAAAAAGACTCCAGGGTTTGGATCTTTAGAAAGAATTGCACTTGTAAGATTTATGGGTGAAGAGCAAGATTAAAGACTCTTGCTTTGAAACACAAAAGATGGACTTGATAACCTTGTACAATTGTGGCTTGCTGTGTCTATGCAAGCCAGTCCATCTACTGCTGGGGGACTGATTTCATCTGCAAGCTAGTATTCCAACAGCCTAAAGCCAGGTACTGAAATAGTCCATTAAGAAAAAGATCTGGAGGAGAATCCTTAGGAAAGGGAGGACCCTGAAGTTTGGGTTTCACACTCTCCCCAGGATTAAATACTGATGGCGAGCTCCTCAAGGGCAGAGGACTTAGCTGTTATACACTGCTGCCCCATACTCTGCATGTGTTGGAAAACTGAGTGAATGAGAGGTCAAAATGAGGAAGACATCATTCTTGATCAATGTTTAATGTTATAGCCAAAAGTCTTTGTTCTTTTGATGTTAGCTAGAAGAACAAATTATTCCTTATCAGAGTTTCTGAATATGATGAGTTGAATTGATATAAGAAAGATTAGAGTTGGAATTCAGGTGTAGGCTAGCCAGTAGATATTTCTTAATTTTTGGAATTTGAATACGGAAATCAAATTTCTGAATCAGTAAAGTAAAAGCATAATTAAACAACAAAGGGGTCTGGGGTGATAAGTACCAAATTTCCATGTTAATAGGAAAACCATAATAAATATTAGCTTACGCTATTATGTCTAGTTAGAAATGATACTCGAGACATTAAAATAAACCCAACCAAAACCAAAACAAGGACTCCCCAGCCATCTCCCCACTGACCCCGTTGGGATTCTGACCGAGATGACTTGAGAACTTGTTAGCACTCCTCACTCTAGAAGCAGGAAACCACAGGGTAAGTTTCTGTGACTCAGCCTCCTTTGCTAATGGAGGCTCTCTTCTGTCTTGCCACACCCTCTTTCCTCCTAGGGCCCTGATGTCTGTGTTGTACCTACCTCACCAAACCAGAAGATCAAAAATACTCCCCTAGTTCGGAAAGTATAGAAAAAGGGAGTCATGTATAAGGTAAAACATCAACTTCTGTTGGTCTATGGCTCTCTAAAACCAATCTTACAGCGTGGACATGGATCCATATGCACATGTGGGAAAGTCATTGGCCTTGCTGATTGAGTTTGGGAGCACTATTTGGAATAAAACCCCACCTACCAGGCTGGGGGAGAAGGAAGAATAATGCCAGCTTAGCTTGATTCAGCATCTCCTACTAGGTGATACTTGACAGAGACTTGCTTCTCTGGTAGGCCCTTAGGTGACCCTGGCATTGCAGAAGGGAATCCAGTTGACCGATTACCGACAGAGGTGATTGGATTTGACTGTTGGATGCTGTGTTTCCTTGGCAAGCAGGCACTGGGATTTCTCCTGTCCATCAGCCCAGTGGTTTAATTTAGTTAAGAACCAAATAGGTAGGGAGCATCTAAGATTCTTATTAAGGCACCAAGTCTGGGGACTTTGTTCCCCCCTTCCCCCCTACCCACTTGAGCTTAAACACAAATTGCTGAGGAAAGAATACAAGGCCTGGCAGATGATGAAAATAGGATCGACATGAAAGGGCTCCTAGGTTGAAAACTTTCATTAGCCACTTTTTGTAAGGGGTCACACAAGCTCACTTGTACTTCTATGTCCTCCTTTCTTTTGTCTTTTAGAGAGGGCTGGGGTTTTTAAAGGCCTCCTGATTGTACCACCCATCCCCTACCTTCCAGCTCCCATCTTAAGGTCAATGAAGAAGTCAAAAGTCAACTTTTCCACCAAGGCTGGGGGTAAGGTAAGGAGTACTACTGAATAGCCAATGTGCATTTGGCATCTTGAATGAATTTTATCAAACACTTGCTTTTCTACAGTGCACAGATGATAAAATGGAAAAGCTCCAATCTCTCACAAGAATGATTATTTATAATGATTCTGAAAATGCAGTTCAGTGTCCCCTGACTTTGCATGGGCCTCATATGAAGGTTTCGATTATCCCTGCTTGTCAGGATCCAAATGGGGCAAATACTGCAGTCTGGCTCACAAAGGTTCCCCCCACCCCTGCCCCATCCCTATAGCTGCAATCTGGCTCAGAAAGATTTCCCCCCTCCCCCCTCCCC
Organism: Phascolarctos cinereus; assembly: GCF_003287225.1. Lineage (NCBI taxonomy): Eukaryota > Metazoa > Chordata > Mammalia > Diprotodontia > Phascolarctidae > Phascolarctos > Phascolarctos cinereus. The sequence goes on from NW_027556291.1 coordinate 31,127,405, forward strand.
CCAATCTGGCTCAGAAGGGTTATCCCCCCTTCCCCCCAACTGCAATCTGGCTCAGAAGGGTTCCCCCCACCCCATTCCCCTCATATACACAAAATGCAATCTTCAGTTACTTGCCTGATTACTGCGAAAAACGGGATGGCATTTTAAGAGGGCTTCTATGTTTATGAGGTGGAAAACGGAAAGGGAGGTAGACAGCTCTCTTTCTTTATCCTAAACAATCAGATGCTCTAACTACTATCTGACACTAGCTGATCTACTCACCTACCTGTTTGACCTGGATGTCAAATATGCAGATGCTATTTCTACTGCTAATCCCAATGAAAATGATTTGATTTTAAGTATACAAATAAGGCTGTGTTAAGGTAGTATCAGTTGAAGTGCAAAAAGAAAAAAAAATCTATCATTCAGTCAGTTGTTTAGGCTGCCTTTCATCAAGCAACTGGTTTAACTTCATTGTAATTCAATGTAAGGGACTGTTTTGTGTGTGTATGTATAGGGTTATAAATGGTAGTGACCCAGTGTTTGAATCAAAGGGTCATCAGATGCCAGCTCCTTCACTCAGAAACACAGAGGTAGGAGGGGCCCTAGAGAGAGAACCACCTGATCCAACTCCCTTTGCTGTTTCAAAGATGACAAAAAGGACCCAAAGAGGGCAAAGGACTGATTCAAGGTCATGCAGTACCTGTGTCTGTTAAGAAGTTGGTTATTTGGTAACTAGGTCCCCTGGGAACTCCATTCATGATTTAAAAATCACTTTCCAACACCCCCTCCAGAAGGGGAATTTTAATAAAACATCAGAAATTTGTGGCAGGAAAGATGATCAAAAATCTTTTCAAAGCAGCTAAGATGGTATGAATGAATGGAATATGTATGGTTCAGTGGCAGAATGTCCCAAAGTGTAATCAAAACACAGTTTCACTAACAGCTCTAATTTAGCCACTTGCTCACTGACTGAGGATGTGCATCATTCTACTCTGATGGAAAAAAGGGGACCTTAAGCTTGAATCTTTTCTCACTAGCAACAACTAATCTACCTTTGCAATGGTGTCACCCAATCAGAAAAAAGACCATTGTTTTCTCAATCAGATTGTTAAGTGATTAGCAATCTACAGGCTGGCTGGCAACATACTTAGTGGCAAAATTTCTATCCTTAGTATCATACTAGTAAGTTATTTTCAAAATAATCCTACCTACCACACTGATACAATAAAATGACAACATCACTAACAAATTTTGTAGCTAATGCAAATGATATCCAAGCCTACAGCCTAACAGAAACTTTTCACACTGCCACTAATGGTATTTTGGATTATCACAGAGGGTACTGGACCCTGACCGGGTGGCACTTATAGGGAAGAAGGTTGGGGTCTCTCTGTATTAGCACTGATGGAGCTCAGAGAGTGCTTGGCTTTCCTATCTATACCTGTCAGTTGAAGTAGATTCCGCGATGCTGCTCTGAAGACATTCCTCTGTTGTTGAAGAAGTGACAGGAAAAAATAGCTAAGGAGATATGACTTCTCTCCACCGTCACAAGAAGGGACCCTGGGCTCTATTCTCTCCTGAGCGTCTGAGCTGTGGAAATGCACTTAATACATCAACATGGCCAACCTTGGAATGTCTCCATAACTAAGACACATTACAGACAAACTCTAGCCACCACATTGCAAATGATAAACCAGTACGAATCCTTAACGATGAAACCCAAAGCGTCATCCCCTCTGGATAAAAAAGTGGTTCACCCTCCAGGTTTAGTTGATCCCTAAGCTGTTTTTGAAGCAACATTGGTCAGGTATGATCTGGCTGCTAAGCCTAAGCTCATCTGTCAGACTTTAGGATTCTGCTGCTGCTGCTGTTTGGCAGAGCCTTGAAATTTAGCCACTGGAGGTGGCAAAATCAGGCAGAAGATTTCTTTGCCTCCTCCCTAGTGTATGTCAAGGAGAAATGAAAATATCATGAAATCAGAGGTGAATCTTTCTTCTACAAGTGCCAGGGGAAAGCTAATACTTAAGTTTCCTTGAGAAACTGCCCCTGGCACTGTATTGTGGTGTTTGTGGAGATTAAATTTTGAGAAGTCTCTGTTCAGTAGTCCACAGTAGTCTTGGATTACAGTTGTCTGTATTGAATGTACAGGCCTTGCATTACACAGAGCCGATGGATGGAAAACTGAAATCCTCAAGAGACCATCAGGTGGTTTTCTTACAATGCAGACACCTGTGTGTCCCTACCTCCAGAAAAATACCATTCTGAATGTGCCTTCCCTAACTCTTCTCATCCCCAATATTCAAGATCAGATTTGAAATCACATATTTAAAAGATCTGGCTGTAAGTTAATGAACAGCAGATTAAAGGTTATTCTGGGTTTTGCATTACGAGGCAGTCATGATTAGCTAATGCTTGGATGATACCTCATAGGTGTATGGTGAGATGGAACATAATTTTTCACTGCAGTATTTTTGGATATAAACTCAATTTTAAGCATAGTAAAAGGTATGGATGGTTAGTTGTAATTGATGGGGAAACGTGGCCAAATTGAGTGACATGTTTGGTGATGAGATCTTCAGGATTTTCTTAAATGTACCACTATATAAAGTATTACCATACAACCCATGTCTTTTTTCCCTTCAAAGCAAAAAAAGGGCCCACAATTACTTAGATCATTTGTAATTTCCTTTGGGATTACCTCTGAATTGTTTCATGATGGTATAGACTTGAACCGAATCAACCCCAACTGATCATATGGCTAATCAGCAAAAATACCCATATAACAATGGGAACTTTAGGAAGCTGATAGGGCCAGATACAGAATTCAGCCCATAGGTCATCAAACAGTATAGTATTACTTCTAGGTAGTGAAAACTTGGATGTTGTCATCTATTTCATGAAAGAGTGCCAACCTGCCAACAGAGTATGAGGAATGGCTCTAAAGCAGGTATTATCAGGGTTAATTACTGGTTCAAGGTCCCTCCAGATGGCTTCCATCTGCAGTAGCCATGTCTATAGTGTAGCATTAGATTTTGTACCTCCCATTGAGGCATATGTATATACATGTGTGTATATATATATATATACATATATATATATATATATACATACACATACATATATATGTATATACATACACATACATATATATGTATATATACACATACATATATATGTATATATATGTATATATACATACATATATATGTGTATATATATGTATATATGTATATATATACATATATACATACATATGTGTATATACCCACACATATATAAATACACACACACATACACACACACACACACACACACACACACACACACACACACATATTAAACCAAGCTTTCCTGTCAAGGAGAGCCCTTCTTCAAGGGAAGTCTAGGGAAAGATGAAAACTTTGTCAAGTTCCAGAATGGAAAGGGAATGTGTTAGTAGACTGCCCAAACCACTCAAAACAAATGCCGGCCCTCTCTCCCATAGTTTTTTGTTTTTTTGTTCTTCACTATTCTAATTTGACAGCAGAGAATTAGGACAGGTGATGAAAACAAAAGGCAACCCAAGAAACCCTCTAATAGCATACTGGTTAGCATCTTTAGAGTGGCATTGGTGTGTTGCTTTGTCTTCTAACACTGTTGGTTCTTAGATATTATTGGGGCATCTCCCCAGGGAGTTTCACAATGAAAATTGTCACTGAAGAGCACACGACCTCAGCCATGAATCCTAACCAGTAATGAAGCAGTGAAAGGCTTTTTTTCTCTGGCTCATATGAGTTTAGATTTGGGGGACAGCTATATGATTTATAAAATTTTCATCTCTGCAGGTTCTCTGTGTCTAAATTCTCTTCGTATACATTTATGCTTTATTTCTTGGGAATCCGTCATCTTCACAAAGTGCTTTCTTTCCATTTTTAGTTTTAGGCAGTGTGGACATGAAACAAGACTGCAGGGAATGTAGTATTCTGTAAAGCATAGAATGGGTACACAGTTGTAAATATGTAGCTAAAATAACCCACAATCGCTAGATGACTTAACATATACTACTCTGGAGATGTAGTGTCCACTTACATCGATTGATTTCTGCTTCCTGCAGATATCAAAAGAGGCATGAAAATGAACACGCAAATCCAAAGATGTTTCCCAAATGAACAAAGTTCCACTGGTAGAGGTAGAACTGTGGGATGATGAAGATGACGGCTCAGTCATTAGGACAGGTGGGCTTCCAGGCGAAGCCAGTACAGTCCTTGGCGGATGTAACGAACCAGGTTGGTCATTGTGCTGTGTTGTGTCAAAGGCCCCATCAGTGAATCTAGATCTGCAAAGAATTCTGGAAACAAGAATGCAGGTCAGTTAAGATTGTTCAATGGCATTGGGCAAATTTGCTCTAGAGAGCTAAGCCAGGTCTGCGTGGCACTCCCTACCACCTAAAATTTAAAGAGTGGAAAAGTCAATTATTTGGCTCTTTACTTAGTCCATCTACCAAATTCGTTAAACTTGTTAAAAAATTATTTTCAATTTTATTGATATCTTATCTTTTTAGATCACTTACATTTCGAAATATATCTTCTCTCCTACCTAGTAGGCCATATCTTTGTAATAAAGAATAAAACAGAGCGGGGGGGGGGGGAGAAAGCAATTCAGAAAAAAACTAACCTAAGTTTAGACTGAGTTAGAAAGTCCCCAAATGTCCCACTTCTTCAAAGAGGGGAGGTAGGTACATTTTCTCATCCTTTCTTTAGGGCCAAGCTTGGTCATTATAATTATACAGTGTTCACTTATGGGCTTTTGGGGTACAGGGTGTTCTTTCTGTTTATACTGTTGCATTAAATTGTGGATATGGTTTTCCTTAGTTCTGCTTACTTTATTCTGCATCAGTTCATGTAAGACTCCCCATGCTTATCTGTATCCTTTATATTCACTGTTTCTGATGACAGAGTGATATTCTGCTACATTCATCTATCACAATTTTCTCTAGCCATTCCCCAATGGATGGGCATCTATTGGTTTTGGATTCTTTTCTAGTATAAAAAGTGCTGCTAGAAATATTTTGCTGTAGATAGGATGGACTCCTTGGGGTACATTTTTTTAAGATATAGAGTTTCAGACTTGGACAGGACCTGGCATCAAGTCCAACTTCTGTATTCTACAGAGAAGGCAACCCGAAAGCCCATGTATAGCAGAGCTGGGCTGTGAACTTGTTAGAAGGGTTTTTGGTGGTAAAACTGGTATGGTGGTGGTAGTAGTAACAGGAGGAGGAGGAAGAGGAGGTTTACAAAGCACTTTATATATGTTATCTAATTTGATCTTCACAACAACCATGTGAAATAGGTGCTATAATTATCCCCCTTTTTACAGATGAGGAAACTGAGGCTGAAAAAGTTACTTGCCCAGATTAAATGAGATATTTATAAAGTGCTTAGCACAGTGCCTGGCACATAGAAGGTGCTATACAAATGTTTATTTCTGCCACCCCCTGCCGCTACTCACATAGCTGGTAAGTTATCTCAGAGTTCAAACTCAGGACTTCTAGACTCTTAAATCCAGAGCTTTACCCACTTTGCCACCTAGCTTCCTTAGACCAATGTAGATTGGTAAAATTTTGCCCCTGATTGAGGATTGTTCTGTGGGGACCCACTTTGGGGAAATAATGGTTGAAAAGGCTTTCAGGTAAGAGAGAAGGGTGTGTGTGTGTGTGTGTGTGTGTGTGTGTGTGTGTGTGTGTGTAAGGACCTAAGTTGGAATTTTCTTATCAAGGATATGGAAATGAATGAGTTACAGCCCTGGGGATAAAAAGAGGAGAAGCCAACATGCCTTGGGTCTGGCTGACTCCCAAGAGATGAGTCCCCAGTGTAGGTACACTCATTATCAATGGATAAAGGAAAGCCAAAGTGAGTATAACAGATGGGCAGGAGGCAGCGATGGAGGTCAGTGAATTCTAGAGGAGGTTAGAGCTCTTCTTCAGGGGACAGAAGTGATCCATTTCAGTGAAGAAAGTTGAAATGGAACTCCTTTACTTGAGAAGAGGAGGAAAAGGGAAGATAGGGTGTATATATAGAAAGCGAAAGGCAGAAAGCCCCAAATAGTGAGCGTAAGTCAAATGTAAAGTCAGATCCTGGAGAGAAGGGACTGTGCTTGGGTTTTGTCTTTTGTGTCTGACAGGCACACACTGAGTGGGCATTTAAGAAATGCTTGATTGCTTGCTGAATGAAGCCAGTCAAGCCACTTTCCATCTCAGTAAATAGCTGGGATGTAGTTAGAGTTTTTCATAGAGGTTTGTAAGATTTCTCATCATTTGTCTTTTGGGGTTTTTATTTGAAACTCATCTATTTTTCCTAGAGTTGTCAGTAGTCAAAAATCCTTGCCAAGCCTACAGAAATACTGTGGTATTGTTTCTGAGACATCAGAGAAAAGGAGAAGTTGAAAACCTGCATCAGATTTGGCAGGGGATGCCAGGTAGAAAACTTAGTGGTGGCAGGAATGCCAAAGAAGCAGGTGCCGGAGTCCTGGGGATCAGGAGTTAGTCTGGAAAAGAGCAATGTCTGGGGGCCTTCATGCTGGCAAGAGGCCCTTTCCTTACACCAAGGCTATCAGTGAGCTGAAGCCCTGAATTATTTTTCCAGTTGGAATGCTAATAAATCCAAATAAAAGCATTAGATTTGGAGGCGGCCTGGGTTTGCCTCCCTCCTCTGCTCCGTGTGGCTTTGGGCAAGACCCTTCTCCCTTCTCCCCTCTGGATCTCAGTTTCCAGCTCTAAATTTCCTTCCACCTCTAAATCCTATAAACCTGTGATCTGACTCTATACTTCAGTGCTGGCAGATTGAAAAGGCTGTGGTGTAAAAACGCCTTTCAGAGCATTTGAGCAGAAATGACTAAGAATTGGACCAGATGATGCCAAATTTGGTTCTCTTCCCTTTGAGCTTATTATAAGCTGACTAATGATGTTTTCAGCACCGCTGGCTAAAGGCCAGAGCTATTCTGAGTCAACATCGAGCAAGACACAAGCAAGCTCCTTGACAAACTGTGCTAATGACAAGATTAGCACCATCTCATCTAACAACAGAGGGGGCACCACATGCTGGTGTGGCAAAATTCTGAAGGTAAAAGATGAGCCTTTGTTTCAAATGTAGGGCTTGATGCATTGAGTACAGTGTCAACTGTCAATAACATTTGGATACCCTCACTATCAAAAGGAATGATTTTTCTTTGGCAGGTCTTACCCAGGAAATCTCCCACAACATTAGAGAACTCATTTAGGCTGATGGTATAGCTCCTTGTTTAATACCTTGCTTTGTAGCCATACTCAATGGGTCAGTCAGTAACGGATCTGTAATGGATTCTTGCATCCTTTTCACGAGAGGTACCTTGTCTGAGGGGAGCCTTCAAGACTGCATTTTGATCAATGAAGTAAGAAGAGGCAATAGGTGGTGCTAGAGTGGACTCAGGGAGACTTAAGTTCAAATCCAATTTCAGACATTTATTGGCTGTGTGACTCTGGGTAATTCACTTAACTCCTCTCTTCCTCCATCTCATCATCTGTAAAAGTGTCATAATAGGATCTACCTCTCAGGCATATCGTGAGGATCAAATGAGATAATATTTGAATACTGCTATCTAAGTACTAGCTATTATTAAGAAGCTTTTTTGAAATCAAGAAACAGTCAGAATGTACTGGGATCCAGCCACTCTTACCTTCATCACCTCAGGTGCCTTTTCCGTTTCCTTACTACATGTACGTGTCGGTCAATAAACATTTATTAAGGATCTACTGTGTGCCAGGCATTGTGCTAAGCTTTGAGGATATAAGTATGAAAAAGGACAGGCTGTGCCCTCAAGGAGCTCACAACCTAATGGGAGAAGTCAAGGAAGCTGAAAAGTAGGAGGTCGTGTCGGGGTACAGCTAGGAAAGGTGCCCAACCAGGAGGCATGGTGGAAAAGTCAGAGAAGATCCTAAGTAGCACAGCCAAGTGAGAAATGAGAAGTTTGGAATTGAGCTCTCAGAATATCTCTGTGTGCATACTTATGTACCTACATGTCTATCCATATATGTTGTCTCTTCCAGCTAGAAGAGCACTGATTTTGTAGTTAGGAGCTGGATTCAGATTCTGCCCCTATGTCCCTTCTAGTGCTGTGATCCTGTGACTGCTGAACAGACCAGTGGGCAAGGACTGTTTCCATTTTGTCTTGGAATCGTCAGTGACCAGCATAGTGCCTGTCACATAGCAGGTCCATAGTAGGAAGTGCATGTTTATGGCATGGAGTGGGGAAGGAAGAAAAAACTCAGGGAACTTGAGAGCTAATTTCAACTATTTGAAACTCTGTCATGTAGAAGAGGGATTTAGCTTGTACTGGGCACTAGAGGACAGAGCCAAGATTTAATGACCTGGAAGTTGCAAATGGGCCAATTTCAATTAGACGCCAGGAGAACCTTTGCAGCAATTAGAGCAGTTTGGGGTGCCCTGGGAAGCACAGGGCACCCTTCATCAGCTCTTGAAGTTGAGAGTGGATGCCCACTAGTTGACTGTGATGTAGTGGGGGTTCCTTTTGGGGAATGGGTTTGAGAAGATATGAGCCCACCCCTAATCCAACTGTTCTCGAGAGTTTTGGGCCCTTTTAACTGACATTCTCAGATCTTATACTTGATGCTATCTGTGACTCTTGAATTCAGTAATCTAGAGAAGTTGCTAATGCTTGAGAAAGTGGGCTTAGTGGAAACAGTGCTGGCCTTGGAGTCAGCCTACATTGGAGGCCTCTAAGACTTACTAGTATGTGAACCCAGTTAAGTCATTGAAGTTCACTGTACCTCGGTTTCTTTATCTGTAAAATAGGGATAATAATGATAGCACCAATAACACCTTTTTCCGAGAGTTATTGGGAAAATCAAATAAGTAAATGTATGTACTTTTGAGACCTAAAGTTTAAATGTGAGCCAAATTATTACTACTACTAAAGCAAATGATATCAGAAATTTAGTTGCAGGCCTTTCCACAGAGGGATTGGATAAACAGAATATGCCAGCAACAATCCTTGGCTGCCATAGAAGGTTCACATGAAATCCAATGCTATGGTGATATAACATAAGAGGAGAATTTGGGAAAATTCCTAAGTGCTTTGAGGTCCCCAGAATAACTGAGAAAGATAAGTGCACAAATCAAAGTAAATTATTAGCTAAACAAGAGAAGTACTCACATTTAAAAACCTAGTCCTATAGCACTGAGTTCCAGTGACTAAGCCCCAGCACAAGTAATCATTTGAGAACTTGACCAGATCATGCATAACGTGTGTATATGTATATGTGTATGCATATATGTGTGCACATGAGCCTAAAGGTATTTGACCCTAAAGTTGATAAACATACTCCTCCCAAAGCCCTTGTCTCTGGCACAAGGCTCAGTCCCGCCCCTTTAACTAAGAACACGCCTGTGCAGTGAATTGATCCCTCTAATGTAGTTTTTACTTTACACTGTTTCTGTGAAAGCCGACACCTGGGGTAGGTGGGGGAGGCATGCACGTGCCTTCCTGGTGGATGTACAACATCCAGGTATGCTGTGAAGATGTTCTCAAGAGTCTTAGGGAATTTTATTATTTCATACTATTGTTACCTACTTGGCACGTCAGCAAACTGGAGAGCAAAACAGGGTCTCCTTAAAAAAAAGCTAAGCTGGTCTCAAATAGTGCTTGCAGCTGCTAGGCCTGAAGTTGGCAGTGATATGAGGGCCTTCTACACATGCAGACATCAGAATGATTTGGGTGAAAGGAACTGTTAGTTTTGCCTATGATTTCTTGATGCTTAGCAAAATCACTTTTCAAAGCTGAGCAGTGGAATTCTTGTCAAAGCCAAGTATTTCTTCTCCTCAGTCCTCAAATCAGGGAAGAAAAACTCAAGGCCCAGGGCCCTTTTTACACTTGTATTCTGACTGCTGATAGGTAGTTAGATTGGGAAGACCCTGATAATGTAGTCCCGCTGTCATCACATGGCAGTATTGAAAGGAATCGGAGTCCTTGCTCTGAAATGCAAGATGTCTTTTCATTACTGACAGACAAGACATTAATGACTCCAATGAAGGTAGAAGCACCTTAGTTCAAATGAGAAAAAAATAAAAGAATTTTGTGGTGCCCTAATTAATTTGCTAATCATTCTGCCCTACTGGCCTCGTTCCTCTGTTTCAGTCTTTATTATAACACACATAATGGCGAGAGGTTCTGCGGTAATTATTTGCGTGTGTGTCACTGTTAAGATCTGTTCAGTCTCCTTCCTCTCCACCCCTCCCCCACACATATACAAACAGTTAAGGTGACATATGTGTCTCAACCCTTGAGTCCTTTACCGCCTGGGAAACCTGAATGAGCAGCTATTACCAAAAAGGTACTGAAGAGTGAAAGCCCCTCTCCCTCCCCACCTCCCCCTCACCCCCACGTAGAATACAACCCCTTCAAAACCACATTATGGAGGGAGTGGTCAAATAGTCACCTCTGTTCTCTCTAGTGAGCCTATCTGCCATGTCCCAGTGTTCGTAACCACGAAGCACATTGTTGGTGATGTTAACGTGGCTGGCTGCCATGTGGTGGATTCGATGAGGAATGACAATAGGTCCCAAGGATGGTAAAGCACTTGATGATGAAGGGCTGAGGGACAAAGGTGATGGTGTGTCTGTGCTCCTAGGGAAAGGAAAAAGAGTCTCATTCTCAAAGCCACATCATCTCCCTTCCTTTGTCAAGTATTGCAAAAGTCTTTTTTTTTTTTACTATTTTTTTTCAAATGGATAGAGATACTTTTTGACTGATAAAATATAAATTCATTTAAAAGTACCACAAAAAATAAGGCATAGTGATGCAGACATTGGAGAACAAAGAGGACATCTTGGAGGCAGAATCTTCCTATGGACTTTGGGACCTTACTAATGCCACTGTCTATCAAGTACATTGATGAAATCATAGGTCCAGACTCCTTTCCCCCCAAGTCCCCCCAAAATCCAAGCGCATTTTTGGCATCAGGAAGCTCTCTCTCAAGTTGGGTGTATCTGAGACAAGTCCCCTAACAGTTTTACACTGAGGCTCTAGTGTATTGGGTTCATCATGATGTCTAGGGAGGGTGAGATTTTGCTAACCCAACCTGTGGTAGGGTTGAAATTCAGAGCCTGAACTAGGGATTGGTGTGTACCCTCAGCTACAGGGTAGCCAGTGGGCCTGGAACACCAACATGTGGGGGGTCTATGGCATGGGGAAGAGCTAATCCCAGTGCCCTAGAGAACAAGAAATGCTGCCAATCCTTCTGAATTGGGTACCCGAGAGCAGTGGTGTCAAACTTGAATAGAAATGGATCCCTGCAGGCTGCATATTGACCTAGAAAACCACAGATGAACATTATCTGTGTAGCATTTTTATTTATTTTGTTAAATATTTCACAATTATGATTTAATCTGGTTCAGCCACACTTGGGAGCTTTGTGCAGCCCTTTGCTTGTAGCCCAAGAATTTGACACCTCTGCCCTAGGGTAAAGGCCAGTTGTCTCATTTTCCCCTGGATTCTGAACATTCAAAAATGAAACACTCATCTTCTTAGACCACAGTGCCCAGCTATGTCCATAGTACTGATCTAGCTTGGTAAACTTTGTTTTAGGGCTTTAAGTGACCCCCAGAATGATGCTCTCTACATATATACATAGATGCATGTGTACATGAATGTACTGATGCTTAGGGAACAAACATCACAATCTTTCAGAGAAAGCAGCTCTCTCCTGGCCATAATGATTTTCCTACCTGCCACCAGAAGCAATGATTGGCAGTTAGCAAATACTTGCTGGCCCATTATTGGAGTGTTTTGTGGAAACCACAATGACAGTTTGCTACAAATCCAGTCATCACAATAAGCAAAGTTCAGCTCTTAAAAGCCCCCCGTGGAGCCGCATTAGAAACTAGAGGCCAAGTAGGCCCATGAATGTCTCACTAGGGTTCTTGAAGGCCTGCTCTGGACATCTGCTCTTAATTGCTGACAGTTCATCTGTGTTGCCTATATAAAGAGGAAGGTTTTGAGTTATCCACTTAGTGTGGGACTAATGTCCCAATATCGATTTTCTTTGAATTCTAACACTAGCAATTAGAAATCATCTGCTGGCTGCCCACTGTGTGGGGGTCATCTGTGGCTATCTCTCCTCACATGGTTTAGATTCATGTGGTTGAAAAATCATTTAGGGCTGTTCTTTTTGGGAATGGATTTCCAAATCCACAGTCAAGGTTTGTAAATTCCTCAGCTTCCCATCTTCCTTCCAACTGCTTGCCCAGGCAAATATATTGGCTTATCCCTGGAAAACCTACTTGGGAAACCAGTGTGAGAGAAGAGAAATGCCTTGTTAGTAACACAGTGTGTCTACCTCTTCCTTTTCCTTCAGTCTTTCAAAGGAAAATTCCACATAGAAATCCTGATAATTCCCTCTTTATCAGCTGTTGCTACGTATAAGAAATGAGGGTGACTTCAGGTCTGCCAGCTTCCTGCTGGGCAAGCCCCCTCAAATCATGACAGTGAACACTTCCTCTCTGAATGGCCATGTGTATACCCTAAATGGTAAAAATGCATGAATGAGTGAGGGGATGTCCCCTAATAACCTTAAGACACAGTAATGCTGAATGTCCACAGATGAAATCTGAGAGTGTGCTCCCCACCTGGTTCATGGAGCCCCTTCTGTAAACCATGTATACACACATGAGCTTCCTTTGGCTCAGGCTGGGCCGTAGGAGAAAGTATAGAATGCCAATAAAAAAAATGAGTCTTCATGCCCAGAGATCTCTGCCTCCACGCTAGGCTTCCACTTGTCTGGCATAAAATGGTGTGGGATTCTTCCTGCCACCTTAGTAACCAGTCACTAGAAGCCATGGGGTTTATAGGAAGACAGGTTAGAAAGAAATGTTGCATTCCTTGTTGATGGGATAGTGCACAGCATCATGAGCTGCATCCGAGCAGTGGCCATAGCCAGAGAGAGAAGTCCATACTTCTGTTTGATGCCAAGACATCAGAAATCACTGATATTGTCAGCACCAGGAAAATTGCCACTTCTGGAGATGGAGACCTCTCTAGAACTAACCATTTAGGATTAGAGAAGGCAGATGCGTTGCTTAGGGTTGCACGGCTCATGCCGTAGATGGGAGGGGAACCCTGGTCTTTCTGACTTCTCTGATTCCATTGCTTCTCTGATTCACCTGTTATACACTCCTTAGAACAATCCCCAGAATGATTGTTCTACACCTTGTCTTTTCAGGTCACAAATCCCTTTCTCCTGTGGCTGACCTGAGCACCTAGAATGTTTTAGGTGGACACTGTGGTAGATCCAAATAAGATCCAAATAAGCAGAAAAGAGAGACATGAACACAAGTAATTATAATGCAAGGTAGGCTGTGACAAGGCAAAGAGGAGGGGCTTCAGTGGCAGGAGGGCATCATCTCTGGCTTTCACACCGAAGTGGATAACTCGACCTCACTTTATGGACAAAAAATGAAACAGGCATTTCTTTACTCATGTGAATTCTTCCCTCCAGTCTCAGAGGAATTTTTTGGGCTCTACCAATGGCCAACTGCATCCCATTCCGTGCTGACTCTTAAAGGCCATTGCTCTGCAACTCTGCCAGCTGTTTCAAGTGCTGTTGTCTCCTCTGTCTAAAAGCATCTCCTCCCCTTCATGTGCACCGGTGTTTCTCTTACTTTTATAAGCAACCAAAACCAAAACCTCTCATGACTTCACGGTGCCCTTGTAGCTGGCATGTTTCTCTCCTTTGTTTCATATCGAATTTCACAAATGAGTAGTCTCTAACCGTTACCTCTTTGGCTGCCATCCTTATTTTGCCAATGAAATTGCCCCTTTAACTATCAGTAGTAATTTCTTCCTTCCTTCCTCTCTTTCTTCCTCTACCACTCCAGTGCTGTTTGATACTGTTGCTACTCTCTCCCTACGTGGTTTCCATTCCATGAGGCTACCCTCTTTTGGTTCTTTGACTTCTTCTCTAACTGTTCCTGTCCCTTCCCATTTTCTAATCTTGGGTATTCGCCAGGTTTCAGTTCCTTGCTCTTCTTGACGTACTCAGCCTCCAGGACCGATATAAGGAAAATCTCTCTGACTAGAACGGCGGTAAAATGATGTAATTGCTGTTAAGGGATGCTAAAGTCCCTCTTTTTGTGGCATCAAGCCTGCATGGCTAGAATGATTGAAATTCAGTCTTGCTTGGAGGCAAGGAGACTGCAATAATTGACCTCCAGAGGTTATTTTTCATCCCATCATTCAAAAGCTTTAGGACCTAAGTGAGTGAGCTTTCTTTATAAAGAAGTTGCTTTCTTAAAACTGTTTGAAGGCCCTTGACAATCTCAAGTATGCATTTAAACTCTTTCATTTTTGAATTTAAAAAATGCTCTTATTTTTTAAGAGCTACTTGTCTCACCCTGCCCATTCTCTGTTTGTGTGCAAGGAATAGATTTCCCTGGGCTTTTCCATTTTTATCTTCTGAACTTCAAAGTAGAATCTTTTATTGACTCTATGTATCAATATCAGAGCAGGGCCCAATTCAGTCATTCAAGTGTGATAAGTTATTGCTTTTTTAAAAATGAAGCTTTTCCTTCATTATGAATATGGAAATGATGTTGAAGAAATTATGTCTGCACCTGTAGTATCTTGTCTGAGTATTTGGAGAAAGAAGATCAGTTATACTTGAAATAGAAAAGTGTGAAAAGCTACTGACAATGGGGGCTTGTATTTATAAGGGTACTTTTCCTTTCTAAAGTGTTTTCCACATAATTTAATTTACTTTCACATCTGTGTGAGAGATGATGGGCAGGTGGCATTATTTTTACTTGACTGTAGCAAACATTGATTAAACGCCTTGTGTGTGCCAAAAATTGGGGCCACAGAACCTAAAATGAGCTCAGTGCCAGGCCTCAGGGAGCTCCCCCTTCTCTTTGCCATTAGCTGTGCCCTTCTCCTTTATCCTTCCTATCCATCCATTCTTATCAGGCCCTGTCACTCTCTTCTCCTCATCAAGCCCTTCCCTCTCTCTCTTCATCTCATGCTCAGTATGCACTCCCCCATGTTCTGGCCTTCCCTTTTACGTGCTCTCCTGTTATCTGTTTCATTGTTCAGGATGCTGTTGTTTAGTTTCTGTCTGTGGTTTATTTATGTTTTTGCTTGTGTTCCCCATATTACTATTTTTATTGTATTACAGAACATGTTTAATATTTTTGCCTTCTGTACATTAGCGAGTTTTATGTGCCCAAACATATATTTTACATATTAGTGTTGCTTCTCCTCCCCCCTGCAATTAATGTCGTTGATACTAATTGGATCTCGGTCTTCAGCCATCGGCTCTCTGGTTTTCTGCTCTGTTACAAGCTTCTTGAATTTCCTGAAATTATTTTGCTTGCAATTGTTTTTCTCCTTTTTACTCTTCTCTCTCGCTGCCCAGATAAGAGTATTATTTGGAATCCCTTTTTTCCCCTCACTGTCCCTCTTTTCACTATTGCCTTTCTTCACTTACTCTCTCCTCTCCCCTTCTTGACCTAGAATCTCTCCTCAGGTACCCTCTTTTCCTCCCTCTTGGTTTCTCTTCTCTCTCATTGCATTCCCTTTATTCCCTCCCTCTCTGTCTCCTGACTCTTTCCTCACCTCCTATAAACACACTTAGGTTATACTGGTCATCCTTACAGATGTCCTGGTCCCTGCTAACTCCTAGGCTTATCTTCTGCAGTCCTCTCAAGTGCCCCTTCTACTTTCCTATGTCTTAGTCCGATGTAGCTGGGCTTCTGCCTCCACCGCTAGATTCAAACTTTGTGAGCTGATCACCTTTTCTTAGTCATCACCTTTGACTTCTCATTTGTGCCTGTGAATCCAAAAATCATCTCTCCACAGAAAACTCCCAAGTTTCTATATCTAGTCATACATCGTTGACTGCTTGTTCATATATGGTCTTCTTGGATGTCTGGTCATCATCTCAAATTCAACATGTCAAAAACAGAACCCAATATCTTCCCCCACTCCAAAATTTTCTGTTTTTGTTGAGCGGGTCACATCATTCCAGTCAGTCCATTTCCCAACCTTGAAATCATCCTTGACTTTTCACTTTGCTCCTGGATCCTAGATTGTCCAGGATCTGGGCCCTTGCTAGGATGTCCACCACCATCATTCAGGCCCTTGTCACCTATTGCCTGAACTACCGTGATAGCCTCCTAACCGGTCTCCCTGCCACCAGTCTCTCCCCTCTCCAATCCATCTTCCACACAGCTGCCAAAAAAATCTTCTGAAGGCATAGGATTGACTGGGTTACTGATTTGCTCAAAAAGCCGGGTGGTTCTTCCCTATATTACCTCTAGGATAAAACATAAGCTACTCAGCTTAGCATTTAAATCCTTTCACAATCTGGTTCCAGTCTATCTTTTCAGGCCTACTGCATAGTAATCACCACCCCCTCCCCTGATCCCCCTTCTAGGAATTCTCTTTCTGAGCCAAACTGGGTTATCAGGGGTTTTTCCTTGAACTGGACACTCCATCTTCCCCCTCCCCCTCCTACATTTGCATAGCTCCTCCCTGTTTAATCAACAAGCATTTTATTAAGAGCTTCCCGTGACATGGTCCCAGTCCTCAAAGAGTTTACATTTTATTGGAGGGGCACAACAGGTTCGCAGACTCCAGACAAAATAAAGATGCAGTAATTTGGGTATGGTGGGGCATTAAAACCTACAAGGAACTGCCTCTTGAAGTGAGTGGCACTGGAACTGAGCCTTGCTGTGAACTAAGGATTCCAAGAGGCAAAGATGAGAAGGGAAAGCTTGGAGGACAGCCTGTGTGCAAAAGTGTTGAGGTGGGAGATGAAATGTCACATATGGGGCAAGTTGACCAATTTGATTCATAGAGAGAAAGAAATGTATGATCAGCTTGGAAAGCTAGGACGGAGCTAGACTGCAAAGAGCTTAAAGTGCTGAACAGATAGGCTTGTATTTATCCTAGAGGCATTGGGGAGCCATGTATGCTGCTCCAGGTGGTACATGGACACTGTGTAGAGAATGGAAAGGAAAGGAGGAGATTGGCTGTGGGGAGGCCAATTAGGAAGCTGTTGGCCTAGTCTAGATCAGGGGGGTTGGAGGTGGTTGGAGACAAGTTTAGGAGATATGTTTGACAAGACCTGGCAGCTGGTGTCTTCTCTCAAGGCCCACTGCAGAGGCCACCTCTTTGGTGAAGCCTTTCTTGTGATTGATTCCTCCACTTGCTACATATTCAAAGTTGGAAGGGTCTATAGGGAAATGCTGTTGTGGGAACGCCTTCAAACCAACTTGCCTGTGATTTTGGAGATGAGTCCAGTCCTATTGCCTGGCTCCTGCACAACTGGTAAATGCCAGAGGCAGAAACTGCACCCAGGGTCTGGTGACCCCATGCCTAGTGGCTGAGCAGCTGTACCCTGCTGTCTCTAGTCTATGTGCCTTGCATGAAGTAGGTACTTAACAGATGTTTGGTTGTTTTTTAACTTAATCGTTTATTGTTATAGTTGTTGTTATAAGTGGGAAAATCCAGAGATTTTAACTGAATTCATTTAGTGCCAGTAGTATATGGTCTCTTTGCCGTCTCTGGATTGGACTATACAGCTTCCCAAGTACTTCAGAGATTGTGTCCAACACTCCAAATTGCACTCTTAAAAGAAACCTTTTGTAGAGGTAGAAGGGGCCTTAAAAAGAGCTATTACAACTCCTTCCCATGGCAAAGGAAGAAACTGAGGCACAGTCCACGATCAACAGCTAGTCAGTGTTCTGTCGAAGCCGGGTTGGAACCCAGGTTTCCTGATGCTCTCTCAGTAAGGGCCCTGAAATATTGATGTGCTTCCCATAAGGCCACCCTAGTGAGATGGTTTCATTGAGCCTCATAGCATCATTACGTGATATGATTTTATATTTTAGGTCAGGGTATTTTAGCATTAATATAAAACCTGTCATTATGGCTCAGATAATTGGCTGACTAAGTGCCTTTCCATTTTCACCACTATTCTGTCTTTAGTTTTATTAAACAGCACTTACCATATATCAATGAATATTTCATTGGTCTTTTATTACTGAGTGAATGATTGAAAAACTGTTGTATTGGCAGTTAACTTTCCTTTAACTCCCTGAAATGGTGGTACTTGCCACCTAATTAGTGGCTCTTTTTATGACCCTCATTTGGCTTAAAGATCAAAGGGACCAACAATCTGGTGTCCAATCACCTTTCGACTTTTCAGTTTTGTCCTTTGCTAAAGCCTGGGACTAGAGCAGTGGGATGCACCAAAACCACCCTCATTGAGGAACTCACCTTCATTTCGGAGTTGTAAATGTAAAAGTATTTTTGGCCTAGAAAAATCATTCCTTTTCATGAAGAAGCAAGTAAGTTTTAGAAAATACTTACTTTCCACAGCTTCCCCATGGAGATGGTATCTGGGCAGCCTTGGAAGAAGTCTGTTAAAAAAGAGAGAGAGAAAATGAGGAAATCTATTTTGTAATTTATTAATTCAGAAACAGATGGAAGTGTGATTTAAAGTACATTAATATTGATTAGAGCGTTCCTGGCTGCCTCCTGTTTCGTTAGCAGGAGCCAGAATGTATGTATGCAGCATGTCAGCACCCAATGCACAGTGCTTGATGAAAATAGCTGGTTAGGATAATTAGTGGGCCCCAATCAGGACCATGAAAGTCACTTGATGAAAGACATGAGCTACTAAAAGGCCCAGTGAAATCAGAATCAGTTTTCTAAGAAGTGTCTTAATTATCCTTGTATGAAATTTAGTCTGCAAAACAGGTTCTTGTGAGTACAAAAAGCTGGTCACCTTTAGCAGGAAGCAAAAACTTTTCCCAGGTGGAAAGATGCCACCTGTAAGGGGGGTAGGGCCCACTTGAAGTAGGTGGGAGAAGACACTTTTCAGATTCTTTAGGAAGGTGGGCTGTAGACAGGAAGACCAAATTTAGGGAATTAAAGCAGCCCTCTCAAGGATCTTTTTTGGCATTTGGCCACTCATTTCATTCGAAAGTGAAACTGTCTTTGTACTTCCTGGTAGAACTGGGATGACTTAAAGAACAAACTGTTAGTATATTTGTGTATATGCATTGGTGGGGGAAGGAGGAACCGAGAAATCTCTCTGAGTACAACAGTAACAGGCCCAGTACTGAGTACAGCTGGGCCTTTGTCAGCCATCATCCACTTTGGGAACCAAGCCTTGTGGGGAAGGGGATCACCAACCCTCTGCCGACCCCTGCTGGGCCCCAGCACCACCTACTGTCATGACCAAGGGCCACTGACAGGTCCGCAAGGCCAAGAACCCTAAGAAGGGCAGCATCCCCTAGACCAGTGGCTCTGATTCCGCCTGGCTCCCACAGCTAAAATCCAGGGATTATAACTCTTGGGGGATGGAACCTAGCAACTGACTCTGAAGGTGCTGTAGCCCTCAACCTCTTCAGCAGCCCTAGCTACTGAAAACCCAGAAAAGAAAGTTTTTGCTGTTTAGGTCCTTGAGATTGGCAAATGGTTGGACACCAGGATTTTGTAACTGTTCAGTTGTTTCAGTCATGTCTGACTCTTCGTGACCCCATTTGAGATTTTCTTGGCAAAGATACTAGAATGGTTTGCATTTCCTTCTCCAGGTTCTTTTACAGATGAGGAAACTAAGGCAAACAGGGCGAAGTGACTTGCCTAGGGTCACACAGCTGGTAAGTGTCTGAGGCTGGATTTGAACTCAGGAAGATGAGTGTTCCTGACACCAGGCCCAGCGCTCTATACAGTGCAGCACCCCCTAGCTGCCCTGCCATCAGCATAGCTGGCATTTACCTATCAATTTAAGATTTGCAAAGCACTTTACATATATTAGCTCATGTGGTCCTCAATAATTCTGTGAAGTAGGTGCTAGTATTTTTCTCCATTTAATGAAACTGAGGCAGGCCAGAGGTTCAGTGACTTGCTCAAGATCACACAGCTAGGAAGTATCTGAGGTGGGATCTGAACTTGGGTCTTCCCAACTGTACATCTAGTGCTCTACCCCCTTCACCACCAGCTAGTAGGGTTTTATTAATGGAAATTGCTTTAAAGAAAATACATTTCCATCAGCTGTGCTACTGGGCCAGGGGTCCTTTCAAAGGGCTTGTCCTTGAACCCTCCTTCTATGGACGCATTTCTCCGTATTACAGTGTAAGCCCCTTGAGAACAGGGCCCGTCTTGCTTTTCATGTCCAGCATTTCACACAGTGTTTTACATGGAGGAAGATCTTAATAAAGGCTTTATCTTTCATTCATTTGTCCTTAGAGCCTCTCTGCTTCCCTTGTATCAAGTTCCATGTAGGCATAAGCAATATTGTTTTTACAAGAACCTTGTTTTGCTCTATGCACCATAACCAAATAGTATCCAGAAGTCAACTTCTTCCTGTGACTAGGTGCCTTCGGGCAGTCCCTGGGGACCAGCCCAGCTCAGGCGTTAGACATTGCAGAGAGATGGTAACTATTTTCCCCCATAAAATACCCTTTTCATTAGCAGTTGTATTTACATGAGAGACGTTGCTTTACACACACAGTTTAAGGTTTTTAAAACTTTGGGCCCAATTCGTACAGGTTTTAAGTCACTGTCTAACTTGGTGGTTCTTTCTAATTCTTCCAGTGGAAGGAGGAGGACAGGGTACATCTGATTCCTTAGCCCCAGGTGCTAGCTTGAATTTCCTTCCCATTTCCCACAGGCCTTAAGACTTTTCTGTTGCTTTTCCTCAGGGAATATGGATCCCCTAAGGTTTTGTTGTTGGGAAACCGTATCCAAACTTATCTAAGAGTTGTTCTCCTTAGAGCTTAAACCAGAAGTGAAGGGATTCTGGTGAAGGAGAGAGTGACCTCTTCTTCTCATCCCTCTTCTAAGATATTGCTGGATTCTTGTTTTTTTGGTCCTTGGGTCCCTATCCGCTGCCCCTCCCACTGTGGTGTGATGCTTTGCCTATACGTCATCCAATCCAAATGACCTTGCCTATCTCTGGTCAACCCCATCAGAGCCTCAGATCTCTCCAAAAAGTGTGATTTTAAGCTTCTTACAGTGAGATTTGGGGCTGTGAAATAAGGTCTGTTATCCATTCATGCCGTTTTTGTCATGAGACTGCCTCTTGTGATGTTGTTTCTCTGAGAGTTGAATTTGAAATCAAGTCAGGTCAGTGGGCAGGTAATTTGGCCTATTTTTAAGGCCTAACTCCCCTAGATATCATCCATGATATTTCTGCTAAAACACCACTTTGGTCCACATTCTCTTCCTGGGGAGTTGGGTGTAGTGGCAGGGACAGGTATCTCTTCCAGCTTCCCCCACAATCCCTAGGGAAGCTGAGGAGGGGAGTGCCTCTGGAGCCTCCTGGCCCTGAAGAAACAGTAGCATCTCTGGGCCTGTACTTCAGGCACATGTGCAGTGGCCAAAGGAGCCAGGCTCCCTATCCTCCCAAGCCACTTGCACCTGGTGGAAGCACTCCAGCTGACACCACTCTCCTCATACTTCTGATGTCTACACATTACTCCAAATCAACTTGTTATTTTATTGGATGAACTTCTCTGTTTAGCTGTAAGCCCCTTACAACCTAGCCCCAATCTATCTTTTTAGCCTCGTTGGATGTTAATCCTCTTCGTGAATCCTGTAATCCAACCAAAATGGCCTTTTCTGTGTGTTAGTCATGTGCTATGCATATGGATGTTTATTTATCTATCTATCTATATAATAATAATTATTATTGTTATTATTACACACACACACACACACACACACACACACACATACACACATACCTCCTGTCCATTTCCCATCTCTGTGCCATTGTACAGGCTGTTCCCCACGCATGCCTAGAATACAAGCATCCCTCCCTGTCTTCCTTAAAGACACAGCTCAAACAGTACCTTCTGCATGAAGCCCTTGCTGATCCTTGCAATGAATCCCACCTTTCCTCTCAAACCCTCTTGGAAGGCTCCACTTTGTACTGATTTCCTTTATACCTGTCTGTACAAACCTACCTGTCTTTGTTGTCTCCCCATCAGAATGGAAGCCCCCCACAGGCTCTCATTCATTGTATTTGTACCCTTGGGGCTCTGTACCAACAATCATGGTAGGTCCTAGTGGGCTGCCTACTGGCTGTAAGGCTGCCTGACTCTGGAGAATTTCTCTGTGGGCACTTGAGGATTGGGTGATTCTACTCTCCTGTGCCTCCCAGAAAGCAATCTTCTCTCGGATTCCTTATAAGCTTCTGATAGACAGTGAGAGGTGGCGATTTCCTTTCCTGGTAGGTCCCAAAGACTGCAGTAAGTGATCTTGTGGAATATACCTTTATACAGAGCCTCAGGTGAGGGGCCTTTTTGAAGCCTGCCAAATTTTGTGTTTGAAGACTCCATGGCAGGTTGTATGGCATACTGGGCAGACCACTGGACACTGATAGGGAGCCATGCCCCCACCCCTTAATACTGGTGGGGAGATCTTGGGTGAGGCCTGGAACCTTGCTTTCCTCATTTGTGAAATAGAGCCAGTAATGCTTGTATCACCTTCCTCATGGGATTTTAGGGGAGGATCCAAAGAGCTAATGGGTGAGAGGGCTTGGCAAGTATGAAGCATTCTCAAAAGGTGCGGGAGTTAATTTAACTTTGCCTTCTAGCCTGAGCTCTCTATAGCCGCTTGGTTACTGTTGCCCATTGTGGGAAGGATGTATAATAAATTCTTGCCCTTTCTCGGCTAAGAGAGACAGTGGACTTTGTACCTGTTTAATGGTTATTGTCCCTATTCCCACACACTCACCGGTTTTCCCAAAGGGACTTCAGTGCAGAGAGGGACAGAAGGCATGCTCTGACTGTAAACATGACTTTCAAATATCACCAAAACTGCCAAAGGCCATTTTTGTCAATCAGGCCAATATTGAGGTGACTGAACCATTTTATTTTCTCTTCTGTGACCCAAATCAAATGTAAGCACAGAGCTGGGTCCCTAAGGAGGGGTGGGCAGGACCCTGCAGAAATGGAAGAGGCAGTGGCTTCCCCAGTCAGTATAACCTTGCTGCCAAAAATCTTGTTCTTTGCAAATTGACATTTAATAACGTGCCTGTCAGATCTCATTAGTCATTTCATTCACCAGCTCTCTCCAAAAGATACAAAATAAGGATTACCTTAAAATATTCCATCAGAGATCTGGAATACTTCATAGCATGGTCCCTCTTTAGCTTGAACATTCTCAAGTACAGGAGTGATAAGCATCGGTAGCTGTGGTAATTAGGAAAGGATTATGTTAATTCCGGTGTTTAATGAAACCTATAAACTGTATAAAAAAAGGCAATATGTATATATTTTTAGTTTCTTTTCTAAGGCTAGATAGACTGAGAAATATAAGAAAATAATGGGAAAAGTAGGGGAGGGGAAGAGAGAAACATTAAAATCCCATCTTGATAACAGTATAAATGAGAAAGCTAAATGTTTAGTCAGCTGCTGAGGCCATCCATTAGTTATCCTTTAATAGTTTAATAGAAAACAAGAATAATGGTCTGGTCTAAGCAGCTTATGGAATTCTGCAGCTCTAAAGTCTTTTTTTTCCAAGCTTCTAGTTGTTTCCTCATGTTGTCCATGGGACTCACCATAAAATCGCAAGTCTCTTGTCCCATTCTGTGGCAGAAGAGCAGGTGAAATTCTTGAGCCTCAGGGCATACCTTTGGAAATAAAGAAAACATTCAGTCCTCCTTGAAGGCAAGTGCTAGTGGGTGCCCAGAGCCAGAACCTACAGGCCCAGGAGCTCGAGAGCTCTTTTATGCAGAAGCATGAAGATAAGCACAGAAAAATGTGGAAAATCATAGTCAGAACAGTTTGCTAGGAGAGGGCTGATGTCATATCCTGAAACTAAAGCAAGCACAAGTCTTTTCTGGGCAGTGGTGAATGACCTTCTTTGAAATATTGGAAACATAGGAATCCTGAACTCCCTGGGAGCTCCTCCGTAGGGGTTTTCCCTCTTGTGATGCTGCCCATGGCCCATCATTGACATCTTTGGGTTATGCCCTTCATAAACTTACTGATGGGGATGGGCGGGAGAGGAGGGAGGGATGGCATCAATGGGGTCTCTTGATTGTCTCCCATTCTGGGAGAAATCCTCTGTATTTTCTGGTAATGCCCTTCTCTGATGACATCCTTTCTAGCGTTCTGCATGAGCCCTCTCTCTCTCTCTCTCTCTCTCTCTCTCTCTCTCTCTCTCTCTCTCTCTCTCTCTCTCTCTCTCTCTCTTTCTTAAGGCAATTGGGGTTAAGTGACCTGCCCAGGGTCAGACAGATAGTAAATGTCAAGTGTTTGGTCTGAGGCCGGATTTGAACTCAGGTCCTCTTGCATTCTGCTCATACCCTCCAGTCAGAACTTTTCTGGGACTTTTTGTGGGAATCTCTTTTACATACATACATGTATGCTTCATACATACATACATTACACATTAGAGGTGCCTTGGAGCCAGGAAGGCCCAAGTTCAGTCAAGTCCTGTCTTGAATGCCTGCTGACCCGGGGACCCTAGGTGGATAAGATGTCCCCTCTGGGTCCCAGGCACCTCTCTGAGGCAAGAAGTTGTAGAAGAGCAGCTAATCTGGCTGTGGAAACTTCCTCTCTCAATGCAAAGTTCCCCACTCAGAGGAAGGCACCTGTCAGGGCACCTTGAACTTCACCTCTACACAAAACCCCTATGTGCACCTATGGACAGACAAAGGTGGTACAGTGGAGTCAGGAAGACTCATCTTTGTGACTTCAAATCTGTCCTCAGATACTTCTCAGCTGTATGACCCTGGGCAACTCACTGAACTTCTGTCTACCTCATTTTCTTCATCTGTAAAATGGGGATAATAATAATGCCTACCTCCCAGGGTTGTTGTGAAGATCTGATGAGATAATATTTGTCACGTGTTTAGCATGGTGCCTGGAGCACAGTAGGTGCTATATAAATGTGAGCTATTTATTATGATGATGTAGTATACATCTGACTGGTGGTATTCTAAGATCACTTCTCCAGCTGGTTAGGACCTTCGAGATTACCTGGTCTACCTCCACTCATGTTACAGATAAATAAAGGGAAGTGACTTATTCTAGGTCTCAAAAGTAATGAGGGACAGATTTGGGATTGAAATCCACAGTAGAGAATTCCACATCCCACATTCTCTACACTGCCCCCTCGCAGGGAAGTGATCCTATCACATTATTATTTTGGGGAACATGAGGTGGGTAGCACACTGATGGGCGGGTGGTAGCAGAAAGGCATGCAGGTAGTAATTCACCATATCTGTGGATGACAGATGTGCTTGACTCGATGCCAGCTCTGACACCAGCATTATGGGGTTTCATCTTCTAACTAGGCTCTGAAAAGCTTCTTCAGTATTTTCTAGACAAGTTCACTTAGAGGGCTACTGTGTTGTTGTTGGCGGGTTTTTAAAGTTCCCTCCTCCTCCCTTACAAAAATATTACTGTTTCCCATTTTGGTGAGAAAAGGGTGAAGATGCTGCCTCCTTTCCCCTTCCTTTTTTCCCTTTTAACTAAGCACACTCTATTCGGTGCATTGAGGCTCTTGAAAATCAATTCATTGCATAAAATCATTGTACTGAGCTTTAATGCAATTTCACAGGTACTTGTGCTAGAATAAGTAATAGGGCTCAGTGTTGCATCAGGAAGTTTAAAGGTATATGAAAGCTTTGATGAGTTCTCATTTACAAGGAGGTAATGGAGTGCAGGCAGGAGCTCAGTGCCACAGGAATCCTAACTTCTCTCATGGAGGGCCCCCCCCCTCACCCCAGTGAGACAAACTCTGAGGGGCTCTAATTCTACTTCCTCTTGCTCCGTTATGTCCCTGGCCCTGGGAGTGCCCATTTTCAGACACAGGGACTTGATGCATGCCACTCCCACCCCCTCCCCCACTCATACAATATAAAGCATAGTTTTATCATACAATAAACCCCATTTCCTTTTCCAGCAGGATCAGAGGCCTATCAAGGGCTCTGAAACATTTAAGTGCCATTGAACTGTAAGGGGCTAGTGGCAATGAGGAATGCATTTCAGCTGGCATTATTTTTCTCCTAAGGTCTAGAAATATCTCCTAAGATCTAGAAACAAATAGAGGAAATGGGGGGGGGTGCTTTACTAGTGTCTCCACCCTCTTTAGTGGGGATGAGATGTACAGCAAGGCAGTGGAAGGCACACCAAGGGCAGAGGGAAAGGATGGAGATTTCCCATTAATCCCTTTACTTTGGTGAAGTTGACCTGGCCCCTCAGTTTATCTTGTTTAATTGAGATCACTCTCCAATCATTAGTTACACTCTGTTTCCATCCTATATGCAAATACGTGTTGCCACTCTGTTAGCAGAAGAGTGAATATTATGAACCAAGAGACTATTCACGAGGCAGAGTAGTTGTTACAGGCCCCTGAAGCATGGTGCAGTTGGAAAGAGTCCTTGGATTAGGAGTGAGGAGATCTGGCAGCACGAGGAGGGGGGTCAGATAGGACACTCTCTCAGGCTCTAACAGTGGATGCTCTGCAAGGATCACAGGGGATGCTTTTTCCTTTTTTTTCTTATGTATGTGCCTTAAACGACTTTTGTCTCCTCCACAACCTAGACCAATAGCCTGGAAAATTTCATTTTTTAAAAGTAAATGAAACCAGGAAACTTTGTAGTTTAATCTCTCCCCTCTCCTCTTTCCCCTTCCTCTCCCTCAAATGCCAGTACAAAAGGAAAAAATAAGTCTGTTCTCCATCTGTGACCTTAAATGCCAACTTGGAGCTCAGAACAATTTTTTATAATCAGGACAGAAAACAGGGTTTATAATGGAAATCCTGATAGCCCCACTTTAGGGATTTTGAATTATAAAACTACACCTTTTAAAAGACAAGTGTCGTTGCCAAACGGTGAAATGACTATACTTTATTTCCACCCACTACATTTCCATTTTAATTTTATGAATATTGCAAATGATAACATTCACATTATAACCTCTAAAGGGGCTAATTTATAAAAGCAGTGTCCATCAATTATAAATTTTCCATGACATTAATAAAATGGCAAGAACTAATTATGATGACTTCAGAAATGAAGATGCCTTGGACAAATCATTAATATGTTGAAATGATATTTTTTAAAACATAGCAGGTTCTAATTATGACTGAAATGAGATAATGAAAATGATCACAGTAAGGACATTAACCTGATGAGCTCCACGGTTTCAGAGTACATGGTGTATGGAGATTTTGCCTCCAGTGGGTCGCGCTCCATTGCGTTGCCGCACTCGATGAAGGAGAGGGCTGCATCGGTGTAATATACGGCTTTGCCAAACTTCTCTACCTGAAATGGACAAATGGTTGTTCAGCTTTTCTCCTTCAAAAAGAGAGATCACACAAAGAATGGGACACTTTTTAAAAGGTATCCATTATTCCCCTCAAGGATAAGTGGACTGACTTTTGGAGGTGACTATGTCACATAAAAAATGAAGGAGATTTTTTTTTAAATGCAGTCTAGCCACCTTTTCTCCCCTCCCTTGGTGTGAGATGGGAGACAGGTAGACTGCCTCAATGAGACCCAGCTGCAAACTGGACTGAAATTGTAGCCTAGAATCTGTTTTTCCCTCCTGTTTTGATTCACTGCTTGTTGTGAGCACCCTGCTACATGGGAGAGAAGTAACAGATTGGTGCCATTAGTCATGAAAAATGTGAAGTTGTGGTAGGGCTGTTGACAAAAATCTCATCACTTTCATTGTCAATGATGCCCTGCAATAGTGTTGAAAAGCCCCAAATAGAGCGTTCTGAAATATTTTATTTCAGGAGAATTTAATGGCAAAAGGGTTTATCTCTGATAATGGTCATCATGAAACTGACTCAGGCATCCTGATTTCTTCTGATGTGTAATGAATATTGTATATGACATTTTCTACTGAGGATTTGATAAGAGTATTTAACGTTTTCCATTTCTGATAGCTATATGTGTGCTTTCCACTAATACAATCTTTTATGTTAAACAACCAATATAATGCTCTTTGACAATTTCTCTCTATATCTCTTATCAGAATATTTTCTAGGCAACTGTAAGGGTTTCAGTTCTCAAAATGGCACAGTAGCTATCTCTACCAAAGGATTAAGTAATGCCAGAGAATGATTCGAGTTACAGATCCAGCTGAATCTGCCGGGACAATGGCTCCCTCTTCTTAAAGTGAATACATGTGCTTCAGCTTTTATGTACTGCAGAAAACCATAGCTTAATTTCTGTAAACTGTTGGGTAAATATTTATTTGCATGAAATTCAGCCTTTCAATCAAAGCTATTCTGGGAAAACCTGTGCATCCATGTGAGAGATTTTGGTGGTGGTATTTTCTTTTCCCTCTCATCTCACAAAGTAATTTCCTTTAGCCTTGAGGCTCCCAGACTCCTGGTGGCCTGTCTTTTGGGGACTCTCATCCCCGGTTTTTGACCTCTTTCTCTGGAGCTGGCTGGTGCTGTTATACATGCTTTGGTGGCAGACAGACCCAACCTGAGAAGGGGAAAGGCTGATGCTTGGTCTTAAGTGATTTCTCCATCTCACTTGTTTGAACTTCTGGAGAAATTTGCCTTTGCATAGTCTCAGATGTCCAGCTTGGCTGGGTCACATCTGCTCAAGTAAAGGACATTTGATTTACTAGCTTATTTGGGCTCTGGCTGACGATGAAAGAGCTGAGGTCCTCCCTTAGTTGTGCTAGCAATTTGTGGACTTCTAGAGAGAGTTACCATCACAGGCCTTTGCCTCATCCTCCCAGCATCTTGAACAGAGCTGGCAATTTTGCATGTCTCCTCATGTGAGTTTGGAAGCTCATGAGAATTATTTCTGGAGGGATGATTCCAACCAGTGGGATGTTAGTCCCAGACAGCAGCTGTATGACTTTATTTGACCAAAAGAGAAACAAAAATGACAGCTTGTGAGGCACATGCTGATGGGTGGTTCTTAGGAATCAATGATTGGTTGCCAAGAACTCATACATCATGCAGCAATGGTGTGGTGCCCAATTAAGAGCTCTCTTAGGGTCAAGCTGCCTGTAGCAGAGAAGTTCTCCCTATAGGCCCCGCCTCACCGTGTGGTGCCGTCTCAGGGTATTTCTGCTTGAACACCTCTCTTAATGGTGTCAGGCTTAGTCAAAGGTGAGGAAGCAGAGAGCAACATGCCACTCTTAAAGAGACTCCAGAAAAGAAAAAGGACAGAGTACACAGAAACCCTTGTTGGCACAGATGGCTACAGGTTAATGTTAAAATGAAGAGTGTTTCCCTTTAAGGGCTCATCTGTGGGGAGGGCCTTCTGGGGGAATAGCTGTCAGTATTATCTTAGTCCACATTCTTAGCCTGAACTCCTCACTGTGGGACACCTTCGACAGAAATGCATCTCAAGAGATACAGCTAGCTTCATGATAATCAGGGCTTCTTGCTCAAATCTGCCAGTTTTAGGTGTGAGGGAAAGGGACTGGTTTTCCTAAGGTCTTGAGGTACCCATGTCAGCTGAGAGGCCAAATAGATGTTATGCTTCTTTTCCTGATCTTTCAAGGTACATCTGAAGGGGGCCAGGTATGGACATGGGCTGACCCCTTTTATCTCATAGGGAAAGTACAAAATTCTCTTCCTAAGCCTTCAGGACTTTTGTGAAATGGATTTTCATTTAAAAAAACAAAGCAACAAGGGGCAGCTAGGTGGTGCAGTGGATAGAGCACCAGCCCTGAAGTCCGGAGGACCTGAGTTCAAATCCGGCCTCAGACCAAACACTTGACAGTTACTAGCTGTGTGACCCTGGGCAAGTCACTTAAACCCAACTGCCTTAAACAACAACAACAACAACATAGATTGTTCAGTCCTTAGAAGTGGTATCCATCCCAAGTGGAGGATATTAGGGTTAGGAATGAGTATGCTGTGGAAACAGGAGCCACCTTCCTCATTTCTCAGCAGAGGCACTGCTCGGCAAAGGGTGCTTGTGCTGGGCTGCTGGAAATGTCAGCGGTGGGGCCAGTCCTTAATGGGTTTTCTTCAGGAACATGCATTGTTCAAGGGAAAAGAGTAGAAAAAAATGCTGGGAACGTACCAGTGCGTCAGCTTTGTGCTTCAGCTTCTTGGCCTCCTGCATGTAATAGTCAGCATTGTGAGGCCTAAACAAACACAATTCAGTCTTTCAGTAGGCTTTGGCATCATTTGATTAAAAGATTGAATAGCCCAAATATTTCTGCTATGAATCCCCGTACAGTGCCCAGCAAAATGCAGACAAACACATCTACTCCCGTTATGATAGACCTACAAATAAGTGGGCAAAATGGCCCATTTTAACAAATTCTGCCTTCCGCCTTCCCCCTCCCCTGAGTAGGAGCATCACGTACATAAAATAGATCAGAAATTCCTATTGGTCCCCCAGCATACATATCTACTGGAGGAAGGAAGCACAAAAGTGGCACAAAGCAGCCCAGAATTAAACCTCCTTAATTGGAAACATTGAAATAGCACCAGCACAATCAGAGTACAGCATGTGGGGAAAATGCCAAGGCTTATTGGGGCCTCTGCCTGAGCCTGGCCCAAGGGCCTCATTCTGGTCAACAGTTTTCCTTCGCTTGATTTGCAGAGAGATGACATTTTACACAGAGAAAAGGATGGAGAACTCTTCCCTTTACAAAGGGCAGTGCCCCAGCCGGGACAGGAGTGAGACATTTGGAAGATTTCTGATAACATACACGTCATCCAAATGAATCCGAGGTCTTCTGGCCTCTGAGCCCCCATTCGCTAGGGAGGACGTTGAAGACCAAGTAGCCATCTCCAGTTGGTTACTATCCAGAAGCCCAATGCTAGGACCTCGACTGTAGGTATCTTCACCCTGTAAAAAAAATAAGAACTTTTATTAACTCAGGTTTTTGGCAAAATCTCTCACCATGTTTGGCTTTGACCAAACAGAAGTGACATGTCTTAAAGTTAAAATGAAGATACCTTTGGGTTTTTTTTAGCCTAATCAATCACTAGGTTTATTTCTCCTATGACACTCAACTCTCAACCAATAAGCTTCTGTAATTCCATGCTTCAGGCATCTCATGAATACCTATTCTCAAAGGTGGCAGGGTAGGGAGTGGGGCAGGATGGGAGAACCTGGAATTGAGAATCCTTCACTAGGCTCCTTGTGAAACACCTTCAATTCCATAGCATTGGAAAGACCTCTAAACACCACATTTAACATCACCTCATGAGTTGTCTCTGTGGACGAGCCTATCCTCTGCTGGAAGGCTTTGAAGCTAGTTAGACATACACTGGGCCTGATCTTCCTAGTGGCCATCTGCTATGAGGACTTTTTAGACTCATAAACATAACCTATTTGCCACTGATGCGGACTGTTATCTTCTTACTCTCAGCCTGCGCCAGTGAGATGTGGATAGCAGAGAACAGACTGAGAAAGGAAGCGGGGAAAGAAAGACAAGCTCAGTGTCCCACATTCTTAGGCCAAGTGGGCATTGGCTGAAAAGACTCAGGGAATAGTGAGACTCCAGTGCTTAGTCAAGGGCTTTGTAGAGGGTGGGCACTTAAAAAATAAAATGCAGTGGAATGTGACAACCACAAATATCACCATGATTTTGTGCTGGCTTCCAAGAGGCACAGAAGATGGTAGAGCACTGTATTCTATGCTGGCTAAATGAAATTGGGAGTACTGGGGTCAGTTCTGGACCCTCCAGTTTAAGAATGGCATTGATAAGGGACAGTATACAAGGGAGGGCAGCTAGATTACTGGAGGGCCTTGACTACATGTCCTCTGAGGATGGGTTGAAGGAACTGGGACATTTAGCCTGAAGAAGAGAAGGCTCAGGAGAGCTGTTGTGAAGTGTGTGAAGGGATGTAATGTAAAAGAGAAACTGGATTTGTATTGCTTGGTCCAAGAGGGCAGAACCAGGGCACATGGGTGAAAGTTGCAGCAGCCAGTTTTATTGCTCTTCAAAAGTGAGAGGGGCTGTTTCTGGCAGTGGGGAGTCTTTCTCACCACTGGGTGTCTTTTGGGAAAGGCTGATGACCAGCCAGTTGTTGGGCATGTCGTAGAGGGAAGTCTTTTATGGGTATGGTAAGGCCCAAATGGTGGATGAGGTCCCTCTTGTAACTCTGCAATTCTGTGATACTGTCTGTGGAATTTGAGACTAATATGAATGAGGTCAGTAATCCAATGGACAAAAATAAAATTCAGGTTCCCTTATATTTAGGTAGTGTATAGTGATACATTCATATCAAGGTCTAATCATTTTTTCGGTCAATAAAAAGTGACAGTGGTGAGCTAGACAAAAGGAGTCCGCAAATCTCTCCTGCCAATGTGGAGTGGGCCAGCAGGCCCCAGAGCTCCTGGACTGTCATAGGCGTGGCCTCATTTTGATGTGGATAATAGCCCAGTGAGGTAGGCAGGGCAGGCACCATCATCTCCATTTGACAGATAGAACACTGGAAATAGTTCAATGACTTGCCCAAAATCACAGCTAATTCATAATATCCTAGCCCAGAGCCCATTTCTCTTGCCTTTCTGTTTAATGAAAAACAAACCATCCCCACACTGCCTTACAGACTTCAAGCTTGGGTGCCTGGGAGAATTGTGGCATTATGAACAGAAATGGGATTATTGTGGAATTGACATTATAAACATTAGCATTAAAAGTTTTATGACTGTTATATTAAAAAAAAAGCTTTTTATTAAGCACCTAATTAGCCTTGACAATAGAGTCTTGCAGAGTAAAAACAGAATTCCATAGACACATACTACATGACTTTCCAAGGGCTTATCAAAGATAACCAAAGAGGACTTTTTAAAGTTAATTATACTCATTGTGCCAGATAGGGTGAATAGTAAGTACTGTTACTGTTTAGAACAGGTGGCTGTGTTTTAGTGTGGTATAGTAGAAAGGTGTTGGAGTAAGAAGATCTGGGTTCAGGGTCTTGCTCTGATATAGCTCTATGACTCTGGACAGGTCTCTTGGCCTTTCTGAGCCTCAGTTTCCTCATCTGTAATATGAGGACAAATATATTAGCACTGTTTACCTCACAGGGTGATTATGAAGAAAAACCTGAGTGAAGTGCTAAGTCAAAGTGGGGGATTCCTACCTAGTCAACATATCCGATTACGGCTGACATTATTGGTGTGACTATCAATTCAGTATAAAGCATTGTCTCTTTCCTCTATTGTAGCTGCTGCTGTGAGAATCACCTTTGATAATCCAGGTGCGTAACTTCAGGCCCTGAAAGCTCTGGAGCCTGCTGGCCTTTTCTGCAGTGGAATCAGCCCTCAGGATCCAGACCCCATTCCACATTGGCAGGAGAGATTTGGGGACTTGTTTTGTCTAGTTCAGCACTGTTCCTTGTTATTGACTTAAATAGTGATTAGACCTTAGTAAACATGGGAACTCCCAATGTGCCACCATTTTATGTTTTCTCTCTGATTTATTTTTCATCCCAGGTCAGCTTGTCTTCCACCATCTAACATGCCCCTGTTGGCTACTCCCTACTGAAGGAGGTTGAGAAAACAGCAGCTCAGCTTTTTGGTTGAACAGAATTAGCCTTGGATTTGGAGTTAGAGGAGTCCAGTTCAAATCCTGCCTCTGCTGCTTACTTATCTGTGTGACCCTGGCTAAGTCACTTTGATACTCTGAGCCTCAGTTAATTCTTCCTCTGTAAAATGAGGGGATTGTACTGGATGACATGTGAGGTCTCTTCCAGCCCTGAAGCTTTGATCTCATGACTTAAATCAAAAGCTGCTTAATAAGGAGTTTCCTGACAAAACACTGTGTTGTTCTTAGAGCCACACATGGGATTCTCTACTGGTTTGACTTATCGCTGCTGCTATTAGGTGAGTGGTCAATCATCTATGATTCAGAAACTGTTTTAGCACTTTCCCTAAGTACATGGGGTAGAGAGGACAGAAAACTTTCAAGTTCCATCCACACACAGAGATAGCAGCACTAAAACACAACATTTTATGATGCCCAAGGTCACACAGCCAGTATGTGTCAGAGGCAGAACTAAGACTCAATTCTTCCTGACACCAAGGCCAGCTCTCTATCCATTTATTATTCCATACTGTCTCACTTTGTCTTTATTTTGTATGTTCTTATATGTATACATACATATATATATATATATATATAATATACTCTCTCTCTCTCTCTCTCTCTCTCTCTCTCTCTATATATATATATATATATATACGCTATATTATAGTATAACCTCCAAATATACTATAAGCTCCTTGAGGTTAGGGACTACTTTATTTTAGTCTTTGTATCCCCAGTACTCAACACAGTACCTGGTACATAGTAGGCACTTTAAAAACATGTGTTGATTGACCAAGTATTGTGCATATAGTTATCACTTACAGCATTTGCAAAGTCTAAAATAGAGTATCTCATCTAAGAATTAGCAAGCAAGAGATGATCAATTTCTCGGAATTGAGGTGGAGTGGTCCACAGCTTCCAGACATCCTGTGATCTATATCACTGGGCTACTACCAGCATGTTGTCCTCTGATGCTTCATCGTAGTGGGAAGGTAGCCCTGGTCTCTTGAAGGCTTTGCCAGCCAACTAAAAGTTCTGTCAGATCCTACCAAACTGGGAAGGCTTCAGGTTGAAAAATCCTAGAAGCCTTGGTTATAAAGGACCTCTAGACTTCATTAAGTCAGTCTTCCTGCCTTAAAGCAGAGCTCAGTTTAAACTGTCCCACTCAGAAAGTTCTTTCTCTTACAGTAAAATATCTCCAGGGGAAGAGCCTCTCTGGTCTCCTTTAGCAATCCATTCCCACCTCCCAATCAATTCAAGGCAGGACGGGATAGTTATGAGACTAGTGGAAAGGAGGTGGGTGGGGGGTGGTGATTACCTATCCAAGTTAGCAAAGGGGAAAGTATAAAATTGAGGGGGGAGGGGAAGCCCAGAAAGGAGAGAAGAAGGCTGCTGAGTGATGGCAAAGTTGACTCTGTCCAGACATCTGTTGCCATCACCTAGGTACAGTCTCTCCTCCCCCAAATATTCCATCTCTGGCTAACCCAATTCCTTTCTCCTTCGACACCCCAACCTCTCAGTCGCCCAACAGCATTAGCTCCCAGGGCCTCTGTTTCTAGACTCCCTCAGTCCTTCAACCACACCCGAGTGGCACCAGCCCTCCTACACCCCACCTCTCACCCTCTGCCCACTTAAAGCCCCCCAAATACTCACACATATTCTGAAGTTTAAATGGGTCTTGCTCTCATTCTTTCTGTGTCTGGCAAAGGAACAACTGGCAACAGGAAAAGCAGTGGGCATGGGAACTTCCTGACTGTCAGAGCTGACGCGCCGATGCAGGGGCTCATCCGACAATGGGGACAATGGAGGTGGGAAGAGCTTGTCATCTCTTTTCTTTGTCATTTTTTTGGATGGAATATTTCTGGTGGAGGAAAACAGAAATCGTTTGTGTTCTAAGCCCTTTTCTCCTATTTCTTGTCATTTAGGGCAGCATTTTAAGTGATGACATATACCACAGTCCCTTACTAATGATGGCCTTCCAATGGAGATTGAGTGTATGCATTGGAAGTTAGGCTTGGGTCTTTGAAGCAGATCTCTAGGATATATTTAACGGTATAACTTAGGCCTTAGTGTGATGTACTCCGTCTTTCAAGGCTAATTCACAGTAATTGGATTTTTATGGGAAATACAATGTATACTTTAATTTCTCCCCCCCCCATTTAAAAGGAAGATTTCTCCTTATTTTGAAGTAGAACCTCTCAGCAGAAGCAGTCAGTAAATGATGGGATAATGATCTGAGAGAGCTTTTCTTAAGATAGATGTGCACACATTCCACACATGGGAAAACATGGCAAATTCAGGTGAAGAAAACTGTTTGCCTCAGCAATAAGACATCATAAACACTTGACTCCAGAGGCACTAGACAGACTGACAGCCAAATCTGAGGCACCCCACTTTCCAAAATATGTCTCTTTTAGTCATAGCAAAACTGTGTATTTTCAAATACAAGCACACCTTATTTTACAACTTGTAGAAATGGGCAATCTGCCCAAAGTACCAAGGCCACAAACAAAACAAAACAAAACAAAACTCGATAAAGGACTTTAGGACCTGGTAGTTATTTATGATGGGAATGCAGGCATGGATTTTTATTTTAGTTACTGTTTTAGTCTAATCAATGAGGATTACTTAAATTTTCATTTTTTCTTGCACAACTAATATTGCACTGAATAGTCATTTACTTTCCATGATTATCGACAAAAATTTTCAGTAGCAAATTAAGTCAACAAGAATTATGTTTTCCTCTTGGTCAACTTCAGTCAGTGTCAGAAGATATAGATTTACAATATCTCAAAGCAGCAAATCAAAGATGAACAAGCAGTGGAGCAGAATGATGTCCTGAACTGGTGGAAGTCAATATCGGCTCCTTGTTCCAGCTCATTGGGGTTGCACAAATTTGCCAATTTTAATAATATTTGTCATCCTCTCTCTATCTCTTGTTCCATAATTGTGCTCCCCTACCCCCCAGTGGCAATTCCCACCATGCAGAAGAATTTTAAATCCCTTTAAGTGTTTCTACCATTATTATAACTGGCTAAAATTAATTTTTTAAAAATTGACATTAGTTTAAAAAAACTGCTTTTCGGGGGCAGCTAGGTGGGGCAGTGGATACAGCACTGGCCCTGGATTCAGGAGGACCTGAGTTCAAATGCAGCCTCAGACACCTAACACTTACTAGCTGTGTGACCTTGGGCAAATCACTTGACCCCATTGCCTAGCAAAAATAAAACAAACAAAAAAAAAGCTGCTTTTCCCCAATAGAAGTAATTTTAAAGCAGTCATGATGTGTGATCAAAATGATTTCTAACATAAGCTTGTGAAGTTCTCCAAAATATAGGACCAAGTCAAACCCAAGAAATACATAGGTAGCTGAGCTTTAGAAATCTCTGCATACAGCTATCAAGGATGGCTTTAGCAAAGAGGAGGCGACGGTCAGTTAGCTGCAGGTTTCCCTCTGCTTCTGTAGGGCAGACACAGCCATCATGGAGGGTTGGCTCCTCTGCTCTGCATGTTACATAGGTCCACTACAGTCCATTGGAGCACACTGGGGAGGAGACCTGGCAACCTGGCACTTGGGGCGTTATACTTTGTAGAAGTCCTTCAGTGATGGGTGTATTCTAGCAGCATCAGTGATGACATCCTGGAGCACTCTTTTTCCTTACTCTTCTAGTTACCTGACTCCCAGAGGAGAAGTGGGTAAAGCAGCCATTCCCTCTTTGATGACAGGGAACAACTCCCCCAGCAAGGTGAGTCTTTAGGGCCTATCAAAGACCTAAGATCATCTGCTCCATGTGAAAAAGAGACCCTGGTCTCCAGGGGCTTTCCAAGGTTTTCATGGGAAGCATCAAGTGAGCTATGGATGTACAGAGAAGAATGGTTGCTTAGAGGGATAGCCAGGGAAAGCCTTCAGAGAGAGAAATTGTTTCTTTCACCCCATTTGTTCCACTGATATCTTATATTCTGATTAGTGGTTTTTAAATGACAAAGTAGACCCATTTTCTTTTTTCTGTCCCTTAGACTCTCCTCCCAAATAGCAAAAGATCCTAGGTCCCCCCTACTCATAGATATTTAGAGAGAGTAGAAAGATATCATGGGAAATGAGATGTTTGCTCAGAGAAACTGCCTCTATTTTGAGGCTTAACTCCCCTATATATGGCGCAGAAAGAAATACATAAATGATTTGCCTATGAAAAAGGACAGTCGGGGGAAGTGAAGGGAGGAAAAGACCAAGCATCTAGGGCCCTGGCAGTAATATTCATTACCTGCAGGAATTCTGCATGAGGAATTTCCCTTCTCAGAACCTCATTATCCTGACTGGCCTTAGAGATACTCTAACTTTTTCTAAGTCTATGGCTGCTGGTTCTGGACTCGAATACTTTTCTTCCTCTGGAAGATGTCTTGGAATGGTTTGAGCCTGGCAGCACATGCCTTGGAACCCTGGCAGCTGGGGCATTTTTAAACATTAGGTAAGATTTGGAGGAGGCGCCCCAGAATGTTCTTCCCTCTCTATCCCAAGGCCTCAGGGAGTGAAGGTGGAGCTACCTTTGTTCTGAGTGTGCAGTAGAAGGGGAAGTGGGAGCTGGCAAAGGGGAGGAGGGAGTAGTATGTTTCGGGAACCAGGGAGGTGTAAGCAGTGAGAAAGCTGAAGTGTATAAACAGTGGCAGATAAGATTTATGCCAACTCATTGCTCCTAAACAATAAGCTGGGAAATCCAGTGCTCTGAGCATTTTGCCAGACTGGTGCTAGGCTGTGGCCTACTAATAGACTCAGGGACTGGCATTTGATGGAAGTCATCTTTACTTCTGAATGACTCTATGGCAATAATTATCCAGGCTGGATACTTTAAGCAGCTGGCATGACTCTTAGTTAACTTAGATTTAGAATTCAGGAAGGAATATAGTCAAAATATCAGGGAGGAACAGAGGGCTGGACTTTGCACTGGAAAGTTTATGCAGCTGGAGGAAGAAGGGGAGGAGGCTGATTGGCAGACAATGAAAATGTCACAGCTTGCATGCCTCCAGCCTTTTGAGGGTGGTCAAAAAGGTGCAGAAAGCTCAGTGCCGTTTAAGGCAACAGATTCCCCCTTTATTTGTCCCCAGCCCCACCTGACCACTTTTCATTAAGGCCTGAGAGGGCCATTGATTCTGTGTTCTCATCAACTGTTCTCTCTTCCCTCTCCAAATATGACACCCGTCTCCCCCAAACAGAGCCACACTGTTTTAGAGCTCAAGATGGGGGAACAAGGAGTTACTTTGTGGGAAGAAGTGATCTGCTTAATCAAAATTGTCACTGGAGATTGTTGGTTGCTGGGTCATTGGTCAATGAAGTGGAAGTATTAATGTTGGCCTGTGTTAGGTCACTTGTTTCTGTTCTGCTTTGGGACAAATGCCATTTGGGGCTTATGCAGTGGTTCTATGAGATGGTACAAGAGCACCATTGTGTTGAGGGATGCCCACCTCTTACCTGAAGCTCCTCTGAGATGAGGTCCCCCCAACTCTGTGGGTACTTAAAGCTCTTTAGAACACTTGAATAACAGAATTAATGCACAAAGAAACAAACCAAACTTACTCTTTAGTGGTTGGGAATCTGTGACTACTGGGTATTGGTGAAATGCAAGGTGGGAGCAGACAGGAAGGTGGAATATCTTCTAGCCGTTGCTTCTTGTTCTCCGTGAACAAGTCCAAAGGGTCAGATGGCTTTAATAAAAAAGAAAGCGTCAATCACACAGGATCTACATAAACATTCTGCTTCTAGGGAATAGTAAGGTCTAAGGTTAGGGCAGATTGCTTTTTATAAATAGGACTATGGAGTGGGTGAGTCAGAGATGCTTATATAATGAAAGGTGCCTTTGATATGGCAACTCCATGTGAGCAGCCAAACATCAGGCAGTACAGATAGAGCTGACCTGTGGTGTGAGTGCTTGATTTGTGCATGTGATGGGTATGGTAACATTCAGCTTGCCTCTTTTCTCTCTCATGATGCTCCCCAAATGAACAGTATAGAATCAAAACTGTAGCCCCAGGTACAAAGTTTGTCCAAGTAGAGAGCTAGTATGCTGATAGTGATAGAAAAGGTGAGACTGGGCGCTAGGGCAGTCCACAAAGAGCATGGGATCTTTTCTGGAGTGCCCATAATTTAAACTTACTCTACTGGCGGTAGCCATTTTAACTAAGAATAGAGCTCCAGGTTTATCTGCTGCAGAATTTCTGTCAATTGCAATACAGTCAGCAGGCTCTGAGGTTTTGCACTGATCGCAGATATGTGTGCAAATTGGAGATGTTCCTTTCTTTCCCTTCCCCCCATCCCTGAAATGAAATTAATGTTTTCAGAAGGCATCAAGATTCCTCTATTGGGCAGTACAGCAGCTCTCTTACGGACAGGATGCTTAGGAGATAGGGAATGAGAGTCTTTCCTGCCTCCTCTGCAGCCCTCCTGAAGGTGATGTGGCTATGTGGGGGAGCATTACTGAGTACCTCCTCACTAGCTAAAAGCCATGATGTTAATTTGCCTTTTTTTTCTGAGAAATAATTTGAAAAGGTAGCACCATCATGTGCTGATTTGATCAAGGAAAAAAAATCAAGAATATATTATTTGTCATTGAAAAGTTTGTTATCTGCTTCATTTTCAGGGTGCCTCTAGCCAAAACAACCACAGAAATCAAGGCTCCCCAACCTTGCGTTTAGCTACTCTGCTCTAGGTTTTCTGTGTTATTCATAAACAGCATCCCAAAGATCATGGGTGCTTGGAATTTTGTCTCTGCCTAGAACAAGGAGAACTGAAGTGGAATGTGTTGTAGGTATGTGAATGCTCATCAAGAAAAGGCAGTTATGATGCACCTCTGTGTCTCTGCAGATGGTGAGGAAGGAAGAAGGGGGTAGAACTTTTTAAAAATTTGGCCATTTTGACTATCTGTGGCTTCCATGGAGGGGAGAGGATGAGGAAGTCAGGAAAGCAGAGGGTACCTCTCAGGCTCTAAACCTCAGGAGGCAGGGGGTGAAGACCCAGGGGAGGGGGAGCCAACTCTCTCTGTCCATTTCTTTCCCCTGGCAGAGAATGAAGCTGCCATTCCCAACTAACCTGGGGACTACAATTTGTCAGCAGGGCAAATACCCAAATCCTACTTTATTCCTTATAAAAGGCGTTACTATCCTAAATGGATGCAGCCCTTGGGGCTCTGCTTTAACAAGCAGGGGCATCTTGTTGAACAATGGACAGCCCACCTAGATAACATTCCCACTTATTCCCACCCTTAGATGACCTACCTTGTATTTCCTCTTGTTCTTGGCAGGTATCTTCTCAGCAAATGAAGGGCCGGGTGACTCTCGGGACTGGGGGAACTGTGGTGGTTGTGGTTGTGGTGGTTTTGTGTTATTCTCTCTGGGCTCAGACTTAGCGGAAGTGGTTTCAGGTGGGTCTCGGCCAGGTACTCTAGACAGTAAGCCAAGATCTATTTTGACCCAAAGTGCTTTAGTGTCGTCATAATCACGTATTGGGGACAGAAGTTCCGTTTGCACAATGGGCAGAGGTGAGAAAAGCTGTTCTTCCACCTCATTGGTGGTGATGTCCATAGAGAGGCTGCTGCTGCTTCCGGTTAAAGTGCTGACACTGACGTTGCCATTGCCTGGAGCCTCCTTAGGTTTGACGGCATTGGTCAAGGAAGGACCAGGAGGCACTGTTTTGACCTGTGAGGCTTCGTCTTGGTCAGTGTTTGAGTCTGAAGTCGAGGAGTCGGTTTCGACAAATTCTCGAGACTTGGGGACAATTTTTCCAGGTCCTCTGAACTTCTTCTTTTCAGCAATAAATGCTGCAGTAAGTTTGGGTTCTTTCCTTGGGGCCAGTTTTCCAACTGCTGCTCTGTTCCGTGCTTTGGCCTGCTCTGGGTGTTCCAGTGTGTCTTTTTCTTTGGGAGTGTTGCTAGGCTGAGTATTTGGTCTAGGCCAGGGGTATTCTTCAGTGCTGGGTGTCCTTTCGACCTTCTGCGGTTGCTTTTTGCCTATGGTCCTTTGGGAGGCTGCTTCATTTTGAGCGGGCGACTTCTGCCTAGAGTTTTTGGCCTCTACAGGAGGAGGCAGTTTCTGGATAAGCCGCTGTCGAGCTTTCTCCCGGAGAGGGCTCAGGAGGGGCCTCTCTTTGGGCTCAATCTGGAATAGGCCAGCATTGACTTTTCCCTTATTCTGTACTTCAGTTTGTGGAGTGATGGAAAGTAGAGAACTGTTCTCATTGGAAGTTTCATTTTGGTTGCTTATAATTGTCTTGTTATGAGGGTTCACTTTGTTCAGCCATTTGTCAAGCTGCCACTTGTTGGCCGAAGGAGGCTCTGGCTGTGGGTGGCAAAACAGCACAAAATTCATTTGACATTGGAAGCCAGCAATGGCCTCAGCATATTGACACTTGGCTAAAGAAAGAAAAAGCACCAACTCGGTTACTACCTCACTTTCAAGGTTCCCTATAATGTGTCACCACTGCAGGTCCAGTACCCTAGTGATGTCCACTCACCATCCCCCAAACACACACCGCTCACTCCTGCTTCCATATCTTGCCAGTTCCCTGAGTCTTCAATGGTTTCTCCTGTCCTATCCATTCACCCAGGTGCCTCTGAGTCATCTTTTCCAGGTTACTGTGCTCCCCCAAGAAACTCTGAGCTAGTTCAACTGCTTTTCCCCTCTGTTTTCTTTAGTACCATTTCTATTTCCTCTCAGAGAACATCTGGGGCAACTGTTGATGGTAAGGTTAAAATAGGCTGGCTCTGCTATCTTTGATGGCAAAAATAATTTGGCATAAAACATCTTTCAGATCTTTTCTCTTTTTCATCTGTTGTCCTCACTCTACTTTCATCCTTAAATACCCTCAAGAAATCTCTGTGTAATGGGGTCTTGTGCCACACTGTGGGTTTTTTTCCCCTTTCCATCCATTGCTTCTTACTTTTTTATGAGATGGCACTGCTCACATACTTCCACCATCCCTTCATGAGTTGACATAGCTAAGGAATTCCTGAACAAAGGCCAGCCTACAGCTAACAAACCCTTCTGTACTTATTTTTGGGACTTGGTTTGTAGACACAGCATTACATGATAAGGCCCTACTTAAAAAATATTTCCTATGGGCTAAGATAGGCCTTGTGTAGTATCTAGGGCATATTTTGTGTTATGGTCCCCTTTGGCAATCTGGTGAATCCTATAGACTCCTCAAAATAATGTTTTTAAATAACTGAAGGAAGCGCTAAATTTCAGTTAGAGGTTGGTGAAAATGAAGATTGAATTTTTTTTCTACCCAAGTTCACAGACCCCTGTAAACCTAGATCCTTTGTCTTAGAGGGCTACCTAGGACCTGAGAGGTTAAGAGACTTGACTGTGGTCACATAGCTACAAAGAGGAAGGACTTGAATCCAAGTCTTCCTGATGCCAAAGCCAGTCCTCTATGCACTAATAAAGAAAATTCACACTTATATAATTTGTTTTGCAAAGCACATTCCTCAAAATACTCCTTTGAGATGGGTTTCACAAATATTATTATTCCCATTTTACAGATAAAGAAACTGTGGCCCGGAGAGGTTAAATAAGCTGATCAGGTATACACAGCTAATATTAGAACAGCCATTAAAAAACCAAGTCTCTTGATTTTGAATTCAGCTCTCTTCCTGCTATGCAAAGAAAAGAGTAACCAAATGACATGGGTGGAAGAAAAAAGGAAAGGAAGCCTAACTGGGAGCGGGGCTGGGGTTTACACAAACTAGGCCTTGCATGCCCAGCACTACGCAGGGAGTCAGTTACCTCAGGCGTGTTGCTGCGGGATTCCTCATTGCCCTCGCTGTCACTAGAGGTGCTCTCGCTGTCAGAATCAGACTCAGAACTGCTGTCAGATTCACTGGAGCTTCCAGACCCCCCACTGGAAGGGATGACGACAGGCTCAGGGGCAGGGGGTGGCAGTGTTGGGCTGAAAGAGACAAGCGGCATTCTTGGCATTTTGCTCAGCAACATGCAATGGACGTCATGTCACGAGCTGTCATTCAATAAGTATTTATCGTCTGTGCCTCCCATTTTCTTGGCTTGCAAAAGGAATATGAGACGTGTTCAGTGCCCTTTTGGAGTTTATGTCATTGAGGACACA
Organism: Phascolarctos cinereus; assembly: GCF_003287225.1. Lineage (NCBI taxonomy): Eukaryota > Metazoa > Chordata > Mammalia > Diprotodontia > Phascolarctidae > Phascolarctos > Phascolarctos cinereus. The sequence goes on from NW_027556291.1 coordinate 31,171,025, forward strand.
AGACACCCATGTGGAAACAGTGATGTAACAAAGTGACTCAGGAGCTTGCTGAAGGGGTTGCCCAGTGGATTAGAGCAGTTTAAACAGGACCTCAACACCAGACTTCGGCTAACAACTTCTGTTTATGGGCATATTTGAAGTTTGGTCTTTTGTAGGTGGCCAGGTGTCTGTGTATACGACTTCATTCCTCACTTTCTTTTGTTTTGGGATAAAAAAGGAAACAAACCTTTTTTCTAATGTCCTGTTTGCAAACCATCACTTTGAGCCTCACCAGCTACTTGGTGAAGTAACTACAGATACTCTTGTTTCCGTTTTACAGATGAGGAAATTGGAGCCCCCCCCCCCACCCCAAAGTAAAGTGATAGCATGAAAGTAGCAGAGGCAGGATTCAAACCCAGGGCCATTAGGCTTTCAATTACTATCTAGCTTGCCTACACTGTTTGGCGATAAATGATCCATTAGACTGAATAATTCCGGGTACATTCATTAGAATTCGAGCTCCTCGAGGGCAGGGTAGCATAAGCCCTGGCACACAGTACTTGACTGACTGCAAGACTCAGCAGATCTTTTTACCTGATATTTTTTAACACTGCAATAAGATGTTGTAATTAAAACTGAGTTTGCAGTCATGGTGCAAGAGGCATTGAAAAGGGAAGGCAGTACAGTTTACTGGTAATAAAGAAAGGTCATTTTGAATTTACAAATCAGCTACAGCCCAAGGTAGTTAGCTACCAGGCAGCTAATACTTTGGATATGAAAAAGATCCCATTATGATGTATGATGTTTTCCCCACATCTCTTCAAATTAATTCCTTTGGAAAAAAAAAAGCCTATCCTGAACTTCTCACACATGAAATGAAATGGGCATGTCCGTGGACAGAGTAGAGAAGAGGACGACATGCTGAATACCTCTGAGGCCCATCTGGCACTTACATTTGTGTATGCAAAGAACAAAAGCAGATCACATATGAAATCAGGGATGTGTTAGTTTGTGAAGTGCATACTCAGAGTAAAATAAGAGTGACAAAACTGCCAAGTTTATTCCCTTCTGAACTTTTTCATTTCATATCCGTAGTTTTTACTTTCTTGGTATCTCGATCAATCTCTGCTCTCTCTCTTTTAACAAAACAAAGCAACACATTGGCCTCCTCTGAAAATGATCTCCCCTCCAGCCCACTGGCTCTCTGCCAAGAGGCATCCCTCAGGTCTGTGGAGGAGCCAGCAGTCTACCCAATAGAACAAGTCTCTACTCCAAGAAGTCCTCCCAAGTTGCTCAAATGGTTTTCATTTGCAACTATATTGTTACTGAAATATAGAGAATTCCTTCTGACTTGCCCCATATTTCTCAGGGCCATCATATTTTCCCAACTCTCCCCTTCCTCCAGCCTTCATAAAAATTATTTATTGTTTTCTGTGGTCATATTGTTCAAAGTTGTACAATTCTGATGTAAATGGTTGGAGTATTTATAGAGGCACAGATAAAGAGAATGTTGGACCTAAAAGGAAGCCTAAAGATCATTTTGTCCCATCTCGGCATTGTACAGGAGAGGAAATGGGGCTCCTAACAAGTAAAGAACTTCAAAGGTCCAATGGCCCAAGGTCACATTGAAGTTTCCTGGCAGAATCGAGACTAGACCCAGGGGCGCCTCATTCCTCATCCAATCCTGTCTCCTCCAGTAAAACCTTTGAAAATGTGTACCAGAATGGATGGTCATAAGGAACTACCTTGATTGATTTTAAATTTGTAAAGCTGATCAAGCAAAATGTTTGTGTGCATGCGTTTCAGAACTTGAGTGCAAATTATCCAGGGTTTTTTCTCTTCTATTCTTATGGCCCCTTTGATTTGCTTTTGTTAGATATGAGGGTCCCCTCCCCCCTTTTAAAGTAAATGCCTCCCTTAACTTAGACTGTTCTAAAATGTTAGGCCAAGGTGGAGCTTGAGAAAGATGACTGAAGTAGAGCAGTGCTATCTATCCTAATTTTTTTTCTCCCAATGGTGAAGCATGCTTCCCTTCTCATCCCTTACCCACCTTCCTCAAACTCATTCTTCCCACTGACCACATGGGGGGCCACTCTTGTTCCTTTTTCCTCTTACAATAGGGCCCTGGGCTAAAGGGCGCCCTGAGGTACAATTATTGAGTAACTGGACTGAACTGTGGGACAGACATGAGGCTTTCATTCCATTCTTTAGCCTAAATTGGTCCATACTCTCCCTCGACCCCCCTCTTCACATAAACCTACTCTTCTCTAAGTTTACAGCTCTATGAGCTGTGAAGAAAGCCATCTTTACCTGCTGGTCAGGAAGGACTGTGATCTCTTTACAATCTACTGGACTCTAAATGCTGGAGCAACATTGCTGGCCTGCTGGTGGAGCTGTCAATTAGTCCAATCATTCGGAAAAGCAGTTAGGAACTAGGCTCCTAAAGACTATTAACTTGGGCATCCTCTTTGACCCAGGGATATGCTACTAGGTGGACTACTTCAAAAAGATCGAGGAAAGGGACGCATATGTACACAAATGTTTATAGCAGCTCTTTTTATGAAAGCAAAGCACTGAAAACTCTGGGGATGCACACTAACTGGACAATGGCTGAACAAGTTGTGGCATTCTATTGTGCTGTAAGGAATGATGAGGTTTTAGTTTTAAAAACCTGGAAAGAACTGTATGAAGTAATTCAAAGTGAAGTGAGCAGAACCAGGAGAACAATTTATACAATAAGAACAATATTGCCAAGACAGATAAATTTGAAAGAATTTGGAATTCTCTCTCTGTATATAGAATAAGCTAGATATAGATGTAGGCATGGTCAACTATACATATTTGTAACAAAGTTTTTGTTTTCTTGCTTTCTCAACAGGGATAAGAGGGAGGTGCTATGGGAGGGAGAGAAGACAGATTTTCATTAGAAAAAAGTTATAAAACAAAAACAAAAATAAATGATGGGTTACTACTAGGGTGGAGAAACCTATTAACTGCTCCTTCTATTCCTTAAGAATTCCCCTTTAATCTTTTAAGTATGCATTTCCTTTTATATAGTCAAAGCCCACTTTAAAATACCTGGTAAACTCAAACTCTTCTGTCATATACACCAAGAGATTAGGAGGAAGAGGTAGAATAAGAGAGAGCCCTAAAAACAGTGCCTCATTTTACGAGCATTAACATCAGCATGTGCTTGTTTTTTTGTTCTACTGACAGATTAATAAATGTGTGTTAAATACAATCAGTAGTTTCTTAGATTACTTATTAAATACTGGTGAACACGAGGAGATTAAACCAATCCAGAGACTATGAGAAATGAAGACATCTGGTTTCAATTCACCCTACTAAACGGGTGCATAAAATACAACCATTTTCTGGGTTCCCTAGAAAGGTAACATCCTGGGAAGGAAGCTGAAGGCCAAGGAATAACCCAGATTGAGTTGGATAAGCCTTCCATTAATATCAGTTTTGCCTGTTTTCATCTTTCTTGCTAAATCAAAACAACAGTTATGCTGAAAACTACAAATGTAATTATTTCATATTTACAATTTCAATTACAATTACTTCAGACTTTTAAGTAATCTTGCATTGGTCTTGAAATGATTTCCCAACAATCTGCTAAAGCTAAATCTCTCATCTTATTGTTAGCTAGGACCATATGTCAAGTGAACTTCAAATACTGCCATACCAGGCAAACAGATGGACTATATCACCTTTTGATACATCATCAGCCATGAGTATAAGTAATTGGGATATGGACAGAAGTCAAGTCAATAAGCATTTATTAAGCACTTACTATGGTCCAGGTATTGTGCTAAGGATTGGGGATTCAAAGAAAGGCAAAAAAAGTGTTCTCTAGGAGCTAATTCTAGTCAACCCAGGGAGATAACACATGCTAGGTTCCATTTATATGTATACAAAGATTTGGAGGGACTTGAATTTACAAAATTTTGCAAAATGCATCATTAGTCGACTCACTGTGAGTGCTACTACTAACCTCCAAGTGGTCTGTAGGCTACCAGTGGAGGCAAAACTAACTTACAACTGGCCTATCCAACGGACAGTGTTGTTTGATGCTTCTGTGATCTTATCAGTGGAGACTGCCCCTAAAGGGTCACAACCCAGTGTTGATAGAATGAAGAAGTTGTTTTGAAAGATTAAGGTGAGAAGAGGCCTGAAATGTTTTAAATACTTTATAAAATGAATCAATCTCCAGAGCAATGGAATAAGGTATGATTAAATCTTAACTTGACATCACTACATAACAATATGTATAATGATAATTGTTGATTGCTCTAAAAACCTCCCAGCAAGATTGGTGAACATGGGTGAAGGTGTAATTTGAATCTTTCTAGCCGTATAGTTAAACATCCATAATACTTTGTGAGCAAAGGAACCGTGTCAAAGATCTTACAATGCATTTGATAGAGTAACCAAAACAGATGTTTAAAAAAATGCCTCTAATCCTTCCATAGTTTTTGGCTTTAAAGGCCATGTCAAATGCAAGCCAAGATGAAAGAAAGCTCTGGCTGGGTAGTTGAAGCTGACCCCAAATCACAGAACGCTTTTGAAGAGAGTAAGAGGAAGCTTCTAGGAATCTAGAAGAAGGTCAGAGTCTTCCAATAACCAGTCACATTAGCTCTAAATCCTAGAGAGAACGGGACAGGTATAGGTGTTCTATGACTTTGCCTCTCGGTGTTTCTACTCTGGAGATGCTATTTGTCTAATAGTTCTGATAAGAGACCCTTGGTGTTTACATATTGAAACATCTGAGGCAGAGAATCATCTCAAGGGGAAAAAAAATCAAGTAGAGGGAAGAAAGGAAATTTTATCAAGTCATGCTAAAGGGTTAATGTGAAAAAGTGGAATGGCACCCCCAATGGATGTTTCCTTTCATGTTGCTGTTTTAGTCAAAAGCTGCATCTCCTTTGTGAGAAAGTGGGCTGCCCAAAGTAAAGTCAGGATTTGAACCCAGGTCCTCTAACTTGAAATTCACAGCCCTTTCTATTACAGCACTTTACCTCTTCATGGGGACATTGAACACTGGAGGATTTGATTGGAAGGGGACTTACAGGTCATGCATACCAAGCCCATCACTTCTGTAGATGAGAGTGAGGCCTACAGTGACTTTCCCAAAGTCACATAAATAGGGAACGGCAGTGCCAGGATTTGATCCCAGCTATTCTGACTCAAAAGGCAGTGCTTCTGCCTCTCATCAAATAGTTAACAGTTGCATATAAAGAAAAGAAGTTAAAGAGAATGAGGACTAAGAGGAGGCCACTAGATTTGTTAAGTAAGAGGTTATCAGTAACCTTTAAGAAACAATTTCAAGCTAAAGGCAGAGAATCCAGATTGCAAGGGGTTAAGGAGGGAATGGGTGGTGAATAAAGAGAGCCAGTGATGGGGAGCTGCTGACTGCTCTTGACAGGAACACAGTACTCCAATGCAGCTGACACCTCATTGCTTTGTCTGGACTCAAACTAGCTCCCACCTACCTTCTTCCAAGGAAGACTACTGGCTAAGATTGCTATACTTTGTTGACATAGAAATCCACCATCTAGTAAAAGCATGTTGGGGTTTTCTGTACCTGCCAAAATCATCTCAGTATATTTATGGTTCGTTTAGTCTCATAAGAATTTTCACGGAGTTAAACATAAATTCAATCACATACCATGAAATACATGACTCTATTTGTCTTATATTATTACTTTATAGGAAATCGTAGGGTCTACTAATTGGGCCACTAATGCGGCCTCTGCCATATGACTGCTTACTGTAAAACTTCCTTGCTTAAGAACCTACTAGGAGTCATGTCCTGCCACATGGTGAGTCTAAACTCTAGGGCATCAGGGCTTTTAAGGTCCTGCCTCTGACCTCCCCCACCTACTTAGCCCCTATTATCTTTCACCCTTCCTCTATTCCAGCCTGGGCTCCTCACTCTCCATTATTTTCAATTCTACCTTTTGTCAAGATTATCTGGAATGCCCTCTCCCTTTTCCTTTGCTTATCTCAATACTACTGCATCTCTCAACGGCTCTATGACAGAATGAGATAATGTAAATAAAATATTTTGCAAACCATAAAGCACTATCAAAATGTCGGCTAATATTAGAATGTAACAATTACACCACCCTTTTCTGTAAGCCTATTGTACTAGCACTGCCAGAAGGAAGGAGCCGAATTATTCTTGAACCCTATTATAGGTGATCTGGCTCCACAGCTACAGTATAAGCTCCTAGTGGGAAAGAACCATATCTTATAATTCTGTTGTATTCCCAAGAGTACAGGCCCTGACCCTCCTGCTCCTCCTCCCACCCTAATATCTCCTCCAAGTGTCTCTTTCACTGACTATTTTATTCTTTCTCCTCTTGGCCCCAAGCTGTTGGTATTTGTCAGGCCTCCGGCCTCAAGAAGAACCCTCTCTTCTTCTTCCTACATCCTGCCTCACAGAACTAAGGCACTCCTCTCTAGCTTTAACAAGTATCTTTCTGTAGAAAAACAGCCCAAACCATAGCAGCATCACCCAGAACCTTTCTCCTAAGCTTTAGTCTGTATCTCTGAGCGTTATCTTAAGTCATCAGTACACTGAAGTCCAGGGTGGTGAAAATCCTCTCATCTCAATTCCCCTCAGCCCTCTCTGAATCCATAGCCTTCTCTGACCTCCCATTCCATTGTGCTATCTCAAATCCTCACTCTATTATTCACAGATTCCTCCTTATCCTAAATTTCTTTTCTACCTTCTTGCACTCAGGGAAACCAGGCCCTTTCCAGAAGACACTTCATCCCTGGCCACCTTCTCTAGTACTGGATGAGCCTTTTCTCAGGACCCCAAAGCACTGGGCCTGGAGGAGAAATAGTTATACTCCTTATGACTACTTCCTGACTATCCCTTTGCCACCATCACCAAGTAACCTTTGTGGTTCCTCTCCATCCGTCTTTATCACGTGGCCCAACTCTGTACTGCAGTCATATACTGGGCTCTAGGTAAGTCTCTTTCTTTTCCCAAGGAGTTTAGGGTCACAGGAGTCCTATTCACTCCAACGCTTGTCTTAGTATTTGGGAGATTTCAACATACACATCAATGTTCCCTTAAATACCTGGTTTTCTAGTTAATTAAATTCCTTGAGTCCTGTAGTCATCCACCCACAGGGATGGTCATACTCAGGATCTGACCATTACCCATTAATCACTATGCCCCTAGGATCCCAAACTTTGAAATTCTCTTCTTGGAGCACAATCGTCTATCTTCATTCTCACCTTTTGTCTCCAACAAAACCTATCCTTCATCCTCACTGTGATCTCAAGTCCCTTTGGCCCACCAGTTTCTCTCAGTCCATCACCCCTATCCTGGTCTTACTTTCCTTCCTTTACAGCCTTGAACTCTATACTTTGCTAAATCCTAACCTCACCTACCTCTTCTATTCCTTTCTGGTTTCATGTGCTGCTGAATGCTCAGGAGGAAGGTTACAGTGACTATGCCAAATGGTTTTATTAGACTTTTCTATTATTTGATCTCAAGTGGGCCTTTACTATTACTTGGCAATTCTTTTGTTAGTCTCTGACTCTCCACAGCAGGGATTAGAAACTATTTCTTCTTTCCCACATTATGCCCTCTACATTGGTCCCTTCTTGGCAAAGGATGTTACCTGAGGCCATCTGATTTAACTGCCTCTTTCTCCACCACTCTGTACCTCCCAGATCCATCTTCATCATCCTAATCCTCTCCTCCATTATGCCAGCTCTATGCCACGATTTGGGCCCTTACCATGCCCAGGCTGACCCTGTCACTTTTGCTCTTAATTCCATCCTCTCCTGTCTCCTTTCAGAGATTGCCCTTTTGATCCTCCCCCTCTTTCTCAATCTCTTATAACCTCCTAGCTCCTCTTCAACATCTATAAATTTGCTTAAAACTTTCCCATCCTTAAAATATCTCCATTTGACCTTGCCATTGCTTCAAGTGAGCATATTAAAATAGAAGATCTTCTCTTTCGTAGTCAAACTCCTAGAAAGGGCTCTCTATACTCTTTCCTTATCTCCCACTTACTTCTTTGCTCCCTGGCCAGTTGGCTTCTGCCTCCAGCACTGCCCTCTCCAGGGTTACTAACAATCTCTTACCTGCTCAATACATTCACCTTTTTATTCTACTTTAATCTTTGTAGCCTGCAAAACTCACAATCTCCACTCTCTTCCCCTACACTCAGTAAGTATAGTACAATGCAGTAGAGTCCTGAAGGCTTTGGTTCAGATTCCACTTCTGACACTTAAAAGCTGTGTGACCATGGAGAAATCACTTAGGCTCTCTGTGACTCAGTTTCTTCATGTAAAAAACAAAAGAGTTGGATTTGAAGGCCTTTAAAGTCCCTTCCAGCTCTAAATCTATAATCATATGATGCTATGACATTTATGACATTATCCCTTTAGCATCTGTAACACTGTTTTCTCTCTGGGCTCTCCTCTTCCTCTTACACATTTACACACACACACACACACACACACACACACACACCCCTAGTGAGTATCTCAAGGTTTTGCCCTAGTCCTTCTCTTCTCGGGGTGATCTCTTCAACTACCATAGATTAAATGACCTCTGTGTGGATAATTTCCACATCTATACCTCCAGCCCTTATCTTGACCTCCATCCAGACCCTTATTATTAACTGTTGCTGGCATAGCTCTATTGGTTGTCCCATAGAAATTGCAAATTTAGGTCCAAAACACAAAACTCATCATCTCCCTGAGCCCTCCAAAAACATCTCTTTTCCCAGTGTCCCTGATACCACCATTTTTCCAGTCACCCAGTTTCACAACCTTAGCCAGCAGTGAATTATGTGTAACTACACTTTAAGGTATGTTTTTCCTACTCAGTAAGTGCCCAGCATGTGTGGTTTGATATTTTTAAAACAATGTCAACATGTCCAGGGGTCATACAGTTTGCACACATGAATGACTAGGAATAATAAAGGGTGCAAGCCATGGTGAAGGTATTATATCAAGCAGAACGCCTTCTTCCTAATTAAAATGATGATTTTCATTTGAATAACAGGTGAAATTCTTGGCTCCTATTATTTTGATTTTTTCATCAACCCACAATCCACTCTCTTGAGTTGATGACTTTTCTGGTGGTATAACTAATTGCCTGATGGAAAAAAAAATATTCAATCATTTTAGGATTAAATTCTAGCTTGGATGACTTATGTAAAGGCCAGCACTATGTCACTGAGATCATGGGCATTGCTAATTATGACATACCTATGCATCAAGAGCATGAAGGTGTTCCCTTCCATGATAAATTGGCCTGAAAATCATTCCCAACATTTTACTATAAATCACAAAGACTATTAATAAAAAATCAGAAACAATAACAATTCCTACAAAGATTCCCTCCCATCTGTTGCCCGAGACGATCAATGTCCTATTTAAACCTGACATCTTAAATCTTCTACATGTAGAAACCTTGGAAGTCCAAAAGCTCGGCTATTTCTAACAGTGCTTCCTCTGCCCGTTATTTTGAATGACAGCAAAGGAAATACTGGATCTCTAATCTTGTAACCTTATCAGACGGAAAAATCTTGCCTTGCAGCTAATGTTCTCCCTTCTCATCAACACTAAATTAAAGGGGGTCAAGTGTGAGTGAGAAGAGTTGAAAAGCCCCCACTCTGCCCGGGCACTCAGGGAGCTGGTTTAATCCTAAACCCAACTCACCTTTGACTTTGCAATGAAAAGACTAATCATGGCTGCCAGTAAGAAGACAGCTCAAGCAGGGGTGCCTTTTCCAATGGATTCTAGCATGCTCCATTAGAAGGACAGGATCACCTACATTTTCAGCTAGGTCAATAGGCAGTGGAATGCCAGTCTCCACGTTGAAAAAGAAGACAGAGCCACTTAAAATCTGACCCAACAAGAAATGGAAACAAACCCACACATTTTTCTGAGAGTTGGAAAAGCCTTTGATATGTGGGCTTGTAATTGTGACTACAGGGAAGTTTTTGTCATTAAGCTAGGGAAGAAATTGAGCAATCTACCACTTCCAAATGAAGTCTGACTCCAAAAATAGTCATAATAAAACACAGCTTTCTTTAGCCGGTAGGGCAAATCTAAAATGATTTTTTGTAGATATGTGTTTACCTCTTTCCCTGAAATAGCTATTTAATCTTCTTATTTGGGGAATTATCACATATTTTCTTCTTATAGACTATTTTCTTTCTGATAGGAGAAAATCGTAATTATACATATTCTCCATCTACTAACTAGACCAAACAAATGAATAATTAAATGGTTTATGGTCTTCACCTCTGCAGAGGTGTACAAGACCCCTGGGACCTTCTGCCTAAAACACAAACAACAAGCAAAATACTTTTGCTCACAAACTCCTTATTGTTTTTCAACTTGATAACTGTGCGTTTATTGAGATGCAAATGTGCCTGTATCCTGACAGGGTCAAACCCTCCAAATCCTTTTTGCTTTGCTCCTGAACTGTTTTTTCCCTATGAAATGCACGCTATTGTTGCTTGTTAATGACAAAACCACAGTAGATCACTTTGCTAGTGAAAAAAAAAGGGGGGGGGAAAGTTTAAAAAAATAAATAAAAGTATTTCTACATTTAAAAAGTTTCTATGTTTAATATTTTTTCCTTTGAACTACATTTTGATTCAGGATGTATTTGATGCCTCTATGAGCATACACCATGTGCTCAACTTAGTCTTATAAATGCTTTTGAGTCAAATCTAAAACACATTGCGTACTAACTACTCAGTTCAGTTGACTACTTAGGAAATGTTAATATTAACTAAATTCAGATTTTGGCCTTAGTTTCCTCATCTGTAAAATGGGGACATGATATTTACACCACTTACTTTACTGTGGTGTTGTGAGGAAAGCACTATGCAAACATGAAATGCTGGTCATTATTATTATTATTATTATTGTTGTTGTTGTTGTTCTGTTGTTATTGTATACACAGATAAACGCATAGCTTTGGTGGAGCCAGAAATGATATCTCAAATTGTGCCCTTATATTCCTGTTGCATACTTAAGGGTTAGTGAATGAATGAAGAAAACTTTTCTTAAGCACATCCTATAGGCCAGGCACTGTGCTAAGCACCAAGAATGAAAATACAAAAGCCAGCCTGTCCCTGCCCTCAGTGAGCTCACCTACTAACAGGGGAGAGGTGACTAGGGAGTCACAGAAGGGGTGAATGGAGCCATGGGTGATGGCCTGACAGAATGAGATTACGGATGGGATGGGATTTCCATTTCCAGAGCAGGAGGTGTAATGGGGGAGGGAGCAGTGCTGCAGGAAGACTGTGTGGGGTAGTAGCCAGAGCTGGCTAGATGGGGTTCCCTGTCACCAGTTAGCTGGGAGCTAGAGCTTGGCCTGGGATGGCAAAGGAGCTGATGATGCCATGTAGGAGATGATAAAAAGGTCAAGGGACCAAGAAGGTGAAAAGACAGTTCTTTTTATGTCTACAGACCCTGATTCATCAAACATTTAGAAGTAATGCTATCTCTTCCTTTGGAGTCAGCAGGGGAGTTCTTCAAAGAAGACAATGACTGCTGCCAGTTGGTGGCACGTGATAGTTTCTGGCAGAGGAGGCTGGGCTTCATTTTCAAGTGAACTCACCCTAGCTTGGACTGGTACCTTTGACATTCTCAGTTTGGACAGGACAATCTGAGTAGCTCTCATTTACATAACTTTTTTAAGGTTTGCAAAGCACTGACATTAGTAGTCTTTTTCTGAGCCACCTTCTAAAGGTCTCCTCCTTGAACTTCTAATGATAATACCCATTTGGAAGTCAGGTAAACAGTCATTGATTTTTTTTGGAGCTAGGCCATCAAGGGCCTTGTGACACATCAATTTTTAGTGATGCCTTCATTTTTCAGAATTACTTTAGTTGTTTTGACAGGAGGCCAAAAAAAATAAATAAAACAAACCTTCCAAGCATCTTGAACCCCACTATAAGGAATAAGGTATGCACGGGGAAAAAAAAGTAAATCAAATATTATGGGAACTCCTAGAATACAGGGTGTCCCAAAAGTCTTAGTGCAGCTGTATTAGCTTAGAATTGCACTAAGACTTTTGGGACACCCTGTATATCTATATTAAAAACATCCCAAACCATTTTTTTTTTTTCACACAGCAAAATGGCAGGAGATGCTACTAACATTTCTTGCATGGCATGTATTTTGTTGTAACAGAGTCAAAAGGGCAATGACACCATCTGTGCCCTGCGAGGAAGAGATTTTTGCTAGATGTTTTCCCTTGATGTATTTGTTGTTGTTGTTGTAGTGCCTTGCTGAATGGTAAGTAATAATGGAGCTGGGAGGGAAGACAAAATCAGCTGGGATTCTATGGTTTCCCTATGGTGGTTTATTCATTTACTGCTCTGATGGTTTTTATGAGTTGTGATTCAACGTAGATCCTGTCCTAGTACTGAGTTTTATAAAGATATGGAGAATGTAATAGAAGTCAGATACAATCATTTTTATGTGCCATGTTGGCAATATGGTAAATATGGGGACAGGAGGCAAAGCTGCTTAGCAAAATGATCTTAATAACCAAGGCAGTGTGAAAATGGAAAAGGAATCCATAATGACAACCAAGATTAGCCATTTGCTCTCTAACCTTATTTACAGAAGCAATCAAAGGTATTCAGGTCGAGTTAATGACCCTGTCTCCAATTAATTCAATTGTTTACAAACAACACTGATACAGTGGCTGTCTCCCAGTCTGCCACCCAGGCTCAGACAGAATACACGAGACTCCATTAAAAGTGACAATAACAATGCATTTCTTACTGAACCACTATTGTATTATAAATAAATTCCTGATGTTAAATTATGTTCCACGGTTTAACAGAAATTCAATTACGGAAATAATAAAAAGACGTGTATTTGCCAAGCGCTTGGACGCTAATTCGGCTGCTTAGTTACCAGCAGTTGGCTGTTTTGCAATTTCTTCTTTGCAGAGCATTTCTTTTGAGTAAATGCCAGCCTTTTTCATACACATTTTATGAACAAGTTGCAAAATGAAATTTTGAGCTTTTGAATCCAATTATGAAAGACATAACTAAATCTATTATTGAAAAAAAAAAGCGTCATAGAAGCCCTCGCCACCGTTGTTCCGAACCATGGGGTAATTGAGGTAAGCACAGGTGCTGCTCATTATGGGCCATTGTGCACCATCTGAATTCTGGGAACTGTGGAATTCAGATGGTTTCCACTCTGTTTGTGTGAATAACAAACAGGCATGATTCGGAGGTTGTTTGTACAAGCTTGTACACAGCTCATTTGGGACTCCTAAGACACCTGCTTACCCTTTGGAAGCCAAAACAGTATCATTCATGTGCTGGCTATCCTTGCTCTGACAATTCTGGAGAAGCGACATATTTTATATGCTCCCTCCATCCTGTCCACCCCCTGCCCAAGCCCTCTATCCCATCCCCTGCCTTCAGGCTGATATCAATGAAAGAAACGGAAGAAAAACAAATCAAAGATGGAACAATTATCTACTGCCAAGGGTTCCAGGGAGCTCTGAAGCATCTTTTGACTTGATAAGATTCCGACTATTTGGAGAAAACAAGGGCTACTTCTCCTTTATTGTCTTTAGATGTGTCATATGGAGGAGGAAAGAAAACAAATTTCCATCTTCAAAGACACTTGGGTCCTGCTGTCAGAACACAAGTGCAAAAGGGGGGTTTCCTTTTATATCTGGATGGGCCACTGGTGCAGACTTCATGTGGAGACCACTTGGGTATTGGGGTACAGTCCTATGCTTGTGAGCATCATATACATTTCATTACTGTGTTTCAACCCATAGCATCTTCTCACCTTTATTTCTAACCGATTCCATTTTGTAGCACAGGAAGGTTTGGTCCCTCTACTTTGCTGTATGGCAAGCTAGTTCCATCTATAATGATGCCACCTTGGGAATGATGGCAACTGGCACCAGGCATTCCCCCAGAACACAGAAAACCAAACCTGGTTTCCTTTTTGCTTATTTCTCAAGTGTTATGCTTGCAAACTCAGGGGCAGTGTGTGTATTCCAACCTTGTCTTCCTGTGGATGTGGGAGCAAGTCAAAGAGAAGGGAAATAATAACTAAAATCAACACAGGAAATTACACAGAAAGGGTTTAGGACTGGGAAAAATGTCTATAAGGAAACACTGCAATTCACTGACAGTATTTATGTGTCCTGGAATATCATTCTTCCAGTTTACCAAACTCTTGTACTGCAATGCCCAGAGGTCCTGGGGAAGCCTTACCTTAGTGAAGAGCAGTCAAAGACAAGTCCATTTGGAAAAGGGTAACAGAATATGATGTGGAACAATCCAGACTTAATTTGTACCACTGCTCTTTACCTTCTAGTTCCCACAAAGGTACAGACGTGGCAATGACTACAATAAATCCAATAAAAACATAGACCAGCCAAAGGAAGTACTGGTATTAGGGATTAAATATGACTGTTGTAGCTTGCCAGTGCTCGAAAGGAAGGATATTGGAATTGCACCTCTCCCCCTTATCATTATCCCAGAAAGAGTAAGGTAAAGTTATGCAGGCATATAAATAATTTGGAAACCCTCATAGACAATATTCTAGTGTGTGTCTCATTTGCACTTAAAAAAGCTGCCCTTCAGACCTTATGTACTTTTGAGATTTATCTGAAAGATACATGAAGAAGACTTCCAGCCAAAAATGTACATATTTAATGGAATTAGATCTCTAGGCAAGAGAATGTCAGAAGAAAGGAGAAATAATAGAGAAAATGCAAGGTGTTCCTTTCTTGTGCTTTCTTGCTTTGATAAATATCTTCTGGGATGTCATTTACTAAAAAGTCATGATTCTACAAAAAAGAAAAACTAGAGGATAGAATATAATCTATTGCTGAAATAAACTGCTATTTTCCTATTTCCCTTGGATTACTTTATTTTTTGTCAGCTGGGGGCCTTGATGCTTGTTGAAAACCTGAGAATTACTGTGAAATACTTCAATTCTAGACAAGTGTCTGTGGCATGGCGGGGGCTGAAGGCCAGGGATCCTAGACTCCAGGAGGTAATCTCCCATTAAAGCCTAGGTCACGGTGGCCAGCATGATGCATGAGGACTTAGCTTAATTAAAAGACCAGAACTGAGAACAGCACTCTTGTCAGCCTTCCTTGCCTGTCCTTATGTATCAACTAGGATACATGTGATGGAATAGCATCCCTTTCTACCATTAGTGTCCAAATTCTAGGTGATTAGATGCCTCCTACAAGGAGAAGCAACTACAAATACTTGTGTGTGTATTCTAGCCCCCTGCTAGAGCTTTGGCTGCCTGGCTTTCACTCTTGGAGGGAGAAACACAGTTAGTTTAACAGCATGGGCCCTTCACACAGTGGGAGCTTAATCAACATTGGCCAAATTGACGTGAATTCCCAACTAGTTATCGTGTATGTTAACATGACAGCATGGTGCAGGGGAAATAAGGCTGGATTTAGAGTCAGAAAAAGTGGGCTTAAATCCAGCTTTTCTGTTTTGCTACCTGGGTGACCCTGAACAAAGTGTTTACTTTTCCTGGGTCTTGGTTGGACTAAGTGATCTCTGAGGTTCATTCTGGCTCTGAAATCCATAATCCTTTGGCCATCTGAAGAATTTCCAAGTAGGTGACAAGAGATTTACTCATTTGCAACGAACAGAAATACTCTGTCACTGATGCTTCGCAGCTGGACTCCATGGCCTCGAAGGGCTCCTCCACCTCTAAACTTTCCAACTCTTCAATCTGGGATTACGAGCAATTGACAGCTGCCTAGTCCCTATTCTTCCTCCTGTCGCTCTGGACCCTACCCATTTTCATTAACCCCAATGTGTTCCAGTTGGAAAATGAGCTGTCATCAATTGGGCATGGCCATGTCTGTTTTCATACTAATAGACAGTCAGACATATCTCCACATGAACAGAACATCTAGCTGGGAAGTGAAAAGTTAAGCCAGGCATTGGAATATACCATAGCCACATGATATGTTCTATAATCACATGACAGGAAGCATCTAGATTTCATGCAGACATTTGGACGTTGTAAGATTGCTACCTCTGTCTAGCTACCATAAAGACAGAATCATCTTAGATGGCATCCTCAATTTCCTTTAACTTCTTTGGATGAGACTCTAATGGTGGTCTTTAAAATAGGTCATTTTATTGTTTCATTCTAGAATAGTACTTTATATGCAGTAGATGGCTTCAATGTTGGCATTCACCCCCCTCACTTCCCTTTCTTGAGCTCAGATATCATTGTTCTAGAGCAGGGCTTCTTAAACTTTTCCCACCATAAGGCGTTGCAACCCACAGTTTAAGAAGCACTGGTCTATAGAGCTCCTAGGAGAACCAGTTCCCTCTGCCCACACTGACCTCTTCAGCACTTTGTGGTCTGACACTGTTGCTTGGGGCAGGGAGAGAGCTGAGGTTTCAACTCAGTTCCTGTGACTGAGAGTCTATCAATGGCCTCCCTGTCTATCACACTGTGCTGCTTGTCAGATGTCACTGGCCTCAATGACCATTTGGAAATTCACCTGAGGACTAACTCTTAAATTCATCCACTGGATGTTATGCTTTCAAACACAGTGGCTGTGTGTGTGTGTGTGTGTGTCTGTTTTCCTGTGGATGTCATTCTTCAGTTTACCAAATTCTTGTACTGCAATGCCCAAAGGTCCTGGGAAAGCCTCGCATTAATGAAGAGCAGTCAAAGACAAGTCCATTTGGAAAAGGGTAATAGAAATAGTTTATGGATTCAAATGGTTCATTATTTGAAACTTTCTTAGTTACCAGCTCTTTAGCTGGAAGGGAACTCAGTGGTAATCTAGTCCAATCCCTTCATTGGCTAGATGAAGAAACTGAGGGCCACAAAGAAGTTCAGTGACTTGTCCAAGGTCAAAGGTCAAAGAGGGAGTAAGTAGCAGAACCAAGATTGAAACTTAGATCCTTTGACTATAAATTTAGGACTCTTCCATTGTACAGTATTGAAAGCATTTTGTAATTGAATCAAACCTCTGTGTGTGTGTGTGTGTGTGTGTGTGTGTGTGTGTGTGTGTGTGTTTTAAAGGAAACTGATACATCGGTCAAGAAGCAGTCCAAAAATGGGCTACATTTGAAGCTCATCCTAATAGGCTAAAGCCTTGGAGACAGGCCAAAGCAATGAAGAGGAAGGGAGTGGGTAGGATGGCACAAGTTAGTGTAAGGGACAATGAATGAAAAAGAATGGAGTAAGTGCTTACTATGGGCTATGCGTACTCTGTGCTAAGATCTAGGGGCACAAAGAGAAAAAGAGAGGCAGACCACACATAGAAGGGGTACCCGCGAAGGAAGGCAGTTTTGGTTTTCCAAGTTACAGACATGGTAAGTTGGTGTGTATGACACATTCTTGCCAGAAGTAATAGCACTCATGATTTAATTACAGCTAGGTCCTGAGGCAGCTAGATGGCTCAGTGAAGAGAGCACTGCACCTAGAGTAAGGAAGACTCGAGTTCAAATGTTGTGTGACCCTGGGCAAGTCACTTAACTTCTGTTTGCCTTAATCCACTGGAGAAGGAAATGTCAAACCACTCCAGTATCTTTGCTAAGAAAACCCTAGGTGGGGACACAACTGAACAACAGCAGGTCCCTATTAGTGTGAATAATAAATCCCCTTAATTCAGGCTGCATATTTCCATTGGGCTGGAGCCAATTACTATATTTTATAGAATTATAACTTCAAATAATAGAAACTAGAATATGTAACCACTTGAAGGGATTCATTATTCTCACTAATCAGGATCTAGCTGTACTGTGCCCAAAGTAAGAGGCAGAAAGGGAAGGGTTGTTGGTAGAGTATGATGAATGAAAAGAACTTCTCCAGGAATTCTGGAGGTATGTACCTTTTTATGTAGTGTTAGTTCCTCTCTTAGGATGGAAACTCTTTGAGGGCAAGGAATATTTTTTAAAATCTCCCATACAGCGCCAGGCACATACTAATCACTTAATAAATGCCTACCCCTCTCATTTGAGAAATGAGCAAACTGATCCCTAGAGAAGATTCCAATACAGTGTTCTCTCCACTATATTGTGATGGAATAGGAATGAAGCTGGACTGGACCAAATCTACCATCATGAATCGATATTTAATGATCACATAGTATGTGCTAGGCTCTGTGGGGCAGATAATGATTACTAAAGTCCTTTGGATACTACACCAAGTGCTACCTATGAGTTAGGCAGAATGGTCAGGGGGTAGTCATTAGAGCAAGCAAGTCATGGAGCCAAGAGAACCTGGGTTCAAGGCCTGCTTCTTCCAAAAACTCAGTGGTTGTGGGACTTTGGGCAAGTGACTTAACCTCTCAAAGCCCTTGACAACTCTCTGGCTACTGTAAGATGAAGAAAAGAGGCTGCCCTGCAGGGGTAGAAGCATTTACCTATACCAGTAAAATTACGGTCCACTCTCTTTCCCTTCTTTCTAATAAGAGTAATTCCTGTCCTTAATGGTGTTCCACAATATTCCTTTGACTCACAACCATTCAAAGTACAGGACTTCCTAATGTTTTCTTAGAATTAAATACCTAATTTCCCCCAACACTCAGGATGATATATTACCTAGAGCAGGGAAAATGCATTTCAGTCTCCACCTCATTAACACTCACAAGGGAGAAAGAGATAATTTGCCTTTGTCTTTCTGAGTCATGTTAAGAAATTTATTCCAACAACATCAGTCATTATAGATGATAAAAATGGTCCAAAATGCAAATGAGAAGATGCTAGCTTGGCGTGCTTTGTTTTTATGTAATGACTAAGGTTACTAATTAATTGAGGAAGTGCTATTTATAATTGTCCTTCTCTGATAAATGGTTTGAACTTGTTATTAGATCTCCCCTCTTTTATTCTTTATTCTGAGAATATAGCTTTTATTTAAAATATCAACACAGATCAATCAACACAGGCAAATACTGTGAAATAAGTTAGGGCTGAGAAAATCAACCAAGATGCCATGTTGCATATTCAATCAGAAATCCCCATGGTCACATGGAATGTGTATGACGTGTCTGACCACATGGCTGTAGCCCATCACTCAGAAGTATTTGCAACTTCCACAAATATCATTTATCCCCAGGCTCCCAATGCACCTAAGCACACTTCTTTTTGTGCTGTCCATGATTTGGAACCTATGGAACTGGGCTGAGATGTGAAGATCAAAATGTCAATGCTTAACAGAATCTGAGGGCTGGGACTCAATCATTCTGACTTTGTTTCCTCATCTGTCAAATGGAGAGGATGCCAGCGGTACTCAGCTCACAGTGTTGTGAGTCTTACGTGAAATAGTGTACATCCGTATAAAACACTTTCTATACCGGATGGCTTAGGTCAATTTAAGTCTCTTACTCCTTAAACCTATCAATTTCTGGGTAAATGGCTTCTATTCATTATCATTGTGAGCTATGAGTGAGGTCCCTGGTTGCTAAGATTTGTGTGACACTCCCAATCACTGGCATAACTGGGCTGTTTTATGACACATGTATGTGCATATACACAGTCACAGACTGATTTCGAAACACAGAGACCCCTACTCTTGGCTCCACTGGCCCATGTCCATGGTTGAGACTGGGCCCAGTGCCAGGTGACCTAGGGGAGTTGACCCCCGCCCCCCATGGGACGGCAGTAGCTAGCCATTACTGGCACCACAATTATATGCGGGAGTCTTGAATGGCATGCAAGATTCATGGGATTTTCCACTGCTCAGACAAGGTACTGTATGCTTAGAGATCAACTCTCCATACAGTGTTTTCTTTTTGTTTTAAACCAGTTTTCTTTCTTTCTGTTTTTTTAACTGTGGTATTAGAGATCAATTAATGCAAGTCCTCCATTTTATAGATCAGGAAACTGAGGCCCAGAGAAAGTTAGTGATAGAGCTGGAGAACGAAGCTTAAGGATTTTTAAAAACTAAATGAATGATGACAATCCTTCTACCCCACCCTTTTCATACTCCACAGTGACAATGCCAAACTTTTCTCCTTTCAACCAATCGCAGTTACATCCCTGTCCCCACCCCCTCCAACACTCACAGTAGATGACTTAGCCTCCTTCACAAAGATTGAGGTGAAATTTATGGATCCCTTGTCAAAATCATTTTTTAGATGCACAAAAGAAAACTACAAAGGAGACCCAATTATACTGAAATAGTTTACCTGAATACCAAGAACCAAACAAACTAGGTTCGTGAACCCCAGGTTAAGAACACCTAGTCTAAACAGATGCCTGTAAAGACCCCTGATCAGCACCTCTGGACTAAATACACACATATCCCTACCTATCTAGAATATATCTATATATATATATATATAATACATAGATATATAGATATATAGATATACAGATATCTATATATCTATATATCTATATATTATATCTATATATCTATATCTATATATATATATATATATATATATATATATATATATATATATATATATATATATCTGGAGGCTCTCCTAGATAAACTTCAGATTTTGATTGATCTAGGAAAAATAAGGAATACAAGAGGAAGGCCCTTGCATTAGCAAAAGAGGTAGGCACTTGTCCAACCTAGGTCATAGGACCCAACCACCAGCCCTGTTTAACTCTCGAAGCTATGAACACTGCTAAGAGTCACCACATTCTGCTGACAGCCTCCTGATTTCTCTTGGTATGTCCTTTTCTTTCTCTTCAAAGGCCATTAGACCCTCAAACTACTAAAGTTGTATTAGGAGACACTGCTTTAGACCATCAGACTGGAGCTGGGCAGAACCTCCTTGCCAGTCACACCTACTTCTCAAAGACTCCTTTTTGAAAAAGCAGAGAACGAGGCCTGGGCATTCCTCCTTGTTCCCCTGACCTGACCTGCACCTCATACTCTGCAGGCTAAACTAATACCTCCTACAACATAAGCAGCAAAGGGAAGGACACTTACTGTACCTCACTCTATTCTTTCAAATAAATTCTTGATATATGACCTCTCCTTGCTCACTTACCTCCTATGCAAATAGCTTCCGGGGGGGGGGGACTGTTTTTCCATTGGAAGAAATCTCCTCAATGTATCCTAAAAAAACTTGGGATGATTGTGACTCCAGCCCCCAATAATTGTGGAATGTCCGTTTTTCTAATGATATTTGAAAGAGTGACAGTATTACTTCTCATTGTTTGAGGTAATTTGATTGAGATAGAATTTCATTTCACATTAAAGTGATATTGCTCTTTATGGAAAAATGTTTGCTAAAGAGAAACCAGAAACTATTTTTATTGCTCAGGTAGGAATACAAACCTAGGTAGATGAGGTCTACATTACCTTGTAATCAAAAGTGAATCATAAAGAGCCTTCTTAACAGGCTTGCAATTGTAATCTAATTAGGTTTCTTACTGTTTGAGCAATTAATTTAGAGCCAGTCCATGGAATTTTCCAGGCTGTGAAATGTCAGCTCCTGTCTCATCTCATGGAAAAAAGTAAATGCTAGCTATTGATTTGTCAAGGGTATGCAAGTCTGATATGACCCGTACTGGCGAATGTATGGGGATCCTTGACATCCTCTGACATGTGCAGAGGAGGTAACTGCTGGACAGTTACCTCTAGAGGGAGTCTTGACTTCCCCCCAAGTAGGCCTGAGCCAGTCTAAAAAGCCTGCCAGGCTTTCTAACTCCTGCTCTGTCTCTCATCAGGAGTGTTTCAAAAGTATGAGTTGTGGCATCACACTATATCATGAAAAATGGCAAAGAACTGTCCTAAGATCCCAAATGGTCACCAACTATCATCTTTGGCAGCTAGGTAACCCAATGGATAGGATACAAGGCCTGAAGTCAGGAAGACCCATCTTCCTGAGTTCAAATCCAGTCTCAGATAATAACTAGCTGTGTGACCTGGTCAAGTCACTTCACCCTGTTTGCCTCAGGTTTCTCATCTGTCAAATGAGCTGGAGAAGGAAATGGCAAACCACTCCAGTATCTTTGCCAAGAAAACTTTAAATGGGCTCACAGAAAGTCAGACATGACTGAACAATAACAACAAAATCATCTTTGGTGACACCTTCCTCTTCTGGTAGAAATAGAAGCCACGGAACCACTAATTGCTTTGAAGTTAATAAAGACTTTATTGGCTTCAAATAATTGGTGTTTGGTTAGCTGCCAGGATGATTGTTATCACAGGCTCACTCAATAACCTAAGCTGGCAGAAGTTTCTACCTTTTACAAGTTTTAAATCTCCAAAGAATTGACAGAAAAAGCTCTAACCACAAATTGGTTTGCAATTTTCCTCTTTCTTCTCAGCAAGTCCAGGATGGTTATATTATGAACCTTGCTTCAAACAAACTGCTTCTGACTTTTATGGTCCTTTTGTGATCTAAATGGTGAGCTCATAAGATATTCCATGGCCGCTTCTGTTTTCAATTGCTTTTGCTGTGAAATGGCCTTCTGGAGATTTCTGGGGACCGTTTCACACTCTCACAGTATTGATTTGCTAAACCTGATGACAGGTTTCTATTTAAGATACAGGGTAGTATATGAACAAAGTGGGAAGCTTATGAAAAACACAGCCAGTGCTTTCAAGACAGAAAGGCGGGGCAGCCCCACTGGGTTCCGAACAATGTGGGGAGCCCCTAAATCATCCTCATGTTAATTTCATAGAGGAAGTGGTGGGAAGATGTTCAAGAAATGCCCTCTGAGAAAGGCCAGTGAGGTTGGCTTCATCCTTCCTCCACCAACATTTCAGCAATTTTTCATAAATAGTGAATATGTACAAACACTGCAACCTGATTTATCAGGGTGGCTACTTGCAAGGGATTTTCATTCTGCCCATTTTTCATAGCTTTCAGCACTAGAAGTCCATATCAGTCTGGAATGTGAAAGGCAAGATTTTTCTGCCTGGGAAAGGATCCTTGTTCAGTGCGCAAAATACTAACCTAGATATTTTAAAGCACAGAAACAATGAGACAAAAACGAAATAGACTAGTTAGGGGCACCTTATTTCTCTTCCTGATTGCAAGTAGCTTTTTTTTTTAAATAAAGTGGGGGGGGGAGAGAGACATACACAGAAGGACAGAGACAGAGAGAGAGCAGGAAGAGAAGGGAAGAGAGAAGTGAGAGAGAAGAGTACTATTTGTTCTGTTTATTTAAATAAAAAGATTCCGTTTTAAAACTTGCTTCTGTCTAGTTGTTGCTAACAAATATCCCCCCAGCATTTCTTGCTTCATTCACATTACTTCCAAAGCAGTCTTTATCAGAAGCATTAGTAGTATTATTAATAAATGACCATGTGCAAGGTCCCAATTCCTTTTCCTTCCAGAAACCTATTAGTTCTCTGGACAAATTGAAAAGTACAAGTCCCAGGTACACTATAAAGAAAACGGCAGCATTACCCAAAGAAGGAGAGAAAAATAAAATTCGTAAGGAAGCTTTTCCCCAATCCAGAAGGAAAAGTAATGCTACAAGGTTTAGGGATCTGGAATAGAAACATAGCAGAGAAGAGCTGGTGCTTCTGGGAGGTGAGCAGCCAAATGGATTCAGCTGCTTTTAAGCATCCAGGAAGAATCTCTAAACCACGCTTTCTCGAGGACGGACACTTGGGTTTTGATTCTAAGAGGTCATCAAATTGATACTCCTAGCAGCTTTCATTTGAGGAACTAAAATCAATGACTGTGTATTGAAATGGAGTGCCTGGTTCAGTCTCTGGGGAAAGGGGGAGAGGTCAGTAAGAGCAGACAGTGCCCTGAGCTGCTCTGCCGAAACTCTAGCCTAGGCCAATTTCTTACAACTGTTCTACTCTTTCTGCTCTGTATGGGATGCCTTTATCTAGAAATCATGGCTTCCATGAATATACCAATTTCTAATTGCAAATCAGTCTGTACAGGTATTCAAGTCAACAAACATTTATTAGGCACCAACTGTGTGCAAAGCACTGTGTGAGCACTGTAGATACAAAGAGAAAAAATGGCTAGCACCTGCTTCCAAGGAGACTGTGGGTAAGGAAGAAAACATGCCACATACACAGGTGAGTCTGATTCAAGGCATAATGTGTTAGAGGCAAAGGAGGAAGCTGCACTCCTCTGAACCAGATTCAAACTTAAGTGGGAAATATGTAACAAATAAATAAAAAGACAACATAGATAATGTTAATTCGTGGTTCTCTAAATCAGTATGCCCCTGGTAGGGATCCATTTCTCTTTGAGTTTGACCTCACTGCCCTGACTCCTCTCCAGCTGATCTAAGCTCTTCCTAAACCATGGTACTCAGAAAGGAACGTTATGCTCCAGATGAGGTCTGACAGAATGAATACTCCCTCAGAATTGGAGACTTACAATTAAACAATCACAATGCATATTTCTACAGCGTTTGAAGGTTTATAAAAGCTTTTCTCACAACAACTCTCTATGGTAGGAAGTTTAAATGCTATTATCCCTATCTTACGGAGGAAGAAACTGAGGCATCAGAACATCAAGTGACCTGCCCATGACCATACATCTACTAAATGTCAAAGCTGGGATCTAAACTCAGGCCTTCACACCCCCAGTATAGGATGCTTCCTACTATGCCATGCATCCATTCCTATGTACAGCTGGAAGTAGAGACGGTACAAGTGATTGGAACAATTCTGTACAGTCTATATATACTTGTGAGCCCCAGTTTGGCATCTCCTTTGAAGAAAATATGAAATAATCGAAAGACAGACTAGGGCTGTTTCCATACAGTCTACATAGAAATTAGAAATGAACAAGTAACTCCCCTCTTCGAAGTGATCTTGGAGGCCATTTCATTCAGTCCCCTCATTTTGCACATGCAGAAGTAACTGGCCTGGGGTGATACAGGTATCAGGGCAGGCCACAATGGAAACCTTTCAGCTTCCTACTTGGAGCAGATGAGAATCAGAAGACTTGTCCCATCTACATCAGGCCTATGAGGCAAAGTGCTACAGAAATGTGACATCATTACCCAGAATGATACGAACAGTTCAAAACACCATTGCCATTTTTAAAACATAAGTATTAATTTGAGGAGATTTGAAAATTTTTAAGTACTGGCAGGTAATCTGTCTCTTTCCAAACCTAAGCTGTATTTCCTTCTTTGTCAAGAGCGTACTGTTCTAAGAGATTAGTCAGCCTTCTAGGCACTGTGGTGGACTGCTGGCCTTGGAGTCTGGAGGGATTCCAGTCCTGCCCCTTGCCTCTAAGGGACTCTGTGAGCATGGTCGGGTCACTCACATGCTCAGTAACTCTCAGTTACAGACAAGTTGCTGCTCCCTATCAGTGGAGGGAATTTCCATACCAAGGAGTTCCACATCCACCTGGTTCCTTCTCTTCAATCTAAAGAGTTGCCAAGGTACTGAGGACTTGTGACTTCCCTCAGGCCATCCAGCCAGGATGAGGCAGAGGCCAGTTTTGAGCCAGCTTTCTCTTCATCACGTCATGCTGTCTCAGATAGAAAATGCATAAAAAGTCAGTAGAAAGTAATTTTGTGGGAGCATGGTCAGGAAAGTCCACTTGTCAGAAGTCAGTCAGGAAACAAACACTGACTAGATCTGGGTTCAGACCTTGCCTCTCTCACTCAACTAGTTGTGTAAGCCTGGCCAAGTCAATTCTCTGTGCCTCAAGCTCCTCCCTAGGATTCATGTACTAAGTTGTGGATTTGTGATCTGGGTTGGTGGTGTGAGTTCAAATACCAGGCATTGCCTACCATGACAATAGTACAGATGTGTCAGATCTATAAAGAACATTCTAATAATAAAGAAAGAAGGATGAATGTATACACGAGATTGATTCAATAGCCCCTCCATGAGTAATTCAGAAGTCATAGAGTTTACAAGGAAAAGAATGGTATATGCCCATGTATGAAATAGAGTGCTTTTAACTATCTTTTCTTTTCTCTTTTTTCCAAGAGAGTTAGAGACAGAGACAAATAAATACATAAAATACTCTGAAGGAAAAACCAAATTCCACATAGTCCAAATGCTGAAGGTGGAATTATATAATTCCATTAGCCATAAGCTAGCACTTCAAAAGCTTTGTTTTCTCGAACCATTGTTTTTAATAAATTGTGCCTGGCAAATATGGAAACAGTTTCAGTGGTGCCAGATGGCTTTCCCAGACTTGTTCAGGTCTAATTGCCAGACTCTGGGCCAACCAACACTGAAAAAGTTAAGGAAATAACATCTTCACTCTATTCTGTCTCTGGGGACTGTACGGACTGTGCCTGCTAGTTCATACCCAGCACAGTAATGCCATCAGTTTTCAAGAGAATAATTTATTCAACCTCCAAGCCAAAAGAAATGTACCAAGGGATAGAAAAAGCAGAAGGTAGTTGCAAAAAATTAAAATATGCTTAAAACCAGTGAAAGCATCAATGATAGGTTATCCAAGATTTTATGAGAAAGTGCTGGAATCCTTTGAGCCAACAGTGTTTACAGTTGCCGCAATGAAAATTCTAATTTTGTGCTCTAATGAACACAAAACGACCCATACTCAACCTTGGCAAAACTTATAATGACTGTGTAATTGAAGTGACTTTGTCATATTAAAGAGATTTCAGAAAATGGGAGGTAGGTGCTAAGAGGTAAGAAATGGGTGGGGAATCCTAGAACAGGTGTTATGATAGCCAAGCTTCCCCTTCACAAAAATCAAGAAACACAATCCAAAGCTCACTCCCTCAAAATGAATATACAAGATGTTCCATGTTTTGGAAAAGGTGGTTACGGTGCTTGTATTTTAAAAATCAAAATAGATCATATTACAAATTGCTTTTGTTCTCAGTTTCTCCCAACACGATACAATTACTCCTATCCGATTTCTCCTCCCAACACTCTTGGGATGTAGGGAAGGGAAAAGAGTATAATTCCCAGGTTAGATCTGAGGTTACTTAGGCATAGAAAGTGTGTTACCTGTTCATTATTAGAAACAATTCAGTGGCATACTCAAGATGAAATTTCAAGCCCCTTGACTCCTCTGCTTATATTAACCAAAACCATGCTCTGTGCTTGTGCACTCTCTCTCTCTCTCTCTCTCTCTCTCTCTCTCTCTCTCTCTCTCTCTCTCTCTCTCTCTCTCTCACACACACACACACACACACACACACACACACACACACACACACACAATCTCCCTCTTTTTCAATCTCTCTCTCTGTAGAATCTAAAGCAAGGAGCATGATGGGTAGTTAGTTGCCTCTCCTCATTCTACAGATTTTTTGCAACTTCAACAGCTGCTCTCATTAGTGGCCCCTCCCTGCCCTAGCCCCCCTTTCTTCAGATCTCCAGCTTTGTCATGTCTACCATCTCCCTTCCCTTCCTTTTCCTAATGGGTTTTCAATGAACATTTTCTGTAGCACAAGAAATTCCAAGGAGCTCTCTCCCAGAGTGAAATTCAGGCCCCTTGAAAAGTTTCTCTATCAGAGAAGTTCATGAATGTGGATGCATGGATGATTTCTGTCAAAGAAAGCTTTAGTTGTACTCTGTCTCCGAGGCTCCTTGAACATATTTTGTTAATGTCTGACCAAGCTTGTCTAGAGTGGGCCATTCTTCCTCATATAGGTAAGGGACAAAGAGGAGTTTCCTGCAGCTTTGCTTTTTGGTATTGCTTAAAAATGGCCCCCATAGTAGTAGCACTTGAACAGCAGCAGCAAATTCTAGCAGTAAATCAACTAGCAAACATTTATTAAGCAGTGGGGATAGAGTAACTCAGAGGATAGGGGATCAAAATTCACCAAGAGAAAAGACTGAGTGCAACAAACTGCAAAATGCCTTACTTTTGGATGCTTAACATTGTTTAAGTCAACAAGCATTTGTTACAGACTTACTGTGTGCCAAGCACTGGGAATACAAACACAAGCAAAGAGAAATAGAGCCCCTGTCCTGAAGGAACTCATTCTAATGGGGGAAGAAAATACATAAAAGTGAACTGAAATGTTTATATATGGGGGGGGGGAGTGGGGAGAGGAGATGACAGAAAAATCAGGAGCAAATCCAAGAGAGAAGTGAAGTTATGACTGGCCAGGGCATTGCTTCAAAATGGAAGTTCTGAGAGGAACTGCCCAGTAGGAGGGTGGGCACCAGGGTGACAGGATCTTCTTTATTCTTGATCTTGGCATTACCCTGCTGTAGTATTGGGCACTGTTTTCTACCTCTTGCCATTCATCTCAACAATCCATATTCTTCTTCCTGGCTTTGCTTTATTACACCACAATGAAGGGAAAAGCCTGGTACCCCAGCCCACCCACGGCCTAGATTCTGCTCAGGCTTAGCTCACAGTGAATCCTATCCATAGCCCCCTTTAAGGGGCCACAAGAGTTCCATTTTCCTTTTTGTTGCTCGTCATTTCCTCCTCTCTGATAATCTTTCAAAGAGAAAAGGAAATTGTGCTGACTGACATAAAATGTATTCACAAGCAAAGAGAACAGAAGAGCTGAGATATAAACCTGAGTATCCTGGATTAAAATATCTATAATGGAAGAAAAAAAGGAGGATTTTTTGGTCTATGCCCAATTATCTGGAAAGTAAGTGATCAACTTTCTGCTGTACTTTGCCCACTTGCCATGGGAATGATGATTTGTACCCTTTGTAGGCTCAGCTGATTAGTTCCAATTTATGATTGGTAGATTGGTGGATAGCTAGCTAGCTAGCTTATTTGCACATCATTGTTTGTGCACTATCTCTGCCATGGGACTGTGAGCTCCTTGAGAATAGGACTGTCTTTTGCCTTTCTTTGTATCCCCAGTGCTTGGCACACACAGTACCTGGCACATAGTAAGGACAATGTTTATGGACTGACTGGTCAAAATTCCAGTTTGTGTCTATGAGGCTCCATGTATATGAGGAAAGCTTACCAAAGGGAACAAGAACTTTGTGTTCCAATTTGTTAGAGTGATGTCATCTAGGCCTTGAATGTCTAATCAAATCCCAGTGCTATGTAAGCATTCTGTCACCTAGAGCTTTCTAGTAAGTAGCACTTCCACATAATAACAATAGAATAGGGATCATGCAGTGACTTCATCATCAAAGACAGAAAAAATGATGCTTAGTGGATGCTGTATTTTGTTATACCACATTCCCTTGTTTTTGAAATTACCAGGCCATATATAAAGTAACTCTCAGAGATCTATGCACTTCATATAAAGCCCTTCAGCCCCTAACAGGGCCAAATAACAAAGAATAAGCTATTATATTTCCTCAAATGTGGCACTTTGTTTTGGGAGATTCATTTCATTTTATATTATATTCTAGACTCAGGGAACAGATTAGACAACTTTTTACAATGCTATTTCACCTGAAAGACAAATTCAATTCAACACAAAGTTTCATTATGAAGAAACTGCTACATGTGATGATACTAGTTATTGAAAATTGAAATGAAGTGAGAGGAAGCAAACACCATCTTGTATGAGATTCTGCTTTCTTTGAGTGACAAAAAGAACTCAATATATCTCATCATCTCACTTTGCCCACTGGAGACTGGGCTGCAGCTCTCTTGCAAGGTGGCCTGATTGCTAGACACCAAAGGGCTCAGCCATATATATGAAATACACACATACACACACACACACACACACACACACACACACACACAGCACTTATTTCTGTGGTTAAAAAGCTTTGTATAACTGACGTACACTACAAATTGTTTCTCTTTATTTCTTTTCTTTTTATTTCTCTCAGTTAAATACAGTGATGTGTGGGGTAAAAAAAAAATTAAAAGGAATTAATAATCACAACAAACCAAATAGTAAGTACAGGCCTACATTCTCCCTCTTGCTTCTCTAGCTAATTTGTTCTAAGCTTCTAAGTAGGTATTTGCATGTCCTCCTTGGGGGAAAGGGGTTCGAGGGCACTTCTGGGACAAGGATGGCCTCGGCAGAGATTTCCCAAGGAGGATGCACTGGAACCTTGTCCTCTGCTTGTCTGAGAAGCTTCAGGGCTGGATGTCATCGGCCACTTGATTAGAGTTTGTGTTGCTATTTTTCTCCTTTCATGCATAAACAAACCTCTTGATTTTACTCGCCAACTCACCTGTCTTCTTGAATCAAATCAGTTTTTAGTGCCTCTCCTCCAGCCTCTGCTGTCAATGTCATCCCAAAGTCATCAGTGCCCACTGAGGTATGACTTCTCTAATGGCCTCTTCTTCCTCCCTCCCAGAAGCTAAATATATTCTGTTTACAATATGCTCAGTTTCCACTTGACAGGGTCAGGAAGCCAGTGTACGTTTCTGAATTTGGGTTTTCTAGTTAGCTGGACTGCCCTGTGCTGTCAGGATATCTCCATATTTCTTTTCTAATTAAAAAGGCCAATAAGCAGGAAGTGGCTGATGGATGAGCCAGGGCTTACATCTGTAACATGCATGTTTCACGACTCGGGTCTGAACATACAAAAGGAAAAAGAATTCTGCTCAGGCCTTTCTACAGTCACCATGCACTGCTCTTCTACAATTCTGGATATTCCAGCAACATCATGCCAATATGTCACATGTTAGGTACTAGAAGGAAAAAAAAGGCATAGCTTCCTCTGTTGTAATTATTAAAATATTTAATATTTATGTTGGGAAATGCCATTTGATTACTGACTTGTTATCCAGAAAGGCCTCTAAAATATTCCAAATAAACTTCCCTAATATGACTATGTTTTCCATCCTATCAGAAGGGTTGCTAATAAATTTGCTGCTTGAATGAACAGACAAATTGGGAACTATACTGGCCTGGGCACTAGGGCATTGCTGTCCCAAACTGCTTTGTCCCTATCTGAAGTTTCCTTGAGAGTAAGTTTCTCTTCCGAAGGTGATTTTCCAGTAAAATCAGTCTTGATTATTGCAAGCACAGGAACAATCCCCGAGGGGGTTATATCAGGCAGTTCAATGCAGGGAAATGTTATACTAGGCAAAATTAAAGTTATAGCAATATTATTATTTCTGGAAACATTATCTCTTTTTTTGCTTTCCTTTTGTATACATCAATCTTAAATGACCACCTTTTCATTGATGATAGGCTATTCCAGGAAAGTACCTGGAACAATATAGGGCTTTATTTCTTTCCTGTGTTCTTGCCTAAGTACAAAGCCTGGTTTATGACACAGTGTGCCCTCAGAAGTTGCTACTGAGTTGATAAGAAAGTATATGGCAGCTGGTCCCCTTAATTCTAAATCCAGCTGGCAAGATTGACTGGCAGTGCAAAAACCAAAATGAGGCCCACATATATCACAATGGAAACAGAAAAGGGCAACAATCCCAGAAGATATGGGCAGGAAAAAAAGAAACTCCAAAACTCCCCCTCCTGTAAAGTCTGAGAGGGAAAAAAACAGCTTTTGGAATCTTTTGGTATTGGATTTTGTGTTACCACCTTAATGCTCTTGGAACATAAAGAACCCACAATGATCCTATATCATAGTTTTATAGCTAGAATAGACCTTAGAAGGCCAGCTAGTCCAATCCCCTCATATCAGAGATGAGGAACCTGAGGTCAAGAGAGAGGAAATTTCTTATCCCAAATCATATAGGTAGTAAATGACAGATCTAACATTTGAGCCCAGGTCTTTGGGCTCCTAAATCTAGTGATATTTTCCACTATGCAACCATACTTCTTTTAATCAAACAACAAATATTCTTACAGTATTTTTATTCTCCAATGGGAGCAGTACCTCTTCATGCAAGGCAAAAGTGAAATAAGAGAAGACATCTGAGTAGTGTGAGATGAAGAGGAGGAAGGGAGAATTGTGAACTCCCAGATAATGGCCTTATTTTTTTTTCGTAGAAGTATAAAGCAGGGTCTTCTTCTGAAAGTACTGAGGTGAGGTAGTGCTGTGAGAGGCCTGAGAAGATATGAAAAGTTTTGGAAAGCTACTGCACGGAAAGGGAGAATTAATTGATTAGTGAGATGTAAGGTTGCCTTGCTATAGTAAGGGCCCAGGGAAGATTATATAACATAACTTTATAGGGGATCCAATCATATCCATGACTTTCTTAAGCTCTGTTCAGCAGCCCATTAATAGGAATGAAGACGGCTGATGGTGAGAGCAATCCAAAGACACAATTAGTGATAGGTGACAAGGTGCTGAAATGTTGAGTAGAGGTGTCAAACATGTAGCCTACCACATGCCAAACAATTGTATTTAACAAAATAAATACAAACATAACAAAACATAGAAAATATTAATATGTGGTTTTCTATGTCAATATGTGGCCTGCATGGATCCTTATGTATTGTTTAGTGGCCCCCCCCTTTTCTATTTGAGTTTGCCCTGGTGTCGGAGATGAACTGAAATAGGGAGTGGAACTTGATGATGTCTTACAACTCTTTCCCTGAGTGCCATTGTCCTCTCTACCCCCACCTTCATCTCTACCATTCTATTACAAAGAGAATTGGCCACTGTTCCATTTTCCAACAGTCATGGAGGTCAAACCACTCTTCACCCTGGATGACTTGTAATTTGGAAGAAAAGCTTGTCTTAGCCTAGAAAAATATCACCATTTTTAGTCAAGTAGATGGTAAAAGTCTTGTTAGAGATAGAAAAGACATTTATAGGCAATTTGTTAGAGTTTCATGAACAGTGGCAAAGGAAGCTAGAACCACCTACATCCAAATATTAATTCTCTTGACAACATTCTAATAAGTTTTATTTATTTTTATGAAACCATTTGGAGAGAATTTGCATTGCTTTTAAAAGGCCAGACCAGAGAGACTGGACTGTAGGGGGGAAACCAAGCTAACAACTAGAGAGTCAATAAAATCAATTCCATGCCCAGAATTAGGGGGTTTCCTTTAATTATGGCCCCCACTATAACTTTCCCCTTTTTCCTCCTCAAATTAGGGCTGAATGGGGGCTCCAAGTCTAAAGAGAGGGTTAGCTACAACAAGCCTATTTGCCTGCAGTGAGGATTCCTATGAAGTTTCTCTATGTGATATGGGAAGCAAATGATTTACACGGAGAGAAATGAAATAGATTTTGAAGACTTTGTAGCAGTCCTAAGTTCTCCCATGCCATCACTGAATTAGAGCATTGTTCATGAGCTAAAGTCATTGTTTACAGAAGCAAATGAGAATTTTCGAAGTTGAATGAGTCCAGATGTGAGGTCAGGAAAGATGGAAGGCTGTGTCAGTTAAGTATAAATACAAGTGACAATTTTACACTTATGACAACTGAAGATATTTCTTTTTCTTTTTTTTTTTTTGGTAAAAGACATAAAGCCCACTTCAAGTCAACTCACAAATGCAGGGCTTTTAGAAAAAAGCAAATCACATCTGCAGAAGTGCACTAGTACATAAGGCTTAATAACAGAAAGGAGTCTTTTAACATCTAGGCTAGGCCACATATGGCAGAAGAAATCGCTAATCTTTCAAGCCTTGTTTTCACAATGGCTGCTACTAATAATATGAGAACTACAGAACATTGCAATTCAAGCAAAATTCTCTTTGATATTTTAAGAGCCAAGGATGTTGCAATATGAAAGTTGTGGCTAAATTCTGAGGCAAGTAAAGTGTCTATGCGTTTCCAAAGACCTTGGGAAGCAACTGGGAAGCTTAAGGTTATACATATATATTGTTTTGACTTTTACCCCCGAAGGAACATTAAATGTTGCAGGATCAAATACTTAGCACAGGTACATTCTGTATTTACCTTTGTTAAGTGTATATGTATATGTGTGTTACATACATACATACACACACACACATATATAAATTTTAAACAGGCTATATTTAATGTGTTGAATGATCTCTTTAGGTTAAGGTGAGAAGCTATAACCCTGAAGGTATTGAAAACAGAGTGGCATAAGGAGGTGGGAAAAAGGCAACCCTTCGTAGCATGACAAGCACACACTGACAGAGAAGGGTAGAGGCTATTGGCAGCCATTGGGCTACCTTGTAATTAACCAGTGGTTAAATTTCAGGAGGTAATAGCAACTTAAATGAATAAAACCTTTTGCAATGGATATATTGATGCATAACTAGGATGATTAACAACTAACATATCATATATGTTCCTTGTCAAAGATAATCCTGTAGACACTGCAATGTACACTGGCTTTTAGATTTATCAAGAGTCCTCAGTTGCTGGTTTATAAGATATTTCCTTCCTCAAACTATGTCAATAAAAATGTCTTTCATCAAGTAGGATTTCACGAGCACAATGCTGAGTGGTCAATAAATCCTTGTTGGTTTGCTGGTTTTTAATGGATGCAAAGAGAATGGACTAAGAAACTAAACCTAGGCTGTCACAGAGTAATTCACATCTACTGCCTTTTCCTAATCTAATGATAGTACTTAATGCAAATACATATTTGTGATAGTCACCAACCTGCACTCCACTTTCCAGTGGAGCCAGACAATCCCTGCTTCTTCAGTGCCAGACACAAACATTCAACATTGCATACTCAAAGAAAGGGAGCACTGGAGATCTAGGAGGGATCCCTTGCTCTAGGAATGAGCATTATATAGTGACTGATTAGGACATGGTCACAAATCTGAGAAGTGCAAAAGAAGAAGTCCATGGTCAGTCACCTGCTACCTTCTCAGGTAGGAGGCAAGCCCTCACTAGACTATGCCCTCTCCAATTGTGGGTTAGACTCAAATTAAGTTGAGCAGGATGTCCCTGTCACCCTTATAACACTGCCAGTGTCTTCTTCTAGGGGAGGTTCACATTCATCGGAAGGTGCCAAATCTAGACACACTTGTAGACCTCTGATAGACACACTTGGAGAAGGCCAAGGGACCTCGAATTGCTCAGCTTATTTCATT
The DNA here is from genome assembly GCF_003287225.1 of Phascolarctos cinereus. Taxonomy (NCBI): domain Eukaryota; kingdom Metazoa; phylum Chordata; class Mammalia; order Diprotodontia; family Phascolarctidae; genus Phascolarctos; species Phascolarctos cinereus. The sequence continues at coordinate 31,205,722 of NW_027556291.1, forward strand.
CAGTGTCATCTAAAATAACACTCCTGCCACAGAAAGTGGAAATGCTGCTTAATCTGGCCTCTAGATCGTATCTTGCCTAAGCATACTGAATGTTCATCAGAGATGCCTGATGGACTACCTGCTGCCAGTGGGACTCAGCCTTGGTCTGTAGTCATGACTTCCAGGGCTCAGGACTCTATGATTCTCTGATGGAAAAACCCAGGTGGGGAGTTGGTAACATGAACCCAGGTGCAAGAGAGTGCAAAGCCCCACTAAGCTCAATAGCTTTTTAAATCAGAGGACAATTCTAAACACTCAAGAGTTGGTTGTAACTTGGGTCTGTTACCAAGCAGATTTAAAAATACACTGAAGGATAAAAAATAATCTCAAAAACTCCACATTATTTTACTAATCCTTTGGGCAATTCTTATCTCACTGTGTGGCTTCCTCCCCCTCCCCATCTACCTTTTTCCTCTTAATTATAGTCCTGAACTTGCTAGATATTATATAGAATCTTCCCTATGAATAAAGTCATTAAAGTGCACTTATTTGTAGAAACCACTTCTATCAATAACTGAAAAGAAAACTGCTGCCTGCTTCAGTGTAGTTTAGTGCAGTTCTACACAAAGAAAGTGGGCTGGCATTCAGGCATGAAGATCAGGCTTCCCTGGGACCTGCATTGGCTCTGGGCTCGGAGTGGGTTTCTATTGCAATGGGGATGGATTTATCTCTGGCTCACACCCTCATGACTGAGAGTCCACATTTGGGAGATGGCTGGTCAGGGTTACTAGTATGAAGTCTGTGACTGTGGGAAAGGGGGACACTAATAAGCCCACCCAAAGATTGAACCCATGGCTCTGACCTCATTAGTGCCATGCTCCAAACCACTGAGCTAACTGGCCACAAGGACACAGCACCAAGTACCTAGTCTTCATGAATGTGCAACTCCTGGGGACATGATATTGCTAGAGATGTAATAATATAGTGACTAGATTAGTTCCTTCCTTTGGAAATGAAACAGCTTTCCAAACTTGCCCATGTTGGAACACTGAAATCAGATGCCACATCAACCAAAATGACTAATGATCAACCACCTCTTTAACTGAAAAAAAAAAAACAACACAAACAAAAAACCAACTTTCTTCTGGAGATATAGACCAGATGTCTAGAAAGTACTGTAATGAAAGTAATGGTATGCTGCTTGCTTATGACTGAACAATATTCCAGAAAATGCCCTGGAAATTGGCTTCAGCTAGCTCACCTTTCAGAAATCAGCAGCAGGAAAAGAAAAAATAGAATTTTCTGAGCTTTTCATCACTAGAGCAGAGAAGCCTAGGCACATAGGTAAGTGCAAAACATTCCCACGTGGCTAGAAAGCATTTGGCACACTTTCAGTGATTTCCCTCTCTGTCAGATCTTTCTAAGGCTTGCAATTAAAAATGTAATCTTTTTAGCATGTGCAAAGCCCGCAAGGCCAGAAGTACTATTTGTCTAAAATGATTATAATATTATTTGGCAGCTATTCATAGAACGCACATATTAATTTATGTAAACTGGGCACAACTTAGGGCGTTTGCTCATCAGGGATATGGGGAAAACCAAAGCAGGCGCCTGCTGATTAAGAGAATTTTTTATGGCCACAATTCAGAATTAAATCAAACTCCAGTGCTTGCCTGCCTGCCTCTCTCCCTCCCCCTTCATCCTTTTTCTTCCTCTCTCTCTCTCTAACATTAAATTATTTTTCTTTGTATAGAGATTGTTAAAATTGAAATATCCAACTGATATGAAAAGGAACTTACTTTGAAGCAATGTCCATGGGTTTTGCCTTTTCAATGTCCTGTGAATGAAAGAAAAAAAAGGTAATTAGGCAACATTAACAGGCACAATCTTGCAACTGAACTGCTTACCAAAACAATCTACAATATCAGAATGTTTCACAGCACTATACTAAGCGAACCAAAGCAGGCTGCCTCAGGAAACTAGAGCTGGAGATGAAAACAAACAAACAAACAAACAAATTCATCTCTTCAAGGGAATATTGTTACCTGCGCCAGGTCTGCTTCCAGATGCTGACGTGACAACACATGTCTGCATCTTGGATTCAGAAGGAATCCCACAAGCACAGAGTAGAAAGTACTACTTGGGTTATAATCTTTGTCACATGTCTTTCTTCGTTCTAGCATCTATGAATTTTTTTAAATGGGAGAGGATGGGGCTGCTCACACAAAATCCTTGTTGCATTTTGAGGTTGATGACATGAAACCACTCATCTGAACATCATCATAGATACCCCCTATGACCACCAGCCACCATAGCACGCCCATGGCCATTGGTCCAAGGGGCATTTGTTTCCAAATTGTTTTTTATTATCCAACACCACCAAAGGGCAAAGGATCACCAAAAGCTCACATCAATTTATACTTGTGGAGCCTTTGAGAAAACACAGCTCAAATCATCTAAATGAGTCAATCTCTGGGCCTCTTAGCCTGCACCAGCTTGGACATGGAGCCTGGGTTCCAGTTTATTGCTGAATCCATTGATTTGTGTACAGTCCATTTATCATTCATGAAAAGAGCTAGTGATCTTCACAGTATATTAGAAGAAACAACTCAGATCATCTGTCAACGGCCCTTTTATTTCTGTTTCCCTCTCCACAGGGATTTCATCTCCTTCGATTCTTCTTGAATTAAAATGTTGCTAAGCAACACAGCTGGGGGCACTGATGGTAGAATGGTTACAGTCTACCAAAGTGTTTAAACACCTGGAGGTTTTAAGGGATGATTTCCCCCCCCCCATTTCTATAGCATGATTATGGCATCAGAAACAAACTCATAAATTTCTAGAGTGCATTTAAACTAAATAAATCATATTAATAGAAAGGGGGGTTGAAAAAAAAGGATAATATAAGGCTATGCCCTTTTACAGTGTCCAGGTAGTGGTATTAGTTTCGTAATGACTTTGCAGGAGGGGAAAGGGAGACAAGGAAGGTAGGGAAGACCAGAGATATAGAGGAGAAAAAAGTAAATTTGTTACAGGGACTGTATCATATATACTAGAACATAAGAATATGATATATTTAAGCATTCTTGTTCAATAACTTCATCCTTCTGAACCTAATTTCAATCTATCACATTTTGATTTTGGAATCCTACTTCTGCTTTGATGAAATTCAGATTCGGTTGCTAAAGAAACACCCGTCATTCTTGGACAGGGCTAGGGAGTCAAGAATTATATGTCCATCATTTGCCTGAGTCTGAAATCTGGCATTTGCTAAAATGGCAAGAAGGCAAGAAGATAACAGGTTAAAATAAAGAAACAGGCAGTCTCTTGTAACACCTGAAATTTACAGACGTCATCATAGGAGAGAAGGAATCACTAATTCAGATTGTTTATCAAAGCACGTATTTCTGCTAATGCAGTTATCTTCCCAAGTATACCAAATGAGCTTAGCAAAGGAAGAGCAAAGATGCTGGGCAAAATACCCATCAGACTCTTCCTGCTTGAAGCTTTTCCACACATCCACAGGCCTCCTTCTCCCACCTGCTGATCCTGGCTAGAGGGAAATGGTTTTGCATAGGAGGCTAAAGAAAGATAATTCTAAAAACACTGAGACCAAATCTTTTCTAGCTCCTCAAAACTGTGAAAGCTAGCTGGATTTTCCTCACTTTTTCTTAGAACAATTCAGGTTACTAAAAGCAACTTGGCACAAGATTCAAGTATGCGTTCAATTTCTTTCAGAACACAGAGACTCCATCACTGTGAGCATGCCCAGTGACAGAAGAGGGGTAGAGAAATAAATCAAAGGAGGGACAGTGAAGAACTGGAGCTTTGATTAAGAAACATATCATTTGGAAATGCTATCTGTGCATCAAGCCAGCCAATTTGAGCTAATTATTTTCCTATGATCAGGAGGAATGCAATTGTGTTTTGGGCAGGTCCCTTTGAAATGTAGTCCTTTATAAAACCATTACAGGAAAATCCTTCATTCAAATGACTTTTTTTTTTTCCTGGGTTGCTATTGACTCAGATTGCCTCGCTCGAGTCATTCCCTTTGCTTTAGTAATTAACATTTCCTCAGTTTGAAATTCACAGCTCTAGTCAGAGGTGCTCCTAGCTATCCTTCTTAAATCTCTCTCTACCCATCCCTTTCATCCTCTTGAAAGAGAATGACTGTACTGAGTCCATCCAGCATGCAGTTAGCTTAGGCCCTCCTCATTCGAAAAAATAGATTTTAATTGATATCTTTTGTTTTGACATTGCTTAGAAGACTCCTTGTACTCCTTCCTCTCCCAGAAAGCAACCTCTTATAACAAATAATTTTTTTAAAGGGAAAAATTTCTGTAAAATCATTTAACACACTGAAATATTTTGTTCTTGTATGTCACGTTCAGTACCCATGGACTTCCATCTCTGCAAAGCAGTGGGGTGGGGGAAGATGTTTTCTCCTATCTGTTCTTTGGGACCAAGATCATTAACTGTTATCTCACAAGATTCGGTTTTGACTGTTTTATGGTATTCCTTACATTTCCATTATTGTACTCATTGTGTATATTGTTTCCTTGGGTCTGTTTACTTCTGTTTTCATCAGTTCTTGATTCAGCATGTTTCTTGTTTCTTATAGCATCATCATATTACATTACATTCCCCATATCAATTTGTTTGCCCATTCCCTAATTGAGCAACATCTACTTAGCTTCAAGTTACTTGTTACCACCAAGTGCTGCTATAAATATTTTGGTGTATATGGAGCCTTTCCTTTTGTCAGTGACTTCCTTGGGGTATAAACCTATCAGCGAAATCTCTGGGCCAAAGCATAGGGACGTTTGCATCATTTTCTTAGATAATTCCAAATTGCTTTGAGAATAGTTGTACTGATTCACAGCTCTACCAACAATGCATTAGCGTGCCTGTATTTATACAACCCATCCAATACTATTCTCATCTTTTGTCATTTTTGCCAATTTTTAGATATGAGGGGAAACCTCAGTGTTGTTTGGATTTGCATTTCTCTTGCTACTAGTGACCTGGGGCATTCTTTCACATGATTGTTAATAATTTGTAATTCTTTTGAGATGTCTCTTATTTTTAAAGAAAGTTAAGTGATCGCAGAGATGCGAGTGAAAATATCTTTTTTTTCCCCAAGTAGATTATTTTTGTACAATTTTTATGTGGCCTTAAATGGCCAAAAGTTTTCTGTAGAAAGATGAGGAGATTCACCTCCTGAAATGATGGGTGTTGAGCAGACAATTCCACATGACAGATACATGTACCAGTATGGGAGATAGATTGCAAATAAGTAAAATGACATGATATAGCATCATGTGATTCCCTGAGCAGTAGAAAGGGGACATATTGGGAATGCAGCTAATTGTGAGTTTAAAAACATGCGTTACAGTACTTTAAACAGATTGGAAAATGTAGGTAAGATCATTAAGCCACTTTAATTTATCATTTCTGGGTTTTGGTAACTTCTGTCCTCCTTACAGAGGGTGTTGGATGGCTCTTCTCTGAGGGCAGTGATCTGCACTGGTGGAAGGAGTCCCAACCACACCAATGTACTAAATAATTCTCCTGTATTTTATGCTGTTCTCCTAAAATTATACTTAAAATGCAAGGTGGAGGTGAAGCTTGAGGATAAGGATGTATTATATTAGAGAAGAAAGTGAAATGGAGGAGAAGCTATAAATCAATTGCTTTCCTTATGGTTTTGAGCATGTATATATTCATGATCAAATAATATACCAGATAATGAAACCTAACACAGATCCACGAAATGATATAGAATCAAAAGTGAGCATTATTTCAATAGGGAATGTAGGTATATCCCCCTTATCCTCCATACCAATGTTGGCTTCACACTGACCATGTCTCTGACAGCTCTTCTTTGTGGCATGCGTTCCTTTTATTTTACAGCTAGGTGGTGCAGTGGCTAGATAAGAGTGCCAGGGCTGGAGTTAGGAAGACCTGAGTTCAAATGCTGGTACACAGTAGGTGCATAATAAATGCTTGTTTCCTTCCTACCACTCAGCTCAGGAGGAAGTGAATTCCTAAACTCAAATGCACTTCCCTCCACATATCTGCCTAGGAAATCCTCCTCTCTCCTTAAAACCCAGCTCAGGAGCTATCTCTTCTATGAGGCCTTCATTAGTATTCTCAACTGAAAGTAATCTCTGGTTCCTGGTATTTTTCATGGGATTTTTGTCAGGACCTATCTTGGCTCTCATCAAATACTTATTTGTGCATGTGGCTTCATTTCCCTCATTGGTAGATCTGTAGTCCTTGTAAACAAGGACCATGCCATGTTTCATCTTGAGTACCCAGCACCAATGATGGTGCCTCACACATCTTAGTGCTTAATAAATGTGTATTGAACTCTGTAGAATTAATCATTCCTTCATTCTCAGGCCTTTCTCATTAACAAGGGCAGAGAGCAGTGGTCATTGGGATTGATGCCTTCTCCTGAGCTCATCACAAATGCCTGGGACACATAATTCATAGCCACTGAGATGATCTTTACCAGCACAATACATTTATGAAGAATCTATTCACTGACATAAGCGATCAATCGATCAATCAACAAAGCTACTCTGTGCCAGGCACCATGCTAAGCATGAGGATACAAAGACAAAATTAAACAACCCTCACTCCCAAGGAGCTTACAGTTAGATACATAAAGAGTAGAGGAGAAGGCATGAGCAGGTTGGAAAGAGAAGCAGGAAATGCCTCCTGTAGAAGGCACTGTTTGAGCTGAGTCCTGAAGCAGATAAGGGATTCCAGGAGGTAGAGGAGAGGAGAGAGAACATTCCAGGAATTGGGGGATGGCCAGTACAAAGACATGGTGATGGGAAGAGCAAGAACAGTTCTGAGCTATATGGTAGAATTCAGGAAGGGGAGTAATGCAAAGCTTTAAAAATTCTAAACAGAGGAATTTCTGTTCTATCACAGAGATAACAGGAGCCACTGAAGTTTACTGATAGATACGTGAAGAGATAGTGTCAATATAGAAGGAGCAACAAATTTTGGCAACTAATTGTATATTGGGGGTGGGGGTAATGAGGGAGGGTAAAAAGTCAAGGATGGCTCCCAGATTGCAAACGGGGGTGACTAGAAGGATGGTAGTGTCCTTGACAGAAAGACAAAAGTGTGGCAGAGGAGAGGAGGGTTAGGGGTGTGGATAATGACTTCTGCTTTGAAATGTTCAGTTTGAGATGTCTATTGGATATCTAGTTGGAAACATCCCATAAACATTTGTGGATGCTGGCTAAAAGCTCAGTGGAAAGAGTGGAGCTAGATATATAGATATGGGAAATATTTGCATAGAAATGATCATTGAACCCATTCAAAATGATGAGATCACCAATTGAGAAGAGAGAGAGAAAAAAGAAGGCAGCCCAGGACAGAGTCTAATAAAACTGCTAAGGAACACAAGACCAAGAACAGATCTTCCCTCCAAAGGAACCCATTAAAGACTGCTCTTGGGGTCTAATCACTGAATTCTGAATCCAAAAATACTAATCGTACCTCTACATCCTCTCTATTAGGATAGCACTCTGCCTGAAATCCAGTTGTACAAAAGTTAACAGAAAGTTCAGCTATGACAATTTCCTGATTGATCATTCTCTTTCTTGGGTCAAAGAAGGAAATTAAGGTAGACTGGCAAGGACCACTAATGATGAATCCCAGATTTGCTACTTGGTACCTGTGGTTTTATTTCCCTTTCTGGCCTACAGTTTCTTCCTCTGTAAACTGAAAAGGCTAGAGTAGATTATCTCTACCCACCTTTTATGACTGAAATCCCGTGATCCTGATGGGTATAGTCGGAAACAGAGAATAGGGCTTGAGTCACGCTTCATTACACTAACCATAAAACTGCCCAGCCTTCACTGACAAAACCGATGACAGCAGCAACAATGTCCCCTGTCCAATGAATTTCATTGATAATATGCGCACAAAATTCTTCTGAGGAAAAACTCAAGAATCAAGGCACTTGACAACTTAATATATAACGATGGGAATTTTAGAAAGTTAATTTTTAAGGTAGTCAAATCTTACATAATAATCCCCTGATTTCTTAAGTGTGATCCTAATACATCAGATAGATGAACTCTATTTAAAGTTTCAAGAATGGTTTAGGATCTTAAGAATTAACCCCTGTTTATATCTAGATTTAACAAATTACCCATCTATCCCCTCTGGTGAGATTTCATACAAAATAAATACAATTTCTTCCTTTTGCTAAATTACAAAAAGACTCAAAGGAGATAACTGTGTTTTCTTTGTGGTAAGATTATCAAGGTGAGTACTGAGATGGCCTGGAGATATTCTAAACCCTGAACTCATCTCACAAGTCAGTTTGTTTGGGTATTGTTTTTTTTTTTTTTCATAGCCATAATATTACTCCTGTCAGTCACATATAAAATGTGATTTTTATTATCATTGTTCTATATACATCCCTTACATTTTCCCTCTATAAATCTTTGGCATCATGCTACTTATTAGACAAATGTACCATGTTCTGCAGCCCTTTAACAGATATCTCATAAGAATGTATGTACACAGGCTGTGTCTATACAACACTGACTAACTGGGTACAATGAGGAAAGGCTGGATAGGCACCTAGATGCTTCCAAATAGCTCAGCTGTTCTCTCTCCACTTGACTGCTCTGGTGGTGCAGTATAACCTAGCAGGCGATATTGGCAAATTGCATTGATCTACCATTTCAGGAGAAAAGCCTGAAACAAATTAATTCATTAATGAATGATCTCATCATTGATGTATTTGGATGTACTGTAATCAATAACTATAGAATGGGTTAACTCACTTAGGCAGACACACACCTAGAATAATTGTTTTACTGTTTTACTGAGGCATGAAGGAGGGAGCGAGCACAAAAGGGGTCTTCTGCTCTGTGATAGGACTGGTACTACCTTGCTACTTACAGGCTGTCTACATGAAGCCACAGAGAGGATGAAACAGGACAAATTCAGTCCATGCATCCATGCAAACATTTAGATGACTGAGTGTTTTATTTCTTCTTATACGTAGATATTGTCTGATTTGGTAGGGCAGCCACAATCTACAGAAAGATTTCAACTAATGTATTCAATTCCTTTCCTGCCTAAAAAGGAGTCAGTGTCCTGTGTTCTAAACTTGAGTCTGCATGAAGTGAAGAAGTGGTCTGCCTTCATCTATGAAGTTGCTGGTAATGGAATGATGAATTCCAACCTGTGAGGTGGTAGGTTAGGGATCCCACTTAGCCCTCCAGCCAAGATCCAAGGGCCACTTGGAATCATGTGGCCAGGACCATTCTTTTGGTTTGCAGCAACACTGAGTAGCAACTCAGAGCTGGGGGGTGGGGGGTGGGGGTGGGAATTTACGTAGATGCAACCTCCTACCAACCTCCCGCTGCCTCTGGCATCTTTCCCAATGAGGAAACAGGGCTCATAGTGATCCTTAGGTTATCTATCAGAAAAAAAATGTCTAGATGTGAACAAAGATAATTTGGGTTTTACAACTTGTTCCTTTTGTCTTTGTGTGCATTTAAATAGTAGAGTAGTCAAAAGGAATTTTTTAAGCAGCAGGTCCAAAGCTAACATGATAACAGTATTCTCAAGTGCTTACATTTCATTAAGCACTATTCTCTATAAATCTACCGTTCTGTGGGAAATAAATACCTTTAGAAACATCTATTTGTCAACTGACCATATTGTTTAACCCTAGACTAGAGTTTCTGCTTATAACTCACTGAAAAATGTATTAATTGGCTTCTTAACAGAAGCCTCTTTCAGTCACAAGCAGTTTTGTGCTACCACTAATGATCATAAGTAGAGTAAATATAAATAGAGCAGGCAAAGCTTATTAGTATTTACTTGGGGCATTCCCAGCCTCCAGCAAAAATCTGGCCTTCAATCATTATGTTGCACCAGTCACTGAAGACCAGGAAACTCTCTGGATCTGTGGGTTCAAAATGTAGGCTTTAAATTATTCTTGCTGTAACTGCCTCTTCCCTGGTCCTAACTCAGCTCAAGCCCCCGCCCCACCTCTTGCTCACAGCTGCTAAGAAAGGCCTCTCCTTTGCCTAGAGAAAACTAATTTGGCCCTGGATCACTTTTTGGCTTGAAATATAATAACATGAATACTAATCCATGGGGACATGTTTGCAGTCCCGGGGAGGAGGTGCATAGTCTTCAGGTTAAAGGGCTATTTTTTTTTGCATTACAGTGCTCTTTGCTACATGTAATAACATCAGTTTATTTTTAATTGGGTTCTTATTATTAGCCCTTTAGGCTAAAACAAAGTTGCACCTCTGTCCTGTCTAGGGGTGACAAAAATGACAGCAACAACAATAAAAGAGCCACTACTTTAAGTTAAACATGCAAGAATTTGTCTCTGTAATTACAGTATACACTGGAAATTAATTTGTACATTGGCTAACTGTTCCCCCCTTCTGTGACCATTAGCCAGCTGATAGCTTTTAGCTATGCCACCTTGAGCTGTATTGCATGGTTATACATCTGTGTGTATTCATGGATAGTCTATTATATGCATATCATAAGTCAAAACATTTGGTACTAAAAATAGCAGAGCTAATTACAATGGAAAAATTCAGCATGCAGGCTTCTAAACAGTGAAATAGTTGCCTGGAGCATATTAAAAATTACATCATACAAGCCCTAAGCATTTTCTTATTAATCTAGTCTCTATGTTAATAAAGCAGAATGGCATACCCAATCTGGGGAATATAAAGGCCAATGTTATTCTATTAACCTTATATGTTATCCTATTCACTTTCCTGTCATTAATGAATAAATTAAAATTTCTTCTCTTATTATCTAATTGCTAGATAATTTCAAAATTACAAAGTGAGAGTTTTCTTCAGCCAGCCTTTAACTCTCCCCATTCTTCTGGGGATTTCAGTGTGTGCCAACGACAGAGAAACCATCTATGTTTAAAGACTTTACCCAAGTTATTTGGCAATGAGTTTCATCCTAAGCCATGTGCTTTTTCTATAGCTTTGACCGGCTGACCTCTCTCACTGTGTGCACTAGTGATGCCGTTACAGAAGAGCTGTTGGGCTGATAACAAAGTCAATGGCCATTTAGAGAAACCTTGAGGAGGGATAACTGTGGCTACTAAGAACAGTTATAGCTGGAAAGCTATTTGTTGTGAGAATGAATGCATGCAGTTACAGTAGATTCACTTCCAAAATGGAGGTTGGGATGATGGGTAAATGGGCTTGCATCTTGGTCTTTTTTCCTGGACTACAGAGTTAAGCTGTTAAGACACTGTTATCTAGGGGGCAGCTAGGTAGCACAGTGGAGGAAGCACCCAGCCCTGGAGTGAGGAGAACCGGAGTTCAAATCTAGCCTCAGACACATAACGCTCACTAGCTGTGTGACTCTGGGCAAGTCACTTAACCCCAATTACCTCACAAAAAAAAAGTTATCTCAGACACACTAGAAGTAACCAGAACACAACTTCTTTTGTATTCATTACAATTTATTTTTTATCGATGTCTCTAGTTTTGGGATGATCTAATCGGACTATCTAAATTGAAGGTTGCCTCTCCTGCTCCTTCATTTACTTGGACCCCTTTTTGGTTCCTTTCATCCTCCTAGTGCCCTCAGATCAACTTCTGGTCATTCAGAGGCTTCCACCACAGTGTCCCAAGCAGCCCTGCCCTCCTTTGGAAGTCCCCCCCCCCATATGTTGGGTCGATCTTTTCTTATTCCTCACTACCACCTTTCTTTCATTTGCCAACTTTAAACATGAGAAGCTGCTTCTGATCTTCCCTGACCAAATGCTTTGAAAGTTCAGTGTGCAAGGCACAGGTGGAAGAATCACTCAGGGCTACTACAAATGCATTGTTGCTGCTGCTCCTCAGGAATTCATTGTGTATCTAGCCTCGAAAGGAGAAGAGGCTTAAATAGAAAAGCCAGATCAAAACCCTGGATTCAAATCAAACTGGTTTGTATGTGTGAAATAATCAGGCCAACACATGTAAGAGAAAGTTAGGAAATAAAGGAGGAGAACACAAAAAACAACTATTTTATGATATTTCCCCTTCTAAAGTGCTAGGAATAATAATGACACCTATAACAAAGCTGTCATGCTTCCAAAGTCATTACATCACCAGGAAGGTGACCATCTCAGAGGGGAAGAAGCTGTCCCTTAGGCAGAAAAAGAAAGGAAATCTAGTTTAAGAAAATGACAGTCACTTCAAATACCATCTCCACACACAAGTGAGCAGGATGCTTCATACTCAAAGCTCCTTTGAACTGCACAGTTTGTCTTGTGAGGCTGATCCTGGTCACCAGTGCAATATGCCTAGCCATATTCCTGTTTTGGAAACTCCTAGTGAGGCTATGATAAAGCCATGGGGGTGGGGGGACGCCACTTAACAACATCCTGTCAATACTCAAAGCCCTGAAAAGACATTACGGACAGCGCCTGCTGCTTCTGTGGCCCATATGTCTGCACATCCACCTGCCAGTCTGGGCCTGCTGGGTCCTGAGAGTCCTACATGCGGAGTTAACAATGACTTAGGAAGGCTGCATTACTGCACTGTAATGCCTCACCCTTTTGTCCTGCATAAATCAAACCTAATGAGTTCATTCAGTGAAACATTCAGCAGATGTTTACCTGGTGCTGTGACTAGGCCACAGAGGGCTCTTGGGCCTGGTCCCCATGTGTTTCAGAGGCCATTGGAATAGGTCAGGCTGTGGATAGCTGAAAACTTTAAAGACAGCCATTTTAATAAACCTGTCAATACAATTTCTTTGTAAAAAAAACATTTGTGACTGATTAGGCCGCTTCTATTGAAAAAGAAGCACCAGGTCTATCTCTTTAGATCTTTTATTGAACTGCAAGCACAGCATCAATAAATGCTCCTCAGCTGGAAAGGAAAATTGATTCCAGGTTTAACCCATCATCTTCAGGGTTCCTTTAATCCCACATAACCAGAAAGCAGGCAGAAAAAGAAAACACAACAAAACAGAAAAGAGGAAAGGGGTCAGAGGCATCTGCCCTAGACATCTCAAAACTCAACATGCCCCAAACAGAACTCATTATCCCCTAAATCCTCCACTCTTCATTAACTTCGCTGGTACTGTCAAGGTACCACTGGCCTCCCTGTCAATCAAGATCCCAACATCTGTGCCATCCTTGCCTCCTCATTCTGTCTCACCTCTCATATCCAATTTGTTGCCAAGGCCTATTGCTTCTCTGCTCGCATCTCTCACACATTCCCTTCTCTCCTCTGATGCTGCTGCTGCTGTCACTGCCCTGGTGTAGGCCCTCATCATCTCACACTTAGATTACCGAGAGATCCTTTTGGCTGATCACCCTGTCTCATGGAGTCTCTCCCCACTGCAGTTCATCCTCCACTCAGCTCTCAAAGTGATCTTCTAATTGCAGGTCCATCCATGTCACTCCCTTCCTACTCAATATACTCCAGTGGCTCCCTATCACCTTCGGGATCAACCATCAAATTCTCCATTAGGCATTCAAAGCCCTTTCCAAACAGGACCCTTCCTACCTTTCAAGTCTTCTTATGCTTGACTCTGCTCCATTCTATAATTCATCCACAATGACCTCACTGCTGTTCCTTGTACCCAAGGCTCCTCCCACACTCCTTGACTTTTCAATGCCTACCCCTCCACCTGGAATGTCTTCTTTCTTCATCTTTGCTTCCTGTCTTCCTTCAAGTCTCAGCTCAGATTTCATCTTCTGAAAGAGGCCTTTCATGTCCACTCTGTGCCCTCTATACATCTTGTATGTAAATCGTTAAAATGTCATCTCCCCCATTTTTGCCCTTTTTTTGTGTCCTTAGAGCTTAATGCAGTTCCTAACATAAAGTAAGCACTTAAAATGCTTGTTGACTTGACTTGGATCATCACGATGCTAAAGAGATGCCAGCAAATAAGTTATGATCATAAATCTGAATAAGAAAGGGACCTTAGTGATCATGTAATCCAACCCCCTTCTTTTACTGAAAAGGAATCTGAAGGCCAGATAGGAGAAGGGACTTGCCTAAGGTCACACAGGTAAAAGTGGTAGAGCCCAGTTATCTGGTACCACATCTAACACTCTTTCCATTTTTTCATCTTTGACCATTAGACTACCCAGCCTAGCCATGACTCACATGTGCCCTCAAAGCATAGTAGCCAACTTAGATTGGCTTGAAAATGACTATTAAACAAGTGGGAAGAATAAGGGGTGAACAATGAATTGGAAATCTAAGATTGCTTAAACACAATGGTAATTGGCTGAAAAGTAAAAAGTCCCATCAAAATGCTCCTTAGGAATTAGAACCGAAGAGACATTAGAAATGCTTGCTAAAGAGCATAGAGGGCTCATCTAGTCTCGCACCCTAATTTGAGAAAGGAGGAAACTAAAGGTCAGACAGAGCAGTTGACTTGCCCAAAGTCACACACTTAGTATGTGGCCCAGCTGGGACTGGAACCCAAGTATCTTGCCTGCAAATCCAGTGATCCTCTACATTATCACACTTTGTCATCATCACATTGGCCCCAATTCACTCTCTCTTGTCCCACATTTTCAAACAGTTGCCAAGGTTTGTAGATTCTAGGTCTCCAAGTTCTCCCTCTTCCATCCCCTTCTCTTCACTCACATGACTACCATTTAATCTCTCCCCTCCCCAGTCCATCTTCCAAACAGCCACACAAAATGATATTGCTAAAGCACACGTGTGATCATGTCACTCCCTAGTCGAGAATCTTCAATGGTTCCCAATGGACTACAAGATAAAATACAAACTCTTCTGTTAGTCATTTGAAGACCTTTGCAATCTGTCTTCACTTCACATGACTCTCTCCCCACAACATTATGGGTTAGCCAAACTGGTTTACTTGCTATTTCTTATACTCAACATTTCCTCTCTCTTGCACTTGTACTTTTACACAGGCTTTATCTCCTCTCTGCCTCCCCTAACCTCTCTCCCCCCGCCCCATTCCTGGAATCCTTTCCCTTCTCGCCATAGCCTCTTGCAATCCCAAGGCTTGGCTCATTTGATACTTCCTGCAGAATTCCTCCATTTATTAGGGTTTCTTTCCTACTCTGAAATTACTGTGTTTTTATTTTACATTTTATTTCCCTCAGCAGCATGTCTAAGCACCTCAAGGGCAGGGACTGATTTATTTTTCTCTGTGTATCCCCCAGAGCATAGCACATAGTAGGTACTTCGTAAGTGTAGCGAATATTCCGGTTAGCATTCATCTTTTCTATTCCCAATGCCTGGCACAACTGTATGCCTCTTACACAGTGGGTACCAATCAATGTCTGCTGAATTGAACTGAAATTAAAAGAGCACTTGGAAAAACATTATTCTTGAGAAACATGATTAATATCATTTTCCTATGGGATTGGTATAGAGGCATTGGCTGGCCTGTCATTTTAGCCTCTGATCACTGGTTCAAAATTAGTCAGAACACAGCAATGAGGAGACTCGAGTCAATTCCAAGCCTATCCTTAACACAAGCCCCAAATTGGCTTCTGTCACCTGGGACTGAATAGACTAAAAAGCTATCTGTGAGATTCTATTATGTCATAGAGGTTCTATTAACTTCATCTCTAGGCATCACAAAATGAGGGCTTCCAAATTCGGGTGAAAATGTTTTGGTTTGCTAAGCAGAGAACAGCAGTTTGTATGTATCTGACCACCCTCTGGCTCACCCAGTGAGGACATCTTTCTCTACGGCTTTCAATGAAGCAGTAACTGTAGCTTATATTATTAAACAGCACTTTCAACTAGGGGCTCAGCATTGATGCTAAATTACCTTTTTTTGAAAAAAAATCTTGATCCAAAGAATGGATGCAGAACAGAGAATATGAAGATGTCCCCAAACTTGTAAATGTTTTCAGAGTGAAATCTTCTTGACAAGTAATAATGTGCATATGTGGCTTTGTAGATATGAACTGAGAAAGGCATGAGAAGATAACATTTTCTTTTAGAGAGGTATTTTATTCTGTTTTGTTTGTAACCCCAAGCTCCAAAGCTGAACATTTGGTATCTTTAATTTGTATATGATAATGTTCCCATTCCAGCCTCATGATCCGTTTAGATATTTGAGGGAATTTGACTTAGCATTTAAACATGTCCTAATTGCTTTGTTGATGTTTATGCAGATGACCTGTATGCCTGCTCAGCATGTTTAATATTGTTTTTGATGGGAGGGAAGTGGCAAAAATATAAAAGGCATGGGACCAAAATGCCAAATTGGAAGCTTTCACATTTAGAATCTGGATTTGTCTTTTATATATGGACTTGAAACATTCTCTTGGGATCCTTGATATATAAAGCTGTAACATTAAAAAGTATTTAAAAAAGAGAATGTGTTAACCAAGTTGATATTAACTTGTTGGCAGTATGGTACAATAGAAAGAGTACTGAATTTGGAGTGAGAAGGCCTGGGTTCAAATCCTGGATGTGCCACTTGGTTATCTGTGTGACCTTGGTAAAATCACTGAACTTTTCTGCTACTCAAGTTTCCTCCTCTGTAAGGTAATGTGGTTGGTCTAGATTAGGTGTCAAAAACACGGCCCATGCATGGGCTGTTTTGCAACACTCTCAGTGCCCCCAAACCAGATTCAAATGCAATTGGGAAATGTTTAACAAAATAAATAAAAAGACAGTTGACTATAGATAATATTAATGTGTGGTTCTCTAAGTCAGTATGGAGCCCATAGGGATCCTTAGCATAATTTAGTGGCTCTGCTTTCTATTTGAGTTTGGCATCACTGGTATAGATGACATCTAAAATCCATTCTGTCTCTAAATGGATAACACCATGATGATGGATTCATGCACTGGAGTCCTTGTAGCCCACCCCCGGCTAATATAAAACCAATAGCCTTTGTCTAAGGCACAACTTGCAGTTATACAAATGGAAATATCAGAGACATTCTAGCCATAATGTTTAGACTAACAATACAACATGGTGGCAAATTCGGGGCAGTTACAATTTCTGAACTGTTATCAATTGCATGGTCAGGTAGCTAGAGAGACTTTGGGTATGGACCTATAGCTAACCTGACTGTAAATGATAGATCAAAGATAAAGGGGGTGTACCAGTTGAGATTTCACGTCATCATCATCATCATCATCGTCGTCGTTGTCAGTATCATAATAAGAGCTAGCACTTATATTGCACCTACTATGCATCAGGCACCGTGCTCATTATTTGAGAAATTACTTATTTGTACATTACAAATTTTCTCATATGATTCTCACGACAACCTTGGGAGGCAGGTGCTATTTTGATCTTCATTTTACAGTTGAGGAAATGGAGGCAGACAGACATTAAATAACTTGCCCAGGGTCACACAATTAAGTGTCTGTGGCAAGATTTGAACTCAGGTCTTCCTGAGTCCAAGCCCAGTGCTCTATCAATCATACCACCTGGCTGTACTTGATGAAGGCAGCAGTCTTTCATTATCCCCTGTTAGCAGTCTGTCTTCTGCCTCCATTACTTTGCACAGGCTGCTCGTCAAACTTGGAATGTCCTCTTCATCTTTCCCTCTACTGGTTCCTGGACTACAGGAACCCCTTCTTGATCCTCCCAGCTCTAAGTGCTCTCTCCTGACTCAAATCAGCCGTTTATATATCATATTGTATGCTACTTGAAGGTAGGGACAATTTTTAGCTCTCTCTTACTATTCAGTAGGTATGTAGTAGGCACTTAATAAATATGTTAGATTGTATTAGATTGTCAGATGACACATTAATTTATGAATGTTAAGAAACAGACACAAAATTGATAAACAAAACTTGTAATGTCAAAGGTGACTGTCAACCACGAATTTCAGTTTATAAATATGTCTGATTTAGAGGAGATGGAAAGAGAACCAATTTAAGGTGAAGCTGTGCTGCTGTGTACTGAAATGGGTTCAGGAGAGCAGCGGAAGGGCTGCTCCAAGGATGAACTCATAGTGACCCTGACAAGTTCAAATGTCAAAGGTAGGAGGGGATTGTTATTTCAGATGGCGTAAAGCAGATACAGAGGCAATGTGCATGTCAGAAAGACCTGAGTTCAAATCCTGTGCCATGTTAGCAGTGTGGCTATGGGCGAGTCCATTAGTGCCCTGAGCAATTTTCTAACACTGTAAGTTAGGAAATGGTCAAAGAATTTGCATCACCATGGGAGTTTGCATATTGGGAGTTCTGTATGTGGATGTAACCACATGTGTCCATGTAACTATGTGTCCATGTGAGGAGGACAGGAAAGAAGAGAGAGGAGAGGGGGAGAAAGAGAGGGAAAGGGAAGGGAGACAGAGATGACAGCAAAGGAAAGGAAAGTTTTGAGTTTGTATGACTAGGGTCATTCTATCAGCTTGTGGAACTAACTGGACACTGGTGTAGCTGTTATGTTGCAGTAACTCTTTTTGAATGAGAATAGAATCAAGATTTTTATTGGCAAATTTTCTTTGCACCTTCTCCACATATTGTGCAACAAATTAAGAATTCGGTATTTGCTTACAATATTTAAATTCCTATGTAATATTTCAATAAAAAGTCTACTTTCTAGATTGTGCCCCAGTCAAGATTGTGATTGTAGGGAGGTCTTCAGCTCATGTGAAAAAATAGCCTGTCCCTTTGTATGCCTTGCTATGTATTAAGATGTGGGTGTTCAGAAAGCAATTCCATGTGAAAATTATAATAAAATACAAAAATATCATCATCATAAAACAAAGATTACTGACTTTACTACTTTCCAAATAATTTTGGCCTTTGCTGAAGACTCTCAAAAACAAAAGCTCCAGTCTTTGGGAGAAAATGTCAGTTCCTTCCATTGTATTTCTTGGTCATAATGGTAAATATTTATTTTGCAGAATGTAAGAAAGGACAATGCCATCAAAAGTCTTCAGCAAAAGAATTTTTCACTAAAATGCTATATAAGAAGTCAGAAAGCTATATGATATTGATTCTGAGTTGAGGTCCCAAGTAATACATCTGGAAAATGGGAATTCATGGGTATGAGATATTGGGTCTCATTCTCGACTGACAAAAAAGTCATACCTCTCACATACTAAGAAAGCATGTAATTATAGTGTAACTGATTTAAAAGTCTCTATTAAATAATGATGACCACCCCTGCCCCCACCCTTTTCTCCTTCCTATGTAAAATGAGGGGTTTGGAAGGTTGTAACATTTTATAGTTCCAAAATTCTGATTTCTCTTCTCTCCTTCTCAAACCATTCTGGCACTGCTCCCTTCCCCCTGCACTTTTCCCCTCCACTCTCTTCTTGCTACACATTATACAGACAATTCCAGATGCGAAAAATGCGATTGACATCAAGCACTCTACCTGCTCATTTTCATCCTCATCGCTGCTGATTTTCAGGTCGTCTTCGAGCATTCTACAAGAAACAAACAAACCTCAGAATTATACTTTTAAAACTCCTTTTCAAAATTGATAAATTAGTCATGGAACACATCCTTTAGTCATTCAATAAATGATCAATAAAAATTTATTAATCTAATTAATGGAATATAAAAGCAATTAAAACAATTCAAGAATCTGTCAGCTGCTTGGTTCTTTGATCTCTTGTTTACAGATACACACTATCTGCACACATTTTGTCCCTACAGAACCTGGATCTGGGAGGAATGGATCAAATGCATTTGGGATCTCATCAATGTGAGCATTCCTTCCAACAACTCAGACTCTGTCCCATCCATGCCTTCCTACCCAATATGTCCACTTTTCATCAATGTGCTGGGAACTTCCTTACTTTCTCTTGACAATGTAAGAATATCAGTGGAGCCTAAAGGATTGATTGTTCCATTAAAATTTTTCCTTTACAAAAAAATTATATTTTATCATCTTCAGAGACAGTCCATGCTACCTATGCACAGAACCTCTTTCATGCATTTTGGACGGCAATTTTTTTTTGGGGGGGGGGTGAGGCAATCATGGTTAAGTGACTTGTCCAGGATCACACAGCTAGTAAGTGTCAAATGACTGAGGCCAGATTTGAACTCATGTCCTCCCAACTCCAGGGCCTGTGCTCCCTCCACTGCACCACCTAGCTGCCCCTAGACTGCATTTTTTGACTAATACAGTATCAAAGAAATGTAATGGACTCATGTTGGAAACCGTCCAACAGCTTAAAGTACCAGGTTCTCATGGTCTAAATGTAGTCATCCTAAATGCAAGACAAAGCACCATGAGCTAAACAGAGCAGCCTGTTCAAAGCCTTCTGAAACTGTCATGAAGAGAAACCATTTAGAGAACTTCAGTTGATTTCTAAGTGATTTGTCTTGTGGTGACCTTTGTTGTTGGACAGCTTAGTGGGCACAAAAGATCTGGTCATAAAACTATTAGTCATTAACCTCTGGATATATGACAGATGTCTTCCCATACAATTTGATCTCAAGATATAATCCTGTGATATAGATAAGAAATCTTTCTTTCAAAGGCAAGCAAAGCTTCTTGGGAAAATATAAGTATTCCTAATTTTGGTGATAAGATGGCACTTTCAAAATTATTTATTGAACAGATGCCTTTGTTTCTATGGGAGTATCATTTCCAGTGTTACCCACTATTGGCAAACAGTCATTTGTGATCTATTTCCATAATCCTTGGTCATGGCAACAGGACAGATATATTACTGCAAACTGAACACCACGCTGGCCTCAAAGAAAAGGCCATATCATTATTGGGTGGTAGTTAAGACACTCAAAGACATGAGGCAGTTCTTTAGGCCTGTCCCACTTAGTAACATGTCAAAGAGATTTTATAACCTATAAAGATAGACCACCATTTGGATCAACTCAGCCTACTTCAGCAACTCCAGAAAGGGCTGGGGGTTGCTTCAATCAAGGGAATTCTCATATCTTGAATTCTCCACATATATAAGTATAACTTAGATTAGGTAGGTCGTAGGGCACAGTCTTTTCTATGGCTCTACTCTGCCTCCCGCAAAAAAAGGAAATTTTCACATAGGCAATTTGAAAAAAAAAAAGATAGTAATGATTCCATTACAATTAGGAAAATAACCACAAAAGTTGGTCATTTTATAAATCTGCTAATAAAGTATCTGCCATTACCACTTTCTGCCTTGTAAGGACATGGCATATTTACTGAGGTCTGAAAAGATAAGATGGACATAAAGTATGATTAGTAGGAAGGACAACTGTTGCAGTTGGTTTCAGATAAACTAAATTTCCAAGATTTATAAGTTCCCTTCAAAAGAATAATGGATGCATAGAAGACCCAAGAGAAGGGAAAAAATTGTGTCTTACCATTTCTTTAGCAGTTGCAAACTTATCACTACAAATATATAATTCATTTCTGCATGCTATGACGAACAAGAATGTTGTTCATTTTAGCTAGAGAATCCAAATATTAAAAATTCAGATGCTTCATTAAGAGACTTCATTATTCATTTTGCAATGAACAGTTAGAAATTCAATGGACAATATTTATGGAGCATTGACTACATGTGAGGAGATACTATGGGTCTGCCTTTTGGGGTCACTCAACAAGCATTTATTATGTGCTTACTATATGCTGGGTACTGTTCCAGGTACTGGGGGATGGGGAAGGGTAACACGTGGCTCACATTTGAATTGGGAAGACAATATGCAAATGATCGTACAAGCCAAGCTATATACAAATGGAAGGAAATCCTAGAGGTAAGACATAAGCAGTGAGCAAGAGAAGATTTTGGTTCTTTTCTTGAGTTTCTAATCTAGGAGGGATAAGACAAGTTTATAAATAATCGAGTACAAGGGAGAATATGATCAATGCTGGAAGAATGGCATAGCTCAAGTGTAATGAGTGCTTAGGAGGGAGAAAGACAGTAGGTGCTTGAGCAGATTGAAGAGGCAGTTTTCACAAAAAGAGTGGCATTTGAATGAGGCTTTAAATGACAGATAGGAAGTGAACCAGTGGAAGGGTGTGGTGGGTGTGTTTCTTCCCCCTACCCCCCTTTTTTTTTTTTTTACTATTCAAATCTTTTTTTTCTTGATAATTACTTATTTTTAGTTTCAACATTCACTTCCATAGGATTTTGAGTTTCAGATTTTCTCCCCTTCCCTCTCCTCTCCCTTCACCAAGATGGGATGCAATCTGATATAGGCTCTACTTACACATTCATGTTAAGCATATTTTCCCATTAGTCATGATGTAAAGAACAATTAGAACTAATGGGAGGAACCACGAGAATTGAAACAATAAAACAAAACAA
Organism: Phascolarctos cinereus; assembly: GCF_003287225.1. Taxonomy (NCBI): domain Eukaryota; kingdom Metazoa; phylum Chordata; class Mammalia; order Diprotodontia; family Phascolarctidae; genus Phascolarctos; species Phascolarctos cinereus. The sequence continues at coordinate 31,227,914 of NW_027556291.1, forward strand.
CAAAGGAAAAGGAGAGCAAATAGTATGCAGAATTCCATCTGCATTCAGACTCCATAGTTCTTTTTCTGGGTGTGGATAGCAATTTCCATCATGAGTCTTTTGGAGTTGTCTTAGATCCTTGCATTGCTGAGAAGAGCCAAGTCTATCAAAGTCAGTCATCACACAAGGTGGCTGTTACTGTGTACAATGTTCTCCTGGTTCTGCTCATTTCTCTCTGCATCTGCTCATGTAAGTCTTTGCAGTGCCTGCTTATCATTTCAGTGGGTGTGTTTCTTAGGGAGGATCACATCTGGTACAAGGAGCAGCATGAGGAAAGGGGTAGAAGTAGATTTTTTTAGAGGCAGCTAGGTGGTGCAGTGGATAGAGCGCTGGCCCTGGAGTCAGGAAGACCCGAGTTCATATCTGGCCTCAGAAAAATACTAGCTGTGTGACTCTGGGCAAGTTACTTAGCCTCTCTTTACCTTAATCCACTGGAGAAGGAAATGGCAAACCACTCTGGTATCTTTGCCAAGAAAACCCCATGGACACTGCTCCACAGGGTCAGAAAGAGTCAGACATGACTGAGCAACAGGTCTTGGGGAAACAGTTTGGAAGGAAGGCCTCTAGAGGTAGGCTTAATGAAAGCTGGGTAGCTAGGTTAAAGGACCTTGAATATCGATCAAAAACTATGCTCTAATAATTTTAGCAGACCCTGCATACAATGCAGTTTTCAGTAGAGCTGGAGCCATGCATAGGACAGGGAGACTGGAGTTCGGACATGGGCTGGCAGCAGCTGGAACTTTCTGCCAACTTTTCCTTTGGCTCATGGTTCTCTGCCAGTCTGACCACCAGGAGCATGTCATCATGGCAGGGCACTCCCAGGGCCTACCTTTCCCCATCTTTGCACCATAATGCTTTGTCCTAGGGGCTGATTTTAGCAATCATTGGCAGTCTCAAAGGGGCATAAGAGACTTCTTTTTCTAGTCCTAGATGCCAGAATTTCCATTTATAACTCAAAATATAATAGCTACTTACCTCACTAAGATTTGAAGGGGAGAGTACTTTGGCTATAGAAGCAGCATGATACTGTGAACCGAGTATTTGTTTGGAGTCAGGAACACAGGTTCAAAACTGGTCCCTGAGCCATATTCACTGTGAGACCCTAGGCAAGTCACTTGACCTCTGTGTACCTCTAGCAGCTCTCTAGGATTTACACACTAAATAAGACAGGTTGCAGCAGCATTAGAAGATGGAGCCACAACTAGGGTCATACAACTGAGGTGGGATCTGAACTTAGGTCTTCCTGACTCCAAGTCCAACATTCTAGCCCCTGCTTCATCATCTCTCAGGCATCTCAGGTGGGTGTAAGCACTAGACTGCTATATCGTAAAAGTAAAGGAAAAGCTAGCTGTCCATCTACATGACTACAGAGGACTTTTTAAAATGAAAGATTATCATTATCAGATATTCCTGTAATCACATCAACTCTGTCATTGTACCTGAACAGGATGTGTCAATCTACTCCCTTACGAACCAAGCCTGTAACTTTCCAGTCCCAAATCTCCCTCCCTGGCCATCCTTTGCCTGTATGTGCTGTTTCCCCCAGTAGAATGTGAGCTCCTTGAGGTCAGAACTTGGCTTTGCCTTTGTACTTTTATCCCTGGTGCTTGACCTATTTTTTAAAACACTGAAAAACAATTGTTCTTTCATTTTTCAATTAGATGGAAACAACCAAATAAATGACCTTAGTTGATTCATATACATATATTTTAAATATTTTTTCAGGGTCTGGTCAAATCTGTTTTTGTACTAAAAGTTTCCAAATAATTGCTGCTAAGGCCTATAGTTTGTATAACACCAAGGAGATGAAAAATACACAAAAAATTCCCAGGAACAAAGATCTTTCCTGGAAGACAGGATCATGTAAAGGTCTAGAGAATGGCTTTAGGGTCAGGAGGGCATCATGAAGAGCAGTCAGGAAACTGGGCTTCCAGTTTTGGGGCTGTGTGACAGTGGGCACATAATTTCAACTCTCAGCCCCATGTCTTATTTGACAGCTTTTGAAAAAGATGACGACCGCATGGAGTAGTAGTTAAGAGCACTGGACTTGGAATCCACTACTTCCTAGCTGTATGACCCTGGGCAAGACACTTTAACTCAATGGGCCTCAGTTCCTTCATCTGTAAAACAAAGGAGGTGGACTTGATGGTTTCTAGGTTCCCTTTGAGCTCGATAATACTATTATCCTTTGATCCTAAGACAGCAATTACATCTTTACTTAGTTGTTACTTTTCTAAACCAAATATCCCCAGGTGCTCCAACCATTTAGTATAATGAGGTTTTTACAACCCCTGATCATCCTGGAGATTCCACTGTATACTTTTTGTGTACTCTCAGTGTATATTCCTCTTAAAACTTGGCTGGAGGTGGCGAAAGTATGCTAGAGAGGTATAACAACAGAGAAACTGAAAAGGATTGAAACGGACCTTTAAGGAAAAAAGAAGAAAAATATCAGATGTTCTAGAATAAAGCAGAAAATAAAATGATCCCTAGGAAGTCCTAAATGTAACAGGATAAAGGAAACCACTTCAGAAGGCCCACAGGAGCTGCTTAAACTTGTAAATAAATACTTTCACTTTTTGTGTTTTTGAAAGAAAGCTATATTAGAAGCCTGGAAGTACATATGGATTTTAGATGCTCACATTAATTTTTTAATGCAAAACAAAATGCTACAGCAAATCATGCCTATGCATAGTGTAGTCCATGTGTATTTTGTGCTTGTGTGTGTTATGGATTGAGTTATCAAGACGGATCACATATTTAGAGCTGGAAGGGAGTTCAGCCCCCTCTTTTAATAGATGGGGAAAATGAGTCCCCAGGAAGATGAAGGGACTTCTTTAATGCTACACACATAGTAAGCCAAAGAGACAGGATTTGAACCCAGATCCTTTGCCTTTGCCTCCAAAGCACTGGTGACTTGATGGCATTCTTAGCAACCCACTGACAATGAAATTCTGTGTCTACATTTCAAAGTTTTCCACCATCATCCAAGAGGCAGACTTTCAGGTGTGGATGATCTTGCTCATTGCCCCTATAAATCAGGACCTTTTCTGAGTGAGGGAAGATGGCAGTGGGTAGAGGGGAGGGATTTCTTATTTTAGCCAAACACTATGTTCAATGTAAGAGCACAAACAGTTGCTGTTTGTTGTGGGGGCAGCAAAAAAACCTTCTAGGACAAGACAGAAAAGTCAAACTACTGTTGGGATGTAATTATCAAAATTAATCTGATTATACTCTCCATGTTCTAGGAAAGTGTGGAGGTGTGGGTAGCCTAGCATTGACCGAGCCACTACCTAACCATATGACCATGGAAATAGCCCTTTCCTTCTCTTCTGCAAAATTAGGATCTCTAAAGTCCCTCCTAGTGTTTGAGTTCTATGATTCTCTGATTCTCATTTCCTAGTTTATTCTACTACCCCCAGACCCCCATCTCTGTCCCTCAAGGAAATCAGGAAATCTACCTGCTTTTGGAAATACTCTTGAAGACAATGAGGCAATTTCTTTTTTCTAGTCTAGCTATCGTAAGTTGTGGAGCAAGGGTTATTTCAGACTTCTAAGGTATCTTGGTGGTGAAGGGAGGAGAGAGCTCAGGAAAATCAAGTCTCAGAAGACCTCCTGAAAGTTGGAGTGGGGAAAACATTCTTCCCTAACATCCTGTGAAATTTTCTACCCAGACGGAAGCATCAAAGAGATTGTAACAATGGTCCACGCCAGCTTTCAGCGCCCCTTCCCTGAATTCCCTGAATCACTTCAGGAAATAAGGGCAAAAGGCAAGAATAGATCTAGTCTGGCGTGGCTGTGCAAGAGAACCTATGCAGGTAATAAGATCACTGAGTACAAGTGGTACTGATGACAAGTATGTGCAATGGATGGAAGCTCTGAAAAGAATACATTTCTGCCTTAGTCACATCTTCCTGAGTGGGGTGTGTGTGTGTGTGTGTGTGTGTGTGTTTGTGTGTATGTGTACTCGCACATGCCAGTGAGTGTCAGTGAGTATGTGCGCCAGTGAGTATGAGTGTCAGTAGTGTATGTCAGTATGAGTGTGCCAGTGAGCATGTGAGGGTGTGTGTGTGTATGAGTGTATTTATGAATGCATGTACATACACAGTGGGGGTGGGGTGAGGAACAGAGAGAGAACACAGTTTTTCTGTAGTGATATGCCTTGGAAAAGGGATTTTAATACTCAGCACCATTTGCTTTTTTATTGTTAGAATATTCTTAGTGTCATTTCCAATTTGACTTGTATTAATAAACTTTAAATACCAAACAGGTAAAAGTCAAATCCTTGCCTCTTAAGGAATGAAAAGTAGTTTAGTGCCTCTCGGAAGTAGAGCCCTTATTAACTTAACTACCACAATTTATGGTGTGTCATTCGGAAGACATCCCAGCATATGTCTCCCATATAGCTATACAGCAGCATTCATCTATATCTATCGGCATAGACATATGAACATAAATGTAACTGCACAGGGATACTTACTTCTACCAAGAGGCAATCTTTTCACCTCTGAACTGCTCCTGAATCAATTCCAGAAATTCCACATTATTCCAAGAGTTTGATTTGCTAGGCATTCTACTAAATATGTTTTTCATTTTCTGGGTACATTTCTCTGTGTTACAGAAGCCTTCTCAAAGTACAGTTAGTCACATTATCATGCTAATGCTGAGCTGAATAATGAGATTCCAGTGTATTTCCAGAATGGGTTACACACATTGCGGCACAATTTGATCATTTATCACGGTTTTCCTGTGGGAAAGTATTGAACACTGGATTTCCCCTGAGTTGTTCGTAACACAGTGGACAAAAATACAGATAAACAAAAGCAAATGCTAGAATAATTCCAAACAAAAATAAGGATCTTTTATATTAAAGCATTCACTGTATTAATCAGGAAATTCAATCTTCATTCTTTTGTTGAAATGCATTCTATTTTTTCATGAAAAATATGATTTACAATATAACAAGAAGAATGAAAGAAGGAATATACTAACATAGGAGAGAAAAGCAGGGTGGGTTAGAGTGGGTACAATGCAAAGAGCACTAGATTAGGAACCAGAGGACGTGGGTTCAAATATAAACTCTCCTCTGCCTACCCCCTTGTGACCTTGAACAAGTCACTTGTTCCTGGGCCTCTGCTTCCTCATCTGTAAAATGAAGGGGGTAGACTAGATGTTCTCATCTAAGGTCTCTTCCAGCTCTATATGAGAGAGAGAGAAACCAGAGGCTATACAAATACTATCTCCTCCCTCCAGTGCCTCAGAGTGGAGTGGATGTGGCCCTGGGTTCTCTTACAGACAGGCTGTGTTTGCTGTCCAAGGTCAGGAGTTAAGTGCCTCGGCCACAAGGTAAGAAATTCTGTGGCAGGAGCAAGGCTTCCATGGCTCCTTTTACCACCTTAATGATTATTATTCATTGTAGGTTACTATATGCTGGTAACAAATGCCCTGAAGATTTATGAAAAGATCTCTTTTTTCCCCAAAGGGCTCAGATACTACTTCACATGTTAATCCAGTGAGAAGGAACTTTCATGTCTGGTTTGCTCTCAGGAGGCTATATAACACATCAGTTATGTCAGTCTCCCTAAATCCTACTGATGGGAGCAAGATATCTTACTAGGAACCATTCCATTGTGGGCTGTTATAGCATGTGCCCTAACGCAGAATGCTAAGCCATCCACAAGTACTAAGCTTCACAAGTCTTCCTTGTGATCAAGGCCAATATTTGAATGATGGCTGTCAAGGGTCAAAGGATATCGCCTATGTCCACAGACCAGCAATTTTCCTTGGTTCAAATCCATTTGACCTGTCTGTTGCCCTGCCCTTCAATAGCCACAATATTTGAACTGAGCTAATCATAGACTTTGTTAGAAGAGAGCCTTGAGCAATGCATGCAAGAGCTCAAGGTAAAATAACAAAACTTAGCTCTAACTTTGTCAAGCATACCCCACCCCGAGGAGGCAACAACCATTGGCAGATCCATTGGGAAAGGTTTCAGAAACTAGAATTCAGTTCTCAAAGGCCTAAGTGTTTCATCTTTAAAGCAGTTTATATTCTTGATGATTCACTGGGCAAGCAGGATGGAAAACAAACATGTTGAAAGAATTCAGTGACACCATTTGTTCTGATAATTACTCCAAGTTAAATAATTGTGAGTTGCTGCCAAGGTTTCCAAGTACATTCATTTCATATAGGTAAAGACCAAGATGAAATGGAGAAACATCAGTTTCTATTTCCCTATTTCATAAATTATTAATCCTTTAAAAATACATCAGGGTCTTATTGATATTCACTTTAGCTGGCAGGCTTTACAAATGCAAAAAATATCTGTGAACCTGATTGAGAATGTGATCCTATTGTTTTAACAAAATGAGAATTGTTTTCCAACAGGCTCCTGGATGTCTGTGCACATATTTTTCCTAAGTAACAGTATAAGGCGGGTATTTCCCTGGAGAATAGAACATTTATATCGATGCACTTGGCTACAGACCCCATCTTTCACTGGCAGTTAATACAGACATTTTTTCCTTAGTATTTGGAGTAATGGGATTGAAATAATTTAACAGCACCTTCTGTGAATGTTCAACACGTTTGCTAATATATTTACTGTTTGCACAATAAATTATAGTACATGGTACAGGCACGCTAATATTGAAACCCAGCCTAGTGAGTCATCTTATCTTCCTTCCCAAAAACTTAACTTCCCTTACAGTGAGCTTCCTGATGCTTGTGGGCACACATGTGGACAGCTAATTTGCTTATTTATAAATATCAGAAATCAATACTGATGAGAGGGGTGTGCATACATGCACATAATGGATCCTTAACCCTCACATTTCCAGACAGCCCGTACAGTGGCTACAAATGATATTTAGCCATGGATAAGAAAGAATGGGTTTTCCGATTCTGAAATGCTAGCAAAATCCATGTGCATAATTACAAAGATCTCGCTATTGGAGAAATCCAGCAAAATGATCATTCTCAACAAGCTCTTGAGAGAATCATAGAGTAGCGGCTAGAAGCAGCCTAAGAGGCCATGTAGTCAAGCCCCCTCATTGTAATGGTGGGGAAACTGCGGCCAAGAGAGGTTAAATGGTATGCCCAAAGTCCAACAGGGAGTAGATTTCCGAGGCACTATACGGATCCAGTTCTTCTGACTCTCGAACTCTTTCCACCATGTTTTAGCGTAAACCCATTCTTACATCCTATGAGAGCAAGCATTTCAGGGATAGCACAGCATGATGCTAAGAGTGCAGCAGGAGCCACATGGGAGAGAATCAGGACCTATTCACACCAATGCTGAGTTAAACAAAGGAAAGCCTCCTTTTGGGTGGCTATTTTCTACCTTCTTTATTTTGTCATTTCTTGGTCTTCTCTTATTCCTTCTTTCCCATTTCTATAGTGTTTTGAGGCTAACAAGACACATTCTTAACAACCTAGTAAGGCAAGTAGTTCAAGCATTATTATCCCCATTTTGTACCAGAGGTGGGGGACAACAGGTGCAGAACATTGCATATGTTGTTAGCTGTGATCACAGTGTCAGCTCTGCTTAACTTTTTACTTAGAAAATAAATGAGGGTTCACTGGGTACTATGAGATTATTTTGGAAACAACTGTGAAATAAGAACAAAGCCCCTCACTAAAATGGATTATTTAAACTAATTAAGGAAGTGGATGACTGTTTGGCCATTGGTCTGAGTGGGAGAGGAGAGGCCTGTCAAGAATCCCTCTCTAATCCTACCTGGTGGCTTAAGTCCTGAACCCCAAATACGACAAGCTTTCCTAAAGGCAAAGGTTACCTCTCAAAAGAAGGATGGGCTTTTCTTTCCACTCAAAGCATAGGAAAAGTGCTGAAAGCCCTGTGTGTGTGCGCGTGTGAGTGGTGGAAGGAGGATTCAGGGGATAGAGAAAATGTTCTACTGATGAATTTTATAGGGTAATTCAGAAGATGAGGTGAAATGTGACTTCATCTATTTAGTGAGAACTATTTACATTTAGAGGGAAAAAATAGTCTTCAGGTCTAATATACAGAAGATATTGGAATACAGGCTGAATTTTCCTCAAGCGAGCACATATTGGTGCTGTTCATCTACTGGTTAATCTACTTTTCCCACTCTGACATATGTGATTAGGTATTTGGACTCCTATCAGGACAGAATCCTCCTTTTCATTTCCTACGGTAATGCAAATGCTGTACCTCCAATCCAATTTAAATTGAGGTTCCCTTGAACTGAGAGATAATTTCGCTTTAATCCTCTTTTGGTTGTTTAGAGTCTAACCTTCAAAATCTGAAATATGACTCTGTAAAAATGGTCACATTCCTCCTTTTAATGCAGAACAACTACCTCCCCCCCCACTTCTGCTGCCAAAAGTCGCCTGTACTCAGAACTTCCTTGAACTTAACACAAATCTGCTTCCCCAAGAGCATCAGCACTATTTCCCCTTTTCAGTTTGCTCCATGGATGCATATTGATAGGGCTTCCAGGCAACAAGGCCTCTCCCTCCTGCCCTCCTCCCCTCCCCCACTCCTCACCCCCGACTGTGACTGTGGTGGTTCTCCAGGAGATTATGAAGGCTGCGTGTCCTAGGTGGTTAGAGGTTGGAGTTTTCACCTTGGTATTCTAACCACCCAGTAATGGGGACTTCCCCTCCTTGCCTTTGGTTCTTTTTAATCGACCACCTATCCGGACCAGATTGCCTTGTAACTCTCTGCTGAGCCTTCATTTGACAGAGATAGCTGTGATTGTTAATAGGAGCCTTCACTTCTGCCCATTTAACTTGCCTCGGTTTGACAGCTTCACAATAGCCACCTTCCAGCTAAAGAAAACCTTGATTTAGTAGAAAGGGAATGTGGGACAACAGCCTGCTCTGCCTCTCAGTCTCCAGTGAGTTCTTTTGGTCTAAACTTCTACCACAAAGCCAGAGAATGAAATACTCCAGGAAAACAAGATGGTCACAAGGAAGGCTGGGAAAATCGAAAGAACACTGGTACTTAAAAGTAATGGACTCAGAAGCAGGAGGAAATATTTGTATTCTTGTGGCTATTTTCATATTTTGTGGCTAAAACACAGTTCCTTCAAGGAGTGTCTGACTATGCTTTTCTTAATGTTTCCAGATGGCCAGTGATTCCATCCTTCTCTAAGTAGAAGTTGATGTGAGAAGGTATCCACAAAGTGAGATCCAGGTAAGGTTGTTTTCTCTGTTAGATAATTAAATACCCTCCAATGACCACTGTCTAGCCATGGAATAGAACTGCACCTCACTGTTTCTATCTTCCTCTGACTAAGATTGGCACATAATAAACACTTAATACATGCTGTATCTATTTGCCAATCTAATATCATAGGGAAAAGCAGCACAATGTAGTGTTTTAGAGGGCTAGCCTCAGGTCAAAAACACTGGGGTTCAAATCCTTCAAGTTGCAAGACCAGGGCTGTTACTTGACTCCTCAGTATCCCAGGCATCTCTCTTCCTCTTCCACACTGTCTCTTTTGCATACCAAGAATCATTAAGAATCTGCCCTGTGCAGTCTATTATGCTGACTGCAAACAAAACAAGCCAAGAGTCCCTGCCCAAGGAGTATGTATTCCACTGGGGTGTGTGTGTGGGGGGGATAATGCCGTGTAAACTAGATAAGGAATGTGCCAAAGGCAGACATTGTTTAAACAGTTATTGCCCTTTATAATCACTGGATATGTCTTATTTTGGAGACAGCTGTCCACCAAACTAATGTTGTGTTCATGCCGGGATATGGGGAAGGAGGCCCATTCTGCACTGACATCCCGGAGGGCTCTGGTCCCATGGGTTTCTTGGCTGTATACTGCATAGCATTGCCACCCCATGGTTTATACCAGTTAAGTATAATACCTTCATGTTTCCCCAACTAATACGCAGGTAATGGGGCACTCATCTTCCAGTGATGTGAGATACTCTATCTTCTCCATCCTCTTCGCTTAAAGCTGTCCATATGGCTTGAAACCATATTTAATATGCATTCAAATGCTCATTTGCCCCCTCCCCAGCACATTTACTTTTGTTGTTTAGTCATTTTTCAGTCGTGTCTGACTCTTTGTGACCCTATTTGGAGTTTTCTTGGCAAAGATACTGGAGTGCTTTGCCATCTCCTTCTCCAGCTCATTTTACAGGTGAGGAAACTGAGGCAAACAGGGTTAATTGACTTGCCTAGAGTCAGAAAGCTAGTAAGTGTCTGAGCCTAGATTTGAACTCACAAAGATGAGTCTTCCTGACTTCAGGCCCAGAGCTCTACCTACTGTTCCACCTAGGTGCCTCAGCATATTTGCTAATTCTTATATATTGTTAGCTACAGTAGGTACTTTGTGTAAGGCTTCTTGATCATGGCACGCTCCTGGGAAATTCTTTAAGACTGTAAGCTAGAGATGAATTTCCATACTGGGAGTTTCCTGTATAGATTATATTATATATAGGTCTAGACCCACATTCACATTTTGTGTATACATAACATACATATACTAATCAAATGACTTCACAAATATAAAGCACTTTGCAAACCTTAAGGTGATGTATGAATGGTGGTAGTAGTAGTAGTAGTATACAATTATACATGTAATTATATTATATTACCATTGTGTATGATAATATAATTACATGCTATATGTAATATGTATGTAACACATACATATTATATATCATACACGTAATGATATGTAGTTATAGTACACACGTGTGTAATAAGTATATCAAAGTAGCAATACGTCTATGGGTTAATCACTGGAGATCATGGATGGCTTCCAGGTGGGGCCAGCTTTTATTGGTAACTTCCATCATGAGATAAAGACAATTCAGACAGGTCCACTTCAGCAAAAGATGTTGGGCCCTTACATCTCAATTCCTTCTCAAGGTAGCAAGTATGTGACAGTTTGCAAGTAGGGCTACAAACATCATAGATAGGACCAAAGAGCAGGTAATGCAAAAAGCTGCAGACTCAGTGTCACCCTCCTCAACACTCACTGACAAACAGGGCTGGGAACAATGGGTCACTGAGGCAACACAACTTTCAATACATGCACTGTTGAAATCACATGTCTGGACCCCAAGATACCTGTTTCTTCAAACATCTGCAGTGATACCATATGAGTGAAAACAAATTGGGCAAAGCATAGGGTTTGGAATGTGACAATTTTAGAAAGGCTAATTCAAAAAATTTCCCAAGGAGTAATTCCACAGAAATGCAGAGTTTAAAGGAAAATTGCATTTGCATCTAAACTAGCTACTCATTTTTCCTGAATTTCTCTTACAACCCAACCAATTAGAATATGAACATTCTAGGAAAGAAATGGTAATGTATTTGCCAATAGGTAGCTGCCACAAGACTTCCAAATAAGAGTCCTTTTGGGAAACTAACTTTCTTTTTTTTTTTTTTTTTTAGGCAATTGGGGTTAAGTGACTTGCCCAGGGACACATAGCTAGGAAACTAACTTTCTAAGGTAGAAAATCAGAATTAGAACAATTGGGTGTCTTTAGGTAGGTTGAATTCCACAGTTACCCTCCTTCCCCATTCCCATCCCTACCCCCAGTAATAGCAACTGACTGGTAAACCATCTCCCCTTCCCCCTTGTCCGATTAGGATGGGATGTGTCTGATATGAAGAATTACATTTCCTTTGGTCTCATCAACCTTGTTTGTTTCATTTTTATTTTTGTAAATATGAAATGGAAGTTACACTGAGGGTTATACTTTGCCCTCAGGTTTGTATATATAATCCTTGCTGATGTGAAAGGGGCTTGTGAATCAGTGACCGGGCAGATTCTAGCTGCACTGTGTGGTTGAAATACTCCTGTGTCATTCATGCCTCTTTTTCCCATGGCCGTAGTTAGAAATTGTATGATGCCTGAGGCCAAGCAGCCTAGGTACCAAGACAGCAGCTTTTATATGGGTGCCATTTTCTATATCAGTCTAAGGAAAAGCATTTGATAGATTCTGTGCTAGCCAGTAAGCAGTCAGAATGGTGACTATATGTCTATATAAATATATAATTTCCTTACATATGTATCATATATAGTATCCCTCTGTATATCTATATATCTACATGTCCTTTTTAGGATTTATAACCCTAAATGCTATGTAATTGGAAGCTGGCATCTGGTTATTTTTGAATTACAAAATCATTTAACTACAGGGATACCTCACCACAGGTCCATAGGGACTAGTGAATAATCAAAACAATTATGATAACTATTCTATCACAGTCATTCAAAATTCGATATTCTTTCCTGTTAAAATGTATACTCACCCACTACATTCAGAAAGCATAGAAAACAAAGGATGGATTTCCTGTTATATTCCTATATATTATATTATGTGTGTGTATGTATATAAAATATTCCTATATATTCCCTCTCTAGAACCATTAAAACATGAGGTTACCACAAGACACCTACACTTGACAATCACACCCTAGAGGCCATAAAACAAAAAGCGAACGCGCCAGGGGTCGTCTCTAACCAACAGGAGGAGATCTAGGAGCTGTTCTGTTCCTTGACCATGTTGGTAAAAATGTGGGGTCATCATGCTGATACAGAAGCCCAGGTAGTCAAGAACCATCACAGTAGGTTGTAGCTGGACACTGTGCCTCTTCTTCAACAGGATCACAGGACACTAAGTATGAGATTGTAACAGGCACCAGGACATCTTTAAATGACTGCTGTGATGTGTATATTGGATTCTTTCCACTTATATATCGTGTAACTCTTTCCCTGTAAAGATACATGGTACCAATCTCTCCCCTCTCTATGTTGTATGTGATGAAATAAGAACCTTGATATGTATTTTCCCTATTTTTGGTAAAAAAACCTTGCAACTTCTACTGATTAATCTCATTTAGCTGATACCCCTATCACTTTGCTTAATTGATTTTTAGGGAGTGGTTTGTATATTACAGACATATAGTGTTTTTAATAGAAAAAAAAGCTTACTGTGGATATTTTGGACTGGAAGACATACATTTTAGCAGTCAGATGTCAGTTTCATTTAGAAATGAGAAGGCTGGAAGCCCTTGGTTACTTATTCACTCAGTCAGCAAACGTATTAAGCACTTACTCTATCTAGGCACTAGATGCTAAGCAATGGGGATACAAAGAAAGGCAAAAAACACTGCAGCTACCCTCAAGGAGCTCACATTCTAATGGGGGAATACAAGATATATACAGAGTAGATGGAAAGTAATCTTACAGCAGTGGAGGGGGAAGGGTTGGAGGTTAGATTAGAAAAGGCCTCCTGCTGAGTATTAAATGGAAGCCAGGATTTTATATTTAATCCTGGAGATAATAGGGAGCCTCTGGAAATGTCTGAGGTGGGGGTGGTATGGTGTGATAGGGTCAGATCTATGCTTTAGGAAGATCACTCTGATAGCTGAGTGATAAGGATGCCCTGGTGAGGGGAGAAACCTGAGGCCAAGGAACCAACCAAAACCCTCTTCCAACAGTTTGACATTAAAGGAGCAGAACCTGTATCAGGAGGGTGGCATGTTGTGAAGGTCAAAGTGACAAGAGCTGGCAACAGAGTGGATATGTGACCTGAGTGTGAGAGAGGAGTCGAGGATGACACTGACATTGGGAGCCTGGCTTACTGAGAACATGGTGGTTCCCTTGATAGTAATGAGGAAGCTAGGAAGAGGGAAAATTGAGGGTGAAGGATAATGAATTTCATTTGGTACATACTGAACTTGAGGGGCCTATGGGATAGCTAGTTCAAGATGTCTACAAAGCAATTGGTGATGCAAGACTAGAGCTCAGGAGAGAGGTTAGGACTGGATATAGAGAGCGAGCTTCTTGATTCTAGCAGCTAGTGACTACATAAAGCAGGGGCTAACGGTTTGAGATTTCAGCTCCCTAACCCTGACTCTTCATCGTTAGCTCTTCATTTTACAGATGTTTCTGTGAGAAGTTGCATACTACTGTGCTGGGAACTCTTATGGGATAATCCATCACAGTGTTCTGAATGGGAAAGAAAGTAAGATTGAAACCCCTTAAAGAAGTTCAGAAATATACATCATCTTGATATATATAGTATGAGAGAAACTTCTATGGTTATTAAATTTTTTTCATGTGCTTCTAGAGTTATTAATTAGCACTAGATTAAATGTCAACGCGACTAAGTGTGCACAGTTACCAGCTATACAATTATGAGGTAAGGAGGATTTCTAGGAACCCCAACAAAATCGGACGAGGCTTTGTTTAATATTTATCACAACCTAGGTAAAGGTTACTTCTTTGTCACAGTCATTAACAGTCAAGCTTTCCTCTAAAATCATGGAGCATCTTATCCCCTTCCAAGGAATTCAGGTCTTTGGCAGATATCAGCCATCCTATAAGGAACATAGCATGCTCCCTGCTACATCCACCCATTTCAAAGATGAAGACGAGCATGAACAGTCTTCATATAATGTACAAACATGGGAAAGAGTTACCACGCTTTTGATAAGAACTTGAGCCTCACATCCGTTGGCTACTAAGGCCTCTAACAACTATAGTGGGCTAAGATTAAAATAATAAAAAAGTTGTGATTTCTCCCCAAAGTAGCAACTAACCAGCAGTGCTCAAAATTTCTATCAGTGTACACTATCGATTCTTTGCTGCTTAGCAACACTTTTCATAATTGAAGATAATAGTAATTCTGTATCCTAAAATTTGCATCTGCCTGAATTGATGACTGAGAAAAACTAAAGCTTCTCTTCATAGCTCAAATCAAGCTAGCTGGAAGGCAAAAAGAGCAAGGTTTACATACGCTACTAGAGCTGCTGTTGCCTTGTCCTGGAAGGACCAGCTCTGTGAATCAGCAGGGGTCAAGCTATATAAATGGCCTTTTCAATCCTTACCAACAAGGGTGCTAATTAGTGGCAATTAGAATTGTACTCATTGTCTGTTGAATATCTCTCCATAGGCACTGGACTCAAACCACCAGCTCCTTTTTTTTTTTTTTAAACTGAAGACCTAAATACTCGCCATAGTGGTACATCCTGGGAATGGCTACTGATGGACTGAATGGGAGCCTGGGGTAAGATCCATACCCCACTGTTACAAGTCAGGATAAGAGAGACTCTTTGGGCACTAGTTCAGCTGAGCATTCATCTTTATCTGTTTTGGACACTTGAAAATCCTACATCTTCGTTAAGATTGGACTACTTGTTCCAGTGCAAAGATAAAACCACCCAGGCACTCACTTTTCTTGCTTGCCTCAACATTCTGACACGTAAATTTGAGGGAGAAAAGTGATATATTGGTACGCAAAGAAAAAGGTTTTGTTTTGCTTTGCTTTGCTTTATTTTTTAAACCCATGACAGGGGTACAGAAGGGGAAAATGCTTCCTTTGGATGGGATGTATTCTCCTCACTCCCTGCGTCCTTTGGTAAAGGCACCTAAATCATTAGTGTTTGCTAATGCAAATGAAAGTGCCCCCTGGTGTTTCTTTCTCCTATTATAACAGGCCCTTTCAATCGCTGTTTGGGACAGCCCAAAACCCATGCGCCACAAGAGGACTTTCATTCTTTTCAGAGCCCTTGGAATAGATGTGTTATCTCACACATAGTCTGGGTGTTTTTCCTCCTAAGGAAAATACCATGTTTTTGGATTAAAAAGCTTTTCTCCATGCCCTAGGAGGCTTCAGTTATTTCTCTGTCTTCACTTCTCTTGGAAGCCCTCGTTCATTTCTAAGGAAATAAGTGTATTCGCCCTTCCTTACAGAACTCTCTCCACCTTTGCTACAAAATGCATCATTTTCATAGTATTTCTTCAGTCCTGTCAAATAAAGTTAGTTCAAATTATTCAATTTGAGGCTCACTCATGTGTAGTGAAGTGCATCTATTTATCTCTTCCAAGAGACTTAACACCATCCAAGAAGGTGCAAACAAAAATCTTTAAAACAAAGCTGAGATCTTACCGCTAACACCCAAAATAACTCCATTTTAACTGCCTGAACTGTGCAGACTTCGAATACAGGGGCATATTTCATTAGAGTTTCTGCAATTGTTCAGTTCACTTTTTCCAGTGTTTTACCTGTCAGCAGATGACAGAGCTTGTCAGGAAAAAAAATTACAGTTAATGGTAGTTAATGGTGGCGAAACTCAATGGACTCGTTTCTATTTTGCTTTCCTCTCAGTTGTAATCATGAAAGTGTTACATGAAGAGCTCCTAGGTTGTTCACTGAAAAGCGTCCACTTCCAATGGAAGGTAACATAAAGCTTTATCTGATTTATAAAGCAATCTATATAAACCTACTTTTATGTTTTATTTGATTCTAGCCATTAGCCTGTGCTGGAAGGAATTCTAAAATATGTCACAGTAGCAATTTGCTGTACTATGCCAAATTAACCTACATAAATCTATACCTGTTTCCAGGGCACTGGGATGGCAAAACTAGAAGGTTGTACATTCATGGAAAAGAAAGAAAGCGATTCAAACAATTCTTGGAACATTTCAATGCAATTCAGGCCTTCTGGAGCAACCAGAATGAGTACTGCTTATTTTCCCAACTGAAAAACCTCATACATATATTAACTAGACCATCAACAAGATTTCTTATCTCCAATTTCAAAATAAGAAATTGAATAAAGGGAGAAGCTCTCTTTATCTGCAGATCTAAAGCCCCAGGACTGGATCACGAAAAAGCTGGAGTTGGAGTTTTCTTTTTAAAGTAGTTTCAGTTAGAAAATTGGGGCCAAAAGACTGGGAGCTTTAGTAGTAAGCCAAATGGCAAAGTACAACTCAATCGGTATTCACATTTTTCTTTTAGCTGTCTATTGCACTCCCCTCCCCCATCACTGGTCATACCCCAAATAGCACAGACTTGACTTTATACTACACAGGGCTATAGATTGAGACCTAGAGTTGGAAATCAGTATATCTCTGATTCTTTGCTTAATATCATTTGATTTGTGCTTTTTCTCCTGATTTATATTAAATTTAAGGAGAAAAATGTTTCCTTAGCATTTTCTACAATAGAGAAAAATTAGCAAGGGTTGGCACATAAGAAGTTTTATCTCTTGGCATGCTTGACATCTTGACTTGCATGCGGCTTGATTTCTGCATCTTTGTAGATGATACTACTCATTCATCAGTTCTTCTCAGATTGCTTCCAAGAATTCCCTAAATGTTTCCTATTGTACAGCCCCTCCCCAGAGGTGTATAAAAGAACAGAGAAGCAAGAGAGAGCTCGCTTTAAATTAAGTAGCCCCCATACGTATGTTCCCCTTGACCATAATAGGTAAGTTGGACATTTGCCTTTACCACTGTATAATCTCAAAGAAAAAAAACATGAAGCCAACCTCAGAATAGTTTAGCAGTGTTCCTTTTGTCACCCTTTAAACAAGCTACTTTGGCATTTGGTTTGGGCTGGATTTCAATCTGAGGTCACATGCAGCCAGTGAATAGTAAATGTATTTTCATAGATTTTTTTTTTTCTTAGACTATGTAACTAAGAAAATGCCAGCAATAGCTTAATTTATGGATCTCTAGATTAGGTGTATAATTGTCAACAACCTTTCCATAGCAACCATCAGTAGGTTACTTCAAGGAACAGAAAAATCTTACAAACAATATTCATTGTTTCTTAACAATTTCATAGAATTCTGTGTTTCTACATTTTAAAAAAAAATGTGTTTCTTTTCTCTTGCTGAAATTTTTTATTCAGCCCTGCATGTGTGTGGAGGAAAATATGCTATTTTTCCAAAGAAATTATCTCAGAGTCGCAAGTAAAAAAATAAGTGAAGATGACGATTAATTAAGGGGAAACATCTTAGAAAAAAAGGGCAGTGTGCCCAGAAAGAAGAATTTTCAGCATAATATTTCTCCACAATATGAAGTATGGTTCATAAATAGCTTTCAAGTAAATCATACTCACTGAACCATAATTTGCTCCAAGAAAAAAAAAACCCTGAAGATGGAATATTATGAAGGGCGTTTGCAATATGAATAAATACAAAGAAAAATAAGTAATTATCCAAGGAAGAAATATCTATTTAATTTTAACACATCTCTGACACCCATCAATATTTGGGGTGCTTTTATCCCAAATCACCCAATTATATACCATCAAGAGACAGATAATGAGAGTAAAATAAGATATAATGAAATTTGTAAATTACTTCTATGCTGTATTTCATTATTGTTAAATGTGACTGAAAGTGATGTTTAAGTAAAGGAATTAAAAATGATAATTAAATGGTATGCTGCATACGCTGAAAGACACTGTTATTTTTATTTTTAAGTACGAAGACAGTCAAACCTGGCATTGCAGCCCATTCCAATCTGGCTGCCTTGCCTAGGCAGGGAACACTATTGATTTAAGAAGGAAGACAAATTCTCAGCCTTATTTAGAACATGATTTTCTTATTTCTAGATTATTGACACAAATGTGTTGGGGGGGGGGCCATACAGTCATATGTACACCAGTGGTTTCAAAGAGAACTTCTACGCAGATGACTGTATTCCAACTCAGGCTCCTCTTCTGAGCCCCATTTCCGCATTTTTCAATCACCTGATGGATAGCTATACTCAGATGTCTCATTTGCACTTCACACTCAACAACTCCAGAACCTAATACAGAACACAAGGAAAATCCTAGTTCCTTGGAGATGGAAGGCATCTCAGAGGTCATCTAATCCAGTTTCTACCTAAAAAGCATGAATCTCACCTACAATATGTCCAACAATGAAGAACTGCAGTGGGGATTTACTATCTTCCAAAGCAATCCATTCCATTTTGGGCCAGCTCTAATTGTTGGGGAAGGTTTTCCTCTTTGCAATTTCCACTTCCTGTTCCCACTTCTGTACCCTCCAGCTTAAGAGAGCGTTTAATCCCTCTTCCATGCAATGGTCCTTCAAATGCTTCAAGGCAATGATCATGTCATCACAACATCTTTTCTCCAGTTTAAATTGTCCCAGTTCATTCAAGTGAAAATTGCAGAGGATATCTTCAAGTCTTATTACCATCTCAGACAAACTCTTCTGGAAGTACTTAACAGGTTGGTAATACTTTCTTAGAATGTGGTTTATAGAGTTGGACATGATATTCCAGATCATGTGACCAGGGCAAAGTACAGTGGAATGATCTCCTTTGTCATCCTGGACACTATGCTTTTATTAATGCAGCCTGAGATATTGTTAGCTATTTGGGTTGAAATGTCACAGTGATGCCTCCTTTTAAATTTGGAGTCCACTAAAAGCCACAGGCCTTTTTCATATGACAAGCTTTCTAGTTATATCTCTCCCCTCCTATCCTTTTAAGGTTGATTTTCTGAACCTAAGTGCAGGACTTTACAACAATCTCTATTAAATTTCATCTTACTAGTGTCAACTCCTTGTCCTGAAATCCTTTAGGACAGAGGTGGGGAACCTGCAGCCTCAAGGCCACATGTGGCCCTCTAGGTCCTCAGGTATGGCCTTTGGACTGAGTCCAAGTTTTACAGAACAAATCTTTTTATTAAGGGGATTTGTTCTGTGAAGTATGGATTCACTCAAAGGGTTGCTTTTGAGGACCTAGAGGGCCACATGTGGACTTGAGGCTGCAGGTTCCCAACCCCTGCTTTAGGATCTGAACACTCTCTCCAATGTATTCACTATTCCTCCCAGTTTCACATAAATCTGATAAGCATGCTATTCGCAAATTATTTTGATTCTTGAAGCCAAGTATTGATAAGAACAGGGGCATAGACAAATCACTGGAGATCTTTTTCCAAGAAATTTATTTTCAGGCTAACATTAAAATGAGTTTGTATTTCATGTGGGGGAGTCAAGGAAGTGGGGTGGGCAGCAAAGGAAAGGTAATTTGAGATTAAACATAATTTTTTTCTCTAAAGGATGGAGGGTGAGAGTTAACTTCATAACTACATTTGTGATAACTTGGGAGAGAAATAGGCTCTGAAGGTATTAGAAGGATAAGACTCATGCTCTCTACCTAAGCAGTACTAAAAGTAAATAAAAAGATAAATAAAAAACTGACTCTTCTAAAAAGAAGCCTTTCTGGTCAATGCTGATGGATCTCAGAATACTGCTCATACTTTCAGTACTGTAATATGGGAGACCATCTGCTTTCAACAAAACTGCTGGTAATCTTACAAAGCTGCCCAAAGGAAAAAGTGTATTACAGACTTGTGTGGAAGATAGAAGATGCTTTGATAAGACTGAGAAAGGAGTGGGTGGGTGGTAGTAGAGGGGGGTATGTCTAGATCGGGGATGAGGAACCTGCAGCCTCGAGGCTACATGTGGCCTTCTAGATCCTTAAATACGGCCTTTTGACTGAATCCAAATTTTACAAAACAAATCTAGAAAGCCACCTGCGGCCTCAAGGCCACAGGTTCCCCACCCCTGGTCTAGGTAAATTCTAATGTGCATATTCCTGCTAAACTCTAGTTAGACATTAAGGTGGTATCTACACATGCAATTAGAACTAGAGAACAAAATAACCTATCTGGATAACAGTTCCCAAAACCATGGCATGTGAAATGTTAATATAAATGAAGGAAAATGTACTTGGTTCTGATTTAAAATTTTAATGCTCCAATGAGAGTTGCACAGGATAGACAAGTCTACAGTGTCAAAGGCATCATGGTCAGTGTGAGGTAGCAAAATAAGGGGAGAAAGTGGCTCAGTTATCATTTAGGATAGCACCGGCTCTCCAGTGAATTTAAGGAGCACATAGAAAATATGTATTCTATTTTAAATGACTAGGATCTATGAGATAAATAATTACTCTATAACATAGAGTTCCATCTTTCCTATTTCTACCTAAGGGCTACAAATAAACATAGAAATGAATTCTTTTTTCATTTAAACAAAAGATTGATTTGTTATAGAAAGTTATATTAGAAATAATTTTAATATATTATTTAAAAGACAGATCTGTCACATTTTTCAAAAGGAGTCAAGAAAACATAGATATGTACTGAATTTTCAGCCAACTTATAGAGGCAGCTGGGTGGTACAACAGATAGAGTGCCAGGCCTACAGCCAGGAAGACTCATCTTTGTGAGTTCAAATCTGGCCTCAGACACTGGCTAACTCACTTTACCCTGTTGGCCTCAGTTTCCCCAAATGTAAAATGAGCTGGAGAAGGAAATGGCAAACCACTCTAGTATCTCTGCCAAGGAACATCCCAAATGGGGTCATAGAAAGTTGGACACAACTAAAATGACTCAACAAAAAACAACAAAAGAGTTAGTACGGGGAAGGGGATAGTGAGCTAGTCTCAGAGTCAGAATGACCTTTGACATGTACTGGTCCTGTGAACTTGGGGGAAGTCACTAAACCTCTTAATGCACTAGGAAGCTCTTGAAGACCCTAAACTGAAGCGACGTTGCCACCTTTCATTGACAGAGGGACTGATCTCACCGTGGAATACCCAGTATTTGTGAAATTACAGGGCCAGTTCCTAGCCCTTAGTTATATGTTATGGGGGGGGGTGTTATATGAGCTAGTGCTTTCATACCAGGGGTATGTATGTTCATGTTCTCAGAAAAGATACCTCCAAAGTATAAGGAATTATATTTAGCTTAATATTTAGCTGGATCTTCGCAAAAATAGATTACTTGGATTACTGAAAATGGTATTCCTTAGATCATAGACAGGGATTTTAGTGTTTATTGAGTGCAACCCTCTTCGTTTTACAGAGGAGGAAACTGAGGCTCAGTGAGTGATGAAGTAGCTTACCCAAACTCATATACCTAATTAGACACCCATCTGGGACTAAAACACCAGCATCTTGCTTCCTAATCCATTGCTATTTCTACCATATCACTTGGTGTGGAACTTTCAAAAAAATACACAGTAAGTATGTAGTACTTTTGAGTAGCTGAGCAAATTAATATTTTAAGAATTGAGTGTCTTATTTCAAATACTAGACAAAGTGTGTGTGGGGGGTCAGTTTTCTGTATTAAGGTTTGATTACATAGATCCCAAATGGTACCCCCCCCCAATTTGCTACACAGTTCACATCTGGGCCTCATTGCAATCTCCACGTGGCTACTGTAGTGCTTTCCAAAATGCTCTGCAAGGATGCTTTCAAAATGAGTACTCTTGGGCAGCCCAAGTACTGTGTTCCATGGGCAATGTTAGACATTACTGCTGCTTTAATGTTGTAGCATGAAATCCATTGGTCTACCATGCAAAGTGAAGGGACTAGGAGAGACTGAAAGATTTGCTTCCCAGGAGAACAAGAACAAGGCCACGTTTGATTGACTGCTGTTGAAATATAGCATTTTGCTAATTATGAATGAGCATTAGCTGAGCTACCTCAGAGGCAGCCTGTGGCATCTCTACCTCAAGTCATGTTACTGGAAGCTGATATGCTATAAATAATGAACATTAATGAGGAGGAAACTGTACACTTTGAATGCATTAAAAAAAAAACAAATCTTTATCCTTATATGCTATGTAAGTGAAGCTTACTTTATATGATAGGAGCCTTTCTGAAAAACTGGGTGCAAATTTATTTACTTATTGGTAAACCACAAAATATTTAAGCTTTAATAATTCAAAACTGCATTAAAACTTTGGGGACATCTTGTATATTAAATGTCAGGTAGCCTTGCCATTGAAAGGAAACCAGTGGCCAGACATGGTATAAAGTGGAAATTTCTTATAAAGAGAAAAATCAGTCCCTTATTGGTAGGAGCATGGGTGTCCCTCCCTCGCGCTGTGCCTCATTCCTCTTCTGTAAAAGGAAGGGAAGGAAAACTAGATGGTTTAGAGGATCTCTTTCTGCTCTGAGAGCTGCTGATTCTATTTTTAAAGTTTAAATGTGTGTAAATTAGGTTTCCTTAAAGAAGGGGGAACCCCTTATAAAAACCCCACCTTACACTTACACAGTGCCTGAAGGTGCAGTGTTTTATTCCTGACCAATCTTGTGAAAAAAAAAAGGTAGTATAAGTATTATTATAACAATTTTACAGATGAGGAAACTGAGCTTCTGGAAGGTGAAGTAATTTGCCCATGGTCACATGGTCATCGCTCCCCACCCCCACTCCCCAAGATGGGCGTGGAATCTGGGCTGAGCACCTGACTGTATCTCGCATCACTGTAATCAGCTGGTCATCTCCAATACATCTATCACCTTCCCCTAGATCAGCTAGTCTGTATCTGATCCGTTAAAAACCCTCTCATTTTCATTTTGCTTTCTGGCCATGGCAAAGTGGGTGTGATTGGTTTGGTTTATTTATTTTGTTTCTTGACATTCTATTTGTAACTACAGTTACATGTACTGCTAAGATTCTATTCTTAAGAACTGGCTTGCTAATTGGTAATCCCTTCCCCAATTACACTGACAGAATCAAGCCAAGCTATCACTTTAAACCACTGAATAAAAAGGTGGAAGTGTTTTAACAATACTTAACTGGAAACTCTTTGTCCAACCCAGACAGCCCCTCCCGACCCAAGCCCCAAGTGGCTACCCCCAACCAGCAAAGCCGATGAAACATGTATTTTCCTAGGATTAAAAAATAAAAGCCTGAAGGTAAGAAACATGATTTCAAGAATCAATTTGCCTTAGTTGAGATTGAAAAGTTTCTGTCAAAGCAATGCAGTGAAAAATCCTCAGACAACTATTTGGCCCAGCAGCGACACCTAGCATTGACGCAGCACTTTATGGTTTACAAAGTACTTTACAAATATCATGTCATCTGATCCTCAAGATACCCCTAAGAGGTAGGTGCTGTTACTATCCCCATTTTACAGTTGAAGAAACTGAAGCAGAGGTTAAGTGACTTGCCCAGGATCACAGAGTTAGTAATAATAATAATGATAATGACAATAATATCTGACACATATATAGCGCTTATTAGGTTCCACTCACTGTACTAAAGTACTTTACAATTATTATATCATCTGATCCCCAAAACAACCTCAAGCAGAAGTTGCAGGTAACATTATAGTTGACAGAGGCAGAAGGGACTCCAGAGGCCACTAAGGATAAGCCATATATGAAGGATTCCTTCTATAAGAGCCCCTGCAAGTAGCCAGCCAACCCGTGTTTGAAGATCAGCAGTGAGGAGAAATCAGAAGCTGCCAAAGGCAGTCCATTTTACTTCTGGACTACTATAATCCTCTTTTTTTTTTTTTTTGGTGAGGCAATTGGGGTTAAATGACTTGCTCAAGGTCACACAGCTAGTAAGTGTCAAGTGTCTGAGATCATATTTGAACTCAGGTCCTCCTGACTCCAAAGCCAGAGCTCTATCCACTTCACCACCTAGCTGCCCCTGGACTACTATAATCCTTAGGAAGGTTTTCCTTCATGGAGACAAAACCCATCCAAGAGAAGAGAGTCCAGAACAGAGTGTTGGGATAATCCAGAGATATGGATGAAGAAGCCACAAAGGAGACTGATAGGGAACAATCAGACAGGTACGAGGAGCACCAAGAGAGATTGGTATTATGAAAACCCAAAGAGGAGAAAAGTAGAGGAGTAACTACAGTACAACATACATACACACTCAAAACTAGACATATATATATATATATATATATACACACACACACACACACACACACACACACACACACACACACACACACATATGTGTATACGTATATATTATCATTAGAAAACAATATAGGTATTTGGGTATTCTTTTTAAATTATTTAACATGTTTTAAAACCTTGATTTCATCCGAGCTAAATATTGTTGGTAAAATCAGGTTATAACACTCTGAATCAGTCATTAAGAATGAGGGCCACCCTCTACCCAGAGTTTAGACCTCTATTTTGGATGTCTACAGTTGTGACTATATCTTCACTTAGCATGCCTCTTAACTAAATTCCTCAAAGTGCAATTTTCCAGCAAGGAAGGGGGAAAAAAGATGAGTCTGTTGGGCTTAAAAAGAAATAATCTAACAAAACAAATATTTTTTAGTGGCGCATACCTCTTTTATGGCAATAGTCTCTTAACTCAGTGCTTATGAGTTAGGGAAATGGCACCTTGGTGGATTATTTTTCATAGTTCACTATCAGTAATGTGTTTTCTAAGCCATTGTTAAAACTATGTGCTTATATATTTTGATATACAGTGTGTTCTATAAAAGTGTGTCTTTGGAGATTTCATTCTGATTTTTAAGCCTATTTAAATGTTCTTTACTTCCCCTCTAGGCAAAACCAAGCTCCTGACTCAAAGGGCTTCATAGTCAAGTTTGAACATAACTAAAGCCAGAGACTCAAGTGACTATTTAGGCACAGAAAATGGTAGTGAACATCCAGTATCAGAAATGAGTTATATAAGCAAATCATTACCATATTTATTTCCCATAATGATGTTGATCATTCTGTAAATGTTCAACCATATATCTTTGCATTCAACTGACTACCTTTGGGTAAGAGAAGACTTCAGGAGGGTAAGCATGTGATAAAGGATTTGGCCCTATTTATCTGAAAAGAGAACACCTACATGTCAGTTATTAGAATAATTCAATGTTATTTATCTGCATATTGGAACTAACTGATGACTAGTATGCCCAACTTTCTCTTTTGGGCTCATCTTGCTCCCAGGATTATTTTGCTTCTTTTTGGGGGCCTGACACTACAGTGGCCAAAGGAAGGCATAAGGAGTAAGTGCCTGGGGGAAAGGGGAGGGATCCCTAAAAAGTCTAGTGTCAGTCATCCACTCTTGTTTTTTGTTTTGTTTTTTTGCAAGGCAGTTGGGGTTAAGTGACTTGCCCAGGGTCACACAGCTAGTAACCGTCAAGTGTCTGAGGCCAGATTTGAACTCAGGTCCACCTGACTCCAGGGTCAGTGCCCTGTGCCACCTAGTTGCCTCTCAGTCATTCACTCTTAAGAAAGGTGAGAGGATGGACTACTTTTCATTTCATTTCATCAGAGAGGAGAGGGAAGTAGAAGGAATAGACCTGGAGGCAGAGGATGTGGGGATTTGAATTCAGGCTCTGTCACTTAGTACCTGTGTGAACTCACGTTAATCACTTAACTTCTCTGGGCCTCAGATTCTTCTGTGAAATGAGAGGTTTGGACATGATGATCTCTCTAGGGTTCCTTCCAGTTCCAATTCTATGACCCAATGATACCCTGCCCTCCTCTGGTGATCCATCGTTCTTCTTGGCTAGAAGTGGCTCTTAGGAGATTGGTGAGGCCAGCAATGGACATCTCTTGATCTGCGTGTCTTCTGTCTGGGTCATGAGCAGAGCATTGCTTGGATACTAGGAGTCAAGTGCCTCATTGGCAAAGGTGCAATGGTAATGTCATCTAACCTGGAATTTCAGTGTGGTCACAATTTGGCCCCTGGGCCCACAATGGCTGGTCTGCTTTAGGCCTTCAGCAGTCCATTTCCTAAGCTTGGCTGAATTTGGCAACTTGGCCCTCTGCTGCACTGGTCAGCACATTCTCCTTGGAAGATTATAAATTGCACCATAGCTGATCAGAATTCCAGGCAGTTTAAATGCTTTGCTTGAAATCATAGGAGATTTTCCAAGTCAAGAAAGACTAGAGGGGCCTCCCTATAGATAGAAATACACTGGTATAAAACTATCATCTTTTTGCCTATGTTCTGCCATCTTAATAGAGGCAGAGGGAGATTATTTCAATTCTGAGGCTGTTGCCAATCATTATAAGTAATCTTTTTTTCAGAGTCCAGTGCAGCAGCCCACTGCCCTTCTGAATTTCTTAGGGCTGCTGTAAGGATCTAATTTTCAAGCCCCTGTTGCCATGGGAGCAACTTGGAATTTTAATCCAGTGCTAAAGGTCAGGACAGGTCACCAGTTTCCGTTCTTCTTCAGTCTCTGAATCAAAAGCACAAGAAAGGAGCTGAGCAAAAAGGTCAGCCCTAACCCCAAATTCCATTCTCTCATACAGGGACAGCTGAGAAAGCTAGGATTTGTGTGTGCCTTCACATTTCTCTTTAACTGTTTAAGTTGGGGCAAAAACCAAGGAAAAGAAATGTGCTTTCCAGTCTCCCAGACCTCCTGGGATGCGGAATGTGCATAGTGTGTGGGTAAGCCTGGGTGGCATGTGCCTGTGTTTGGGATATTGAGTTAGTGTCCAGAACTGCTTGGGAATTCCCAATGAGGAAAGAATGACCCTTTGAACTAAAACATTCACTAAATCGTCTTCTTCCTGGAAAGCTGTGGGAGTTAATCATTTGGTTCATCTCTCACCAAAACACTATTTGGAGTGTTGTTTCACCCTGCTTTCTTCATTCTCAACATTATCATGCAAATTATATAATTTTCTTCTGTAATATATTTGTATTATATATCACAGATTTCAAATTTGAAATTCAAATTGAATTCAAATTCCTCAGTTGACAGAGAGGGAACCTGAGGCCCAGGGAGAGGTAAAGAGATTTGTTCAAAGCCACAGAATTAGTAAGTAGCAGCTGGGATTTGAATTCAAGTCCTCTCATTCCAAGTCCACTGTATTATGCTGGGATTTATTCCATTTTATTTTCTTTCCCATGAGTCTACCCTCTTGTAAAATGGTGACAAGCCTTGGAATTAAGTATACCACTTTATTAGACACTTAGGAACAAAAAAGGCTCACGGTCCATTGGCCATTTTCTTCTCATCACTTTCTTAAAAATCTGACCTAATCCTATATGGATTTAAATAGGAAAATGTCCCTTTCTCAATATGAATGGCATTATCTTACAATGCAAATGAGCTAATTTTGGAAAAGAAAAGATGGGCTGGGCCTTCATCTAGTAAGTACTCCTTGATTTCAGTTCTAGTTAATTCTTAAATTTTTTACAGGTGGATAAAGTCATAGCCAATGTCTAAATCCCTGATTGGTTTAACCCCACCATGTAGCATGTGACTAGGTCCCCTCTTCTGTCAGGCTCCTTAGCTCAGCTGTGCACAAGGGACCTATACCAATTTTAAAAGAACAAGAAAAACACATGAGAGGAAGCTTGGCATGGTCTATTATATCACAGCAGACAGTAGGCTGGCCTTGTAGTTAGGAAAATTTGGGATGAATTCCTGACTCTTTTTACTTATTAGCTGTGTGATAGGTGATTCTCTTTAAGTTAGAAGACTACAGAAGAATTGCCGAGCTGGACAGGTGAAGAGAATTTCCACACTGGGAGTTACCTCCACCAATGAAAAAGTTTGAATTAAAGAAAAAAACACAATCAAGGCTTAAAGTATATACTGAAAACATACTGCTTCTTAAATCAAAGCTTAGTGAATTTGTGGTTACTTTTTGTTTGGATACTATTGTTCTTCTTTATCATTCTTTCCCCATATTACAGATAATCCAGAGTTGCTTGTACACATTATCAAAATCGACTATGTCTGCCTGGGGAACCTTTTTTACCATAAGGGCTGCAGCATTTACATTTTCCACAGTTCTCTCATTTGGAGGATGTTTGACTATCATGAGCACTATCTCCTAAAAAAAGGCCAATACGGTGGTAAACTGGCTCTGTGATGCATTTCTAGCTCTAAATCCATCAAAGCCTGCAACTTATGGAATCATAGATCATCAGGCAGGACAAGATCTCAAGAGGTCAGCTGGTCCAGCCACCTGTCTTCAGGCATTATAATTCTCTTTATACAGAGGTCCTGTGACCATCTCTTCTGAATGGTGTATTTCTGGCACAAACCACCAATTCATGAGATGCCCAGGCCATACTCTCCTATATTTTTCACTTCTTCCACAGCAGCCTAGACCCTTGGAACTGCCCCCACTCATTTTCCATCTACCCCCTTTGTGTTTGTAATTTGTGTGTGGAGGGGGAAGAGGGGGATCTTATATCTTGCTACTTTACCAAAGTTGTCAATTGTTTCAATTAGTTTTAGTTGAATCTTTAAGTTTCTCTATGTAACCCATCATATTATCTGCAAAAAGCTATAATTTCATTTCTTATCTTACTGCTATAGCTAGCACTGCTAGAATGATATCAATAGTGGTGACAATGGACATCCTTGATGATCTTATTGGAAACACAGCTAGCATTTTCTATTAAAGCTAATGCTAGCTATGGTTTTAGTTAGGCATTGTTGATCATATTAAGGAAAGGTTCTTTTATTCCTATGCTTTAAATGTTTTTTACATGAATGTTGTATTTTGTCAAAAATATTTTCTTCATGTACTGGTATAACTATGTTGTTTTTATTATTACTAAGTCTGTTTTGTTTGTAGCTTTCCTAATTTCAGATGAACCCTGTATTTCTCAAATATATCCAACCTGGTCAGAGTATAAAATATTTTTAATATGTAGCTGAACCTCTTTGTTAATACTTTATTCTGTGTTTTTGCATTGCTATTCATTAGAAATATTGGACTGTATTTTTTGTTCTCTACTTTATCTCTCCACAGTTTAGCTAATCAGCTGTCTTAATTTGTCTCAATGAAGAAGTTTGATAGGGTTTCCTCTTTTTCTATTTTTGCAAATAATGTACATAAGATTGGATTTGTTAATCTTGGTACTTTATGTATTTTTATTATTGTAAAAGTTGATCCATATCATCACATTTTGTTGGCATTTAATTAGGAAAAATATCTTCTAATAACCTCTTTTGTTTCCTCTTCTTTGTTGTGAATTCTCCTGTCTCACTTTTGATTTTGGGAAATTTGGTTTTTGACTCAAAAAAAAAAAACCCAAACAAATTAGCTAGCAGTTTGTTATTTTATTAGTTTTTCCTAAAAATCTACTCATTTTATCAATTCACTTTTCAAAATTTTGCTTTTTAAAAAATTTTTTTCTTTGATTTTCAGAACTGCTAAATTTGTATTTAGTTGGGGTTTTTTGATTGTTGCTTTTCTTGTTTTTGTTGTTGTTGCATGCTCAATACTTTGTCCCTACTGTGAATGAAAGTATTTAAAGAGATATGTCCCCTAAGAACTGCTTTGGCTGTATCCTAAAAGTTCTAGTATATTGTCTCATTGTCATTTTAATTCATGAAATTATCAATTATTTCTATGATGTGTTCTTTGACCTATGTATTCTTAGTGAATAAATTATTTAGTCTCTATATAAGTTAGAATCTCTTCTTCGATGTCATTTATTGATATGATATTGTATCATGGTCATTGGGTCAGGAAAGCATGTGTTTAATAGCTCTGTTTTACTGCATTTGTTTATGAGGGGTTTTTTTTTTGCACTAGCACATAGTAAAGCTGCCATATTTATCTGAGAAATAGGCATGTTCCTTTTTATTTCCATTGAATAATTGTGAGAAATCTAATGTATCTAATATTTTTAAAACCTTATTCAATTTGGTATCTTTTTCCCAGTTTATTCTTTGTTAATTTTTTTAGTTTCAAAAAGGGGCACAATGAGGTCCCACACTATTATAGATTTTTTCTATTTCTTCCTATAATTTTATTTACTGTTCCTGTAAGTTCTTAGATGCTGCGGCATTTAGTGCCTTTTCTTTAAATATTAATATTTACCATGATTTTTATTTCTGCTAGATCTTTATAATCTCAAAGCTTTTTGTTCCAGGTAGCTTAGAGATTGTGAATGTTTGATATCGTGACATCTATTACAAATATTGTTCTTATGGTTTTATGGATCAGTGTTTTGTCTGGGCAGTTGTGGGCCACAATTTGGTCTGTGATGATAGTCTAGTTCTAATACAATATATTGCTTGAGTTCTCCAGTATTTTCGAGTAATGAATTTGTAGTATGATTATTTGCCATGTGTCATTCTTTGAAATTTAGCAAGCTTCTAATATATAATTCCAGCTGCCAGGTGATGTCTTGCTAGGCATTTGGTAGGTGCTAAATTTTTTTACAGCCTGTAGTGATATAGTGCCCAATTTCTACCATTAGTGATAATTATTATATCTAATATAAAAATTGCCCTTTTACCATTTTATCATAATTATCATATGTTTAATATAATAATAGCAATTATTATTATTAGACCAAACTACTTGGAGGCCCTTCCAATTTTAACATCTTTCATCTATAATCCCATGACATTCAAAGTGGTATGAAGAGAATTATCCCTGTATTAGACTGACACTATTGCCCAGGATACACATGTACAGCATCTATAAATCAACGAGGATAACAAAACAAAAACTATAACTGGCATCTGCCTAACACTCTCAGGGTTCTATTCCATACTGATGGAATTTGGCAAGAGCAGACATTGGTTGGAGGTTGGGGTTGCATGGGGAAGCAGAAGAAACAACAGACTATTCCAGCTCAAAAGAATGTTGAAATGCGTCAGTTGGGAACAAGGCAATTCCAGAGCAATCTTTAAGTCTATCCAGAATATTCAAAAACTATGAGTTACTCAAGCCCAGGAGCAAAGAGATATTGTTTTTCTTTAAGCTAGCTGAGCACAAATGTCTGTATTTTTGACTGGTATAATTAAACTAAAAATCACAACTCAACACCTAGTGATCCCTGTTTTTTTTTTTTTAACTAACTATTCTTTTCAAGGGCTCAAAGACATCACTGCTTTCTGACATGAACATTCTGCAGACCAACTTTGCTTGTCACATTACCCCATATCCAAGCCTCAATGTAAAATCTATTTGATGTCTGATTACTCTTCATAAAGACCTCATGCTGATGCATCTCAAACTGTGAATTACCTTTAATTCACAGCTTGATAAGGCTGCCAAATTTTGTTTTCTGTGCTCCCAGGTGGCTCTCTCTGACACAATGGAAAACTTCCAAAAAAAAGCTATGAAATACTTGTGAACAATTGGCGGAATCTGAGATGCCTAGTACGTACGTGCAAGTCCCCGTCCAGAGCTCTCAGAATTTTCTTTGCTCAAAAACTGGCACCATTCAAAGAAAAGCCATCGTCATTCCTGAGGCACAAGGAATTTGGATTTAAAGGACACCACACTGAACAGTAATGTTTCCCACTTCCTTAAGAGCAGACTTAATCCAGACTTATTTGGTTGCTATCATATTACATAGTCAAAGAAGCAGTGTGAGATAGTGGAGAAAGAATGGGACTTGGAGCTCCAGAGCCATCAGAGTTTCAATTCCTAAACTGGCTGCCTGACTCTCTGGGCAAGTCACTTTACTTCTTAAAGCCTCAGTTTCCTCAGCTGCTACTTCTTCAGGATTGTTGAGAGGCTCAAATGCAATCACATTTGTAAAGCTCTTTGCAAATCTCAAACATCAGCTACATTACTATATAGATGTCAGCATCACTTCAGTCCTTATTCGACTTCTGATAAACAGATCAAACATCTCCTTTCATGGAGGTTTGGAAGAGCTTGATGTGTGTGATTTCTCTTCCTTTCAAACTGTAAAACCTAGGGATTTCTGGGGGAAAGTGTATGTGTGTGGTATTCAATCTGGTTTAATTTCTTTTTCCTTACTAAATACATAATATTCTAAATCCATCCAAGGAAAGACATAAAGATCTCCTTGTAGCCAGTGTGACTACCTGAAAACAGCTTGAATTTTTTCTCTCTTTTATTACTGATTAGCAACACGACTAGAAATAACTCAATTTTATTTACATGCCAAACAATTTTAACTGGCTTTAAAGCTCTCCTAAATACAAGATGCATACATGGGACCAAGGGAGGATCTGGGAACTCAAGAATTCTTGCTGCTAATCTTGCTCTCTGTATACAGGTGGCTGAATTGGATGGAGCCCAAAACAATGAATCTATTTGATTCTCTGAGATTCAACTCTAAGCTGGGGTCCTGTGGTGCAATCTGAAAATAATAGGCCCTTGCTTATATGCTATTAAGATGACCCCAGGTAAAGTGAATGGAGCAAAGCTTTCATTCCCAGGTCCAATTCTTCTGAGCAATAGACTGCAACCCTGGGGAAGCAATTTATGCTGTTTCCTTCACTACTGTCAACTGTAAAATGCAGCTAAACATGATGACCTTTACAAATGTATTAAAAATATAATCACCTGAAATTTGTAAATATTGAGGCCTGATACTATTTAGCTAAAGATATTCTCTTTCAAGTTTTACTCTCTGTTAAAATTGCTCTCAATCATAAAAATCACTACAACTAATTGGATTTTATTTTGTTCTTCTACATGCAGCAAACTTTATGAATTTTAGATCATATAAAATTAAAGAGAAATACCTTTAAAATATTATATTTGAATTTAATGCTTGGGAATGAGTGAAGGGGTTTTTTTTGGAGGGGAGGGAGGAATGGGGGGATTGAATATAGCAGGCTAACTATTGTTTGTAACTCTGCTTGTTCCTCTTGCCTAAGATGGGCTTTCTGCGATGGTGTCATGTCTAGATTATTAGTCCATTCATTCATATTTTGCCTTTATCTTTGAAAAGAGCTGCACCTATGGTTAATAACTTCATAGAATACAATTGAAGTCTCCATAAGCATGACACGTCCACAGAAGTGTGCTTCTGTATAAAGCACTTGCTAATTTGGTCAGAATTCCTGCAGGTTTTGTTATCTTTTGGTTGACAGCATTTGCTCAGCCCTACTTTCTACACAGACAGTATGCAGCTTCTCTGTGCCATCTCCTACCAGCAGAGAAAATCTGATTGGCTATGTATGGTCAACATTCCCGATGACACTTCTAAGTCCACCACTGGGCCCCTTTCAACCTCAAGTTTGCTCCACTAAGTAGAGGAAATGGTTTTATAACCAGGAAAAACTTGCAATCTGACTATATCCTCCTGAGCTTTTACAGAAATGACCCAATCATTCTCTCCAGCAGGGGTTAGAATACAGGATATACTGCAGAAAAACAGTTTTGGGTACCTTCCAGCTGGACAGTAGCCAGATACTAACAACCGAATGGAACAGAAGACATGCATGTTGGAAGCTGGCATAGTCTCATTGGTAATGACAGAACACAAATCTTAGTGAAGGGTTGACTGGGTGCCCTCAAATTCATGGATGTTGACAGAAAATCTTTCGCAGTGAAATTGGTTGTGCCTTATCTGCTCCCACTTAGTGCGCCTCATAGCAAGCTAACAATTCAAACTAGGAGAAATGAGGCTGTGCTTAAGCAATGCTAAATTGTCCTCTTACAGGATCAAACCTCCAAACTCACCAACAATGAGCAACGCAATGTGAACACACACTGCTCATTCAACAGGGAAGGTTAACAGCTGAACATTTAATATCCTAGTAGTTTGTGTGAGAAGTCTGAGGTTTTTGCTGGCCAAAATAGAGCACCAAAATACTCATATTTTACTACTAATAAAGACAAGAATTAATTTTTTTTGGTAAAGAATCCTGACCTTGACTCCTTAACCTACCTTTTCTTCTAGTTAAACTCAGTGGCTACTAAAACTAGAGAAGGTATTGTGAGTATGAGAAACTATAGAAATTCTAGATTAGGCAGTTATATATAACAGAAGGTTTTGGCTTACACCCAATCACAGGTTGTTAAAAAGGAAAGACCTTATCTCAGCCTGAAGATACCACATTTCTTTTCTATTAAATGGTTGTGGCAGCTTGGACTAAAGAACCTTGCCCTTATCAGGGAAAGGGTCTAGCCAGGATGCTATAGCATAGTGGTCTACTAAGTGGGGTCACAAAGGATGACCTCCAAGTAGCTCTGGCGTGACCCTAAGGGGGGGGTCATGATCAAACAGTGTGAGTTGGAATATAGGTCATAACCTGCTCTCCTGTGATAGCCAATCCTCAGGCTTGTTTCCAATGTCCCATGTTTATCTTTAGCCCCCCAACACTCCCTTACTCCATCCCTGCACTCTCATATGCATGTTCTCAATCTCTTCCTTTCTGAGACTCATGTTGGCTCCTCAGAGACCACTGTTGTGGCACCTACAACAGCAAGCTGGGCAAGTACCACTGGGAAACTAGGAAATTCTTCTTCCCCTCCTCAGATGTTCCCTTTGTAGCTATGACAGGCACCCATATGAGAAAGAGCTACATCACAAACCTCTTTATATTATCTTTCCCCCCTCAATCTACCTCTCCTCCAAATATCCTTATTTCTGTTAAGTGTAGCCACCATCTTTCCTGTCACATGAGTTTGCAGCCTTGGTGTTACTGTGGACATCTCTTTCTTTCATGCCACGTATGTGATTCGTTGCCAAATCTTGTTTCTTTTTCTAGAATGTCCTCTTATCCAGTTTTCTTGTCCTCTCACATAGCTAGGCCCTTGGTACCTCTTGCCTGGATTAAGGCTATCCAGTCCCCTAATTTGTCTCCCAGCCTCAAGTATCTTCACTAATATAGCCAATGCCAACAGTATCTTTCTCACATCTGCCAAAATGATTTTCCAAAAATGCAGGTCTGACTAGGCCCCTGCCATATTGAAAAACCATGAAAAAACTCTACTGACTGTAGGATCAACTATCATTTTATGTTGGTCTCATCCTTTTATATTTTCAAGTAAGTTTGATCATGCATACAATCATTAGTGGAAGAGTACATGAATATAATGACAAATACATATTGGGGGTAGACTCTTAATTTTTTTTTTTACGTGACCAAAAAAGTTTGGAGACCACTGTTCCAGCAGAATTAATTGAGATGGACAGACGGTCCTGAAAGATGATCCCTGAAGATAGCAGCATGGAGCAGAGCAGAGAGATACAGTGCAGAGCCACACAAGGACACTCCAGTGGAGCTCAGCGGCCAGTGAGGACAGGAGATGCAAGCAATTGCTGAAGAGTATAAGGAAGCTCCAGAAACTGCTTTCACACAGGACACAGAGAAACGCTTTGAAAACCTGAAGGCTGTGGGCCTAGTCCTCATAAACAATCCTATTCAGAAGGACAGATCTGCTTTCTGTCAACTAGTGGTGGCAAGCTACATTAAGGAAAACGTCTAAAGAATCTTAGGAATTAAGGGATAATACTGAACAAGATAATACATGATTCCCCTTTCTGAGGTGCATGCGTCCTAGGTTGGCTAGGGTCTCACGAGAAGCTCCTCTTGGAACTGGGCTTATCTTGCTGCTGCTGCTGCTGCTGTGCTCGATACACCTGAGATCAGGAAGAGTCCATGTTTATGTGCCATGGAGAAATGGTGCCTACCCTGCCAAAGGGAGAGTCTGGGAAGCTGCCTGGACAACTCCTCCGTTAGAAAATGAGGAGAAATCTTAGCCAATCATAATTTGGGAGCTCTAGATCAGTCACTTTATGGCGACCAATCTATCCTGTGGAAAATCCATCACTCCCCAGAAGAAGGTGGCTCATTTTGGCCAAGATCTGATTGATAGCACTAGGACTTTAGATCTAGCCACCTAGCTGAGAGCAAGTGCTTCATAAAATGGACTCAGTGTCTGCTGTTTTATATCAGGCTTCCTGCAGAGAGTTTTGGTCCCATTAATTGCACTTATACCACTGAGCTGTGGAGTGATGTTCTTTGGAAATTCAGTTTATAACTATAAACCACAATTGACAAGTCTATTACTGCTGGTTATAAACTAGTGAAATATTGTATTTTATGATATGCTCACCAAAACATTTTTCATAGAGGAATCCAAATATACTTCCTTTCAGAATAAAATCATTTTAGGGTGTAGTAACTTTTATTATTATTATTGTTTTTACCAGAGAAAGTACTTAATGTAAGCTTTGAATCAGTTAAAAATTTAGAAACAGGGACATATTCCCAAACTTTTCAGATATATATATATAATATACACACACACATATATATGTGTATATATATATACACATATATGTATATATGTGTGTATATTATATATATATATATATATTTTTATATATATAAGGGCTCAGCATCTCAGTTCCTTTCAGAGTCATTTCTAATAACCATTTATATCGAGCACAGCCACTAGCCTTTCCATATGGCATCAACTAGTTCTTTGTGGAAATTATCATACATCTGCCAGTAGCTCACACTGAAAAGGGGACTTTGCTCTTTTCTTTGTAGGAAAGTAGACCATCGTGAGAAAAACAATTCCTTGGCAAGGTTTTAGGAAAATAGATATTACACTATATACACTACAGGGCTAAATAGGATTTTTTTTTTTATCTCCACATCCTTGGCCAATCATAACATGAATGAGAAATGCAGCTAGCTTGAAGGGAGCTGCAAAATGAGGGTTTCTGAATTCCAGTAGGGTGTCACTTAATATTTCATTCCATCATTCTCCATTTTTGTTGGCCTTTTAATACACAGTTGCTAAAAGAGTCATGAACAGTAAGGTTGCTGGTTAACTAGGTTAATTTACCTATATTCTAATATTTGATTTTGAGCCCTGGCATGCTAAATCTGGCCCTTGTCTGCAAGCTGTAAAGCTTTCTCCCTTTGTAATCCTGCCATACATTTAACTAACATTGACCATGCTGACCTGAGTGTCTGGTGGCATGGAAGTGGGGCCTTCTTTTTCATGGAGGGTCCTGGTCACTGTTTAGGTTTTGGTTTTTTGTTGCATATCATATGGGGTAAAGTTTCTGGCTACATCTATATGAGACCCACACAACCAGTTGAAAAGTACAAACCTGTAGTGGAACAACCAGTTAGTACCACTGTTTCATGCAACCGTCTGGCAACACCAGCTGCCCTGGCATCCTAGGGAATGATCTAGCCTGCAAGGATTGGGGATTTCAATCACTGTTACCCTTACCAGTCTCTGAAAGGAACACACATTTTATTTCTGAACAGGAACAATGTTCCAATGAGCAGAGATATATACTTCCTCATCAATAATGGAGAGGAACAAGATGAAGCTGCTACTACAGGTCTATAATTGCCTACAAAAATAGCTAATGTAGTAAGCTTCAAAAGTAAGGGTACTTGGGGCAGCTAGGTGGCACAGTGGATAGAGTACCGGCCCTGGATTCAGGAGGAGCTGAGTTCAAATCCGGCCTCAGACACATAACACTTACTAGCTGTGTGACCCTGAGCAAGTCACTTAACCCCATTGCCTAGCCAAAAACAAAACAAAAAACCAAACAAAAAACAAACAAAAAAAGTACTTACGACTTCTGTGGCACAGGTGGTTTGGTTGACACTTTGATCTCTGCATCACTCCACTCTGAAACATAGAACAAAAGAATGACCACTTCATAATTTCAAATGGTCCAAATCCAACCAGGCCCCCAACTTTCAGCCTATCTAATTCTGTTTAGCTCTACAGCGTTCCACATTAGAGAATGTATAATTTAAAAAGGAATTGATCTGAGGTATCCCAGGAGGCTTAATTTCTCATCCCAGGTTTGGTAGCAGGGGGAAGAGGTGTGAGAGGAGGAAGAGGGAATAAGAAAAAAGACCTACTTTGTGCACTGTATCCTGAGGTCGAAAGTTGGAGGTCCTACAATAAAGAATACAGAAAATACATGCATTAATTAAACAATACCAAAAAAAGTGTGTTGATATTGCTATTTAGGATAAGGTTTGGCTGATGCTGTTAAAAAGGAAATCATTATTAGCCACTCCATTAACAAGAGTCCTGCTTATACTTCTGTTGTGAAGGATAAGAACTCGGTCATTAAAGGCAATCAGCAATCAGTACTGAATTGTAGTCTAAATCCACCTGAGCCCTCAGAGTCTGCATGGTGGCTAGGAGAATATTCTTACAGAAGGAACGGTTGGTAGCACAAGCGGATAGGGTTCCAGTCTTAGAGTCAAGAACATGTAAGTTTAAATCCAACCATAGCCACTAAGTGACAGTGCAAGGTCACTTTGACCTTGCTTTGTCTCAGTTTTCTCATCTGTAAAATGAGGATAATGATAGCACTTACCTCCCAGAATTATTGTTAGGATCAAATGAGATAATATTTGCAACACACTTTTCAAACCTTACAATGCTAAAAAATACTAGTTATTATTACAGATAGTATTTATTCATAGTAGTCATCATCATGGTCAGAGTAATTAAGTAGGTAAATATGTAGGTAAATAAGGCATAAGCCAAAGGGCCCAGGTCTCAGTGGTAATTAACACTCTGATGATGAATAAAAAAACATCATTAAACATACACAAGGCTCTTCCCCTCCCTGGACCTCAATTTCTTCCTCTGTAAAATAAGGGAGTTGGACCAAATGATCTCTAAGGTCCCTTTGTTGTGGCCGCAGATCGATGATTTCACAGATTTGCCATCCCATAGAACTGGCAGAAATGATCCTTGAGCATTTTTTACACAGCTCCATTTCAATAGTGCATACATTTGTAAATGCAGAAATTGAGATTTGCAAACAAGATCTAAACACATGTGCGGCCCAGCTAAAATCAGTGCCTAATGAGGAAGCAGCAGAGCCGCTCCCAGCACCTCAGAGGACAGGCTTTGCTTCCATTTCTTCCTCTATTCCCTTTAGTGAGGAAGCTGATGAGCCATGAGCAAAGCAGAAGGCAGAAAGAGAAAGGCAAGGCCAGGGGTGGAGGACGTGGCTACTCCCTGATCATCATGCTCTGGCTACAAGTGTCAACGCAGCCCCAAAGACAAGCCTGTGGCCTATTCAGGCAACGCTTTTGCCTGCTGGAGGTTCAGCCTTGCCAATGCTATTGGTTGAACTGTAATACAAGTGACTATTTTGCCACTCCTGAGTCTAAATCAATCTGCCCTTCTTTTTAAATTCACTATATCAGTGGAGATGGAAGACAGTGATTGAGAGGAGGGTGATGCTTAAAGTTATCTTTTATTCTTCCCTCTCCTATGGGATGTAGGGCAGCTAGGGAGTGCCGTGGTGCACAGAGTGCTGGGCCTGGAGTCAGGAAGACTTCTCTTCCTGAGTTTAAATCTGACATCATACACTTATTAGCCATGTGACCCTGGGCTAGTGACTTGACCCTGTTGGCCTCAGTTTCCTCAACTATAAAATGAACTGGAGAAGGAAATGGTAAACCACTCCAGAATCTATGTCAAGAAAACCCTAAACAGAATCACAAAGATTTGGACACTACTGAAAAATGACGGAATGAGTTCTGATCAATTCCACTTTCACACCATGTCTAGCATTTGCCTCCATCTTTCTGTTCCTATGGGCACCACTGGACACCTAGTCCAGTGCACTAGACCCATTAGAAGCCAACTGCCATCTACTCTTTCCCATTACTAATCTGGCCTTTGTGGTGCTGTCAGAACAATCTTTCTCACACAGAGTAATCTGTCTAAAAAGTCTCTAGTTGGCTTCCACTGAAGACCCTTTAAAATGTGATGCCACCTCCCTTTCCCAGCCGTATTCAATATTACATGTTCCACATGACCTCAATGCTTTCTGTGCTCACATTGCTGTCACCTCAGCCCTCAACCTGATCAATTGCTACCCGGACTTTAAAAGTCGTCGCAACTGCCACCTCCTCCATGAAGCCTTTATAGCAAGCATGGATCTTTCCCATCTTGGACCTCATAGAGTCTTTAGCTTTTGAAATTGTCTTTTTTTTTTTAACCACATTTTCCAAAATCACATTTACCATGTGATTTTGTGTATAATAGCCATCATTATTTGTATCTAAGCCCCAAATTAGGTTGTAAGCTCTATAAGGGCAGTAGCCAAGCCTTATCCAAAATTTATTTTCCTTAGTAGAGAGTTTTGTAACCAATAAACACTCAAGGAATGTTTGGTCAGTCAACGGAGAGATACCTGCATGGCTTGATGGGAGAGGAGATGTAGGCCAGGGAGTTTACAGGTGGTAACAAGTATCCACTAAAAAATGAAGAACTGTTTTGTTTTTTTAATTCTCGGCAGGATGACTCATAGGAGATACAGGTATGAAAAAGATCCATGCTAATTCCTCCTAAGTGATTATTTCAATTTATGAGTGGTCATATGAGAGAATGGATAGAGAACTGACATTGAAGCCAGAGGGCCTGGGCACAAGGCCTACCTCTGACTCAGTTCTAGCTGCATAACCCTGGGCAAGTCACTTAACCTCCCATTACTTTAGGCAACTTTCTTAGGACTATAAACGTTGTAGAGGCAGCACAGATTCCCTCTGGTAGAGGGAGTTTCTTCATGTCTCATAGAGAAATGAAATTATAGGTTCAGTTTCTATTTCTTTCCCTCACCTCAGTTACTATTATTATTACCACCCCTAGTGGACTAAAGCAGAGGTGTCAAATCCATGGTCAATGGGCAAACACGCAACACCCTAAGTGTAGCCCTAACCAGACTAAAATGTAATTAAGAAATACTTAACAAAAAAAAAGAAAACAAAACACTGATAATATTATAGTTTAAAACAAAGTCAATGTGTGGCCCACAGGGATCCTTATGTATGGATTGGTGGTCTCCACTTCTATTTGAGTCTGATACCACTGGACTAGAGAATCTAGTTTTCATGGAGTTATAAAAACAAATTAATTCTAAAATTTAAAAATATAATGAGAAAGAAAAAAAAGAAAAAGAAAAACAAAACCACTGACCTTGCCTGAATTGGAAAATTTACTCTGTTCTGCTTTTCCTGGAGTTTGAATTGCAGTAAGAGGTGGAGGCCAGGTGTAAGTCATCTCCTAATATGGGGGGAAAAAGCAATCGCAGGTTCAGATCACACTCATAACGTCTCCCCCACACCCACACATGCATGCTGCATGCGCTTGCATGTGTGCACGCACACGTGCGCGTGCACGCGCACACACACACACACACACACACACACACACACACACACACACACACACAGCTTGCTGGGTCATGTTCTCCAGTCAGCTAAGTGGCATAGTAGATAAAGAGATAAATGTGGCCTCAGACACTTAGTAGTAGTATGACACTGGGTAAATCACTTAAACTCTCTCTGCCTTAGTTTCTTCATTGCAAAATGGGATAATAAACAACCACCCTGGGTTGTTGTGAGAATAAAATGAGTTAATATTGGCAAAGCACTTAGCAAACCTTAAAACACTACATAAATGCTAGCAATTATTATTGTTCAGAAAAAAAAGACTAACGTCAGGTAACAACTGACACAGGGGGAAGAAGTGCTTAGAAATGAACAGAAGAGAACAGGCTGAATTGAACTTGGGAAACTATCTATGATTCCACCCTTCTTCTGGAAACAAAAGCCAATGTTACAGAACCATGCTGGCAATCGGAGAAGGCCATGTTTTGCAAAGAGTCAAAATGGTGCGGTCACCCAAAGGGCAATGGAGAGCCATACAGGAAGGCAGGAGCATATCTGTAAAGATGACTTGGCATGAAAAACTAGAAAGAATATCAACAAAGAGATTTATGACTGGTCAAAGGAGGTAAGTCATGGAGTGGGAGTGAGAAGTAACAGATAGTCAGATTGAGTCCCACACTGGTACTCACAGAATGTTAAGAATGAAAAGATGGCTTCCAAAATACTGGGTGGAGCCTTTCCCTTGCCCCTGCCCTCACCTAATGGAAGATTTATAAGAGGATGTGCATAGGAGTCACACCAGATGTGAAAGGATGGGTTGTACCAGTACCTTGGAGAGTATCCAAAATGATGAGATAACATACCTGTTGATGAACTGTAGTACAGAGCAGACTGTTGTTCATTCTGCCCACCCAGCTACCACCTGTGTGTATATCTGTGAACTCTAATCTCAAGGAAAACAAACACACACACACCTCCTCTTTGGTGTTGTTAATGATATCTTCCTTGGTCTTTGAAGGACCCTCTTAGAAAGGAAGACACTCCACTCTTTCTTGAGTCTAAGCACACAGAGCCATATACTTATCCTTATAAACTAGGCTTGCATCTGGACAGATATGAACAGCTGATATTCTTATCCCTGAAGCCACATGTCCCACCAGCAAAGTCGTTCCTCTGGGAGGCATAACAATGATACTAACAGGTTTTTTCAACTCTTGAAGCAAATCTAATTTTGTCACATAATAATAAGGAAAAGTCTCCATGTTGGAGTACTGACAGCCTCCCTGCAAGGTGGCTTAGCCCAAGGTGAGGAAACTGAGGCTTCAAGGAGTGAAGTGAATTGCCTACAAATACATGGCAAGTGTCAGAGACGTAATCTGAACTCGTGTCTTCTGACTCCACACTGGACATTTTTCACACGATGTGATCAACAGAGAGAAAACAGGAACATGGAGAAAGCATGAGGTTACATACACAGTTTTATTCAGGACATACTTTTCTCTATAATCACCAGAAGCCAAAAATCTCCACGAGAAGGATAAAGAGAAATTGTTTGTTTGTTTGGGGGTGGGGGAGAGGAGGTAAGATTTGTGAAGATCCCTTTAGTATGTTAAGTGTTACTTCTTTACTTCC
The DNA here is from genome assembly GCF_003287225.1 of Phascolarctos cinereus. Lineage (NCBI taxonomy): Eukaryota > Metazoa > Chordata > Mammalia > Diprotodontia > Phascolarctidae > Phascolarctos > Phascolarctos cinereus. Next base: position 31,270,974 of record NW_027556291.1, read on the forward strand.
TGAATAACTGAATTTTCTACAAAGCAAAATTAAGTACTTTCAGGTTGTACCTCTATTACAAAAATTTCCTTCTACATCTACACATTTCAAATAATTCTTTAATACATGAAGAGTTACAATGAAAAGAGATAAAGCAAAACAATTCACTGTCACTCTACCAATTCAATATTTATAATCATTTGGATGGATTATGAAGTACTCAATTTCACCTGTGCTATTCCAAATTGGGGCAGCTAGGTGGCGCTTCAGGGGATAGGGCCCCTGGGCCTGGAGTCAGGAAGTCCTCTTAACTGAGTTCCAATCTGGTCTCAGACCCTTAGCAGTTGTGTGACCTTAGACAAGTCACTTCACCCTGTTTGCCTCAGTTTCCTCATCTGTAAAATGAGCTGAAGAAGGAAATGGCAAACCATCCTAGTATCTTTGCCAAGAAAATCCCAAATGGGGTCACAAAGAGTTGGACATGACTAAAACAACTGACTAAAAATGATACAAGGTAATATGAAAAGGGAGAGTAAAGTGGCAACTACTAGATGATGGGAGACTTCATGGAGAAAGAAGCACTTCTCTGTTCAAAAAGCTCTAAGTGCCCTCTATTAACCATGGGATAACACAAAATCCTACCCTGGCATTTGATGACCTCCACTACCTCCTTTCACATCACTCCCCTCCATGTACTCTATGTTCTAGCCAACTAGACTATGGGTTGCTTCCTGGTCTAATTCTCCATTCTCCTGTCTCTGAGCACCACCCTCTGTCCCCCATGCCTGTAATGTACTCCCACTTAATTGACTTCTGTTAAAAATTTTCTTTTTCTCATAGGCCTGTGCAGGGGCCTTAAGATGCCTCTCTGATCCTCCCTAGCTTGGACCATTTTCAACCACTCCAAATTTTGGACCTCTAATGCATATCACACTCTATTTTCTTACTCTCTCCCCATTTCATTTGTCCTCACCCCATCCCCCAGTAAAGAGTAAGCTTCTAGGGGGTAGGGACTGTTACATTTTTCATCTTTGCATTCCCAGTGCCTGGAACACAGTAGACATATGTGCCTAAATATATACGTTTGCTGAATTGGAGTAGTAAGCTATGAATGCAGAAGGCATGTTTCCTCCTTGGGACCATGAGGATGCTGTTAAAATAAATAATATTTCTGTAATATGCTCCACTAACTCTCTCTCTTTTTAATTCAGTAGAACCATAGTATGCTGAAAGAATTAAGGGAATTTCATCATTTCCATAGTAGCAGAAGCTGAAAACATTGCATTACCACAGGATTGGGATGTTTTTCTGGCCAAATTGTATGAGAGGAATACATTTTCAGCTTCATTTAAGTCTCTATATGTTTTTTTAAATTATAATATCTTCAAATGACAAGCCTAGACCCATAAGCCCAAGCATGATAAACTAAGATGGAATTGGAAGGAATGTAACATACTAGAAAGGACACTATTAGCATAGAGTTTTCACAAATTCTTTCCTTTCCTCAAATGAATTAGAGTTTCACATCAACACGTTATATAATATGCCAAAATGCAGAAAGCTAATAATACATATGCCCCTCCCTTCTCTGTTTATTGCCACTTACAATTAAATTAATCTCAGTCTTGTAGTTTACATATTGCAGAGACACAAATAACCACTCCATGCCCTAATCCTGTTGTATCTGGACACCACAAGGGCTGTGCATCTGTTGACTATTTTCTTGTCTGAAGCCTTACTTGAATGTATGAATAAGCTGGTGATCTTCCACAGCCCTCCCTCACTTCAATCCAATTCACTTGCAAGTCATGGCGTCACTTTCCTGATGTCATGGTCCTCTTCCAGAGTGAATGACAAACAAGAAGAAGAATGTACTGCTGTAATCACTGAACGCTTATGCTAGAACCAGGGGGTGTCTCAGAAGGTCCATCCTGGCTAAGTAGACAGACAAATCCTTTGGATTTGACCAAGACTAGAGAAGAGATGTAAGAGATAAGGGGATGGGGAGGGAGGAAAGAAATTAGTCTATACTTAACCTAGGGATTGTGAACTTAAAGAAAGATTCCAATAATTGTATTTCAACCTAATTGACTTCCTTTGTAACCCTATACATTTGATTTTATGTATTTACAGACATAAATCTAGAAATGATTCATAGGCTTCATTGGAATGCTAAAGCACCCAAAGGGATCCATCATGATGTAAAAAAAAAAATAATAAAAAAAAATTAAACAATCCCTAAGTGGGCAGCAATCCTGCAACCTTTTGGTTTCTCCTTCCCAATCTAGGAATTTGAATTTCGGTTTGGTGAAAACTGCCAGGTAGAAATAAAGAACAGGTTCCAGCTGCCACACCATGTGACTTGAGGAAGGAGCTCAGGGAATCTGCAGCGACACTCTGAGTCACTTCAGTGAATCTTGGAGAACCCATTGAAAGGGCAGCTGAGATTCTTTTTTTCCTCCATGAACTGGTAGGATCTACTCTTACATTTGTGTGAGTCTCAAAGAGAAACCAAGAATTCAGGAAGCAATGCAAACTGAAAATATTCTTCCAGAGAAAGACATTTCTGGTTCTGAAAAGGGGTGAAAGAATAGATAGGGACTGAGATAAAAAGCAATATAGGGCAGTGGACAGACACTGGGCTTCAGGGCCAGGAAGACCTGCTTCTGACACGTACTGGCTGGAGGACCTTGGCAAATTACTTAACCTTTTGGGTAACTGGACAACTCTCTACAATTAGAAATTGCAGAGAAGGTCCATATCTTAACTTAGAGAGGATTTCCTCTTCTTGGAGTTCCCAATGCCAGTGAAATGACAAGTCCAGTCTCTATCCCTTTAATACAGAGAGGTACTGCCATTTGTTTGGCACAATTCAGAGCTCAATGCCAAGAGTTTTCATTTTTAAACTTGGGGACGCCTGTTATCCAGGCACGAATCTCATTTTACCAGTTTTCAGAGCATCTTGACACTCTGGAACAGCTGGAGAATGGTGCTGGAATTTCCTCTGGACACCAGAGGAAGTGGAAATCCTCTTCCGGCTCTGCTCTGAAGAAGGCTGGACCATGATTAAAGAAGAAAAGCCAATCTCAGTGCTAATGGTTGGAGCCTTCAGTACTTTACCAGTCGTTTTTCATCATTTGGTGAGGAACAGGCTTCTCAAGCACCAAAGCACTTCATGTAATTGCTAACAATAAGCAGGGAGACCTACATTAGTGTCATGTGACAACTGCAAAGTCAAACCCAATACAGGCAGAAAGGGCCATGTTGAAGGTTCCTCCAGCAACAATCACTCATTCAAATTCCACATCCTATACAACTGTAGTTAGCACTCTACCTCATCCACAATGAAAACTCTATGTTCTGGCTGTCAATGAGCCTCACTTTGGGGAGGTTAGTGCACAGACCATGCAACTCAACTGATTCAGCATTAGACAGGGAGATGGTTTGAATTCTGAGCTCTGCTCCTAAGAGATTGTATGTTTGACCTTAATTACTGTAGACTTTGTAAAGTGCTAGTCAAAAGTATGTATGTTTATATTTTATCAATATTTATTTGATACTACAGGTACAAAACAACTAAGTAGACGATGAAAGAGATGGAGTTGGATGGGACTTTGCCACAGAAAAGCAGATTGCTTGTGAAGGTTCAGCATCCTAAAAGACAGATTCTTCTGTGTGTGTGTGTGTGTGTGTGTGTGTGTGTGTGTGTGTATATATGTGTGTTCACACGATAACAGGATCAGAAGTGGGAAAAATAGGCTCACTGATGCCTTATTGCTAGAGATGTGAATTGGTCTAGCCATTCTGGAAATCAATTTGGAATTATGTCCTTGGAGTTACAAAACTGGGAATACTCTTTGATTCAGCAATACCACTCCTAGGCCTGTATACTAAAGAGATCTAAAAAAGAAGAAAAGGACCCATATGTCCTATAAAAATAATTATAGAAGCTTTTTTTGTGGTGGCAAAGAGCTGAAAACAAAGAGTATTCTCATCAGTTGAGGAATGGCTGAGTAAAGTATGGTATATGAATGTGATGGAATACTATTATACTATAAGATATGAAATGGATGATTTCAGAGAAACCTAGCAAGACTTGTGTGAACCAAGGCAGATTGAAGTTAGCAGAACCAGGATCATCCTTTATAATATAACAGCAATATTATTTAAAAAAAAAACAGTCTATTGGCCAACCATGATTCAAAAGGACCAACGATGAAGAATGCTACTAATCTCTTGGTAGAGAAGTGATGGACTAAATATGCAGAATGAGATATATGCTTTTGGACATGGACAATGTGGGAATTTGCTGACTATGCATATTTGTTGCAAGGCTTTTGTTTCTCTTCTTTTCTCTTTCCAGTGGAGGAAGGAAGAAGTGAGAGGGAAAAAAAAACCAAACAAATGCTTATACTTGATAAAAATGAAAATAAATAAATCCTATAAGCCTATGAGAAAAAAGGATAATAGCATCTCTATTATATGCCAGGCGCTGTGCTAAGTACTTTTGTGTGGTAGGAACGAACTGGAAATAAAGTAAATAGGTGCCCAACAACTGGGAAATAGCTGAACAAACTATGTTTTATATGAATGTCATGAATACATTACCGTGGGATAAGAGCTAATGAATACGAAAAAGTTTATAGAAACATGGTTTGGAGTGTTTTGAAATGACACAGAGTGAAATAAGTAGACCCAGGAAAACAATATACACAAATTCTACAATGATGCAGATAAAAAGAATATAAAAACAAAGCTGAACTCAGAGTAATTACAGTGATCAACATTGGCCCTGGACACTCCTTTTGGTAGAGAGATAGGCTGCTATGTGTCTGAATGTCGCACACACTTCCATGTATTATTGTATTATTTGTTTGGGTTGATTTGGCTTAAATGTTTTTCTTTGTTACAAGGGAGAAGGACTCATTCACTGGGTGGGAGGTGGAGGTAGGGATAGAATGGAGCCAAAAATGACGTGTAAATGTGAAGGGTATAAATAAAACTTAATATTGTAAAAGAACAATCTGTGGCTTACCTACTCATGAACTAACAGGGAGATGCATACTGGGAGTCAGAAGAACTGTGCCTGCTGGCATTTAGGCTATAACTGAACTAAGGTGCATTAGCCTGTCTGTGAATTAATTTCTCTTTTAAGCCTGAAGCTTTTCAAGGTAAGTAGAGCTAAGTTTCTGTGAAATTCCCAAGAGAAATGTGCTGTGGAACTCTAAAGGCATTGGTGACTACTCCAATTTCTATTTTTTTAAAAATCCTAGACCAAATTAATAAACAGATGATTTGCAAGCTGCAAGAAAACCCAAACTAACCAGTTATAGGTTTGCTAACAATAAGTCAGGTTTAACTAACCCCGCTGATATGTCAGGAGAATGGTGTACATAGAGAATACTTGATTTCAGCATGATGTCTGACAAAGTCTCTCATGTTCTCCCTGTAGAAAAGATGGAAAAATCTGGCATGGAAGACAGCAGGTGGGCCCAACACGGTTGATTAACTGTCCCCTCAAGGGTTTTGATGGATAAATGTCAAGCTGAAGGCAAATCTTTGGTGTCACAGTGCAAGTTTATATCTGAGGCCCTGTCTTGCTCCACATTTTTCCTGATGACTTGGAAGGAGAATGTCTGTCACATTTCGTAGACAACAGAGAAATGGGAGAAGTGGGGGAGATGGTATGTTGTCCCTTTAGTTGGTGCTGGTCTGAAAATGACTGAAAATTGTGTCCAATCCTAGGAGCCACAAATTAAAAGAGGCATTGCACTCTGTACCTTCTCTACCAAGCCCCTGTGTAGGGTGCCTTTGTCTCACCTCCTTCCCCAGCCCATTCTTCAGCTTCTTTATAGGCACTGTCTTTCCCCATTAGAACATAAGCTCCTTGAGGGCAGGGACTGCCTTTCTACTTGTACTTGTATTCTCAGTGCTTAGCACAATGCCTGACACAGAGTAAGTGCCAGCTCAGGTCAGGAGGCAGAGTCAAGCTGGTAAGAGTAGAAGGAAGCACAGCTCAGCTCCCCCACTACATCTCTTCCACAAAGATATAGGAAACACACAAGACTGCGTTCTGATCCTAAGGAATGTATGGGCCAAAGAACAAATCATAGAAACCAGCGCTAATTTCATTGAGGATAAAGACAACAATGAAGAAACATATCAGAATTTGGGGGATGGCAGCCAAAACAGTACTTAGAAGAAACTTCATATTTCTAAATACATTTATCAATTAAAGAGAGAAAGAGTAGATCAATGAGTTGGGCATGTAACTAAAAAAACCTATAACAGGTTTACATCAGCATGACCAAGTCAATCAGGAAGCAGAATGGAAACTGGGTCCATGAGTCAGCATGGCAGAGTAGATAGGAGACATGGGTTCCAAATCTTGCCTCTAATATTTCCTTTTTCTCAGCCTTAGTTTCTATTTGCAAAATGGAGACAGTATTACCTACAGTACCTACTTTACAGGGGTCTTGAGATTCAAATGAGATAAAGTGTGGAAATTACTTTGCAAACTTTAAAGTGGGGTGGGCAACCTGTGGCCTCAAGGCCACATGTGGCCTTCTGAGTCCTCAGGTACAGCCTTCTGAGTCTAAGTTTTACAGAACATACTCTTTTATTAAGGGGATTTGTTCTGTGAAGCTTGGATTCAGTCAGAGGACCCCACTTGAGGACCTAGAGGGCCACATGTGGCCTTGAGGCTGCAGGTTCTTCTCCACCCCTGCTTTAAAGTAATAAATAAATGTCAGTGATAGTGATGATGCTGATGAAGATGATTATGGTTAAATTAACTGGGGATGTTTATCTTGGAGGAAAAAATAGGATTACAGGGAGAAAAGGTCATCATCTTCAAACACCTGAAGGGTCATCAAGGGAAAAGGGTAGTGGATTTGTTCTGTATTTGTCCTGAGGACACAACCAAAGGCTCAAAGTTGCAGGGAAACAGATTGTTGAGATTATCTATAATGGTGAACCTCCTAACACATTTGTCGAACAATGAATTGTAGCTACTTAATTTTTCATTTTTATTGATTATTATCATTCTAAATATATCTCTTTTTCCCTTCCCTCTCTACTGAGCTACTCCAGAAAAAAATTGCATACAAAAAGGCAGCAATTACCTAGCAGTTTTCTCTTGATAATACCTAAGTGACGCTGGCCCTCTGCTGAACTGGATATATTTCCATATATTACCTTGCTAAGTGCCTTACTTTACATTTCTCCACTTATGTCTTAGGAAGGCCTGGCAGAATCATCAGCCTGGCCAAGAGAGAGGAACAGAGGAATGGGTGGACTTTGGTTTAGATGCTAATAGAGCAGGAAGTCTCAATCTTTTTTGTGCCATGAACTCCATTCATTGGCAGTCTTCTCAAATCTATGGATAGAATAATGTGTTTAAATGCATAAAATGAAATACATTGGATTACAGACGAAACCAATTGTAGTGAAATTCAATGACCAAAACATTAAAAAATACAAACAAGTTCATTGTGCCATGCTAAAGGTATATCATCTCTTAGACACCTTTATTTTTCCTAGATAATGGCAATGGTATTTCAAAGGAAACAGGACTAAGATATACTCCAAAATCAAATACAGACTCCTCCGTTTGGCTTTTAAATTCTTCCTCACTTATGCCCTTCCTGCATTTCTACTCTTCTTACACTTTTCCCCCCTTCACATATTCTATAATCCAGCCACACCAGCATACCTTAGACATGACACTCCATCTCTGATGTCAGTGCCTTTTACTGGCTATATCCCACATCTGAAATGCTCTGTCTCATCACCTTGGCCTCCTAACTTCCCTGGCTTTCTTCAAGACTCAGCTTCTGAGGGAAACCTTTCTTGGTACCTCTAACTGCTCACAGATTATCTTCTGTCTACTCTGTATATATCTAGTATGTACCTATTTACATGCTGTCTCCTCCATTAGAATGGGAGTGCTTGAGGGCAAAGACTGTTTTGCCTTTCCTTGGGCTCCCTGCAGTGCTTAGCATGGTCTTTGGCACATAGTAAATGCCTAATAAATGCTTCTTGATTTGATTCAACTTGACTCGTTGAGGGTATGGTCCCAAAGTAACAGTGGTGAACAAGGATTATGCCCATCTCTATCCTCCTACTCTGTGAGTCAGAGGGAGCATGAGAGATGTGTTCCCCAATGGAGAGTGTTGCAAGGGAAATTATATGTTCTGGGGGAAATAGATTTAAAAATCGGAAGCTACTGGATTTTTTAAACTATATAATCGATCAGAATTCCCAAGGTCATAGAGAAATAGGCTATGAGATGGATGAACCAGATCTGAGTGGGCCTTAAGAAGAAATTAGGCATTCCAATGAGGTTTATGCTAATTTCAGTACTAAAGAAAGAAACCAATCTATGTCATATATCTACCAAAAGCCATAGCAAAGTATAATCTCTCAAGGTTTGGGAGAGCTGGTTCATAGCCCAAGTCCATGCTCAGGTTCTTATTCCAATCACTTAAGTCTGTAAACCTGGGCCAGAGTGCTCAGGAGCTCATAAGACACAATGAAGAGGCCCAGGACTCAAGCAGCTGCCTCAAGTAACTTTACCCCCGATATTCTGACTTCTCCAATCACACTTGAGGATGGGGAAGCCAGAAACACACAAATGAGAAAACAACCAGAAAGAAAAAAAGCCATTCATACAATTTCCATCCTCTTTTGTTTAAGATGGGATAAGCTCTTGCTTTATTGGGACTTTTTCTCCCTTCTCTAAATAGAATCTTGTCATGGGAGAGTTCGATGAATATCTTCTTGGATCACTTTTGTATAATTTTCTGGTTTTATTATAACCTTTGTTGGGAGCCTCTAATGGGAACAAGCAGATGTAGCATATCAGGCATTGAGAGTCGGCAATAACTCACTTTGGAGACCACGATGAAGGGAAAAGAAGATATCTAAAAGCAACTCTCTTCTTATGACAAAGATGTATAAGCATGGGAAACAAACAAAATTAGAACATTTCTATTCATTTGTGTGATTGGGATCTTCTCATTCTCTCTGTTACAGTAAGTGACATATGGCCAAGCTTTCATCAGTCACTGTCTTATTTAAAATGAACATGCCAACTGACAACAATAATAGGAGTAATATTAAATATGGACACTGTGGTGGTATTTAATAATATACCCATAATTGGCAGTGTGAAAAACTAGCATTCAAAATCGTGTTCAAACAATATTCAGAGAACTACACAATGACGCAATTATGATATTTTCCATTACTATAGCAAAGTACTCTCAAATAGATCATCTACTTCAATACCTGCCTATCAAAATGCTCTTTCCGAGGTCTCCTGTGACACAGGTAAATTGCCTGCACTGATAGTAACAGAAAAAGCAATGATTAAATGATTGATGTCATTTACACGACTGGTCCTGGTTGAGAATCTGCACCAGGGGCTGAGATGGATGGCCCTGAAAGCTCTTGCTCACATAATCTACTCTGGCTCTTTCAAATAGAGCTGTTATACGATCAGGAGAGCCCAGATGTCCATGGCCTTGCCAAACAGTCCAGTCCAGGAGCTGAGCAGCATGAATAAGACAGAACAGTTTTTGCAATGCTATCTCAACTGCCTATATATTCAGCACTGAGTTTTGTGCAGTCTTCAGCAAAACTTAAGACACATCGAAACTACAACTGAATATGAGCTCAAGAGTAACCAAGCCAAGGAGAATTCTGAAGTGTCACATGAGAATAACAACCTCTTTTCTTGTGGCATTTTAAGTCTCACAAAAGCACTTTCCATATAACACCTCCATTTTAGAGGTAAAGAAACTGAGGCTCAGTGAGGTGAAGTGACTTGCCCAGGGTCTCACAGCTATTGTGAGAGGGAGGATTTGAGCCCAGGTTTCCCAGATTCCAAGGCGACCACCCTGACCCTCTGCCTGTCTATTGGTATAATGGAGTTAAAAGAGCATACAAGGAAGACTAATTTTTTTTTCTTTTGACTTATTATGAAGTTAAACAACTAAATCTTTTAGAAAGGTCCTAATGACTATTAAGCACTGTTTACATCCTTCCAAGGGGAGCTAGATGGGGCAGTGGACAGAGCTCTGGGCATGAAGTCAGAAGGCTCTGAGTTCAAATCTAGCCTCACACACTATTAGCTGTGGGAACCTGGGCAAGTCACTTAATCCTGTTTGCCTCAGTTTCCTCATCTGTAAAATGAGCTGGTGAAGAAATGACAAACCTCCACAGTATCTCTGCCAAGAAGACCCCCAAAGGGGTCATAGAGAGTTGGACGCAACTGAAAAAAATGACTGAACAACATTACTCCATATTTCTTCTTGATCTTCATACATTAAGTATGAACATAAATTCACACATAAGTATACAACAAGGTATTATGAAGGCAGCTAGGTGGCACTGCAGTGAATAGAGCGCAGGGGCTGGAGTCAGGAAGACTCGTGTTCCTGAGTTCAAATCTAGCCTCAGACACTTTCTAGCTGTGTGGCCCTGGGCAAGTCACTTAACCCCATTTGCCTCAGATTCTTCATATGTAATATGAGCTGGAGAAGGAAATGGCAAACTACAAGGTATTATGAAGTTATAATCAGTGTGTGTATAGCGTTTTCATGTTTTGCTTTTCTCCCATTAACGTATTACAGTGTACATTTTCCCCAAGTTAACAGAGGCTAGGGCTTCATTTGATTTTATAGTTCGAGTGTTTCCTCATTTTAATACAGTGGGAAGAAGGCTTTGATCTCCCTCCGCCCAGCTCACTGATGTAATTACATAAAGTAATGGGGAGATAATAGAAATAACTAGTTATTAATATGCTAACCAAGTGCAAAGATGCAGTGTCATCTCTACATGAAGTATGAGTTCTCTGAATGAATTAAAATAGTGGCTGGCCACTGGCTGCTTGAAGACTGGCTGTGTCCCTGGAGGTCTTTAAAAAGCTAAAAGTGACAAGTCCTGGAGACAGTTGAATAATTTGAAAGTTCAAGAAGTTTGAGGCAGGCAGTAACTTTGTAGAGGTAACCCCATGGAATTTTACCAGAGGGCAGTAAGAGGTAGGAAGTTTTGTTTACGTCTTCCACACACATTTACCAAGGTGTCTTGCAGTATTTGTCCAGTAAGAGACATTGCATCCAGTCTGAGATGGTCTGAAGCACAGTTGAAATATATGTATTAAGGAGCAGAGATACACTCTCTATGATGACACAGACACAGAGATAACTAGGATTCCAGAAAAGCAGCAGCCCCATAGGCAGCATAGAAGAGAGCCAACTATGGAATAAGGGGAGAACTAGCCCTTACAATCAAGCATTGATCTATGGAGAAAAGCAGGGAGCCAAAGTGAATGAACCATTCAGCAGAGACACTGGGCCCAAGATGGCCTCCAAGGACTCTACAAAAAGAGAAAGGACATCGGGACACTCAAATACAGGAGGCAGAAGTTGTGTATTTGTGAGAGAGTTTATGGAAGGAATGTTTTATAGCTTCTATTTTACCTATGCTAGCTTAGTAAATGCTTTGGTACAGTGCTAATTGTTTCTACTGACTCTTAGGGATGCCAGCAGGAACTTTTGAGGTATAGCTTTCAAAATACAGACCTATAGATAACTCTTTGAACTCACAATAGCAGTGATGTTTCTGGGAAAGCCCAAGCAGTAAGTGAGAAGTTCAGGAGTAGGTGGGGTAGCTCTGACTGCCTACTGACTGGCTCACTGGGGTTGTTGAATGGGTTGCTTTACAAGTGTGGATGAAGAATGAAATGAAGCCTCAGATGGATTTTTCTCCTAACTTGTTATTCTTCATTTCCAAACTTAAATTAAGGTATTAAAGGCATTCACTTTTTTCAAGCATTACTGAGTTATTTATATTTAAGATGAACTGATAATGTAGCTATCTTCATCAACTATTAAGACAGGCCAAATGCTCATTTGATTACCACCCCACTTTAGGCAAAAGTCCTGTCTCTTAATTTTCCTTAAATCTCAAATAATGGAGTTATTATACTAGATGATCTCTAAGGGCCCTTCAGGTTTGGCAAATTTTATGTTAAAGTGCTGCAGAAATTGGAGTTATTATTCTTAAGGGCAAATCTGGAAACATGTATCAGAACACCATTTTTCTTTTATGGTGTCCTACCACAGCCTTCCCCAAATGGAAGTTCCACTATCCACTTCACTTTATCCTGATAACCTAGCATTAACTGTGTCTGCCCAAGGGCCTATTTATTTGAATAAAAAAGAGGGGTGTAAGTGTGTGTTGATAGGGGATGGAGGAGGTGATGCACCAGGGGCAAAAAGCCAGATTGACCTTCTCCAACATTTTGCGTTCCATAGAAAATCAGTTGAAAATGATTATGACTTTCAAAGAAACCCTGTTATGTCTTCCAGAAAGCTGGCACAGGTTTCAGCATTCTTTACGCTCAACGTACTGAAAACATGTATACAATTTTATGTGTGGTTTACATTTGCAGCCTCATTCATTCAGTTCAATAGAAATAATAAATCACCATCTTCACAGAAAACAGCAGGTTTATGAAAACCATAGTTATTTTTATAGCACACCTAAGACATAAAGGGATTCATCTATTTACTCAGCTACTTAGAAGAGGCTCTCCCTCCTTCTCTCTCCCCCCTTCCCAGAGCTGCTAAATTACTTTTCTTTGACATCATCTCCTCCCTGACTTGTTGCCACCTCTTCTCTGACATGTTCCCATGTTAGACAGGTTCACATGATTCACTGGGTCAGGAAGCTTAGTATTTACTTTCAAGCTCACCATAAAGCCTCATATTCCACATGAAGATGTTTCATCTGCTTTACAGGCCCTAAATATGTCTTGAATCTCAATGAATAAATTCACCAGTGTAACAAGGGACCAGCTAATGAGGGCTCAGTTCCAGGAGCATGTGGATGTTTGGTGAACCTGCTTCAGGGCATGTGGAACAGAGGGCTCTACATGTCACTTTGGAGCATGGGCAGTTATGCTCTGACTGCTGCAGATCCCCCTCAGCACCTAGGGAGGATTATCTTTATGAGCTAGAACTAAGAAGGCATAGAAAAGATTTCCCCAAGGGCAGCTCAGTCATCTTTCCTGCAGTCAAGCAAGGAGTGAAGGACAGCTGTAAACCCATAGGTGAGGAAAGACACTAAGCACCATCTGTCTACTTTTCCCACCAGGGTCAACATGAAACTAGAAGCACGTGGCCCTCCTGTGTCTGGTCTTTCATGTTCTAGACAGAGTACTGGAGATGAAATGGACTAGGTTTTGACCTTTTGAGCTTCAAAAGGTTGGAAGAGCAAACCACCAGAGGTCCAGCGGGGAGAAGCCATGCCAGAACCTGCAGACAACCAATCTCTGTGAGAGTCAAAGCCCAAGGCAGCTAAAAGGAGGAGATCGCTCCCTCCATTTGGCTATACCACATTCTGCAGTGGGCTGCTTTAAGTTTGGGGAAGTATGCTCCCAGGAGTTGAGGGAGGGATGTTTGTATTTCTGTTCTCGCTATATCTTCTCAGGAAATAGCCCTTTGTAATAGCTAAATGATACTAACTGGTTAAATGAAATTGAGGCACTAATCACTAGTGACTGACATTTGGGAAGAACATACTGGAAAATGGGCCCAAACCCAATGGTATTTGAAAAAACTCTCATAACTTTTCAGGGGTACCCCCCTAGAATCTTGAAGGAGAGATGTAACCAATGGCCTTCTGGGCACCTAACTCAGTGGTCTAAGTGGGAGTTGGGATAAGGACCCCCTAAAGCTTAGAAAAATTAAATTTACATTTCAGTATATGATAATAGCCAGTATAATTAAATTTTACATTTTTTTATGGTAAATTTGTGTTGTAGAATGGACAAACCAATTACCAGGAAGAAAATAACAGGCTAGCTCCCTTATAAGCTCATCGTGTTCCATGGCATGCTGTCATATATGGCTACTACATAATAAATCCATTAGTACTTTGAAATAGCGTGAGAAGAAACCAGGCAAGGGTAGTCTCACCTCCTGACAAATGTAGAGTTTCCAATGTCATTACATAAAAGCTAGCTGTCAGAATAATAGAGGGCATGGAAATTTAATTAGTTTATACATATGACTCCAGCAGAGTTAACATTAATGATAATTAAAGATATATTTAGAATTATTCTGCTTCTGGGTTCAAGTATTCTATTACTGTTTCTATATAAGTTAACTCTACTCTTCAAAACTTCAAGGAGCTCTCATTGCATTAGTGTGCACACTTCCTCCACAGTCAAAAATCATGATCCCTCAGCCATTTAGGACACTGTCTGCATAGGATGTCACGGCTAACAAATTCATTATCCCGTGGTCAAGCTGGATATGGGCTTCTCTACACTAAACGAGGCTGGTCCTAAAACAGCAGCCACAGAGTCCATCCCTAGGCTCATATTTGACATTTTTCCAGTTAGGTAGGACATTGAAGAGTTTGAGATTGACTGGTGTAACCTTCAAGAGTCCAGGGTCACTGGGCCAGGATGAGGTATCAGAGGATGCCAGTGGAGGCTCAAAGTCCACATTGGATTAGAGTGAGCACCAGGAAGAGGATTCCAATTTAAGTGAATTGCAGAGAACTTGGCTTGTAAGATTCCAGTTGCAGCTTTATTAATTTTTTTTCTCTGATTTAGGTGTCTGACTAACTTTGCTCTTTGACCCACATGTTCTTTTTTCTGAGTTTTTAAATTTATTTGCTTTCTAAAAATGATGATAGTAAACAGAGTATAAGGCAGGTCTATCTCCTGCCATGTTTTAAAAGCATAAATAAAAAGATAAAACTATTAAATAGAATCGCTATCACTTACAATGTTGTAAATATAGAAATACTATAACCAATGGGGGGGGGGTTAGCCATCTAGATATTTACCAACCTATTCCATATGGCAGAAGGAAATCTGCGAGCAGATACAGTTTATCAAATCATCTATCCTAATCCTTAGTTAGCAGCTTCCTGTTTCCCCCATAAACAGTGAATTGCATGTACAGATGTTTCATTGTAAAATTATCAACTCCTAAAGGTACTTTACTAGGAAACACAATCTGTTCCATAGCAAAAATAAGAGAAATGGAACTTCAATTATGTACCTGCAATTTTGACTATGTAAGAGGTTGAAATGATAGCTGCTGTTATTTTTTAAGTAAATACTTCCTCAGAAACAAGTAATGTTAGCATATAAAAACAGGGATTGGACAATATCGTCAGTGCTAGGGTTTATATTCTTCCTCTCCTAATTCTTCCACAGAAGAGTAGCTCAGAACCCACAAAAACCTAGGGGAGTCAGGAAAACTGTTGCTACTGGCACTACCATTGTGACACAGCAGCATCTGAGGAGTCCTGTGATGTTATAAAATCACAGCCTCCACTGGCATCCTCCTTGAAGGCTCTCATCATGGCATCAAAGAGGACCTGAGGTCCTGAAGACTATTCCACCATGGGCCAGTGGGGAGCAATCTCTGATAGGCCTTACCAAGTTCAAAGGGGCTTCAAGCACAGGTCAATTGATGGACTGTGTGTCAGTTATTTTTGGACCAGGTTGGCTAAGTTTAGAGATGCTCAGCACCATAAGGCATCATCCCTGCAGGACGTTTGATTTGGGGGCCAGAGTACCTCATGGAGATCTTTATGATGTGGAGGGTTTGAGATCTATGCTTGAAGGACTACTCAGAATGATGACATCACAGAATCTCTTATGTAATGAAGGCTAAAACTATGGCTACAGTTCTATTATAATCCCCCTCTTCTTCCCTTCTTCTTGTATTTCTTTTTGCATCTCAGAAACAACCGGCTTTCAGTTACACAATAAACTTTAATGAAGTACCTCTTACGTGGAAGACAACAGAGATACAATGATGAAGAATTCAGTCCCTATTCTTGAGGAGCTTACAGGACAGGTCACATACACTAATAAGCAAGATACAATGGATGGGATAAGAGGCAGATGAAAGATCGAGGTGACATTTGAGAAATCCTGGTGGAGGGAGAGAGCACATGCAGCTGTGGGGATCAGGGAAGGCTTCATGTAGGCAGTGGTACCTAAGATGGGCCTTGAAGAAGGAGAAAGATTTCAATAATAAGGAGGATTGCGATAATCAGTTCAGTAACAAGAATCTATTAACCTGCTATGTGCTAGTACTAATCTTGGTGCTAAGAATACTAAGACAAAAGGGAAATAATTCTTGCCCTCAAGGAGATTATAATCCAGCCAGGTGAGACAACAGGTCAATAGTGACATATGCATTCTATAAATCTGTATTTGTTTGAATATCTAGGAAAATAGACACAAAGTCACCAATCACAGGGTGGGGGAGAAGCAAGGCACTAATAGCTGGGGGGATTAGAGAAGACTTCATTAGAAGGTGGCATTTGATTCTGATTTTCAGAGGTGAATAAACAACTGATGGCTGATACTTGGTGGTGGTAAATAACCTCATATGGCTATTTTAATTTTAAAATGTGGGTCTAAAGCTATTAAATGAGAGCAAATTGGGTAAGCTTTCTGGAAGAATTTGTAGATGCAAGGAGTTTTCATGGGAAGCTGCATGGCATGGAGTCAGGGAATCTAGGGCCCAAACCTGGCTTTGTAGCTTGCTACCTAGGTGACCTTGGGTAAGTCACTTATTTACTCATATGCAGAATGAGGAGACAGGATGAGAAGATCTTTAAGATCCCTTCCAGATCTAAATCCTTTGACACGAGGAAAGTGGAAGTTTAGGCAGAGTTTAAGGAATGGCAAGGAAGAAAGGTTATTGCTCAGTCCAGGTACACTAAACTCCAAGATGGTATCTAAATTCATTTGGTGGATGGGAATTCTGGATTTGTCTAAAAAAATGACTTTAAATAAGCGGGCCACAGCCAGAAGCACAATTTAGATCATGACAATTTTTCTCATCACAGTTTTTATTGCAATGGGATCAAACCTACGGAAGCTTGAATGGAATGAGAAAATAAAGAAGATGGAGGTAAAGTTGGCTAAAGCAGAGGAAGCAGCAAGGGTGTGAAAAGGAAGTTAGATTGTAGCAAGGGCTTAAAAGAAAAACTACAGTTTTAATTAATGTGCAATACTGGAAATGATACTGTTGTCAAAGGAAAAAAAAGAGATGATTGTGAAAGTGATCTCAGGGAAAATAAAGACGCTTTTCTAATCCTTAACAGCTGTATGCTACTTAACAGACCTCTAAGCACTTGGCTCTGTTATTTCATTTGATCTTCATATAACTCTGCGAAGTAAACATGGCAGTGTTTATCACACCCAGTTTAAAGATAAGGAAACTGAGGTTCTAATTAACTTGCCCATAGGCCTTTTGCTATTGAACAGGAAGCAGAATCCATGGCATCTGAATTCTAGTTCTTTGCTCTTTCCAAGACACCACATGATACATCCTCCATCCAGAAAACAAGAAACGGTTGAAAGTCCACAAACAATGAGGTGGGTACCGAAAATGAGGCCAGACTCAAGTCTATCATTTGAAATGGGGGTGAGAAAGAGAAACAGAAATGAGCAGAATCAGAAAGAGACGCCTATCTCACCAGATTGTAATCAGGGCCTTTATGTGCTTAGACACTAAGCCACGGGAGCAAAGAGGTTCAGGACATATGCACAACCTGGGAAATCTTGAAAAGTGAAGAACTAGACCAGAAATCTGGGCTGTAATAGTGGTAAGCTCATTGCCATTCTAAGCGTGGGAAATAAATCTTAAACATCTGAGTTGTCAAAAAGAGGGTGCTAATTAGTGGTATAGGAACAAGAATTCCATGTGATCTATAGTCTTTCTCTCTTTCAAGTACAACAAAAGGGCTTTTGTTATTTTTCTCAAGGGATGCTATTTCTTAGAAACACATTAGGACGATGTGTGCCTTTTCTTTGGGGTCATAAACAACATTTTGCTTCTGGAAGTGGCTATTCCAATAGCTAGGATTCTGAAGCCCCAATGACAGGTGTTTCCCCAGCTCTCCAAGCTTCATGGCAATGCTGCCAAGTCCCTAGTTCTGGGCTCTTCTTAAGGAGAGGATACCAATTAAGACAAATTGGGAGGAGCTTTGGGGATGCTTCTAGAATGCCTTTAAGACTTAAGATGAGCCTGTGGAACTAATTTGAGCTCAGAACCCTGGAGAAAACATAGGAGACTGAGGTAACTTACTGAAGGCATTTTTTTTCAACTCTACCTTTCATTAAGAAAATTAATTAAATGCCTAATAAAGATCTGCTGCTTTTTAAATACCTTCACCCTATGGAAAGTAGGAAATTGATGAGTTCCCATGTAACATGTCCAGATACAGCTTTTGGCCCTAGAGACATAGAACGAAGCTGCGGATAGCCCATCTGTAATCCATACACCCTGATCAAAGCTCCATATCCCATCTGCAGGCAGCAAGAGCTCTCTCACCAATAACAGAATGCTGCATAGCAGTGAGGGTGAAAACACCTAACACACAGTGCCTAACCCAGGGGAGCTGAAGTGTTTACTTGAACTCTTGGAGAGTAATCATGTGATAATGTATGGAATGACAAACAGCTTGATAGAGCAGCTAGAGGGCTGATCATGGAGTGAGGAAGACCTGGGACCGGGGCTTGTCTCTGACACAGACAGCCGGGCAACTCTGGGGAAATCACTTCAGCTTTCAGTACTCAGACAACTCAGTGAGACTCTAAGGTACAAGTGAGCTGCTGATCGGCATTAACAGAAGGAGCCCCCAACTGAGGAAAACAGGATGTAGTACATATATGAACACATATGTACATATGCATACACATATACCTTTATATTAGTTCGGGAATATTCTCTCCTATACTGTTCAAAATATTCAAATGTGTAAACTGTATTTCACTTTATATTACTATAATATTCTATTACGTGTATTTAATATATAGAGACAGCATAACATATTGGATAGTGCTAGACTTGGAGTCAAGAAGACCTGGGGGTCCAAATCTTGCCTCTGACACATACTAGCTGAGTGTGTGCCTCTATGTGTCTATGATTTATTTCCTAAGTCACTTACATATTGTCATCCGCATTGGTAGAGGGACAGGCAGTCTCCCAGGATGACAAAATCACAGACTCTTCACACATCTCCACATATAGTTAATATATTTTGAAACCCACTAAAATTCTTCTCCAGTGCCTCACTGTGGTATGGAGGGGGACCTGGGTTTTTGAAAGCTTTTCCATTTTTGTATTCGTATCTCCAGCCCCTAACATAGTACATGGCACAGAGTACGTACTTAATATGTGACTGCTGACTACGTATAGGCCTGGAGCAATCTCAATCTGTAGAGTTTAAGTGTGAAGGTTGTTCATGGTCAGATAAATTTTTCAGTCCTATTATAATCCACTGCAACTACAAGGCCAAGAAGGGCTTCAATCTGTGTCAGTGAAGTGGGTGTGTCCCCACACTGATCAAAATCCCAGATCTTTGAAGTACTAAAGGAATATGTCCCAAACAAATGTAATGCTTACCAAAATCTAAGAATGTATCAAAAGGAATGCTGTACCATGTTCTACTCTCCAGCCTACCAGAATCTACCAGTGTGACTTTATACAAGATAGGCAATCTCCAATTGCAATTTTCTCTTCAGTGGAATAGGTCCAATGAAGTAAAAGGAGCTGGTATGCATGGAAGACCTTTGTAATAAACTGTCAAGTGGTCTTTAAATGTGACACATTATACAATCATAATGCCAACCACTCAGTAATATTTTAAGCCCCACTACAACATGCACAGCGTCATTCAGGAAATAAGATTTCCCCACTATACAGAAGATGTAAACACAGATAAGGAACAGCCTTAGCCTAAGATGCTAAGGGGCTTTGTGCTACCTGATGCTGTCTGGCCCAATTGACTGGATTTGTTTAGAGCTAAATGTTTTCCTTTCAATGTTGTTTCCTAAGGTATCATTTTTCCACAGGGAGTTAGAACCCATCTAAACTGTAGAAAGCATCAGCACTTAAGACAAGTAAAGAGCTAGGGAAGAAAGGGACTTAAGGTCCTGATCAGAGAGTTTCCTGAAGGAGAGGTGGCAGACTGGTCTCTGACCAGGGACTGTAAGAAATGAGGAATGAAGTAGGAAATGAGCTTTTGTTAGGAGATGGAAAAATGCAGCTTGATTAGAGGCAGTGATGGGGGAGAAGAACAAAGGAAATGTGGAAAGCAAACTGAAGCCGGATGGGAGTTTCTGAGCATGACATTGCTGAAACAGTCCAGCAATTACTCTGAGCACTTTAACCAGACAGAAATCTTCATCATCATTGTCATCATCATTACTATTACTATTATTATTACTGTTGTTATTTTGAGCCTGAGTCTCCTAACCCCACCCAGGCTAGAGGGGTAGCAGTCACTCTCGGGCCCAATCCCACTATGGATTGGCATGAAAGCTCTGCTCTGCGTTCAGCTTGGGCCAGTTTGCCCCTCCTGTGGAAGCCTGGTGGGCCTCACCATACTGGTGCTATATTTAATAGGACATCCAAAAAGCTTTAGCCCAACTATAGCTCAGAGCACCCAAGCTGAAGCCTTGGCCTCCCATTAACAGGCATTACAGGTGGGCCTCACCACAACTGGGTAGACAGCTTTATTATTTACCAAAAAACAATCACAGGAATAAAAGTTTAAACTCACCCTCAAAATTTCTTCCACACAGCTGGGATCGCTAGAAAGGTTGATCTGAAACAAACAAAAAATAAAGCCCGATTTAGTTACTCCCACAAAAATTGCCTAGATCTTATTTATGCTGCAGGAAAATGTCTGAAGTAAAGCAAGCCATCAGTGCTTTTCTATGAAATACAAAATAATAATTCTCCTCAGATGACCAATTGCACTAAGTTAATATAAACCACTGGTACCATGGCAGGGTATACTGGGAGGCAGAATACCTGGCTTCAAACAGCAGATCTCCCCTATCCCAGTCTCTACTTGCTACCTGGGTGACCCTGAGCCTGAGCAAGTCTCTCCAGCTCTCCAGGGTCTCATTTTCCTCATCTGTAAAATGAAGGAGTCAGACTTGATTATCTCTCTCCTTCCCTTCTAGCTCTGACAGTCTATTATTTCTATTATTCTGTGGTGTCAGGCCAGTCTTATATTAGAACGTTTTATGAACAAACCAGGCTCTCAATCATCCAAGTTTTAAAATCAATTTCCTAATATTAATACAAAGAACTCTAGTCTAAATTCATCATTAGAAAGAAAATTGGAATTATATTGGGTCAGATCCTCGGTCCATCCAACTCAATCTTCATGTCTGTGACATCAATCGGTAAATATCTACTGAGTGCCCACTCTGTTTAAAGTCTCGTGGTGGATTCAAAGACAAATAAGGTATATGTACTACGCCTCACTCTCAAGGAGCTTGTAAGTAATGTGGGGGAAGTGAGACAAACACACACAAAAGAAATAAGCACAAAATCGATATGTAATTTGAAGTAGAGGCAGCATGGTGTCCTGGGTAGAGTACTAAACTTAGAACCTGGATTCAAATTCTTCCTCTGACATTTACTACTTATGTCACCTTGGGCTAGTGACAACTTATGCCTCAGTTTCCTCAACTGTAGAATGAGCTATCTAGACTCAGTGATCTCTAAGGTCCAGTGCAGCTCTAAATCTATAATCCTATGATCTCTTCAATTTGAGTACTATAGGACACTAGGGAATGATTTATGGGAGACGATATTCCATTAGGGAATACTCACTATTAAGCAGTGTCACCCAAACATCCTAAATTACCGCCTTCCCACGGATCGCCACCAACTGGCACACGAATGACAGCAGGGCACCTTGAGGGAGAGACAGGCCTAAGATCACAGAGTAACTGGAGGTTTGAACTATGACTTCCCCAGTTACTCTGCCATCTCAGGCAAATTATCTGACCTCACTCTTTGTGACCCTGTGGACCATAGCACACTGATGCTGGCCATGGCGATTTCTTGGCAAAGATACTGGAGAGGTTTGCTATTTCCTTCTCCAGTGGATTAAGGCAAACAGAGGTTAAGTGACTTGCCCAGGGTCACACAGCTAGTGAGCATCTGAGGTCACATTTGAACTCAGGTTTTCCTGACTCCAGCCCCAGAGCTCTATCCACTGAGCCACTTAGCTGCCTCAACCTCAGTTTATCCATTCATAAAATAAGCAAGTTGGACAAGATAGCCTTTAAAATCCTTTCCAAATCTTAATCTATGATCCTCACGACAAGGTCAAGAAGATGGTCACAGAGTAAATATTAGGACTTCAACTGGGCTGTCTCCTTGTATCAAGAAACACTTTAAAAATCATGTGTTTTACAATCCTAAAAACTTTATGTCAGCCTGTGGAGAGAATCAAGGGGGCTTTCATTTGAGCTCCTATGCAGAGATGGATTGCCCACAAACCAGGATGTGCACACATTTAGATGTGTGAGGGAGGCCCTGTGCTACCTGCTACATGGGAGCATACATAATACAAAGGCCTAGTCCTTGTCTTCAAGGAACTTATAATCTAGTTGAGGAGGCAAGACCTAGCACCTGCAATAGTACGAGAGAACATTTAAGGGCTAAATTAAGTACAGGAATTGATTCATCCCACAGACATTTATGGAGCCCCTCCTCTGGACATACTCCACACTTGGCTCTGGTGAGATATGCATACAGGTCAGAGGTCCCTGCCCTAAAGAACTTTACACTGTGGTTAGCAAGGTAAGACACCCAGAGATGACACAGATAAATTACGTTATAAAAATGATACTGTTAGGGGCTGTGGAATAAGCATCTAAGGACACGCCATGCTCAAATGCCAACTGTTAGATTCAGGCCACTCCACAATGATTATGACTCCATTCAACTATCACAGCACAGCAGCCACCTGGATTCATTCCTGGCTTGCAGAGAGGGGAGGAAAACAGCACTGGATTCTTCAAAAAGGGAATATGGCTAAAATTTGGTACCATTCATTTTTTATATAGTTTCTCCTTACTTCCCTTCCATTTGCATAGCTATCCCATCCATCCACTTCCTAGTGCTTTCTAGCACTTCCATCTAGGATTTCATTTTCATGGGAGTCTAGAGCTAGTGGTGAAGCTGGGGTGAGAATCAGGTTTCCAATTTGGATTGCTCAAGTCTTAGACTTCCACCTCTTTTCCTTAAAAATCCTCTCTGATTTGGGGTAGGAGGAACTAGATTCAACTTCTGGCTCTTGGACAAATTACTGCATCTTTCTGGGTCTTATTTCTTTCATATAGATATAGATATAGACATAGACATAGATATAGATAGATATATGATTTCTTTCATATATATATATACATACATACATATATATGTATATATATGTGTGTGTGTGTGTGTGTGTGTGTATATATATATATACACACACACACATATATGTATTATATATAATAAGGAGGTTGGATTAAGTGCTTCTGAGGTGCTGTCCAGCTCTGAATTGTACTTAGCACAGAGCCTGGAACATAGTAGGTGCTTAACAAATGCTTACTGATTGAGTGACTGATGGTTATCCAGAGAATTCCCAAGCTGCCTAATGATTCCATAGTGTCAAGATCCTTGTTCACTTGACTTTTCTTGAAGAAATTGAAGAGATGTGAGTTTCATTTTTTCTCTTAGCTTCAGATTAGCCTTCACAGCAAGAGGTAAACATGCCAAAGCAATGACCAGCTGATGGGAAAAGCATGAGGCTCAGAGAATGGAAAACTGGAATGACTCATTGTCATTCTTCCCAAGGGCCTGCCTATTTTCTTATGTACCTTAGAGTGTTCCCACCAACACCATTGGGCGGGAGCCAGACCACCCAAGGATAAGAGGTCTGATGATAAGTGTACAGCTTGTCAAATAGTCAGGACTCCCTGGTGATGGCAAGTACTTTTCTATCATCAAATATTCAATTAATAATAAAGGACCCGGATAGGACACTTTAATCATTCGGGAATTAATCATTTTGGACTATACTTCTTGCTGATTATAGTAATATAGGATTATCAAGGAGATGATGATTTTGGCAGTGAGACATAAGCAGCATATGATGTTAAATAGACAACATTTAGATTAATATAGAACATTAAAAGAATAATTACGACAACACGGTTATTACAGAGGAAATCAATGTGAGTCCTCGAGTACACTGCTATTAATGAATTTCTAAGGGAGCAAGGCCATTTTTCAGAATTCATCATGCAACTGCCTTACTTGGAGTCATTTGCAAAGCACAAAGAAAACATAAGCTATCTCATTCTAGAAAACAAACACTTCTCAAAGTGAAGTCCAAAAATGGCAATTTTACCAAATGATAGGATCATATTTTAGAACTCAGAAATCATCTGGCCCAGTCCCCTGATTTTATAAACAGGGAAACTAAAGTGAAATGACTAGTCCAAGGCCCCAGATACTAGATGACAGGGAAAGGATTTAAACCAGAGTTCTCAGACTCCAGATTCAACACTATTTCCTCTATACTTTGAGGCCTAACAGCAAATAAGTCTTTGGGTTCAACCAAGAGGCCTAAGTAACAATTTGTAGCACACTCTCAGGTCCTACCATTTCCTGATACCCCGGTCAGTTTTGCTAGTTGCTACAAACTTTTTCCAGCAGAAACTGTCATTTATCCAGTAAGTGACTTGAGACCCCCAAACCTATAAGCTACAGCATGACTAAGATAATGGAAAACCAAGTGATATTAGAACACTCTCAAATGCAGCTCCAGTCAATATTTCAAGTTTTGTGAATGATAATTTGCAAAAGTAGAATCACATGTCAGTAATTCTTAATTTACATAAACTTTAGGCTCTCCTAATCAGCAAGAACATTTCAGAAACTAGATTGCTAAAAGGCTGCAAACTCAGTTCACACCAAGACCTTTAAGTCTTGCTCCAATATTCCATTCTATACTCATGAACTTATGATTGAAGAGTAACTAATGTTATATAAAACACAGATACAAGGCCTCAGGTAATATAACTTCCAAACAAAACAAAAATTTCACAATAGGTACATGATGTGGTAGAGTCTTTGTCCAATTTTAAATTTATCCACAAAAGTCCTTGGCATCAGAAGAGGTGGTGTTTACTATTAAATTTAGTATTTTTGCCAAAAATTTGTTTTTAAAAAGGACAAGTGGTCAATAGACTCCATTTAAAACTAGTTATCTTATATTCTCACACACGAATGTTCATAGCTTTAAGGATGTTGGACCTTGGAACTGGACATATAGAATGTGGTAGGAGCAAAAGTGAGGGTGGGGGAAAGCAACATTTATATAATGCCTACTATGTGCCAGGCACTGTAGTAAGTGCTTTATAAATATCTCATTTGATCCTCCTGGCAACCCTGAAAAGTATGTGTTGTTACCATTTCCATTTTCCAGCTGAGGAAACAAAGACAAATAGCAGTTAAGTGATTTCCCCAAGGTCGTACTGCTAGTATTCGAAGGAAGATTTGAACTCAGTTCTTCCTAACTCCAAGCCCAGTGCTTCATCTACTACAATCACCTAGCTGCTGGCATCTCTCATGTAGATAATCAATATTGATTATATTGTTGAAACAACCACATGAAAAAGTGACCAAATCACTCATAGTGAAAGAGAAATATGAATCAAAACAACTGAAATTTTATTTTACACTACAAAATTGTCAAAGAAAATTAAAGAAGGGAATACTCAATGTTGAAGGAGAAAAAAAGCTACTTTAAGACACTTCTGGCAGAGTTGTAAATTGGGCTGAGGATTCTTTTCAGTAACTGGGAATCATGCTAAGAAAGTAACATAAATGACTATTTCTTTTGAATCAAAGATCCTACTGCTAGGCACAGATGGAATATAAAACACAGGTGGCAAAGATATGGAGAAAAAGTACCAGAAACCTCAAAAAGCACCTTTTGGAGTAGTAAAGAATTGTAAAAAATGTGGATGCCCAATGATTGGGGAATCAGGAAGGTAACAAGTGTTTATTAAGTGACAACTATGTGCCAGCTAGGTGGCGCTGTAGTGGATAGAGCACTGGGCCTGGAGTAAAGAAGACCTGAGTGTAAATCTGGCCTCAGACACTTAGTAGTGTGTGATCCAGGGCAAGTCACTTCACCTCTGTTTACCTTAATCCACTGGAGAAGGAAATGGCAAATCACTCCAGTATCTTTGCCAAGAAAACCTCACGGCCAGTATTGGTGTGCTGTGGTCCATGGGGTCACAAAGAGTTGGATACAACTGAACAACATAACACGTGCCAGATGCTGTACTAATTTGCTTCACCAATATTATCTCATTTACCCATCACAACAATCTGAGTACTATTTGTTACATTATTTGTTACTATTATTATCATCCCCACTTTACAATTGAGGTAGGCAGCATGTGAGTGACTTGTCCAGGGTCATACAACTAGCAACGGTCTGAGGCCCAATCTGAACTTGGGTCTTCTTGACTCCAGGTCCCGTGCTCTATCCACTGAGCCACAAATGGTCAGTCAGTCAAGAAGCATTTATTGAGCATTTATTATGTGCCAAATTGTGGCATACGTATGTGATGGAATAGCGCCACACCATAAGAAATGATGAATATAAAGAATATAGAAGAGAATGGGAAGAGTTCTATGAAAACAATATGAGCAATTGAATACAATTGAAATGGAAGGAACCAAAACCTCAAACTGAATGTTGTGCATTGATAATGGTCATACATGGCCCCATAGAAGAGATGAAAAAAGGTACCTCCTTCCCTTCTTTGAAGTAGCAGGGGATTATGGGTATAAAGTATTGCATATGCTGTCAGACTTAGTTGATGTGTTCGTTAGTTTTGATGAACTGTTCCCTCCCTCTCTTTTTTTCTTTGTTACAAGGAATAACCTCCCTGAATAGGGAGGAGGAAGGAAATCGTTTGGCTATGAAGGCAATATAAAAATAAAAGGTATCACTATAAATGTGTATGGGGAGGGGGGAGGAACAGAGAAACCCAGCTGGAGCTGTGCTCTAAATATGAAATAGAGCCACTAGGCCTATACCTGGGACAGTAAGAAAATGTGGGTGCAATCAGGGCTAGAGAAGGGTGCCAGTATTGAAAGCATCAAACCAGGAGACTTTGGGTGCCAGTTCACCATGCAAGAGAAAAGCCAACATCCACGTAGGGTCAATGTACTGTGCAGGGGGTTGATTCCAGTGGCTAAGCATGACTCTCATTTCTTTTCTGTTAATGTTGTGTGTAGAACTTGGAGGAGAGATGGCCTGAGATCTGCCCTGTGTCACTATGTTCCCAATATTTCTGAGGATTCTACTATCCCTACATGTGCCTCTCTAGACTAGAGCCCAGACAGTAGAACACTATGGAGGAAAGGGAAGTGTGTGTGTGTGTGTGTGTGTGTGTGTGTGTGTGTGTGTGCGCGTGTGTGTGCATGTTACAGACTCAGAGTAGAGTTCCATGTCTGGCCCTTCACAACTAAACTCAATCCCTGCCTCCTAGAGAAGGTTGCCTGGCAGTGGCCACCAAGATGTGCTACCTCTCCCATTGTAGTAAGAGTTCCTGCAATGACAGAAGGTTCCATTTAAGATTAAACTCTCCAGTCCACTAAATTTCTATTTCCTGCATTTCTATTAACTTCAATGCCTGTCTCCTGTACAGAGCAGCTATCTCCTATAGTAAAGGAGGACAGTGTGAAAATAGTGACGCATAAATTAAAGTCAAATCATTCAGCTTCTGAACGAGGCATATGACCTGCAGTATCAAACACATAAAATGGCATCTCAGGAAGGAGAACATATTTGCATTTTGTAATTAAATAGAAAATATTTTAGAAGTTTTCCATATGCATGATCTTTTTGCTAATCCAGCCAGATGATCACAGGATATCATAACAATTAATGCCAAAAGAACTAACCAATTTCCTGGTGACCTGAGCACCCTATTTTTATTAATTGCCAATTCCTGGCTTCCCACACATGGTCTTTAATTTATCTGCCAGGAAGTTTTATAACCCTAGACACTGTCTCTTTGACCCAGTAATCTTCAACTTCACCTTCCTTTGCTATCAATTGGTATGTCAGAGTGAATGCCAAATAATGTTATCATCAGCTCATAAAACCATAATTAAACTGGCCGTAAAAATCATATTATTGAAATGCATCACATACATGTTATATGTGTCAGGTGTCTCACAGGGATACTCTCTTACCTGCCCAGGGGCAGGGGACAGAATGAGATGATTTCTTGAGGTCCCTGTGAGCTCCACCATCTAGGATTCCACCTTATTAACACGTAGAAAAGATTCCAAAACAAAATCCATACTATTTTTACTACTGTTTTTGATATCCACTCCACTCTTCTCCTTCCATATTTTGTCCCATTAAGGAGAGTTAAAGGGGGTTGGGATGGTGAAGAGAAAGGAGAAGGGGGATAGAGGGATGAGGGAAAGAGAGAAAAGAGGAGAGAAATGGAAGGAAAAGAAGAGATAGCAGACTAGGAGCTAGAGCTATAGAGAGAAATGCAGAAAAAGGGAGACAAGGCTAGGAAGCGAGGAGAGGTCAGATGGGAGCCACTTGGGAGCTTTGGAAGCAGGTTCCATCCTCCTTTTCACCAGGGCTGGGTGCTTTGGTTTCAGAGTGTCATCACCTGTTATCTACTGGCCTTTGAAATGGAGATTAACTAATTAGCCACACTTCACAGCTCTTCAATTGCTCTAATCTTGAAGAGGCTCCATTCTGAATTGTCTAACTAGAGCAGCCAGATAGTAAGGTAATTATCCCCCGGGATGCTGCAGCAGTGATTAGAGCAATATCACTCAGAGGGCAAAATCTGGCCCCAGGGCAGGAGGTTACCCAATGGTGAGCTAACTGTACCCAAAGAGGGCCTGTCTACAAGGGCTTCTGAGAATGCCAGATTAATCAATGAATCCTCTCCAAAGGCCAGTGATTTGAAAGCGCTAAATGGGTGTCCAACAAAGAAGAGCTATTTTCAAAGAATTTAAATATTTTGTATTCAGCAAGCATCTCCAAGCATCTAACCCATGATTGCCAGCATGGAACACTTAAAAAAAAACATTATTATCTTTTAAAATACATCTTGACTTGTCAAGTTCTTCAAGGCAATTCTGGTTTTCCCAAGGAATTCCTCCTTAAACAGGTAGAGGAGCAGTTCACAATTTTTATAATCACTTCTGAAGACACAGCTACAGGGACATGGTGGGGCCTCAAATTAGTTGCTCTAAACGCATTTGCAAAAGAATCATTTTAATATATAGCTCTGAATCATATTTTTAATCTGCCTTTTAGAAGAGAAAGGACTTTCATCAAAGGCCCCAGTCCTACTGACCAGATACCAGCATGTTCTTTGTGAAACGGCCATTTAATGATTCAGATAGCAAAAATGACACAGATCTTTTCCACTCTAGCTGTGGTTGAAAGAAGCCATCAAGAGACTTGATTGGCAGGTGGGGCGGGAGGAGGTCAGAGAAAGATTGTGTCAAGTGATAGCATTAGCTCCAAAAAAAAAATCTGCAGCTTAACTCAATTATATATAATCAAATATACCACCTGTATGTTTAATATATGTGTATTATTAAGCATATACACACACACACATCCCTAGTCAGACCACATCTGGAATATTAGGCTCAGTTCTGGGCACCACATTTTAGGAAGGATACTGATAATCTGGAGAGAGTATCCAGATGAAGGTACTAAGGATGGTTCATGTCATATGAAGATGGGCTGAGGGCTCTGGGAATGTAGAGCTTGAAGGACAGAAATTCTGGGGCAGTGGCAGCATGATAGCTGTATTTAAGTATCTGGAGGTCTGTCATATGGAAGAGAAGTAAAACTTGACCCTATAAAGTGAAACAAAGAGCGAGGAGCAGAAGGGGCAAAGGGGCAGATTTAGTTTGAGTACAGGGATGCTTTAGGAGACTGTGAGTTTTCCCTCATTATAGACTTTCAAGGAAAGGCTAGATGACCACCCACTGGGCATGTAACAGAGGGGACTGGCTGGTGACATCCCTTCCAACTCTGCTGTTGTGATTAATAAAATATAAGTTGTTTAATTGTTACTGAATTTATAAGAGCTTCTGGCACCATGAATTGTGTCAATCAGCAGCTCTTAATAGTATACCTCAAAGTGGGTGCCTCTCATTTGGGAAATACCTGCACAGACTGTGGATCTGACTGCAGCGCAATATTGCTGTGCTATGAGAAAGCCATGACAATGAAGAATTTGGGATAGAGAGTGTTAACAAGGCAAGAGTGCTCAATGTGACCCCAGAGGAGTGAGACTTTCTAGCTGTAGGACCTTGGGAAAGGACAATGGTATGCACCTGGGCTTCCACAGTAGCAAAATGAAAGGGGTAGAACCACATGCCCCCTACGTTCTCTTCCAATTCTAAATCTACAATCCTATAATTTGTATGAACTGATGGAGATTCAAGCAAAATCACTGAAAATAATATACACAGTGACTCAAATAGAGCAACTGAAAAGATCTCTAAATGGAAGCTGCACACTGTAATTTCAATGACTTTTCTTGGCTCCAGAAAAGAGAAAAGGAAATTTCATTCCTTCCTTTTGGTAGATATAAAGAAGGGCTTATTGGAAAGGATCTCTCCAGAAAGGTAAAATTTAGTAAAAATGACACAACCAAAAATCAAGGGGGGAGAGGTACTCACAATGGGTAGGAGCCTCTGCTCTAATCTAAAGAACTTAGTTTTACACTCACTGCCCTCTCTAACCCTGACCTGAAGCACTCGCTCAAATGACATTGGATGACAATGCTAGTCACATAAATGGAATTAAAATTGCCTTTTACTCTGATAGTGAGAATTGTAAAGAGCAAACCAGCTGAATGGCAAGAGACTCCTTGCTATCTCCCCAATTAGTTTTTAACTCTAATTAAAATACTTTTATCTATTAATGCCAAGTAGCACTACTCAATTTATCCTGGGAAGTCACCATTTTTTTCCTCTCCTGAAATCTCTTCGATCTGCTCATGTGGTTTAACAGCTCCCTACTATGAAATGATGGAATAACTCACTTCCATTAGATTTATAAATCTCATTAATTAATTCCCCATCTCCAGCTAGTGTAGAGACCCAATTCTAATGCAAGATCTAATTAAAGAAAAGGTTTTTTTTAAAAGGGAAGAAAAAAAAGAACAGAGATTGAAACACAGAAATAACTATTTAGTTTCAAATTAATGAGGCGATAGGCTAAGCAAGAA
This sequence comes from Phascolarctos cinereus, assembly GCF_003287225.1. Lineage (NCBI taxonomy): Eukaryota > Metazoa > Chordata > Mammalia > Diprotodontia > Phascolarctidae > Phascolarctos > Phascolarctos cinereus. Next base: position 31,302,118 of record NW_027556291.1, read on the forward strand.
TGTCCATAAATCCCTAATGAGGATTTTAAACACATTAAAACTTCCGGATACAAAATGTTTCTCTTCCCCTTTTATCCAATAACAAATAAGCCAATAATTTTCTGCCTCTAAATGGCACCATTCACTGGACAAACGCTCCCTTCAAATACTGGAAAACCAATTAATTTGCCTGCTGTGAAATGTGTTTCTTGATAGCTTTTATGGGCTTTTTTTTCTCCTTCTCAAAGAAATGTAAATAGGAGGTCAGCAGAGATGCCTGATTTGGCTTAAAAATATGCCCCACTAGGTAGAGATTTTCTAGTCCGTTTGCATTTCCAATGAAGGGAGATATAACCTCCATTTGTAGGTCATCAATCACCTAACAGCCTCCTGGTAAGTCAACAGTTACAGAGTAATAGTTTTATTACTATGAAGATGGTCCCATCTTTGAGATGTGAGAGTTTGCAAAATTACCACTTTGTCCTCCTATAAATAATGGCTCACAAGCAACAGGCTTCACCCTCTCAGGCTTTGTTAGCTACCTAGCTACTGCCTTATTTGGGATTTGGTTCTCATTTCTGGCTGACTTGCTATTCTGGCTCCTGCGTCTCTGCTTTTGTAGGGCAGCCCCCCATTCCTGGAATGCTCTTCCTTCCTGCTCTGTGCCCTCTTGGAATTCTTAGCATCCTTCATGGGTCAGCTCAAGCTCTACTGCCTACAGGATGCACTTCCTTATCTCATCTTCCTCCCCCTCCCCTATTGTTAATGATCTCTCTGACAAATTACTTTGCATTTACTTTCTATATATTTAGCTCTAAGGCTGCTACTGCCTGGTAAAGACTATTCTTCACTGTGCCTTTTCATTCCCAGTGCCTAGCATAGTGTCTGGCACACTGCAGGTACTTAATAACTGAATTGAATGTATTTGCCCATGAAAAATAGCTCTTGAAAAATTGGAAGATTGACCTAAATTTTTTACTTGAGAATATTTCTGTCCATGTACTCATATAAAGATGGAGATTTTGAGAAGCAGCCTCCATCAATGCATACACATGTTGAACAATATAGAGTAGAGGGTGACAAACCATGCTCAGGGAATTTGAATACACTGGTTTATTTTGCTTAAATGTACTGCTTTCTTATAAAGGATAATTGTAGCATGTTTGTGGGGGGGGTGGGGTACAGTATCATATCTAAGCAGTTGACAGATTGTTTTCTTTCCACAATATCTCTGACATCCACCCCCTTTTCTCTACTCACACTCCACTTTATTTCCTTTCTTAATACTGGCTCCTCATTACCTCCAAGATCAACTATGAACTCTATTTCCCAAATAAAGCCATTTACAACCTGGCTCCAACCTTCCTTTCTAGCCTTATTACACATTTGCCAAACCGGCCTTTTTACTATCCCTTATCTACTCCAATGCACACCCCATCTCCCTGCCCACCTCCCATGAACAGACTGTGCTCCCTCCTCAGCTCTGTCTCTTAACAACAACTAATTTCCTCCAAGACTCATTCAGCTCAAGCGCCACCTTATACATGATGCTTTTCCTGACTGTGGTGTCCCTCCCCCTACTCCATTATCTTTTTTGGATCATCGTGTGTGTGGTGTGTGTGTGTGTGTGTGTGTGTGTGTGTGTACATGTGAACATACAGCATGGACACATGCGAGTGCTTATGTGCACCTTCTCCTATGGTTAGATTGTAATCTCAAAGACACAGAGAACTTCTTTCATTTTGGCTTTCTATTTCTAGCACTATGTGCCTGGCACATAGTAGTTGCTTAACAAATGCTTGTTGATTGATTGGGAGGTAATAGCAAAACGATGTAAAGAAAATCAAATCCTTCAATATTTTTCAAAAGGAGACAGAGCTTGGTACTTTTCTGGAAAGTTTGTTGGCACCACATAAACCCATGGCGGTACAAGTGCTACAGCTATATTTTGATGGCATTAATTCAACGTCAAGTCTGAGGTATATCTGGACCATGTTGCGCTATAAACTGAAGGGAAAAGAGGGACGATACATGGAAAACCATATTTTAAGATACCTGGATGTTAATTAATTGTTAAAACATGGGAATGTTGTTCAGATCTTGCTATTCTAGTAACATGGAGACTTGCCAAATGATTTGTGCACAATTGATCAAGAGTCCAACAAGATTGTAAAACTCTCATTCTGATCATGGAATATCAGTGATGTAAAAGTCTACTTTGGCCAATATTCTTGAAAAATAGCCAGGTGCCAACAGAGATTTTGGAAAACAGGTTCCCTCTCAAGAAAATCGATTTAGGAGGTATCCCATGAGTCAGTTCTCTGCATTAGCCAGACTTCTTGAGCCTTCTCTATCACAGAATAGTCCCATAGAACCACAATAAAATCTAGGGGCTCCATTTTCTATCTTTATGTTTGTGTCTCCCAATAGATCAATGTCATTTTTTTTTGTCTGCTTCTCGTGGGGTTTACCATTCTTTCTTCTGTTTGCAGAGTTCTGTAACTTGGAAAACAAAACAGTCCAAAAAGGTAAGTTAATTTCTGAGCTGTAACTTGTGTTCTTTTGATTAATCCCAAGTCAGCGGCTATCACCCAGCTGAAAATAAAAGCAATCTGGCTCTTAGATAAAGGATCTACACCACTAGTGTCAAACTTAATTAAAAAAGGGGACCCCTAAACTGTACATAAGGATCCCTAGGGGCCACATAGTGACTTGTAAAACCACAAACCACATACTAACATTATCTACCTTCTATTGTATTTGTATTTGTTTCATTAAATATTTCCCAATGACATTTTAATCTGCTTCTGAATTATTCAGAGCCACTGAGCCCCTTGACTCACTTATACTTCAGAGCAAAAAAGTCTATAATGGCAACCTTGACATCATCTTCAAAGACTACAGTATCTGTCCAGTGAACTGAAAAAGCATCATAATTTGTATTGAAACCTGGTGATGTCTCAGTTGTTTGAAAAGATGTAAAAAAAAATGCACACCAGTTCCTAAATCTTAGTAGTAGTCCAGATTTGGGATTCGGCTAAGAACTGACATCAGCTCACCAGTGACCTTTTCAACTGTCAGCCCAAACATATTTTTCTCTCCTGAGAGCAACTCTAAGCCTCAGAGGTGTAGTGATTAGGCATTAATCCATTTCACTAGACAGCTATGGAAATTATCATTCAAAGTTCAGCTACCTTTTAGCATTTTCAGCTGTACTACATTTGGCAGCCCAGGGCAGAAAGTTGAAACCTGGTTTCCAATGGTGACCATTTCCACGAGTTGCTAAATATTGGCAGCAAGAGCACCTTCTTGTCAAATAGCTCAGTAGATGCTGGCTTTCACTAATTGACTTTCTATGGCTTGCTGCTCACTTCAGGAAAGCCCTTCTTTACCAATGAATGCTGACCTGCTGTTGGACCCCTCAAGAAATGGGCAAGAAGAGATGTTGATATACTAGGAGAGGAAGACACTTCAAGGAAATTTTGTAAAGTGGCCTTGGCAGACACTACCTTCTCTAATAGAAGGCTAGGATTCCTAAAATGCTCCCAACTAAGATAAATAAACCTAACAATATATGTATTGCACTATTAAGGATTACTCAAAGATTCACTGAATTTTTTTTACAACCTTCCTCCATAAAAAGGGGGTGATCAGAAAGAGAAGGGGGCTTTTAAATAAAAAAAAAACCATCCCAATTAAAAAGAGCCAAATGGCTGTGCTAAGTGGGCATTTTTGGTGGGTGCCCTGAAGACTTCTGGCTGAGTGCAAAGCATAAATAAAGAGTGATTATAACATTAATCTCTAAATGATGGAGCCAGGCACCTAAATACAAAATATGTTTCACTAAGCTTTAAACATTGTATAATCCAGGCTTGGAAAGAAAATGACCTCATATTCCAAACCCTACAAAGTTCTGAAAAAATGTCTACTACTCATTATACAATGATATGCTTCTTTCTCAGAATTCTCAGGATTTATATTTTATGTGCCCTATAAATTAAGACAGTTTTCCTATTTGAGTTCCCCTAAATCCTTAATGACAGGTTATTAGCCTCTTAACTAATAAGAATGGCACTACAAGGGTATATGCCAACAAAAAGGAAATTTTAGGATAGGAGGAGCTAATATAATCTAACAAACTCTTTTGAAGTGCCTACTATGAGAGGCAGTATGGTATAGGAGATAGAGAGCTGACCTTCAAGTCATTAAGACCTGAATTCAATTCCCACCTGGGACACATCTTGACTGGGTAACCATGGGCTAGACACTGAACATCTCAGGGAGAACCCTAGGCTACTTTCCAAGATTAGATACTGCAGAGAGGGGCCTACCTGTACTGGTACAGGGAATGAGCTATATAACAGTGAAATCACAGGTCCAGTATCTATCTCTTCCATGTGTAAGGGACTCTGTTAGACACTGAAAATATAAAAAACAGGATGACAAAAGTTGATGCCCTCAAGAAGAATACAGTCTGTTGGGGTGGGGGGAAGGAAGGGGGATGAGATGGGAGATGGAGAATCCCACCAACATCACTTACTCTTGTTGGCCTTCTAAGATCTTTGCTGATTAGGTGTTTCAGCCTGCTCACATCCACCATGTGCCTCTCTGATGTGTCAGACTCATTTTCAATTCTTGAAACACTTTTGTGTTCCATGTCTCCTAGTCATATAAGACTAGAAGAATGCTGCTAATGAAAAGATGGGTCTTTGTTGCTGAGAGAAGCTTAGGGTCATTTAAAGGAGCTTGGTAAATTCTTGAAGGCAATCTGGCCTGCTCTTCTTCTACTGTTTAATCCCGGTCTCAATTCACAATCCATTCATATTGTTCGTGTCAGATATATATCTATATATTGATATTGATACATGTACTCATGGACCCTATAGATTATGCATCTACCTGTTATAATCTGAACAAGAGACATATTTTTCTCCACTCAATCTTTCCCGTGTGATCAGGTCAAATACTTTTGTTCTGCAGAAGATCCTACAATGTTCTGGGACTTGATGGAACTAGTATGATGTCATCCACAATCCAAAACATCTGAAGGACCTCACCACCCACAGGGGATTTTTCTGCAGTTTGGACTCTGTGCTAGATTTCCTCCATCACAGTTGAAAACAATTTTGTGGAGCACAGATTTCCATGTTTTATGCATCACCTGATGCATGTGATTAGAGGGCAGCTTAAAAGGGGGTATTTCTGTTGTTACAGCTTCCAAGGAATCTTGAATGATGTTGGTGTATATATGGGAGATACACTGTTGGAAAAGAATCTTTAAGGAGATATTTTGTTCTGCCAAATAAAATGCATTTTAGTAACCACCAAACAATAAGCCCAATGGGACCTTGTTTTCTATATCTTTGAGTCAATCAAAAAAATGGAAAAAATCTGGTGCGCTGTAGAAGAGCACTTACAAAAATGTTCTTGTTCCTTGCTAATGCCCTCGTCAAAGATTTCCTCAGGTCATGTGTAGATGAGTTTGAAAAAATAAGTGTACAGTGAGAAAATTAGACATACAGTTAGCACTTGTTCACGTACACTTTGTTGCCTTTTTTTTTTGTAATAATAAGGTCTACAGTATTTTCCACATATTTGTTGCCTTCCCCTCTTCCAGCTCCTTTGTGAAGTGACTCCTCAATGGTCTCACAATTATGTTGCATCTAGCTCAGACCTTGTCAAGAAATACTTGGGTGAATTTGGCCAATTTCAACATCTTTCTTCTCTTCACTGTCATTTTCCTCCCTGATAAGCACTGTCACAACTGTGATCAGCAAAGGGATGGTCATGATCATGCAAGGACCCAATGGCAGAGATGAAAAATATTCCTAGTCCTGCCAGTTCAGATCTCTGTCTAGTACATTATAGTAGACTCAGTTCTCCCACAAAATCAGCAAATATCTAGACATATGCTCATTAATACCCCCTTGTGGCCAGAAGTATACTATTTACGCTATTACAGGATGGAATTAGATAGTATAGTGACCATAGAAGAAAGGGAAATTAACTGACTTCTACAGAAATCAGCCACAATCTCGGATTCATTATCACCAGCCTCAAAGAAAACCAAGTTGAAGCCAAAAAAGTTGTGTGTACATGTTTTAATGGAGGGAGAGAGGAGGATTTCAGGTAGTAGTATATGAGCAAACTAGAGATAAGAAGAAGAAGGATGGATGGACATATTTTGACAAATGAAAATTTAAAGGTACAAGATAATAGCACTTGTTAATTTATGGGCACTGAAACATACCTAAGTGGTTGTAAATGTCAGTCTTGTGTCAGTGGTCCAACTTTTGCTCCTTTCTGACAGCATCTCTTTCAGAAGTAGAATTAGACACATCAGGCCCTGTTTCTGAACATTCAGGTGATTTCCCTCCCAAGTCTTGGTTTTCATTGCTCATTTTATACCAAAGGTTATTCACCCGCATTTCACTGGACTGGCCAGAAAGAAAATGATACCTTTGAAATGTGTTTCCTTCCTACTGCCAGGACTGCCCTGAGAGAGAAGGGAATAAGAATTTCTATATGTTCTGGGCACTGTGAGAAGTGCTTTGACAAAGAGTCTCTCATATGATGTTTAAGCAAAGAGACCTACAGACATTATTTTCTAGGAACCCCTTTATTATTTTAGCAGTCCTAGTTATACCTTGTTTGCAGTTATATATAGGGTAACACAGAATTTCCTCTGAAAGTCCACCAGGAGGAATCCTGATGTCAGGGGACAACCTTCTTCAAAACCCAGTTCTATAACTATCACTCATAAAACAAACAAAATGCTAAGACCCAAACCTTGGTTATAGGTGAGAGCCAATTAATAGTAGTCTCAAGAGAGTTCTCTATTTATTAACCTGTTATATATAGCATAGTGTTTGAATTGCTATTTACACAGCCAATTGTTTCCTTATTGAAAAGGAGCACAAAGTACATACATAACCTAGTTAAATTCAGTGAGGCTCATCACCTGGGGGCTGGCTACCAGGTGATGATTTCTTCTGGCTACAGTTAAACTGTCTATTGAAGTATATAAAGGTGTTGTAATATGCATTGGTAGAAAGAGTAATCACACTGATGAAATAATAGCTCCCTTGAAATCTAAGTATATACATTATCTTATAGCTTCATATTACTTTTCTTACTTTGTGGGGTTTCTTGGATGTAGAATGAAAGGCAGTTGCCATGGCAATGGAGGTTGATAGATGTGATTCACTGGGTCCAATTTTCCCATGCTTCTCAACGTATACAAGGTCATGTATCTGAGACTGTATGGGATGAAGTTGGCAAAAATGAGAACATAAGGATAATTCGTTTTTAGTGTGCTCATGATACCTATGTCCCCCACAATTTCTTAAAGTTGAACTTAGACACTAGAAGATGTATATAATTTAATAAATATGGTAGAGAACAAGATCTGACCAGGAAAACCAGCATCCTATTATTATTTTGTTTTGTCAGAAGACTGAAACCAGTCACAAGGGCAGCAAAAGAACAGTCTTTTTGTGAATGACAAATAAAACAAAACCAAAAGGTAACAATAATTGAGATCACCTCTTATTTGAGAGCTAACCTACTTATTACAGAGACGTTTGCCAACAGCAGGCTGGATGCTTGACGGTAAAGTATTTAGCCAACAACCCATGAACTAGCAAAGAATACAAAATTTCTCTCAGTACTGCAGCTCCACCCTGACGCCCTTAGTACAATTCTGCAGAGTAAAGGAGTGGTAGAAAAAAGGGCAAAGGGTGAAGGGACTAGGAATAACAGAGTCCCTAGCAAGGATTCTTAGCCCAGGCTCCATAAATTGTTTTTTTTAGAAATACATTTCGATGACTAGGTAATCCTATGTTTTATGCATTTAAAAACATGATTCTAAGAAGGGGTCCATCCATAGGCTTTACCAGACTGTCCCAGGGTTCCAGGGAAAAAAACCCACAAAGGTTTAAGAAACCCTGATTCAGAGGATCACATATTTAGATTTGGAAGGAAACTTGGAAGTAAATGAACTAAATGGTTGGTCCTCAAAATGTGAGATCCATGTTCAAAGACCACAGAGTCACCATTACCCTCATCCTAGTTATCCTGACCTTCTCAAAAATGAAACTGGAAGAAGCAAAGAAGTTTCAGCTTAAAGGAATGATAGCTCATAGAGCGGTTCTTCTTGCAGAGGCAAATAAATGAGTTAAAATGAGAACTAAAAAGATTAAAAAGGTCTAATTGTTCTGTGAATTCTTGGATTCAAACAAATGAAACATATATTTGAAAAAAATACTTAATGTTTCATAAGTGAAAACCTGACAGTCAGATGAGCCCTGGCTAAAAGCCTTTGACAATTTCTGTAATTTCTGAAATTTGCTGAAAATTTCTGAAAATCTGCATTAGCTTCACAAGTTGGGGGTGGTGGTAGAGGGCTAACATTTTCCTCCTACAAATCATCAGTTGGAAGCTTACTGACATTTGCATTATTATTGGCCTTTGTTGGGGAGGAGCCACACTGAGGATCATACCACATCAGAGGAGTGGAAGACTTGGAATATGATATTACAGAAGGCAAAGAAGCTAGGATCACAACCAAGAATCCCCTATCCAGCAAAACTGAGAATAATCCTTTAGGGGAAAAAGTGACACTTAATGACATAGAGGACTTTCAAGGATTCCTGATGAAAAGGCCAGAGCTGGATAGAAAATTTGACATTCAAATATAAGACTCAAAAGAAGCATAGAAAGGTAATTAAACATAAAAGAGTAATCATAAGGGACTCATTAAAGTTAAACTATTTACATATAATTTAGAACTAAGCCGAAGGAGCTATAAAACTATTCATACCCTTTGATTCAACAATGCCATTACTAGGTCTGTATTCTAAATAGACCAAAGAAAAAGGAAAAAGGTATGTATGTACAAAAATATTTATAGCAGCTCTTTTTGTGGTGGCAAAGAATTGGAAATTGAGTGGATGCCCATCAATTGGGGAATGGCTGAACAAGTTGTGGTATATGAATGTGACGGAATACATTGTGCTCTGAGGAAAAAAATGATGGGGAATGGTTTCAGAAAAACATCACAAGAACTGTATGAACTGATGCAAAGTGAAGTGAGAAGAACTGGGAGATCACTGTGCACAGTAACAGAAATATTGTAATGATGATCAACTGTGAAAGCTTGGCTGCTCTGATCAAGACAATGACTCAAGAAAATTCCAAAGGACTCATGATGAAAAAATGCTATCTACCTCCAGGGAGAAAACTGATGAACTCTGAATGCAAACTGAAGTATAATTTTCTCACTTTAAAAATTTTTCTTGTTTTTTTGAAATATGGCTAATATGAAAATGTTTTACATGATTTCACAAGTATAACTGATGTCAGTTATGTTTTTTTGAAAAAAAAAAATTCCCCCCAATTCCATGTAGAAACAAGCTTGAGCATTGATTTAAAAAATTTTGAGTTTAAAATTCTCTCCTTCCCTCCCTGCCCTCCCCCCTCATCGAGAAGGCAAGCAATGCGATACATGTTATAAAATTTCACATGCATAATTGATATCATATTGCTTGCCTTCTCAGGTGGTGTTGCAGTGGGTGGGAGGGAGACAATTTGGAATTCAAAATTTTAAAAGGATGTCAAATAAATAACAAATTAAAAAATTATTGGCCTTTGTTCAAAGTTTATAGCCACTATGATCAGTTTAAAATGGCTCTAAACATTCACTTTGAAGTGGGGACTTGGTACTTAACTTCAGGCACAGACAAGTGAATTGGCCTGGACTTTTGTTTTCCTCCAAGTGGGAAAATAACTACTTTTAACTGACATGAAGAACTCATGAAAACACTTGAAAGCTAAGGGGCAGTGTGCTATAGAAAGGGCACTGGTCAGAAAATCCAGATTCTAGTCCTGGCTCTACCACTAACCAGGAATTTGTACAAATCATATAATCACCTTGGACCTCAGTTTTCTCATCTGTAAAATGAGAACATAAGACTAAATGATCACTGAAGTCATCCAAGGAATCTTATCTCACATTCAAAATTGTTCATCTGTATTTTGAAATTCCTCTCTGTGCCAGCTTCCCTCACCCTCTTTCCAATCACAAGCATTAATCGGTAGCAATAAAGATTTTTCACTGCAAATATTAATGTAGCACTGTAACTGGTGATCACATTTACTGACACCAGAGATTTCATCAAATCTAGACACTTTTTATCAGAAGCCACAATTTCCAATATCTTTCAGAAAGACTCACTGTTCTTTCTGGTCAGATCTCTAAGTCAGGGCTATGCTTTTTCACACTTTATATAATGACCACGAAACCCTTTATGCTTCCAAATGTCAATAATTTAGACATGTCCTCTCTTCCTTTCCCTTGGTAGTTTGGCCCAACTCAGCAGAAAGTTTGAATTTCTTAAGTAGCACCTCGAAGAAACAATTCTCTTTGGAAATAATCTGAGAATATAGGCATCTCAGACTCTGCTGGAGAGAAAGATGTGGGCCTTGATTGACTAGTGGAAATAGAAATGATGCTATATGAAGACTCAATCCTGCCACCTTTATGGTGGCATTGAACTACCACTGATTTCCTGGAAACTTGTAGCCTATGTGAGGACTGCAAAAGCAGGCTTTTAATTGGCAGAAAGGCAAAAACAAAAAACGAACAAAAACCAAAACAAAACCAAAAACAAAACCCAGCAACAACAAAAATCACCCTGTTATGTTCTGAATGCCTGACAAGGAGAAACAGATTCTTTCCCAGGTAACAAAGCTGTAAAGCTTAATTCCATATGTCAAAACAAGATAGCAAGCCCAGGATCCTCAAGACCTTTCCAGATGTAAGCTTTTCCCTTCACCTTTTTAGGATGCTGATTTGCAAAATATTTTCTTATGACCGACTGTAAAACAAAATGTTATTAGTTGAGTAATACAGATGCTAGGTAGCAGCCTGGAGCTACACATTCAATAACATTCTTTGGGAGTTCTTATAAAAGCACCAGTCAGTTGACTGCAATTCACAAATGACTCATCACACACCAGGAATGCCTTTTTCTTCTCTAAAACATATGTGAGTGAACCCCCTTCATTTCGTTTTGTCTTTCTCTTTTGAGGTGTACATTTGTAAATCCACAGTACTCTGTGCACACAGGCATAAGGCCCAAGAGGCAAGCACATGCACCTGCCACACCAGCCAAGTATCTGAAATGATTCCCATTAATTGCTTTATTGGGGGTTTGTTTGCATGTTTTATTTTTCAAAGAGGAACCTGCAAATTGGGGATGAATCACTTAGAAACACCACTACCACCACGAATCACTTAGAAACACCACTACCACCACCACCATCGGCAAATAACAGCCGAGTTGGTTATTCCTGGAAGACCTAGACTACACTAACATTGCAGACTGTGGGAAATGAAGGAAGTAAGTACAAGCAGCCCAGAGCTGAGACAAAGAGGCCCTGATTACCATGCAAAGCACAACATCCTTCAGATGGGTTGAGAAATGTGACTGTATGAAAAAGCAGTTGTGGGGAAATCTCCAAACATGACCACCCAAGCATAAAGAAGAGACTGGCGGAGAGCAGGGAGCAGTGATGGAAAGGTAGGCTGAGCTCACACAAAGAACATTCACTCAGGCCCTCCATAGAAATCCCAAGAAAGCCTTTTGGCCAATAGTTCCACAGTCTTTTATTAATAAGGAATCGCACAGGCACAATAGCAGAGATGTGATTCCCTGAAGGTTCTGATACCCAGACAACTCAGCAGATTCATCTGGAAGCATGGAGGTCACACTTCCTTTTACCACATACAGTCCTCTGCCTCACAGTTCCAGACCGATTCTGGGGAAATGATTTCCCTCGTAAAGCCAAGGTAAGAAGAGAAAGCCATCAGGTTGGCACTAACATGACCACAATTCCAAAAAGAGATGATGCACACTTCTTTCATGTGGCCCTCCAGCTACTTATCGAAGGAGAAGGAGGAAGGGACCTGGAGATAAACAACCTGAGTTCAAATCCTTGCTCTGCCACTTAGTCTCTTCCATTCTCCAGTCCTCAGTTTCCTTATCTGAAAAGTGAAGGGGTTGGCCTGGATGGTCTCTAAGGCCTTCCCCCGTCCCCCATCAGCTCAAAGTCTATGATCTCTGAGCTACTAAGGCAGCTTGCATTTGTATTCCAACTATGGGGAAACAAATTCCCACAGTTGAAACGTACACTTCCTTTCCCTGCTGAAAAAAATAGTTACTCTATCTTTGGGGAGGGGAGGGGAAAGGGGAAAGAATGGATTCATCTTACCTTGTTGTAAGGAAGGTGGGAGAGCCAAGAGACAGTTGGTGAATTCCTCTATGTGAATCAATACAACTCCCCAACTCCACAGTCTTTTAATTGATGACAGCCTCTCTCATTGTAATAATTAGAAAGCCTACATCTTATAATCACTACCAACATGACGACTACACGTATCTAAAATGCTGTGATTTCCAGCAATTGACATGGTGCACAAACTGGGTGATTATGAGGATGGTTTTTTTTGTGGTACTGATTTTCCAATCTCACTTCAACTAAATAGAAAATACTGCATATGTAAAGGGTTGCTGGAGCCAAGGAGACAAGCTGGCAGGAGGAAATCCGAGTCAGCATCTGACACTCCTGTTCTAATGAATACCAAGACTAGGAAGACAGGATGTCAGCCTGAACTTTCCATTCCCTTTGCCTGTTCAAGCCTCAGGCTAAGGACCCATTTGAGCTGCTTCTTAACTAGAATACAGCATGGAAGCCAGCAAGACTAGGTGGCTGCTGTTAATATTTCTTCTTGAACCAAAGCTTTCAAATGTCTGACCACTTTACTGAATAACATCACACAAAATGCAGTGATTTGGCAATGAAATGGGCCTATTCAAACTTGGGGTGAGAATGGCAACTGTGTTTGTGTATCTGCAATTTAAATACAGAACACATCAAGATCACAGACTAGCTTGTTCCAATTTCAGCATGTCACTGGAATCTTGGCTCCAGGTTCCAAAAGTCAGTTGGGCTTCTCATTACAGAAGTACTTTTCTCTGTTTTGAACCACTCCCCAGTATCCATTGCACATGGCAACAAAAGATGCCAAAATACTGAAACATCCCCCCACTCCCATACAGAGATACTTAAAAAAAGAAAACACCCAGCTCCCACTAGGAGCTATGTTGTTGTTGTTTTTAACCAGGTGACAAGGCTGTAGAGCTTAATTCCATATGTCATTGAATGAGAACAGTTTTTGACAACTTGTCAAGATTTCCATATGCCCTTCCCACACTTTTCTTTCATGTGTTCTTTCATTCATTCAACACATGTATATTGAGGCTTGTCATGTGCAAATAAAATGAGGAAAGTAGAATAGATGGCTTCTACGATCCCTTCTCTCTCTCTCTCTCTCTCTCTCTCTCTCTCTCTCTCTCTATATATATATATATATATATATATATATATATATATATATGTACATATATATATACATATATATGTATATATATAGATAGATAGATAGAGATATAGAGATAGATATAGATATGGACATAGATATAGATATAGATATAGATATAGATATAGATATAGATATAGATATAGATATGCACATCTTTGATCCTATGAGCTTGAAACACTATGCTAGGCACTGTGGGACAGCAGAACACATACAAGAGAACTGGAGCATGCCAACTTCCATGTAAGATGCACCACCAGTATGCCATTCTTCAGTTAGAGGAGTCTTTCACATTGATCAAGGTAGCTACAGAGGGGCCCAAGCCAGTTGTTGGTAATGCTTTCCACTTTGCAATAAAACCTATATAGCTGAAGAATAAGAATGATGTTGAAAGGCCAAAATGATAATACAGAATAATAGGAAAGAGCCCAGAAAGGAAAAAGTTGAAAGATGAAACCTGGATGATAATGGGAAAAATGACTCTGCTAAGGAAGCTAGTTGTTATTATTAAGTCATGTTCAACTCTTCGTGATCCCATTTGGGACACTGGAGTGGTTTGCCATTTCCTTCTCCAGCTCATTTGAAAGATGAGAAAAGAGAGGCAAACAGGGTTAAGTGATTTGTCTGGGGTCACACAGCTACTAAGTGTATGAGGCCAGATTTGAACTCAGGAAGATGACTCTTCTTGACTCCAGGCCCGGCACTCTATCCACTGTGCCACCTAAATGCTCGGAAAGTAGTAGAGAGGAACACAGACAACATAAAAAGGGGATTAGGAAAGAAAATGAGTGAGGAAGGAAGGAATCACAAAGTCAAAGATGGAAAGAAGGAAACCCTAGGAGTAGCTGCACTGATAAGGACGAGGACATGATGTAGGAGTGGAAGGAAGAGAACAAAAGAGTTGAATGCAGTCAAAGAAATGATTGTTTTCAATATGTATACATAGGCATGAAAGAGAAGCCAGATGGACGAACACTAATGGCTCCCCTCCCTGCCCTGCCCCCTCTTAGTGTGTTACCCACTTATGCCTCTCTCTAAAGGAGAAAAACCAAAGGCGGAAGAAAGTGGGTTCTTCCAAAGAGGCTTCTAAATACGTAATTAGCTGTGACGCACCTGTACCCAAGTGCGTTGACAATTAACACAATTAGACCCACAATTGGAATAATTGGTCTGCTAACAACTTGATTTGCAGGTGCAATTGAGCAATTATGTATAGTTCCAAAGTTGAATATGCATATTGAAAGGACTGGAGGAGGCCTATTACAAAATCTTTTTCCATATGGTCAAATTAATTTCTTTTCTAGAAGGGACAGTACTGTTGGGCCTAGTAATCAGATCCTTAGATTCTGGAACATTCATTACGAGTAACAGTTTCATTTCATGATGATTTGGGTTTTCTGGGCCAGAACTCTGCTCCCACCATGCTTTGCACGGATGGCACTTTCCTTGCCTCTCTCCTCACTCTCAGTGCTCTCTTCCCACCTTTTAAACTCTGCCTGAAATTTCCATCCTTCCTGACTAATCCCACTTTGCTGGCCAGGTTGTGGCAGCTAGCACCACAGCTCAATCACGTAAGGAAAGGGCAAAGTCATGTAGGAACACGAGATGCACCCCTGAAAGAAGGGGTATGGGAATGAGGTGGGGCCACAGGTGAAAACTTCACAGCCTCTGCCTCACCTACTGAGTAAAACAGTAAGTGATGGGCACCATCATATACCTACCTGAACAGAGATCATTGCTTCCTGTGGAAGCAATTCATTAGGGAAGTGACATCTTTTCTGATAGACAGTATTTTAAACTTCCACACCACTCAGGGAGAGACTGGGCTCCTTGAGGGGTAAAGACTACCCATTCTGTCAACTGATCCACCTTCAATGTTGAATATTCATGTTCAACAGTAAAACTCATGCTTCTTGAAGACAGGGGCTGTTTCATATTTTTTCTTCATAATAATAACGAAAGCTAGCATTCCATATGGTGTTTTAAAGTTTGCAAAGCCCTTTACAAACACCATCTCAGTTGATTCTCACATCAACCCTGTGAGAAAGGTTCTATTATTAGCCCCATTTCATAGATGAGGAAATCGAGGCTAAGAAAGTCAAGTGCCATGCCTGGGGTTACATGCTCTAAGTGTCTGAGGCAGAATGTGCATAGTCTTCCTATGCCACTGAACTGGTGCTTAATAAATGCTTGTCAGATTAGATGTACCATTTATCTTAAGCCAAAATTTTACACTAATATTGGCCAAGAAACAGTTTACGTGTACATAAAAATGAAGTCAATGTGGAGGAAGAGGGGAGATGGTTTCCATCTGGAGATAGTACCCCCTAAATATCCCGGTAGTTTTTTATCCTGTCTTCTGGGAGCTTTTAAGTCATTTTTGATAAGTATCTGTAAAAGCTGTCTTCTAGTTTCCTTGTCCCATGTTTATGGCTCAAGGAAACAAAACTGGACTAGACAAAAACCACCTGTCTGGTCTATTTCACGTTAATAGTGAAATCCCCAAAGACCAAGAGAATGTTATATGAGTCCAGAAGCACATCTGCTACTGGTCAGTATGTTGTCTGGAACAATCCAGTGGCATCACAGCATTCATTAGACCACTATACGTATCAGTATGCATAAATCTGATTCTCAAAGTACTTTGAAAGCACTAACTAGTTGGATTGTGAGAGACCTAAAGGTATGAACTCACCCTGAAGAGCACAACAGATGACAGGTAACTTAGATCCTGCAATAAGCAGCAGACCCTTCAGACAGTCTTTTCTTCTGTCCCCATCTGGCTTCTGGCTGTGCCACTTTGAACAAAAATAAATCAATAGCTTCAAGAGTTCCATAATCTGACCAAAGGAATTCTAATGGGACAGATATTCAGATCAAAGATGAGAAACAGTCACTTTTCACAGAATTTATTTTCTGAAACAAAGAATAAGAGATGAAAGCTGGCCAAAGATCATTTTCATAGCTGTTACCTATAGTTCACTTGGAGGTAATAATCTCCGCCTAATTTGCTTCTTGCCTGATTTTTGGAAAGTGGCGCATAATGGGTTTAAATGAAAAATAAATATTGAACAGCTTTATAGGGAGTATACTTATAAGTAGAAAGCCAATCCCTCACAGAAAGGCTAAGGCAGGGAAATGATGACACTCTCCAGGCAGCTCCATGCCAGCTTTACTGTGAAGCTACTTGAAAAACAAATCCCTAACCTGGTGGAATGGATTTCTTGACCCACAGATAGCTACATTAAATGGTGTAATTTACTGCAATCTAACTAAATTAGCACCAATTAGACAGGCTAAATTAAAGGGCATGTCACTAGCACATTTTATGTTAAACATATTACTGATAATAAGCAGAATGAAATAAACTTGTCTTTTTAGCAGAATTCAGTCTAACCCTAAGTCCCCATGATTCACAGTAATCTGACTATAGACCAGCTTCATAATGGCAGTGCCAGTTTTTTTTTCCTTAAGTACTACAATGTAACTTCTGCTCTATGGGCCTCAGTCTCCCTGTCTATAAAAATAAGGAGTTGGACAAAACAATCTACAAGGTCTTTTCTATCCCTGTGATCACTGATTTACAGGATCATCAGTTTAAAGTGGGACAGGACCTTAGAGGTCATCATCTGGTTCAACCTTTCATTTTACAGATGAGCAAACTGAGGTCCAGAGAGGGGAAATGGCTTGTACAAGGTCACACAGGGAGGATGTGATAGAGCTGGGATTTGAACACAGGTCCTCTGACATCAAATTCAGTGCACATTCTACTATGTTACTATCTCATACAGTCTGCAGTAACAGCATGCAAGAAGAATGTGGGAACCCAGTGAAATTCTTTCTGCTTCATGTCATGAACTTTATTAAACCTAGACAATTCTCCTGGTTGCCAAATTAATATTTCCTTGTTGAAAAGAATTACTATTATCATTAGCTATGACTAAGTGACATGCTTACTTAAGGACTATCCTTTGAAGCTTCTCAAGAAAAGTGTATTTCATTGGCATGAAGGAAGACTCCAAAGCCAAATAGAGGATCTGAACACAACTTGATTTAATCAGACAGAAGAGGGGACTTACACAACTGAGCAAAATGATCCGATGATACCCTGAAATCCCACTATATATATAATATATAGAATATGTATTACATATAATTTATATTATATATAACATATAAATACAATAATTATGATAAGAACTATAGAAATAATAGTTGTTAATGATTATTATAAATAGTATTGTTGTTGTTATTCCCTAGGCTAAACATGCCTCTAATTCAGAAAGAGGTGGTAGGTACTTCTTGATGCCAAAACCACCTGTGTAGCAAAAGCCAAATAGTGAATGTGGCTGGGGAGATGCAAGCAGGTGCATGTGAATGAGGCTGAAACATCTGTGAACTTATGAAGATGGGGAAAGGGAATATGGGTGTGTTTGTTCATAGTTCTCATTCTAAATGTTTGGGAGTTTATGAAAATTGCAGAGCAAGGAATGAAAGAGGGAAGGACATTCACTATATTCCCAGTCTACTTTCCCAAGTTTGCTATCGTCTGTCTGCTTGCCTTCAGGGAAGCCTGGGCTCACATCGACAAAGAAAGACGGCACCATGTTATTCTTACAGATAATTTTATGTTAGAAGTGGAAGATATGTTACTGGTCAACCATCCTCTGGTGACAAGGTGTGATGCTACCTCTGATCTCTGTCTCTGGTTGGCTTTTCATTGGATAGAATGACGGTATTAACTGCAGGCAGTGCTCCTCTCTGCAATTTCTGGAAATCACACGTGGAAACCTTTGCTTTTCTTTCTTATCCCTTCAGGCTTATAAACATTTGGAAGAAATACAAAGGAGGCTGATCATTTTGGTCAAGTCAATATCTCACTGGATGAAAAGGGGCCCTTTCTCTAGCACTCCTCAGATCATCTCAGAAGGATCTGCAAGTCAACTTTTAACTCCTAGAATATTTTTTCTCATCTTTTTCTTGTGGATCAAAGATTTCAAGCACACATGCTGCTTTAATCTGCGTTAGTAAGACATTTTTGATGGGTGGGAGAGGTCGGACACACTGTGATGTACAAAATTTAAGAAATTAGCATGCACAAATTGTGTTTTAAATGTATAAAATAGGGTGTTCTAAAGACAATTCTACTCCATTTTCAAAACAAAACATGAATGATTTATTCTAAAAAAAAATCAGTCTGGTTCATTAACCTATAACTGTACAAATGCAACAGTCAATTCCATTGCCACATCCGATGTGTGTTGAGATAATTACCCTGAAAAGAAGATGTAATAAGGCTGTCGTACATAAATGCAGTGAAATGTGACCTATTAAATCAAGCTGTATCCTCTATTATGGGTCAAAAAACACATTTGTAGGGCCAGCAATCTCTGGGCTTGGGACAATCTTACATGAATTTGACAGGTATCTTTTCTAAGTAAATTTTAAATCTGGTCATTTCATTTAGAAATTTCACCCTCTTTCCCTTATCTTCACTTATCATTGATGATCTGTCAGGTAGGTATGTATTTAGTACACATGGTTTCTACATGAAATTACCCTCTTTTGAGTCGGTTGGCCAAAATAAACATATAGATGGTAATGGAAGAGGATTTGAAACCCAATGCCATACAATGATTGATTGAAGAATGTTTAGCTCAGAGAAAGGACTATTGGGGAGGGGAGGGTGCAGCGGCAGGGAAGAGGAAAGGGAATGGGTAAGGAGCTGGATCTCTGTCTTCAAGTATTCAATCAATCAATCAATCAATTAACCAACAAGCATTTTGGGGGGCTTGAGATGTGCTCAAGACTAGGGAAATAAAGAGGAAAAATCAGAGCCTTAGTTCTCAAGCACCTTACTCTTTCTAAGGAGTATCATACAAAATGGGATTCAAATTGTTCCATTTGGCCCCAGAGGGGGCCCAGACAGCAGAATCAAGAGTTGCAAAAAGGCATACTTCAGACCTCTTTTCTTTTCCTTTTATGCAGAAAAACTCCCTAACAATTAGAACAGTCTCAAAATAGAATGGGCTGGCTGCCTGCCTCCCAAAGTGGAAGTTTTCTCCTTGCTGGAGGACTTCACACAGAAGATGGCTGGACCACTCATGAAAGACGTAGAAGAGAGGGATTTCTTTTGAGTTTTCAGATGGGACTGACTAGATGGCAGCTTCTGAGGCCCTTTCCAGCTCTGACATTTTGCAATAAGGATATACGAAATAAACGATGTAATCATTTGCATCCAGTTGCCTTTTACAAAAGTAATAATCGCTTAAGTTTATCTAGACTTAATGATTCCAAAGAAATTTCACATCTCTTCTCTCTTAATATGTTCCATTTTTGAGAATACCCTATTGTCTAACAAGCATTAATAATAATAGCAAGCAGATTGGGAGTCTTTTGAAGTTTGCAAAGCACTTTAAAAACATAATCCTGTTTTAGCCTTACAACCACCTTGTGTATAAATTTCATCTCCAGATACAATAATATCAGAGACTAAGAGCTGGAAGACACTCGAGAAGTCATCTAGTCTAATGCTCTCCTAGTAGAGATGAAGAAACTGAGGCCCAGAGAGGGGAAGTAATCGCTAAGATCACACACTGTGACATGTGGTAGAAATGAAGTGAAATACAATTATTCTGGTATGGCATACTGCCTGGGTTCATCCTTCTAGCACCCACTGGCATTCACATAGCACTCTGAAGTTTGCAAAGTGCTTTCCTCATAACTCACTGATACAGGTCGTATAAGTATTAAGATTACCATTTTACAGATAAGGGAGCTGAGGCTCTGAGAAGCAAAGTCAGTTGCCTCTCCTATTTTAAAGGTAGATATTCCATGTATTCACTGCACCTCCCCCAATCTGAAATATCCACAATTATTCCTTTGTTTGCCTTAATCATACCCATTCTTTATGGCCCTTCTCTCCCAGGAATCCCTTCCCATGGCTTCCAGGAAGCCATCCAGCTACACTCTCCCTCTTCTGACTCACAGACTTTAATGTCTGGGCCATTCCTTTGGCACAAAACTTGAAACTGACTTGGGGCATCTCTGTTATTGCTATTTCACTTTTCTTAGGGGTCTTTTCAAATGGACTATAAGCTCTTTAAAGGGCAGATGCTCTATATTTTCCTTTCTTTTTGTATCACCAACAGTGCCCTGCTGTGGGTTTTGCACAGAGTAGGCATAAGACTAACTTGTTGAGTAATTGATCCAATTATTCTCCTAACCCAGTAAGTGATGCTTTATTGTCCTTCTGATAAAATGTCAGAGGCATAAGAAAGAGTGAAAATTGGTTTCTGAAAAGGCTTAAGGGTTTCAAAAGACAAAGTCAGGAATCCCATCCCTGGAATCACTGACTCTTCTTTCCCTAGGCATATTCCAACAGGAATGGAAACCTATTTAATACACGTATTAGAACTTTTAACTTTGAACAATTTCCATACAATTCTTTTAGATTTATCTCTTCCTTTATTTTGAGACACGAGGAGGAAGAGAACTCAGAGGTGACAGAGAACTCAGAGGTGACAGAGAACTCAGAGGTGATGTCATGCCTGCATAAAGCCAAGATTAACTTGAAATGTTTTGTTTTTCTTTTCATGAGATCCATATATCTGGAGCTAGAAAGAAACTCACAGATGGCCTAAGTCCAACCCCTTCGAAAACTAAGGCCAAGGAAATTCACTGACTAGTCCCAAGTCACACATGTAGTAAGCATAAGAGGCAGAATTTGAAACCAGGTCTGCAGACTTGAGGACCAGCAGGTTTTTTTTTTCATTTTTTAAATTATTATCCATATGCTTTTGAGTTTAAAATTTTTCTCCCCCTTCCTCCCTAGGTTTTTTTTCAATTGTTCCACACTACTTTTCATGTAGTTCTCTGATGCTGTCAATTCTGCATAAAGCCACGTCCTTAAATCTACCCCATAACTTGGTGCTCAACTGAATTCAACAAAAATTACAAAATGTTTTCGACTACATGTAAGGTGGTCCTATGTGAGACTCTGGGGGCAGAATGGTGAAACAAAGCCTAGTCCCTCCTGGGCTGCCCCCTCAATTAGCTTACAAATATATAGGGAGGCTGAGACCTGTACAAAAATAAGCATGATAAAAGTAGAACTGGATCATAGCCAACTGGAGGGCCGAGTAAAATGCTTCTATAACAATTATGAGGAGAGAGAGCTCAAGTGAGGCATCATGGAGCAGGTGGGCTCCTGAATGAGGCCTTCAAGAAAGAGAAGGATTTCAACGAAGATCTGACAGGAATTCATCCCAGAAACAGTGACTCATACAAATGCTTGGATGAGGGATGATAGAGTAGGTACATAAAGAGCAAGGGAGTAGGATCACAAACTAGAGCGACAGCAGTGGCCCTGAATTGGATACACTTGGCAATGGGGGCCCACTGATGGGCTTCCATTAGGGCAGAAACACAGGCAGAGATGAGAAGTAGGAAAAATTATTTTTTGGCAATGGGGTAAAGGAAAAATCAGTGAGAAGAGAGATCACAGACTGTAATACTAATCTGATTCAAAGGTGCTGAGGGCCTCAGGGTGGTTGATGGCCAGGTAAAATGAGAGAGGGGACAAATGAGAGAGATGTAGAATTGATGTGACCTGATAAATGATTGGATATGGGGAAGTGAGGAAGAAGAAAGAGTCAAAGCTGATTCTAAGATTTCTACCCTGGATTGCTGGCTGGAAGCTAGAAAGAAAGACAGCATTTAGAAGGATGATGAATGTACTTTGGGATGTGTTGAATTTGAGGCGCTTGTTAGAAACTCGGGGAGAGTTGTAACAACTGACATTTACACAGCATCTAAAGATTTGCAAAATGCTTCACTTAGAAGATATCTCACCAGCTCCTCTAGACAACCCCATGAGAGAAGTACTCCAAGAGTCATTATCTACATTTTTCAGCTGAGGAAAGTGAGGATCTGCACAGTAAAGTGACTGGTTCTTCATCACAGAGCTAGGAAGCAGCAGAGGGGGGATTTCAATGCTAGTCTCTCTTGTTTCCACTTTAATACTATTTCTGCTATACTTGCAATAATCAGCTTTGTTACTATAGTTAGGTGTGTATGTGGTAGGTAAGTATGTAAAATATATGTGTGTGTGTGTGTCTGTGTGTGTGTGTCTGTGTGTGTGTGTGTGTGTGTGTGTATGAATGTATATGAGAGAAATACAGAAAAGAAAGGGAGAGAGATTGAGGAAAAATTTCATCTCCCAAACACATGCTCTCCATGGTACTAAATACCCCTAAGACTGCCATTGTGTTTGGATTTTCAGTCTGTTTAATGAGTCAATGAATTTTGCCACTTTCATTGGGCCACTTGGCAAAAGGGATACCAGCTCCACATTGCTGGTTATAACCCCAAAGCCAAAGCTCAGGAGTATCAGAATGGAAGTGCCGAATGGAGGTGCCAGATCTGAAGGCTCCCTGCAGAGGCTCAGGCTTTTCATGATCAGAAGCTTATTTTGGAAAGGGCAATCAAGCTAACACAGCTTGACATTTGGGATTTCTGTGTCTAGTGCTAGCAGCAGAGAAAGTGATGCTTTGTGCCCTTTTGCACTTACACACACAGTTGAAGAAATGCTTTTAGGATAAAACGTTCCATTTGGAAAAGTGGAAATTTGGAGAATTTTCCTGGGTCCCCTTCCAAAGGTTAATCTTTGGCCAGGGTGAAAGGGCATGTTTTTGAAATCCATTCAGCTAATTCAGTTAGAAATCTGAGGAGGACTATTTTCCACATTGCTCAAAGACAATTCTGGCTTTCCTCCAAAACTTTCAGAGACTCTGTCCTGTATTCCCACTGAGACTGAGGCTACCAAAGGGGAGATGAGCCTAGAGGCAAAGAAAAGCCAAAACCTGAATAAGGCTTTGCCTCTGATGTAGTCAGGGTCCCTACTATTAACACTTTCTACAGAGATGTTCACCAAGCGAAGTGTTTACAATGGGCCTATGTAGGGTGTGGGCAAAAGCTACTTTATCTACAAGGAGTAAAGAAATATCTCTACCAACTTTGTCTCTAACACAGTTATATGCAATAGGGGATGATGGAATTTTTAAAAAATGGTCATTCACTAAAAATCAACTATCATTTATTTTTGTAACTTTCACACTATGACATCCCTTTTATCTAACTTAGTTTAAAACTGCCATCTCATAAGGAAATATTGGTGAATGTCACTCCCACGTGTATCACACCAGAAGTGATGAACTGCCTATGTAGATTGTTCTACATATCTTGTACCTGTCAGCTCTAATCACTGTATGAGTAGGTTTTGATGAACATTTATCATTTTAAAAAGTAAGATGAAGTTGATGGCTGGGGTGGGATATTTATCAGGAAGTAAGTCATAGAAAACAAAAAAAAACTAATAAAATTTTAAGAAATAAAAGTAATATTAAAAAATAAAAAACGAAAATGAACTCAAATAGACTCACATTTTAGAGTTCCACAAAACTTGTTATTTACAAGAGTTCAGTGTTCCATGATAACCCCTACTTTTTTTTGGTAACTATAGATTAAATATATTACATAAAATTATTACATTTTCCTGAATTAGGGTATGCCAACATCACAGATATAGAGCTAAAAGAGACCTGAGTGGCACCTTTTCTGATACCCTTACTTCATAGGTCAGGAAAAGGAGACCCAGAGAGGGAAGTAGCTTTCTAAAGGTATATAGAAAGTAAATTTTAGAAGCAGCATTTGAACACAAGTTATAAGGTCCGAGGTCTAGAGCTATACGGGACTTCACAGACCATTTAGTACAAACTCTTCATTTGACAAATAAGGAAACTATGGCCTGGAGGCTAAGTTAATTGCTCAAAGCCACATAAGTAAGGTAGGAAGCATCTGTGATAGAATTTGAACGCAGGTACTCTCACTCCCCAGCCCTTTCCATTATTCAGAGTCCAAAATCAGCACCACCATGCTGCCTACCTCACTTATGACTTAATGAAATCATAAGCTCTATGAAGTTAACTAAGGTAAAATCGTCCAGAGCATTTAAGTGAGGCTAGCTCCATATTCTGGCCTAAATACCCAAGAAATAAAACAAAACAGGAAAAAAGATTTGTGTAGGATGATGTAAGGTAACAGAATGCAATCATATTACTAAGAATGAGTGGCCTTCTAAACCTGTTTACTATTTTTCTTTCTATGAAAGCCTGTCAAAAGCTGGGAACAATTTTTAAGTGCTGATCAGTGATAGAAAATCACCACATAGAGATAAACTGAACACTTATCTACCTTTACAGCTTATGCATTATTCCGCAGAGAAACCAAGTACAATATAAGAATCAGATGTTCAGAAGACCCTAAGAATAACAGATTGGGACAACACAAGCAAACATAACCCTAGTAAATCTTGTCTAGTTCCTCTACACCCAAACAGAGTGTGTGTGTGTGTGTGTGTGTGTGTGTGTGTGTGTGTGTGTGTTGTGGACAGAACATTGCACGGTATATGCATAAGTATATGCATTCTGCCTAGCAAAATCATTATGGTTCATAAAATGAAAACGTCACTCTTTATAACTTTCCCACATTTGCACTGTACAGTTTGTAGCTTGCTTTCTGTATCTGTGGCTTGTGCTATCCTCCTCTCTGACTCAGAAGACTGTAATGTACTAATGTAACTGCTCCCTTGCACAATCTTCTGCCCACGTTGAGGAAAAAAAATAACAAGACTTTTCTGAAAACTATCCATTTGGGTCTTAAAACTTCAGTAGGCTTTTTTTAGTAGTTGAGGAGAGTCACAGAATCTCAAAAAAGGAAGGAATATCATAGTTCACCTAGTCCAACCTAGAAAGATTCCTCAGTGTAGCATAATGACAAACCAGGTCATCACTTGAAGACCTCCACCAGTAGGGAACTCGTGACCTCCAGAGGCAGCCCTCCACTTCTGGCTAGTTCTAATTATTCAGACGTTCTTCCTCATAACAAACCTAAGTTTGCTTCTCTGCAAATGCACCAATGCACCTCTGGAGCCAAGCACAACAAGACATCCTTCTGTCAGAGTCTTCCTGACTTTTTCTGACTGTACACCCATGATACTAAAAAATGTTGAGCCTGAAACTCCAACAGCTGTATATTTACTTATTTTCTTAATTGTATATACTGTGCACTGAGTACATTAGAACCAACCAAGTACATTCTAAAACATATGCAAAACCAAAAATTTTTAAAGCATGAGATAAAGAAGGAATAACATTTGATATTAGAGGCAACAGGGAATCACTGGAAGTCCACCAAAGCTAACGTCTTTTTTAGACAAATGCTAGTGACACCTCATGAATCCTATACTTGTGAAGATGATCTTTTGAGCCTTGGAATAATCATTAGCTCCTCACTTTCTGTCACTCCACACATCCAATCAGTTTCCAAATCTTGCCATTTCTATCTCTACAGTACCTCTTGCATCTGAATCCTTCAACTTTACTCACACAGCCACCATCTTAGGTGACTTTCATCACCTCTCTCACCCAGATTTTTACATTAACATCCCAATTGATTTCCCTGACTCAAATGTCTCTCCACAAAATCTTTGAAGCAAATATCATTGGTAAAAGTCTTATTCCTAAGATATAGAAGGAACTGATTAAAATTTTAAGGAATAAGAACCATTCCCCAATTGATAAATGGTAAAAAGATATGAAGAGGCAGTTTTCAATGGAAGAAATGCAAACCATTAACAGCAATATTAAAAAAAAATGTTCACAATCAATAATGATTAGATGCAAATTAAAGCTTCTCTGAGGTTTTAACTCACACTCACGAGATTGGCTAATATGACAAAAAAGGAAAATGACAAATGCTGGAGGAAAGGTGGCAAAATTGGCACAATAATGCACTCTTTGTAGAACTGTGAACTGGTCCAGCCATTCTGGAAAGCAATTCAGGATTATGTCCCAAAAGTCACTAAACCGTGCATATGCTTTGATTCAGCAATACCACTACTAGGCCTGTGCTCCAAAGAGATCGAAGAAAGTGGAAAAGGATTCATATTTACAAAAATATTCATAACACTACTTTTTGTTGCATCAAAGGACTGGAAACTAGGGGGCTGGCCATAAACAGTGGAACATTATTATTATGGTATATCAATGAAATGGAACATTATTACACCATAGGACATAAGGAAAAGGATGTATTCAGAGGAACCTGGGAAGATCTGCATAACCTCGTGTAAAGTGAAGTGAGCAGAACTAGAACATTTTATACAATAATAACAACAATAAAAAGACAAACAATTTGGAAAGACTTAAGAACTGCAATCAACGCAATGATTAAGCAGGATTCCAGAGGACCAATGATGAACCATGCTACTCACTTCCTAATATCCTAAAATAGAATCAACTAGTAGGTACTTCTTCACCCACTAGCAAAAAGCAGAGAGAGCCTACCAAAAGGCTAGTTCTCCAGTTGAGGTAGAAAAAATATTCTATAGATAGGCTATGGGACAGTGGGGTAAACTGTAGTATGTTCATTTCTTTGCATTTCTATATATTGCTCCTTTTGGGACCCTATGGTGGTAAGGCATAGTGTTCTCCAGAATGAATTTTTTGCCCAAAGTAACTTTGCAGTAATAAACATGGCCAATATATGAATACCTGCTCAACTTTCCTCTATTTACTGGCACAACATAAGCCAGGACTTTCAAATGAGCATCACACCCTTCCAAATAGTCAGCTTAGAAAGCCATTCACATATTCCAATCATGAAGCCAGTACTTAGACTGTTTCTGGAATTCCTTGAATGATATTTAAGGATCAAGTTTTTGCATCTCTTTGGAGGCAACACATTTTCTTCCTTAAAGGGATGGTTTTGATTTTCTTGCAACAAGCCACACAGTCTGATGGAACCATGTCTAACAAATGGAGTAGCTGGTCAAGCTGGGGAAAATAGCTTCGGATCACAAACAATACATAGCCATAAAACAGTGAAACATTATGATTCCTAATTGTGCCTCAGGGTAATTCCAAAAATAAGGCAGGTTCAAGTTTGAACATGTTGGGTATTACTTCATTTGGCCAGATCAGTTCTGATATATTTATTTGAAAATAGCAAATTTTATTAATAACATTATTAACAAGTAATATTCTCATAGGGCTCCAATGTTTACAATGCTCTGAATGCGTGATTTGATTGCAGCCTGTGAAGGAGGTATTGCAAGATTATGCCCAAGTGACAAATGAGGAAATCGAAGTTTAGAAAGGTAAAAATGACATGTGCTTGGTCATTACATTACTTTGTAGTCGAATCATTTAACATAAGACAGCTTAGCAGAGCTGAGAGAGAGTTACGTTTGGAGGCAGCAAGTGTGGAGTTCAAATCCTGCCTCTCTAAATACAGTAGCTGTTTGACCCTGGGCAGATTTCTTCACTTCTCTGAGTCTCAGCTTCTTCATGTGTAAAGTGAGGATAATTCTTGTGGTGCCTCCTTCAGAGGATTGGTGTAAGGCCAAAATGAGAAAATGTATATAAAGTGCTTTGCAAATGTGAAGATGACATGATCATTATCATCAAAGACAGATCTTGCCTCATCTAGAAAATGGGAGTGTTAATACTGAGTCACTGCACACAAGTGTTGGAACAAAAAAATAAATACAATTGCAAAGATATTTGTCAATGTAAAATACTATACAATGGAATAACACTATTCATTAAAAAAAAAACCATTAAGTTTACTTCACCTACATTTCAAGCCAAGTTTAGAAAACAGAGTTGTCTTGTTTCATTTAGAATAACCAATCTGCTCAGTAATGCCAATAATCACCTCCTATCTAGATGGCTGTAATGTATTTGTCAGTTCTTTTAAGTTCTTAGCAAATTAGTTTGTTTGGCATGTGGTTGCAAGGATTTCATGAAATCATAGGCTTCTGAATTCTCCTCGCTCTCAAGGCTGATTTTTAAATTACTATGTATATGTCTCCCTGAAACTGTACAGCTCACACATATCACTAAGGATGAGTACTTTGTTTTTAAATCATTAAATTGGACACTGCCTTCTGAACTGATAATTACAAGTATTTTCTTTGAGCTTACACACATACACACATGTGGAGACAGGGAGAGGAAAGGATAGGGAGGGAGGAAGGGAGAGGGAGAGAGAGAGAGAGAGAGAGAGAGAGAGAGAGAGAGAGAGAGAGAGAGAGAGAGATCTATCCTTGGGAGATTCACATTAATAATGCTGTTTGAATCTTTAAAAATGTGGTTGTTATTTTCTCAAATAAATTTCCTTTTGTTTAAGACATTAATCATGTGTCACTTTCACAAGTATCTATATTTTCATTTACTATAGTCCCTTAACCTATTCCCTGAAACTCTATTAATAATACAAAACATCCTATAACCATCCCTTACCATATGATGAATTACCATAATTGTTTTGGCATTGAAAATCCTTTCCATTCCCTCAAATTACTGTTCTTTTCAGCAGTGAATCACTCTAGTAATACAACAAGTTGGCCAAAGTCACTGCCCAGTACAGTACAATAATCTGACAGTTATATTTAGACATCATCTCATGTTTTTATAGTCCTGAAATCCACAGTATTAGCTCTTTTTCTTCCCTCTTTTTCCTCCCACTACAAAAAGCCTACAGACTAAAGAAGGCACTGCTCAGGTTTCTGAAAGAACCCTGCCAAAGTTGGCAAGGCCCAAGGAGGGGGAAATCCAATGGCAAGCCCAGGAGCGATGCTTCAGGTCCCCAGAGTGACACAATGTAAAGGCAGTCTGCCCTGACGAGTACCTGCACACCAAACTGAAGCCCTTTATACTGTTTATTCTTTTGCTTTATGTTATAGTAGAAAATAAGGTGCTTGAAGGCAGGGAGACTTTTTTCCTTTTGTCATTTTATCTACGGTGCCTAGTATCTAGTAGGCACTTAATGAATGTTTATGAGTTATTCTATGTATGACATATATGGACACTATGAAACAAGGCTCACTGATTTGCTGATAAAGACCATTACTCAGTTGTGTGCGTGTAAATGACCATGCTGATCCACATATCAAGAGGGAAGCAAGTTTAAAACTGGCTTGTTTGACTTGGGGGTTTGTTGCATTAGGTTTGGCTGGCTAATTTCTCAAGCATTATTCACCATCCCACAGCAGATTTTGCCCTTCTCTCTTCTGTTTTTGCTGAGATGGCTGCTTGGGGTTAGCTGGAAAGTCTGGCCTCTTAGAGCTGGACGAAACCCAATGAAGGTCAAACTGAAGAAGCTGGTATCATGAACACAATTTTCCCAAATAACTGGGCTTATTCAGCACACAGTCACCATGCCCAATTTGTCAAAATTTCAGATATGAAAAATGCCTGGGGAAAAATGCCACTGACAATGGGGGGGGGGAGAGTTCAAGTAAGAGAGCAGGGAAAAAGAGGAAGAATCAGAGGGTCTCACAGGATGGAAAGGGGCCTCAGAGCATATTGAATTAAATTCCTTCCTTTTACACATGAGGAAACTGAAGCCCATAGATGACTTCTCCGAGGTCATACAGGGAATAAACAGCAGAACTAAAATTTTAACTAAGATCTTAAAAAGAAAAGGGGAAAAAAGGTAGATGGACAGAAAAAATAAAGAACCTTATATATGAAATCAACAAGCATTCATTAAGCACTTACTATATGCTAGACATTCTGCTAGGATGCAGAGGACACAAAGACAATGATGAAACAGTCCCTGCCCTCAAGGAGCTTATATTCTATCAATGAGACAAAACGTAAACTATGTGAAGTATAAAAAAAATAAAAACAAGGTCATTTTGTAGGGGGCTGGCAGCTAGGGGCATCAGGAAAGGGATCCTGCAGGACATAGCATTGGAAGGATATAAGGCCCTTCAAGAGGTGGCAATAAGTAGGGAATGGAGGATAATCTGTACAAGGGAGCAGAGAAGGCAGATGGAGTTGCATCTCTGAGGAAAGGTAAGAAGGCCAGGTTGGTAATGTATACTAAGGCTGGAAAGGTAGATTGGAGTCAGATTGGGAAGGAGGCACATGTATTGGATCTTCAAGGTAATTGGGACCCATTGCACTATACTGAGCAGAGCAGTGACATGTTCAGACCTGTGCATTATCAATATCACTTTGGAAGTAGCAAGGAGGATGGATCAGTGAGGGGAAAGACTTGAGGAAGGAAGACTAATAAGAAGGCTATGGCAATAGCAACAGCCCAGGCAACATGTGATGGGGGCCCAAACAAAGGAGGTGACTATACGAGTGGAGAGAAGAGGATGGACGCAAGAGAGGCTGTTGAAGATATCTATTTGGGGAGTGATTGCAAGAGGGACACCCATGAGCTTCCCCAGTGCTCATCATGGAATGGTATGGTCGGGAAATATATTCCAACAGAGGAAGTTGCAATAGTGAAAAACCCATGTGCAGATACATGTTTGAAAAGGGTTAGGGTCTACATCTGATTACTTACCATCTCAGGGAGAGAGGAGGGGATGGGGGGATAGAATTTGGAAGTCAAAACTTTAAATAAAAGTGTTAAAAATTGGGGAAAAAAGATTCTATAAGCAAAGTATCTGACAAGCAACTGAAAAGATATCATCATGAAATTCTAGAAATTTATATGTCTGAACCCTCGATTTGAAGAAAGTAGATGATGTATTTTTATTATTTCTCAGTTATTTTGTTTTTTAATATTTTAATGGCTACTTAAATGAAATTGTATACACACACACACACATATGAAGCAAAGGGTTAGAGCAAGAGAATTTCATCTCTATTTGTCCTTCTGCAGGATCATTCAAGAACAGTAATTTTGAAATTGTTGAAATGACAGAAATGCAACATAAAATGATTTTTAATCTGCATTTCTAAACTCACTACATATACTCTTTTAAACATAAGGTTCAAAGCCCATGGCTTGGAGAGGAAGGAGAAGAGATAGAAAAATACAATTTTGCTAAGACAAAAAACACTAGAAGATTGAACCATAAAAGTTCAACTCTATAATTACACAGATACATACAGCAAGAGATCTGGGATATAATAATGTACTATTGCCAAGTCTTTTAGTTCATTTATGTTACTGACATTATTTAAGATGTATTCCTGCTTTTGATATTTTCATTAAAAAAAAACCCTCATGTCTACTGTCTAAGTATCTAGACACCATTTTTTTTGTAAAAACCAGAATTCATCAAAACTGGCATCCTTTAATGCTAATTCTAATTAGAACAAGCATTGTATTCTGTATGCTTTCCAATTATGCATGGGAAAAGTCAGCATAAGTGTCCTCTCTTATCATAATGATCTGTTTCTAATTTCAATTTTGGCTATGACTTTGCACTCAGTGATGTAAATGTAACTGTTCCTGTCAGATGAAGATTAATTTGATTTAAGCCCTCTTTGTTCTAATTATATATTCTATTTCTGCTCACTATGCAAGTTTCATTCTCACTCACATCTGTATCTTATCACAACAATGGGGAATTTCTTTGGCATTTAGAAGGCTACCATAAGATTTCTTTTTGGCACCATTATGACAATTTTCATTAAGCTTGTGCCAAAGGAATAACTATTTCAGCTGGCTAATCAACAGATTAATGTAATTATTATTTTAATATTAAAGCAGGAACTTTTCTGAAAGGAAGTCTCTCAAACTTATTGCTCTAATTACTCCCTTTGCTCCCAAGAAAACATTGTCATGGGTTTGTTTATTCCCAGAGCACAATTCACTTATCAAGTGATGCCTTATTGGCCTTGCAAATGGGGCCTCTGTAAAGACAATGGGAGGAACTGAGAACAGTGGGGGGTTTTATGCTGACTTTCATTTTGGTGGGCCCATACCTGAGCTATGTTCTTCTCTATTCATTCCCAGTTCTCATCAGGGCTCTTTTCAAGAAATGGGAAGAGCTCAAAAAACAGTAAGCTTCTTTTTCAGTCACTACTTTGGTGGAGCAATCTTGATGTTACTTGACACATCAGATGTTCATATTGAACGGGGGGGGGGGGATGTGCTGGAACCTAAGAAAATTTGTATTTTCAGAGAAATGTATCAGCTAGAAATTTTCTAAATCTCAGGTTTGGTTTATTTGACTTTCACTTGACTGTTTATCTGGGGAAATGAAGATAATGTGACTGGGCACAGTTTTAATATTAAAAAGAAGTTGGATAGATACAAACTTTCTTGAAAGGAAGGTTCATTCCACCTCATTTAAAGCATCATACCCTGAATTTCTAACACCGGCCTATACGCCTTTTCTCTGACCTCTGACACAGACATCTGGGAACAGACTATGAAGGAGTCCCAAGCCCTTTTCTTTAAATGAAACGCTTATAATAAATCTTCATTTTTCTTGACCTCTCTGTAGCAAGCGATGCTACTAATTACCATCTTCTGTAAGATACTCTCTCATCTCCGGGTTTTTGTGACCCTGCCTTCTCCTGGTTCTCTAACCTCTTCTGACCACTTCTCATTCTCTTTTGCATATTCATCATCCACATCACTTGCACTGACTGTGGGTCTGTCCTCAAGGCTCTGTCCTGTGCCCTTTTCTTTTTTTCTTTCCACATACTCTTCCTTGGTGACCTCATGGCTCCCATGGGTTCAATTATCACCTCCCAGACATATTTATTTAACTGTACATCTGTGCACACATGTGTACATGCATAGGCACACATCACACACCACACACACACACACACACACACACACACACACACACATTCAGCCCTTGTTCACTCCTGAACTCCAGCCGTACATCCCAAACTGCCTACTGGACATTTCCAGCTAGATGCCCCACAACCATCTAAAAACTTGGCATGTCCAAAACAGAACTCAACAATTCCCGAAAATCTCCCTCCTCTTCCTAGCTTCCCTGTTATTATCAAGGGCACTACCATCTATCCAGGCACTTGGGTTTGAAACCTCAGAGTCATCCTCTACTCTTCAGTCAAATCTTAGAGTGTTGACCTTCACATCATCTCTTCACACACATAGACATAATCAGCCTAGTTCCGGCCCTCATCACTTCTTGATTGGATTATTTACTACAACAGCCTCCAATCCCTGCCCACACAGCTACCAAATGAATTTTACTAAAATCAAAGTCTGATCACAGCACTGACGAGGCAATATATTCCACTAGTTCCCTACCTCTAGCATCCAATACAATCTCTTCAGAAACTGGTCCTTTCCTATCTTTCAAGTCTTCTTACACATTTCTCCCCTTCAAGCGCTATGTGATCCAGCCACAGAGGCCTGATTTGCTGTTAGGCACACAGAACTCTCCATCTCCTCTATCTCTTGTCTCTGTGCCTTTGTAACTCCCATTCCTCATTCCTGAAGCACACTCACTCCTCTCCTCTGCCTCAGGGGATCCCAGATTTCACTCAAAATGCAGCTCAAGGAATACTTTCAACATGGAACCTTTTCTGCTGCCTCTACTTGCCAGGGGAATCTCCTTCCTCAAACCACTCTGTATTTATTCCGCATGTATTATGTGTTGACTCATACTTGTCTATACTGTTTCCTCCAGTAGAACGTAAGCTTCAGACTGCTGCATTTATGCCTCTGAATCCCAAGCTCTCAACACAGTTCCCAACACATTTGTCATTCAATTGTTTCAATCGTGTCTGACTCTTTGTGACCCCATTGGGGGTTTTCTTGGTAAACATAGTGGAGTGGTTTGCCATATCTTTCTCCAGCTCATTTTACAGATGAGGAAACTGAGGCAAACAAGGTTGAGTGACTTGCTCAGGGTCACATAGCTATTAAATGTCTGAGGCCACATTTGAACTCAGGTCTTCCTGACTCCAGGCCTAGTGCTCTATCCACTGCAGCACCACCTAGCAGCCCCCAACACATAATGGGTACTTAATAAAATCATGTTGAATGAAGACATGGATGCTCTCTCTACAACCCCAAATATAGAAACTAATTTTTTCCAATGTCCAGACGCTTCCAAATATCCAGATGGTTGGTACTGTATATTCAGCATAGCATAACTGGCTAGTGGGATTACACTAAAAATACCAAGAATGGTTGAGGCTAATGAACTAATAACTTCTAAAATTAGTAGTGCATAAGTAAAGCTACAATTACACTTCAAAGTTTTCCATTTACCTTTATATCATTCAATATCCCCATCTATTTGATACATACATGTGACTTCCTCTTTTGTGGAGAGGCAGTCAATACACTTAGCTTTTAAACACATATTGACCACTAGTGAGCTGTGAGGTCATTCATCTTTTCTTTCTCCACTTGCTGCCTCATATTTGTAGTGACTAGAAATCATTACCAGACCCCTGCCAGGGCCTAAAGTGACTTTGTGTTTAATGAGTCAGGGATAAGTAGCCATGTTTAGATTTCACTACAACCATCATTACACAGAGAGATAAATGCAATAGTAATACTATTAATAAGTGGAAGGATAAGATCTTAGAAAAGTAAAGGACTTAGATACATTCTGCTTCATATGAGCCTCAAGACAATCCCAGCAGGGGATTATTATTATCCCCATTCTCAGAATGAGCAAACTGAGGCACGCAATCCAGGCAATACTAGACCAAGGGCTGGGTAGTCTTCTGAAACAGAGGAACATTTGCTTTGGAGCCACAGTGCTTCAGTTTAAATACTGGCTCGGTAACTTACTGCTTCTGTAACCTTGGGCAAGTCACTTCATTTCTCTGAAACTCATTTTCCTCATCTCTAAAATGTGGGTTCTGGACTCAGTGGCCTGTAAGATTCCTTCCAGCTTTACATCTTCCTGGCTTATGGTTGGGGCCAACGTTTGGAGTAAACATGAGGGGAATGAATGAGGCCCACACAGAAACAGCTTGGACTTTAAGCCTTTTAGGTTTGTAAGTATAGGGTTTCTATTTCAGTCTTTTAAAAACAGTACCTTACCAAGCAAAGTCAATACAAAGATTCTGAATCAATGAAGTCAATATAAACATTTTTTTAAAAGAAAGAGAAGGAAGAAAGGAAAAAAAAAACAATTTGCTATTTCTATTCTAAAGAAATATTCTCACATTTTTGAAAGAAACTGCATGAATTTTCTTTGTAATATGCTGACAGCCTGTCCACTAATTTCACTCTAAAGGCAGACTCTGAAAATGCTACAAAGGTTCTAGTAGATGACAACTATAAACTGTAGGTGAATATCTCTTTTTTCGAGAGAATTTTCCCACCTCTTCCTATGCTACAGCCTTTTATTTCATCTTCACTAACCACTTCCCCTTGGATTCTCTCTTCTTTGGTGGGAATGGAATGGGAGAATATAACTGCAAGTGCGCAGGAGGCCTACTCCATAGATGTCTTCTCCCCTCTAGACATCTGACAGCCTGAAGGTCATCTTTCTTTCTGAAAAGACACTGAAACACCATTGAAAGGCTACCAGAAGTTTTCTTGAATTCTTACTAACTAAAATGAAAGAAATGTGACACACCAAAGTAGGCTTCAAACTTCAAATCTCACTCCTTCCTGTGACGGGGTACTTACTACTTGTAGCAAAGACTATCTTTGAAATAGAACCAAGTGGAGAAGAAATACCATTCTGGTTTCCAAAACAGGTCTCTTCAAGTGGTTTGTAAAAAATTGAAAGCACTTTACATTATTTCCATTAGAAATTCCAATTTTTGATTCTATGGATTAGCTATGAGTATTTTTTTTTCTAGCTTGGAAAAAACATTCAACTACATCATACTGAAACAAATAAAACATTTGCTTTGGTATTCAGCCTGGTTTTGTTGTTGTTTCAATGTTTAGATGTTATTTACCATTAAGAAAAGGACCCATAGGGCTATCTATGCTGTTGAGGAGTGACAGGGTAAACAGTGAGTGTGGAGAAGAGGGGAGAAGCATTACATTCCTAGTGAATTTCAGTTTTATGACTGAGCATAGAGAATATTTACTGTAAGAGACAATTTAAAAACACCTCAATAAATACATACTATTTTCCATTGATCATTAGTCAATTTCCTCTGCACTGTTTTCATTAAATATTAAGTGGCTGAGATGTTGGATTTTTTTTTTAAAACCTCACTCAATTTAGTTTGTGTGCTAATGATTTTTCCTCCAAGGCTCTTTTCCAGCCACATTGCCAGCCCCATCATCATCACAAAGAATGACGTTCCTGCACATTAAGTGAAGTGAGACCCTAAATCCACCTCCTTGAAGCTACTGCAATCTATTATGTGATGGACAATGACAAGAATCTGCTATGTTTCTCTTAATAAAACTATGCTGGAAATGACACAATGATCTTACCATTCGGACCAAACATAAAGTACAAAATTCTTCACTCCTAATTGACCCCAGGTGAGACTTGGAATCAATAGAGTCCATGGTTCCTGTGCCCTTTTGTGCTTATAATGAGAGAGGTTTAGATCTGTATTAGAAAATGTAACTTTCAGAAGTGTTTTGTGTCTCTTAATTTCAGTTAGGTCCTTATTGTCTTACTGTACTCTCAGTTTCTTGTCTCTGGAGAAATTGTGGGGCTAATTTCATAATATTTTTCAAGGAGGGAAAAAAAAAGACCTTTTCTTCTTTCTGATCTGGGTATGAAAACTGTTTTAAAAGTCCAAAATAAATTAATTATTCCCCCAAATCTCAGAAGTCATGCAAATAAGCCCAGCGACAACATTTTCCTGCAACTTCTAAGGTAGTTGGTCAATATGTCTATATCTCTAAGGACCATGACAACCAAAGGAACATTTTTTTCCCCAGAGAAACCACGCCATCTTAGCAATTGATTGCAAAGGCACTACCTTACTTACCCAGGAGCCAAGTCCTTGGCCCTGATGATAATGAACAACAAGCAAATGGAAACTCACCAGAACAAAACAGCCCATTTGGTTGACTACAGGGTAGCCCAGGCATTGTTTGCTTCCAGTCCTGTAAAAATTAGGCCAGTTCATTGAAATAACTATTCTCTCTCTCTCTTTTTTTTTGGTGAGGCAATTGGGGGTAAGTGACTTGCCCAGGGTCACATAGCTTATAAGTGTTAAGTGTCGGAGGCTGTATTTGAACTCAGGTCCTCCTGACTCCAAGGCCGGAGCTCTATTCACTGTGCCACCTAGCTGCCCCTTGAAATAACTATTCTCCCCCAAGCTTAAGCAACATTTGCCACACAAAATCCTCCTGACTGGAAGACAATCTGCTCCACATACAGTTTCATCTTGAGTAACTTCTCCAGCTCCTTGTAGGGACCCAAAGAGGAGGAAGGCATTCTGTAGCATTCTGAACCGCTAGCTTTAAAACACTTGCCAAAGATTTTCATATACATATGTATGTGTATGTGTGTATTTATATCTATGTATCTACATATAGCCAATTCTTGAAAAATTCATCTGTTTCTCTGCACCATGCTTTCTTATAGCAATTACAATGTAGACTGCCAATACAATTATTGCCCAAAAGAAGCCATGTAGATCCTGTATCAGAATCTCTCATTCTAAGCTTTTGTCTAAAGGCAATAGAACTTCATTTCCTTTCAACATACAGTCAATCAATTCTTCCACCACCCCAATTACCACAGGCTCCCTCTCCCCTCCTCCCCCCCTTTTACTGAATATTCAAAGATCTGTTGAAAGCCATGCAAGGAAGCAATGCAGAGTGGAGCCTCAGTCACAGGTATATTAAGTCCCCTAAATGTCTTTTCTAGGATA
The DNA here is from genome assembly GCF_003287225.1 of Phascolarctos cinereus. Lineage (NCBI taxonomy): Eukaryota > Metazoa > Chordata > Mammalia > Diprotodontia > Phascolarctidae > Phascolarctos > Phascolarctos cinereus. The sequence continues at coordinate 31,340,164 of NW_027556291.1, forward strand.
TGAGGCCAACCTCAAAAGGTATTTCCCATGTGGTTTGCAAGTGTTCCCAGACCTTTTTTTGCCACTTGCTTGTTTGGCTGAGTTAGCCTTCCTGGGATACCAGCAGGCTCTCAGTTCTCCGGTATCTTTGCTCCGCATTCCAGATTAGAAAGAAAAGTACACAGACACACAGAAGTTCTACACCTGATAGTGGGGACAATGGAGAGAGGGGAGAAGAAGGAGCTAGGAGAGGGAGAGAAAGAACTTAAACCTGGAAAAAATCTTTACATCTCAAGGGTCTCTTCTACCCTCTCATTGGTGATGTGACTTGCTCAGGGTCACACATCTAGACAGCAAATATCAGAGGTAAGATACACACACAGATCCTCTGACTCCCAGGGCAACATACCTTCTGCTGTGCTACTGATGTTTCCTCAAGCCTACGAAAAGACCCAACTTCAATCTTAGTGTCAGGTAAAAGTTTGGGGCCAATTTACTTTTACAAAAATGAGCTGATGGTTGGTCATCCCCAGCTCTTGGTAACATCATCTTGGCAGTTCAAAAAGTGAAGAGAAAAGACCAGGTCAGTATGTTTTTCCTGGAGTACTATATTTTTCAAATTAAAACACACACACCTGAAACACTAAAATCACCCATCTACAAGCATCTATTAAGTGCTACCAGTGTCCCAGGCACTGTGCTAAATATTTGGGATACAAATACCAAAAGCAAGACAGCTCTTCCTGCAAGTAACTTACACTCTAATATAGGGAGACAACACAAAGAGAGAAGTGGAAGTGGTAGCCAGGGAAGAGAGTTTTGCTTTAGACCTGAGTGGCACCTTTTCTGATACCCTTACTTCATAGGTCAGGAAAAGGAGACCCAGAGAGGGAAGTAGCTTTCCAAAGGTATATAGAAAGTAAATTTTAGAAGCAGCATTTGAACACAAGTTATAAGGTCCGAGGTCTAGAGCTATATGTTTCATCTGTTGTACAACAGAGTTAGTCATAGTGATTACATTACTTTCCAAATAAACACACCAAATGCAAGTTATAACCAATTAGTGGTCAAGTTTGCCGACGGGTCTTAACAAGCAAGTGTTGGCAGGCAAGCATGTAGTGCCTTGTTGGGAAGTCCAGCATGCATTGGCAGGAATATATGTATGTAATGACTTGTTTACAATATGATACTATACAGTTACATGACACAATAATGCATCATCAAAATTTCAATGCAGGAAAAACCCCATAAGTTTACAATAAATTATTAAATTTAAGATGCGTCATTTAAAAAAATATATATTTTACATTTTTTTTGAAATGATGCAAATTTTTTAAAAAAAAGTTAGAGAGTTAAAGAAAGTAGATTTCCAAGAGGGGGCCCTGAGTAATTTTCTTTTTGAAAAGGGAGTGATAGGCCAAATAAGTTTAGGAACCTCTGCTCTAGGCAGTCACCAAAATTCTGAGCTCCTAGAGGGCAGGGACTACCTTTTGTCTTTCTTTGTATCTCCAGCACTTAGCACAGTACCTGCCCGACACCTAAAAGAGCCTAATAAATGTTTAATGACTACCTGAAGGCATCTAGGCAGCACAGTGGATAGAGTGCCAGCCTTGGAGTCAGGAAGATTAATCTTCCAGAGTTCAAATCTGGCTTCAGACACTTACCAGTCATGTGAACCTAGGCAAGTTACTTAACCCTGTTTGCCTCAGTTTCCTTATCTGTAAAATGAGCTGTATCTTTGCTAAGAAAACCCCAAAAGGAGTCACGAGGAGTTGGACATCACTGAACAACAACAGGGCAGTAGACTGTGATATCCTTTATAAAAACAGCCAGAGTACTAATTAGATTATTGTTCCCCAAAATGTAGAAATAGTGACTCATCTTTGGCAAAAATGCTCACTCCTCAAAGTTAACAGACTATTATCTAAGATTTCAATTATAGTTTTTAAAAAGAGTTTTCCTCTGATACTTCTGACCTCCCTACCCACTTTCCAGGGGCCAGTAATTCACATATGTTACCTGATGACCTCAAAAAATGAGACTGTTATATCTATCACTCCCTCACATTTTCTACCTCCCAGCAACAACTGGCAACTAAATGTCAAGCTAGCAAGCTGCTCCTCTGGTTCTTCTCACTGGCCCATGTCTGGAAAATGTTAGCACCATTCCATCTGCTTTGGAGATTGTAGAGATATTCACAGCTAAACACCTTTAATCATGTTTAGAAGTTCAAAACTATTTGTTGTTGCTGTTGTTTTGCTCAGTCATATCTACATGGAGTTGCTACAAAATACAGAAACCACAGTTACAGGCTCAAGACTATCAAAGGCCACAGCAGGGGAAGAACAAGCAGCAGATTCTTGAAATCTCTCTCTTTATGTGTCCAATGAACAAATCAATTGCTTTTTTTGTTCACTTTTCATATTGTGTCTTGATTTCAGGATACATCATGAATATTATTAAGTAAAAATTACAAGTCTAACATTTCACCATAGGGAAGCAAGTTCAATCTGCACTTTCATACGGAAACACATCTACTATAAGAAGATAGGACTTCTATTGATTTTTAAGATATGGAAATAAAAAAAAATAGGAAAGAGAATGACAATTTAACAATTCCCTGGCTATTTTTCCCAGTCACCAACAGTGACTAGCTTTGGTCTTCAATCAAGATACTTACATCTAGACCATGTAGCCTACACACAGGAAATGCTTCATATGTAGTCAATAACAACATTATTCTTGAGTGGTCAAATCTACCCTATCTGAACAAGGAGATCCATTGATTATTGGTATCATTCATATCAATAATGATAATCATAATAATCGCTCACATTTGCAGAGTACTTTACAGTTTACAAAACACTTTCTTCACAACCTCCTTCTGTGAGGGAGATAAGGCAATTACAATTTATCATAGCTTTACAGATCTGGTTTGGTCACACAGCAAGTAGACCTGCACATATATGGACAGAAAATTATAAGTACCAAATAAATCAACATTAAATATAATATTAAAGCAAATGTATGTTACCAAGTCAATTATCTGCAGTTATTTTTCCTTAAACAGTTGGGAGCAAGGAAAAGAGTATTAGCTTATTTCTCTCAATTTGAACTATTAAATAAGTTAGAGGCAGCTATATTTAAAGTATGGCCTAAAAGACAACCAGACGATAAATAGATAGACAGACTTATCTCCATGTACACTGAAATGAATGACAGCTTGACAGTGTCTAGCATTGGTTTGTTTTGGGTGATTAGAGAATTCTCTGTATTTACCTTTCCCCAAAGAATAACACGCCAATTCTGCTGTGATCTCAATTCAGCACATCCACACATATGTTGAAGGGATCACCTTTATCTCTTCTCTATAGGAGTTGGCCTTTAAAGACCAAAATCTGACAGCACATGATTCAAACTCGTTGCCGAATCTGTCCTCTTTCCTCTCGTCAATCTAGGTCCACGTGTAAGCTGAGCCAGGGTAGCTCAGTGATTTGGGGGAGGAACAAATATGACATAACCCTGAGCCAGGAGATCACTGGCTTACTTGAAGCTAATCTAAGACATCACACCAAAAGATCTGATGAACGTAGTTTATTGAGATGGAAACACTGTCCTGTAACTGAATACCATAATTAAGGACAGAGAAAGCATTCAACTAGATCCAGATGGACAACGTTTTCAACAACATAACTCCCACAAATGGATTTTGCCCCAACTCAGATTGAGTTAACTGCACAGTATGGAAAAGATGGATTTAATATGTGCATGACTGAGTATAATAATATATAGAAGAATAATATGGTGGGGGCAGCTAGGTGGAGCAGTGGATAGAGCACCAGCCCTGGATTCAGGAGGACCTGAGTTCAAATGTGACCTCAGACATATAACACTTACTAGCTGTGTGACCCTGGGCAAGTCACTTAACCCCATTGCCTAGACAAAAAAAAAAAAAAGAATATGGTGCCATGATTATATATATATATGTGTGTGTGTGTGTGTGTGTGTGTGTGTGTGTGTGTGTGTGTGTGTGTACACATATAAGTTTCAAGCTCCTTGTAGACAGATATTTTGTCCATTTCATCTTTGTATTATATCCCCCAGCACTTCACAAAATTCCTTATACACAGAAGGTGCTCTACAGTTTGGTGAAATGTTTGTTGGGACTGGGATATACCTTCCTTTATCCAGAAAATCTATATGTATATGACAAAGGCTTAGAATGTACTGTAACTCTTGCCCTGACATTTTAAACTAAACAATATATAAATACCAGGAGTAGAACTCCATATCATGGAGTTCCCACTCTTCAACACTGCAATTCACTATTCTGGTGGTTCCTGTGAGAGTGAGGTCCAAACACTGAATGACCTCACCTCGATCACTGATCTCTATCCTAACCAATAATAACCTACAAATGATACTAAGCACTCTCTGGCCACATGGCCCTCTGTCATTAGTTCAGAATACAAAACCCACAGACCAGTTACAGGTGACCCCAACAGAGATAGCATTATCTTACATTACATGAAGCAATATTGTTCTTTTTTATTTTGCCAGACATACGACAAATGACAATTTCCCAAATTATAACAACCAAGTAGATTTGAATTGCACTCTGAAATCTGATATCCTCAGACTGTCAGGACATTGCCTCATAAGTCTATTTTACTGCCTCAAAAGGCTTCTCAAGTGATGTATAATTGCCTTTAAATTTTACCCCATGGTATATAATTGTCTGTAGAAAAACACACACTTAAGAAGAGCCAATGAATGAGGCAACTATCAAAACAGTTCTAATTTATATATTCTTCTCAAGAATCTCAACTGACATGAGCAACATTGGGGGAGGGAACAACTATTTTTGTAAAACAGGATACAAAGAACATTTTTTAGGACTTCTTGAAAAAAAAAACAGCAGATTATACATACTCTAAAAGCATGGGAACTGAGGGGATCTGGAAGGCTTTATTTCATTTCATCCTATTTCCTCCCAAAATGCAAACAGTCAAAACTCATCACAGCATGAGAAGCTGAAGAGGGACATCCTGACAACCGCATGTCCCTATATGCACATCCTGCCTGCCTCCGCCTTCAAGCAACAAAGAGCTTCTTCTCCCCTCAAAGAGGCCCATTGGCTGTGTGCTTTCGGAACTCGATGGTACTTACAGAGGGATTCCTGGAAGAAAGTGTGTTTTTTAATGCTCCTCGAAATTATGATTTTCAAGACTGCAGTAGGTGACTCTACGTCCTTTATTCAATGAAGAAATCACAGAGAAGTACTTAGCAGAATGTCAAATAATGCATTTAAGAAGACAAAACTATACAATGCAAAAGCTATAATTAGAAACATATCTGGTAGAGTAACATGCTATTTATTGTCCATGTGGTCAAAGAAAAACAAGAATTCCTTCCAGTGTTCATTAGGGTTTTTAACCAGATAATTGTTTTGATAGAACTACCTAGTAAACAATTGGTAATGACCATCCATTTGAATATATGAATCAATCTGAACACAGTACAAGGACACGAGTACTGAATTTAGAATCTGGAGACCTAGTTTCAAATCCTGGCTCTGCCATGTCCACCCTGTGTGCCTTTGGGCAAGTCCCTCCTCTCTTCCTCCTTCTAGGGATCTATGGATTGTTAGTTAAGAAACCCTTCTCTACAGCATGGGAGGAAGAGAGAGGAAATTCAAGAGCAAGGGCACAAAGTAGGTTCTTAATAAATGTTCATAACCTCCTCTTCCCCTTCAGGGAGTCTGTGAATGCATCTATCTATGTATCTCTCCTTATTTTGATCAACTTCTAACTGAAATTTAGCTAAAAACATTTCCTTCAATTATTTAAAAAACATTATTCTGAAAAGGGGTCCCTAGATTTCATCAGACTGCTTCCCCAAGGGGTCCATATGACACACGATAAATGGTGAAAATGCCCTGCTCTAGGGGGAAGGGAGGAGCCATAGCACTAAGGACAGCAGGAGTGTTGTAATGAATGGCTTAAGGAACTTGGAATGGAACTGGGAAGACAGATATACAGAACACCACAAACCAAATTGCCCAGGAGCAACAAAGTCAGGGATTTGGGATTTGGCCTTCCCTTCACTACTACAACACCATAATGGTGTGATTTGCTTAGCTCATTACCTTTGACATGGGTGACAGAAGGTAGCTATGCACCTTGCCTTGAAAGTCCTACTGATAATCAGAAGGAGATGTCAAACTGCCAAGTGCTTGTGATTTTGAATAAACCAAATCTATAATATCATCATAAAGTCATTGGGAAACAGGCAGCTCTCCATCCAGGCCAGGGTCAATAGCCTATGTTGTTTCCACTTGATAGAGAAAACATGTTCTGTTTACATGGTTTCTATTCTGGTAATCAGATCCTGGGAAAATTTAGAATTAGCATACACTGTCATCTCAAATAATGAATTCTTAATACACAGGACTAAAATAAAGCACTATAAAGGCTGGTCATCAAGAGGGGGAGTTGGCAGTGGGCCACAGCTGAAAGAGCACTGAATTTAGAGGAAGAGGACCTAGGCCCCAGTTTAGCCTTTTCTCCCTATGATTTGACTTGGGCAATTCACTTGACCTCTGGGCCTCAGTTTTCCTAACTGAAAATTGAGAACTTTAAATTTAGAAGTTCTCTAAGGTTCTTTCCAGTACTGAATTCTTTGATCCTTAAGGCTTCTGAATATATGCTTAGAATCATAGAAGTTCACAGAATCATGGATTTAGTATTGTAGGAGACCTTGGAAGAGCAGCTAGTCCAAACAAACCCTTCATTTTGCAGAAGGGAAAACTGAAACCCAAAGAGGCCAAGTGATATACAGGCGGGTAGGAGGCAGAGCTGAGATTCACATACAGGTATTGTGACTCTAAATCAAATACTTTCTCAACTGTACCAGTGCTTGGATCATTCATTCAAAACTATTTACCAACTGCTTCCTACCCAGCAAGTCCTATAGGAGGTAGAGAGACAGAGATGACCTATCCCTGCCATCAATGTGTTTATAGCCTAGTGGGAGATAAGCCATGTACAGTACACAGACAAGAGTAGTACAAATGGCATGAAATGCTCAAGAAGATAATAAAGTTGCTGTCTAGCTAAGAGGAAACTTCATGGAAGAAAGAAAATCTGCTGTAAGATGTAAGGAATGAGTGAGTCCTGAGAGGCAGGCAGGGCGAGATGGGTAGAGAAGGATACTGCAGGTGGAGGGAACAGCACCAAGGTATGGTGGAGAGCACTGGACACTGAGCCAGGAAGATGTGAACTTGAACTCTGTCTCAAATTATTCAGTAGCTCTCTGACCAAGCATGTCACTTAACTGTTCATAACCTCATTTTCCTTATTTGTACAACTGCAAACTCTGAAGTGCTAGAGATACACCAGTGATTGTTATAAACAAAAATTAAGAAATAGCAGGGTGGGGGGGAGGAGAGTCCAACATTTTTAAGGAAAAGCAAATGGTCCAGTTTGACTTGAGCATAAGGCACACGTAGGCCAATAATAAGCAATAAGAATGGGAACTTTAGGTTAGGGCTAGATTGATCAGGGTCTCTGAAAGCTAAATGGAGGAATTAAAAAGTTGCCACTGCTTTTCTTTGGGGGTAGGTGAGGGAGACACTGGACCTCTTTGTGATTCATTGGTCTACAGGACTCCACCAGAGAAGGAAAAGACAAGACACTCCAGTTTCTCTGCCAAAGAAACCTCAAGGACGGTATGGTCCTCAGGGTCACACAGAGTCGGACACAACAGAACAGCAACAACACAGGACTCCCAGTGAAGAAACTCCCTCTCCTGACAAAGGTCAGCCCCTACTCAGCAACAGAGTCTTTGAGAGTCATCTACCAGAGAGCATAGTGAGTGGGTGAAGGGTCCCACCCAGGGTTCCACAGCCAAATTGGTCAGAGGCAGGGCCAGCTCTCTTATTAGCTACCCTGCACTGAATCTTCTTTGCTGTCTAATGGAAAAAAAGCATTGGATTTTGCTTTCCTAGAGGAAGATTAATCTGGCTACTATCCATTGTCTGGGCTAAAGAGGGGACACAGGGGACACTGGAAACTCAGCAGGGAAACTATTATAATTGATCAGGCAAGAGATAATGAAGGCCTGAGTTCAATTGGCGGTGACAGGAATAAAGGAGAAGAAACATAGAAAGCAATAAAAAATATGAACATACAGGATTGGCCGACTTCACTATGTGTTGATACATAGCAAGGAAGGAAGGAGGTAGACTCTAAGGCTCTGAGGCTGGATTACCAGGAAAATTAGAGTCTCTTTGACAGAGGAATCAGAGGATGAAGGTAAGGGGGTTCATGAGTCTACTGCAAGCCCTGCATCAGTAACACTAGAAGAAATGGGTACAAGCTACAAAGAAACAAATTTAGGCTTGAGGTCAGGGACCTAACAAATAGCTAAGGCCTGACTCATGCAGGAGAGAAGGAAGTTCCTCTTTTCTAAAGGTCATCAAGCAAAGGTCGGATGGGCGAGCACTGTTGGGGATATCGGCTAGGACCAAATGCCTTCTGAGGTTCACCAGCAACTCTGAAACTGAAATAAGGGAGAGAACTAATACCTGGAGATTGCTGTGTAGCCATGTTAGTTAAATGAAGGTATGGGAGAGAAGAATATTTTGAAAGATCAAGGTACATTTTTTTAATCCGGGAGGCAAAGAAAAAAGATAATAGGACGAAATTTTTATTTCAAAATAAAATGACAATATCCGCTTAAAATTATTTCTATTTAAAGTACATTTGCAGATTGAGAGGAAATCATAGCAAATTATAATGAAATTATTTTTAAAATTGCATCAACCCATGTGCTGGTCCTCCTAGAGTTAAAGCCTTGCTAGCATACAAAGGCTTTGAGGACTACCAAGTGAGAGACAAGAGGCCTAAGGTAAGAGTCTTAGAGGAGGTTCACATTTGGCACTAGAAAGGAGGAAACCAAGCAGTGGAATACGTTTTAAATAGAAAGGTGTGTGTGGTGGGGGGTGGGGGTGGGAACTGAGAAAAGCCAATTAAATTTCATGTTTAAGTAATAACCTTCTTAAGAGGTTTTTCAATAGGGCTAAACTTGGGAACTCAGGAAGACAGGGTCTGAATTTGGCTTCAGGTATATGACCCTGAGCTAGATACCTAATCTCTCTAAGCCTTACTGTCCTCCTTTGTAAAATAAGATCAACAATAAAACCCACCTCACAGCATTGTTATAAGGATCAAATGAGATAATTTATGTAAAGTGCTCTGTAAACCTCAAAGCAAATGCCAGCCATTAGTATGATTAGAATTGAGACTATGCTGTGTAAATCAGAGTACAAGGGTTAAAGATTCTAGAAGCAAGTGGTGGCAGAAATGGAGGTAGCAAGTACAGACTAGAGTTTTCACATTCAAAAGTAGAAAATCAATAAGAGAGGAGCTTCAGGGAATATCATACTTTAGGGAAAGTGCTTGTAATATAGGGAGGTCCACAACATATTTGGAGATGCTAGGGAAAGAGTGAGGGGAGTGACTGAAGAGATGTAAGAAAGAAATCCTTCAAAGCTGAGAAAGTCACTACATTCACAGTTTCTTCTGTTGGAACCAGAGAGGATTGCAAAAGATACTTTAGGGTGATGCAAAGTCAATGCTCTCAGAGAGAAAACTTAGCATTTTTCCAATTGGGACATTAATCTAAACTGATTAAGTTACTGATCACTCAGAGCATCAAAGTAAAATTCCAAAATCTAAACTATAGACTGCCTGTGTCAATATCAACCGACAGTCTAATTCTCAGAATAATCATTAAGCTATAAGTAATTCACATGGGGATAAATAACACAAATGCAACTGGGGAGGGGAATGAAGGAAAGAGGTAGTTATAATTGAAATATCCCCCTAAATTGCCCCATTTTCAGTCTATGAACCATATCCTTTACAGTTCCTCAGAAAATTAGAAGAGATGGGATAGGAACTTTTCCCAAGCTTAAAGGATATTATTCTTGGCAATGAGAAACCATGAGATTAATGAGCTGTCTGCTAAATGTGTACCATTAAAATGTACATAAGAAAAATCAACTATTGCAAACCAAATTCTCTGGGAGTTGCCTGAGAATCTACAAAAGTTCCATTAACTCTTTTGGGCCACAAGAGTACCATTTATCCTAGTGCAAAAGTAATACATAAATGAGGAAATGAATAGTGATTTGCAGAACCACTATTCCCTCACAACTTGAAAGAGTTAATACAGTTAGCCAAAAATTATAACTTATTCTTCCAACATAAGATACAGTGAGAGAACCCAGGAGCGCACACACTAAAATTAAAGTGTCATTTATGAAACAGCACCCCAGTACCTCAAAGTTAAGGGAACACCTACAGATGTCCATTGGCCTACACATCAGAAGACAGCCATCTTACTAACTCAGGAGGACATGTCAGCCAATCAGCCTAGCCCATATTATCCACCTGATAACTAAAAATATATCATTGGTAAAAGACTAAATGCTTCTATTAGAAAACACTCATGAAAGTATTGATCTAGGTTGACATTCATGGATGGGAAGAAGGGGCAGAGTCTGAGTATTTCTTCCCCAAGAGTATTTAAGCCCTCAGAAAAGACTGGGCAACAATATCTGTGTGAGCACATGCACACACAGCTTTACTCATATACACACAACTACCATCACATGGAATCTGGAAAGGTCAGTAAGCACTCCTTAACCTTGAAGGGAAAAGAAAAATCACAGTATTTTTCCCCAACACTACTCAGGGCCTCTTGTAAATCATATTCATACGCTTAAGCATTAATTTACATACTTAATTTTTGACAGGCTGACAACTGCAGTCCTTCCATGCTCTTGCTGTAAAGTGAAGAGTCAATTGTTATTCAGGGTATCAGTTACAGTGGCAGTGGCACTAACTGTATTTTATATAATGTGCTATCTGCAGAAAGGCAGATAAGAATTTGATTTAACATCCAATTAAAAGCCGTCATTGAAAAATTACTTCAAATAAGCCTTTTATTTTCTTTAATCAGTCTTCAATTCAAGCCTTCCTTGGACCTACTGAACCAAGCATCAGGACTCATGAATTTTGATTAAAAAATTTGAGCCCATTTCTAACTTAAGCAGATTTTTTTTTGTTGCACTGTTTGATAGAAATTTAATAAATCTATGAATCCTAGCCAGCATCATTTATCATCTTTTTTTTCCGCAAGACTGGCCTATTATACCTAGGCAGTAAATTATGGGGAAACCAGCAAACCAAAACTTTTCAGTCCAATACTGAAGAAGAGATATAATCACTTGCATTGAACCATATAATTATAGGAGAATATGAAGCTCTGAAACACTAGGTCCTGTTTTGAATATGTAATGCCTATGCTTTGAGAGCTTGCAAAGATGTCTGGCTGATCTAATATAGCTCAGTTTAGAATCCAAGGGAAGAATGTGTCCTTAATGAAATGACAGCAAAAAAAAAAAAAAAAGATCAACAGCAAACTGAGAGTCTCTGGCAATATTACTTGGGAAATGTCCCAGGATTTGGAAGGACAACTCACACACACACACATTGATGCAGTGACACACCCGCCCAAAGAATCCTCACTCCAGCTTTTCACCAGCACTTGGGTGCCCATGTCGCCAGGTCCCCACCAGAAGGTAAAGTGATGTTAAAGAAATGTAAGTTATAACTGATGCTTCCTAGTCAATACGGGGAGAAGAAAACCATGAGATGCCTCAACCTTTATGGACTAGTGTCCCTACCATCTGTCAGTTTCTGGGAATGTACAGCTCCACCAAGATTGATTAATGTCATGCATGGACCCACAAGTGCCAGTGGAAGAAGAGCTAATAGTAGAGATAGCATTTTAGAACATGAAGAGCCCTCAGAGATCATCTGGTCAAACACTCTCATTTTATAGATAGGCAAACTGAAGATCAGGAGCAGGAGAGAGAATACCCTACCTGGCATCCAAATCCCCTATTTGGCCACTTAAATACCTATGTGACCTCGAGCAAGTAATGTCACCTATCTGGGCCTCAATTTCTTCAGCTATAAAATGAAGATGTTGGACAAAGTAATCTCGAAGGTCTCTTCCAGCTGTGTATCCATGATTCCATGATCCTAACATCTGTTGGTTTCCCAAAGTCCTACAATGAGTTAATAATAGACAGACTAAAAAAAAAGGAATTATCTGGGCCTCTTTTTTTTTTTTTTTGGTAGTGGTTGTGGTTGCAGAAATAATCCGAAGACTAATTTCTTGTGGTCTTAATATGAGTTTGTATGTATGCCTTCTAATTAGGTAAATTTCCCTATATGATACAGTGCCTAGCATTGTGTAGAGCAGGTAGGCATGTGTATATTATATAAATGAATGAATAAACTAGAGTGGGCTTTGCCTTGAAGACCCTCACCATGGCTTTCTGGAAACCTAGCTAAATTCTTGACATGTCTTAATTGATATATTGGAAGAGAGAGAGAGAGAAAGATAGTATTCTCCTCAACTTTGTAGACCATGTTGCCTTATTCTAATTCATCTAAGTCATTGGGGCCCCTAATAAGATAAATATGAGGTAATCACCGGACAAAATCCTTGAGAAAGAGATGGTTTGGTAGTAGCTGTGAACTGTAAATAAGAAGCCCTTTCAGAGAGGAAAACAGACTTTTTGAAGAGAAACTTTGTCACTGATTCCAGAATTTAAAGCAGATCTAAAGTAGAAGTATATTCTCCCTGAGGGGCAATTTTACTATCAAGCTCCAGTTAAAAAGTGGCCATATCTGCTGACATGGTTTCTCCCATATATGGCCAAAGAGCTCTCTCTAGAGTTGACCAAGTAAGTACGTGACAATCAGTTATGTTGGCTACCTAGGGGTCTTTCTTCAACACACAGAACTGGGAGACTCTGCAGGCCCCAGGGATTTAAAGAAATGGGAAGAATAATAATAATGTTTTTATACAGGGACAGGAAATCTGAGTTAGGCGAACTGTTTCAAAGTATTTTTCAAACATTTGCCAAATATTTTTTTAAAATATGTAAACCTATGTGCATTTCAGGGTAAAGAGAATCCATATGTTTCTGATTAATTGACAATTAACTTGTCAAAATATTATTTTGTTAGAACTATGTGACTTCTGAAAGAGGTATTGAGGAGGGTTGTTTGTGTCAGTGATTGTCTGTGGTGTGGAGGGGAGATAAAAGAGATTAGCAAATGTGCCTTTCCTCTTGGCTGTTTAGAAAGGGGATGACCACTCTAGCCTGGGAGCAGTGAGTTGTACCATACCAAAGCTACCCTTTTCCTCAAGTTTGTTCCATGAAAACACTGAACATGCTCACTTTGCCTCTTTAGACTCTCAATGACCTCATCAACTTCCATGGATTTAAATACCATCTGTATACTTCAGAATCCAAGACCTATATACCCAGCCTAGACTTTCTACTCTCCAGGAACTCCTAGGAGGCTACCTAAGAGACATTTAACTAGACGCCCCATAGGCATCTCAAACTCAACTGTTTCCAACAATTCATTCTCAGTCCCTAAAAACCCACCTGCCTTCTGGTCATAGCTTCTCTACTGTAAAGGGCACCACCATCCACCCAGTTACCCAGGTTTGAAAACTCAGTGTTATATACTCCACTCCTCATTCTCACGCGTCCCACATAACCAACTAGTTGCCAAATCTTGTCTTTACTGCCACATTATCTCTCACGTTCTTCTTCCTCTCTACTCAAATAGACATCCATGACAATGTCACCTCCTCAGAAGATTCCTACTATGATCTCCTACTTGGTCCCCATCATGCCTTTCTGCTCTAATCTATCCTCCAGAAGCCACCAAAGAGATTTTCCTAAAGAACAAGTGTAATGATGCACTCCTACCCACTCCCTAACCAGTTCAATAAGTCCCAAAATCTTCCTCATTGGAATGTAAGCTTGTTGAAGACAGGGACATTTGGGCTTTTTCTTGGTTTCCTCAGCTCAGAAGAAGCACTTAATAAAGGCATGATTTCTTGTTTGGGGGCGGAAGGAGAGGCACAGAGAAGTGGTGGGGTTTTAAAAGTATTTTCATCTGAGAAACATATTTACTTAATTAATTTCAGGCCTGAACTTCTTCCTTCTCGAGTGTTTTGTTCCAATTACTTGAAACAGAAGCCTCAGATTTAAGTGTTTGCAAAGTCTGGAATCTCAGCTCTGATTGCACTTGCCTGCCCTGACAGGGGCTGATCACATGATTTGTTTTAATCAACTCACACATGATATTCCCCAATTTCCTTACAAGGAATGATGAAAAGAAAGTGGATCATTGGAACTTCCCTCCTTCCAGAAAAAGAAATAGTGCTATTCATATGCATACAAACACTTCAACCATAAACACCAGTTAAAAATGTGTCAAACTGTTGCCAAATACAGTACCGAGTTAGGGATAAGCTTCAATTGTATCACTTCTCAAGGACTATCACCCCACTAGTCTATGCTCATCAGATCCCAGAAAGAGTCATGAGACAAAGTCAAATGTGCTGCCTGGTATGTAACTAGAAGTGGAGAGGTTACAGCCAGGGCCTGGCTTTCCTCAAATGGGCCAGTGACCCCAGTGCCCTAATGGGGTATTTCCAACAGCCTCCTACTATACCAGTCACATAGCCTTACTGCCCACATTTTAAACTTAAATACTCAAACTTATTTACACTAACAGAGATCTCAATATCCATGTCAAAATTTCAATGAGTGAGAATAAAAATACAGGGTGACTACTAAAAGCAAATTAAAGAAAGAGAGATAACCTCCCAACAGAATCTGCATGGCAGATAATTGCACGTAGAATTTATGTTCTGTTTCTGTGACAGGGAGGTAACTTTTTCTTACCCAATGTACAGTTAATGCTACACCAAAGATAAAATTACACGTAATGGTTTACAAAAGTAATTTGATTTGATTTACACCTTCACCAGGGACACAATTTTAAGTAACAGTCAGTCAATAAGTATTTCTTCAGTGCCCACTCTGTGCCAGGCATTGGTCTAAACGCACAGTGCTAAACAACTCAGAGCTTTTCAACACACTGTGAAAATATGGTTTCTTTTTCTGGTTCTGCCATGAAGATGCTAAGTGATCTAGGGTGAGTCATTCCTCCCTTGTGCGCCTAGTTTTCTCCTCCCACTGGTGCTAATCCATTATATCTAGCTGCCTCAGACAACTTATAAGGTCATAGGTTTAGAACTAGAAAGGACTTTAAAGGCTACTGAGCCCAACCTCCTCAATTTACAAAAGTCATGAAGACCTGAGTTCAAGTAGTGCATGTCTCTCTTGCTGGTTGTGTAAGCAGGGAAAATCATTAACACACTATGTTAGTGCTGGAAGGAACATCAGACATCATCTAGTCTCATTTCTTCCCTTCATAGAGGAGGTTAGAGGCCTGCTTAAGGTCACACAGGTCGCAAACAGCAGAGGCAGAGCTCAAACCCATCTTCTGCCTCCAAATACAATGGCCTTTCCATTGAACCGTGCTGCTTCCATTCCAGTTTCCCTTACCAATGAAATCATAGGTATGGACTAAAAACAAACCCCCAAATCCACAATACAAGATTTGCAATGGGAGATGCTTAAATACTTATTTCTTGCTTCTATTTATTAGGATCCAGCATCAGCATCTGGCTTTTTTTCTCTTGTATCAAACAATAAATATTTATTAAGTGCCTACCAGGTTCCAGGTACTGTCCTAAGTGCTGGGAATACAAAAAGAGGCAAAGTACAGTCACTGCCCTCAAGGACCTCACAATCTAACAAACAAATAAATATGAATAAGCTACATACAGGACAAACAGGATTTAATAAAAAGAGGGAAGGCACTAGAATTAATATGGACTGGGAAAAACGTCCTGTAGAAGATGAGATTTTAGTGGGGACTTGAAGCCAGAGAAGGCAGGAAGCAGAGATAAGAAGGAAGAGCATTCCAGCATGGGAGAGACAGCCAGAGAGAATGCCAAGAGACCATGTTTTCTCTGACCTCTCCAGGAGATGCCCTTGGCTTCTTCATTGGTGCTATACCTGAAACTTTGGTTCACTTAGAATAGTTTTCTAGCACTGCTAATACCATGCTATCAGCTTCAGATGTTCTGAAAACATTATTCTGTGTCAACATAGTACAACGTCATTAGAGGATCATTAATTTAGAGCTGAAAGGAACCTTAGAAGTCATCTAGTCCAGCACAATATAGTGGATAGAGGCTGGACAAAGAATCAGGAAGATATGGCTAAAATTCGAAGACACTTTCCAGTTGTGTTACCTGGGTCAAGCTGAAACTCCTTTGGGCCCAAGTTTTCACATCTATAAAATAAGAAGCCTGGACTCAATGATTTAAAGTGCCTTTTCATTCTAACTCTAGGATTCCCATGACTCTATGATGACCTCATATTATAGCTGAGAAAACTAAGACCTCTAGAGAGGTTTTGGAAGAGAACTGCTTAAGATGATAGAACTAATAAATGCCTGAGGTGAAATATGAAGTTGGGTTCTCTGACTGGGAACCCATTACTTTGTGCACTGTACCAAGCATCCCCAAGTATATACTCTTAGGGCTGCGTGCCTTCAATATGGCAAAGGAGTACACCTTTCTACCCAAGAAAAAAGGCTTTTAAGATATCTAGATGCAAAATTTCTCTCACGAAAGCAAGTATTTTTGCATGTAGCAGAACTAAAGCTCTTAAACGATTGGGCTCCAATCTAGCCTTCCAAAGTGATTCACATGACTCCTCCATATGCATTCAGTGTTCCAGACAAATTGGTCTACTTACTATTTAACATACACAACAATTCATTTCCTACCTCCAGGCCATTGTACAGACTATCCCCCTGTTCCTGGAATTCTTTCCCTTCTGATCTCCATCTCTTAGAATCCTTAGCTCCACTCAGGGTTTAGCTTAAGTGCCATCTCATATGTGAAATGAAGCTTTTGCTGTTCCCCTAAGTATTAAGGGATTGCCTACTGCCTGTAAGGCACTCCCCCCATCCTCAAAGTACTTGGGGGGTTTTTTTGTATATTTTGGGCAGCCAAGAAGCATTTATTAAGCACCTACTATTTTCCAGGTACCATGCTAAACACTGAGTATACAATAAAAGAGAAAAACACTGTCCCTGACCTCAAGGAGGTCACATTCTAATGGGGGAGGCAACAAGTAAATGTTGTCGTTGAGTTGCTGCAGTCATGTCTGACTCTCTGTGACCTCAACAGAGTTTTTCTTGGAAAAAATCCTGAAGTGGTTTGCCATTTCCTTCTCCAGTTCATTTTACAGATGAGGAAACTAAGGTAAACAGAGTGAAATGACTTGCCCAGGGTCACACAGCTAATAAATGTCTGAGGCTGTATTTGAACTCAGGTCTTCCTGACTCCAAGGCCAGTGGACCACCTAGCTGCCTTATAAGTAAATATCTATGAATATAAAACATACATAGAATATATGGAAAGTAATCTCAGAGAGAAGGCACTAACAACAGAAGGGACTAGAAAAGGCCCTGGGAGAAGGTGGGATTTGAACTGAAACTTGAAGGAAGCTAAGAGTCAGAGGTAATGAGGGACAACTTTGCAGGCATGGGGGATGTTCAGTGCAAAGGCACAGACTCAAAAGTGCTAAGTGTGAGGAACAGCAAGGCAGGCATTCTAAGTGTACCTTATGTGGAGGGTAGTCAAATGTAGGAAGCCTGAAAGGGCAGAAAGGGGTCAGGCTAGGAAGGACTTTTAATCCCACAGGTAAGAGGAAGCCAATGGAGTTTGAGTGTGTACGTGAGAGGGGGTGCTTTAGGAAGATCATGTCGGTAGCTGAATGTAGGGTAGATTGGAGTGGGAAGAAATGTTAAGCAGGGACACTAAGAAGAAAGCTAATGCAGGGATCTGGGGGAGGGACGATGAGGACAAGGACTAGGGTGGCAGCTACCTGTGAGTAGAGAGAGGGGATATATATAGACAGATAGATAGATATAGATATAGATACAGATAGATAGATTTTATATATATATATATATATAATATATATATATATATATACACATACACACACATACATATATATATACATATATACATATATATGAATATATATGAGAGATGCTATAAAAGTAGAAATGGGATGATCTGACAACAGATTGGATATATGGTGTTAGTCTAAGTGAGGAATTGAGGATGACACTAAAGTTATGAGCTTCTGTGACTGGAAGGAGTGTGGTGCCCTCAATTGTAATGGGAAAACTGGGAAGAATGGAAGGTTTAGGAGGAAAAATAATGAGTTCTGTTTTGGACATGTTGAATTTGAGATGCATATAAGAGATCTAGTTGGAGATGTCCAAAAGACTACTGGCATTATGGGACTGGAAATCAGGAGAGAGATTAGGGATGGATATTGTTGTTTGTGAATTACCTGCATAGAGATGCTAACTGAATCCATGGAAGCTGATGAGAATAACAAGTGAGACCTGGTATTTATTTATGTCTTGACATGTTGATTCCCCTGGGAGAATGTAATCCCTTGGAGAGTAAGGACTTTTTTTCATTTTGGTTTCTGTATTCCTAGTACCTAGTATGGTACGGTACACAATAGGTGCTTAAATGCTTGTTTAAATGAACTGGCCTATGTGAATTATATTTCCTTAGAGACATGTGATTTCTGGGTGGAAGATGGCATTAATAACAGAGGAGAAATGCCCTTCTTTCCAAAATCCTTCGGCTTACTTTGAATTTTCAGTGGCTGATACATTGGCCCACCATTACTCTGATCTCTAAGCGTATTACCAAGAACCAGAGAAATCTCAATCGTGATTATTTCATGCCAAGAATATGCCATCACTAACATGTGTGCTTACTGCATTCCTATGAGATAATTACCATTGATTGCAAGAACTATTATTCCTTCTTTATAGCTGATGAATATGATGAAAAGCTGTGCCAAGTAATCTGTGTACATTGTATAATATGACCCCAAAGCAAAGTGGAGAGTTGAGGCAATTATCTGGGTGAGTCCAGCCAATAAAAACAATGATTGCAGGGCCTCTGCCTCCTCTCCTCACAAACAGACACCCTACTTTTGAGATCAGCTCTTCACACTGATAATTGCCTAAATATAGCTTTCTTTTGTTTTAGTGTAGGTACAGCCAATGATGGGAATGGCATGACAGCAGAGAAACCCCAAATCGAGCCATATTCTTGACTGCCAGCATTCTCCTTAGCACTACACTCCAAGCTTCACATTGCTTAGCAAATAAAAAATGGTCCTCCTATGTCTGCCTTAGCAAGTATATCTAATAAGCCCATTCAACAAACAATCACTGAATGCCTCTAGGGTCCAAAGCCCTATGTCCAGAAGGCTCTAAGGGAGGAAACACAAATGACAAAGAAAGGAAAGGGCCCTTCTTACTGAAGGGAGATAAGTCATGTATAACGAAATACAATACAAAGCATGAAGAAGAGGGAGAGATCACTACTCAGAGCAGTCCAGACTGTGGTAACTGTGTCCTAATTGGCTTACCTGCCCCCAGTCTCTCCCTTCCATAATCTAACCTCCACAGAACCGCAAAAATAACCTTTCCAAAACAGAAATCTAACTAAGTCACTACCTCATTCAAAAATCTTCAGCAGTTACTTATTAATTCCATGATGAAAATACCAAGAGCAAAAATTTGGAGTTTTGCTGATGCAAAGTAGGTGAGGAATCACACAAAACATGCATTTTTTAAAAAATAAAATATCCAGGAAGATGCCTAGTCAACAACAATATTTACTTAGATACCTGTATTTTATCATTTACCATATTGCTGGACCCAGGATAAGAACTGGCTGAAAAACTATCTCAAATAATGTGCTTTTTTTTGTTACTGTTAAAAAAATTCATTTTATACCACACAGCACAATGAGCTCAAAATGGATATGCACTCTGAATAATAAAGTTAACACTATAAAAAACCAGAATCTATCAGGTATCTTTATCATATCAGTTATCTTTCATAGCTACTAATATGGCAAGAGTTCATAACTAAATAAGAGATTGAGATGATCACAAAATATAAAACAAATAATTCCATTAATTGAAATTGAAAAGCTTTTGTAGGAACAAAGTCAATGCAACTAGGATAAGGAAGGAAGCTATGAGATAGGAAAAAATATCTTTGCCTCAGATATATCTGATGAAGATCTGAAAGCCAAGATATGTAAAGAACTAACACAAATACATAAGACCAAGGGCCATTCCCCAGGAGATAAATGGACAAAGGACAGTTCTCAAATGAAGATTGTAAACCATTAATAACTATGTGAAAAGACTGCTCCAAGTCAGTAATAAGAGAAATAAAAATCAAAGCAACCCTGAGGCTTCATCTTACACTCAGCAAATTGGGCAAAGATGCTAAGACATGGGAATAGTCAATGTTGGACGAGCTGTAAAAGATAAGAGTGCTAATTAGTGAAACTGTGAATTAGTCCAACTATTCTGGACAACCATCTCTAATTATACTAAGTGACTAAAACGTCCTTACCCTTTGACCCAGAGATCCCACTGCTAACCATGTATCCTAAAGACGTCAAACACAGAAACAAAGGTCATATACATATCAAAATACTGATAGCTGCACTTTTTGGAGTAGTAAAGGATTGGAAACAGAGTAGATGTTCACTTATAAGGGAAATGGCTAAGCAAATTGTGGTAAAGAAATAAAATGAAATATTATTAACACCCCAAAATGATAAATGAGAATTAAGAGAAGCATGGGAACACTTTCATGAACAGATGCAAAGTAAGCTGAATTTGGCTCACTGAAAAAAAAAAACACAAGGAAAAACTAGAAAATAAACACTCTTTAATTATAATGAATTATAATTGGTTCCAATGAGGAAGGCAGAAAATGTACTTCCTTCCCTTTTATTGTTGAGGTAAAGGACTATGGATGTAGAATGTTGCAAACAAAATGTCACATTTAGTTGATATGTTGGCTAGTTTTCCTGAAGCACTTTCCTCTCCTCTTTCTTTGTTACAAGGGATGGCTCTCTGGAGAGTGGAGACGGGAAGAACATATTTGGAAAATAAGGTGATAGAAAAATAAAACCTATCAATAAAAATTAAAAAATATTAAATAGTCCACAATAGGGTTTGCAGTTTTTTAGAGTTTACTATCAATATATGCTCTAATATGATTAGGGCATTTTCAAACAGTTGTAACAAGCATTTGAAAAAAAAATTAGTTTTCAATAACAGTTTTTTATTATTTGGGAAAAATTCTTGAGTGACTTTTAAGAATCCGCCAAGTGAAATTTTAAAAAAATGAAAACAGAGTGTCTATACTGGCCAGAGGCCAAGTAGAATGAAACACAAATCAATTCACTGCTATGGGACATGTCTGACTTGCAGCATTGAGGCAAAGTGATTAAGGATCTCCTTGTGTTTCCTGTTACTTTGCCTTCTCTCACCTACTTCACCAAAAATAAGAAATGTGGGATCTGAGGACTATGAACATGAAAAATTTTATCCCATCTTTTTGTAAGCAGGAAATGAAAATAGGTTCAGAAGACAGCTGAGACATTGCTTTCCTAAGAAGCCTAAGATTGCTGAGAAGGCTAGCACCTTGAGATTTGATTTTAAGTATCCTAATGCATAGTCAAACAGACAGTGAATAAGATCATATTATAAGATCGGTTTATTTGGAATAAGCATGACTTACCAACTTCTAAAGCTTGTAATGCAGAATCTAAGGAATACCAGAAGGATGTGGTTGCACCAGTGTTTACAAACTTTCAGTGCCTGAATCTAATAACTCTTGGGTTTCTCAAGGGAGGGGTCAGGGTCACTGTAACAAACAAAAAGGTAATCTTGAAACAGCCCTTCTTCAAAGCAGACTTCACTAGCCATTTCTCAGTCCAGATGGACGTTAAAGAGTTATGTCACCATATGCAACTAGCTCCTATTCGTTCTGTAGTCCTTTCCCTTTTTATATATTGGAACTTCTTTTCTTCCATGTTCTGACTACTTTTTATAGCTCTCATCTGCATGAAGTACCAATGCCAACAACTACAAAAAAAAATACTCAATTTATAATAGAGCTGGTGAGTCTTTGGTCAGAGAAGTGAGCAGCATCTGCTTCAAACACATTTTGCAATGAGGATTTATGAGCGTTATGAAAAGATGCTATCCAAATATATCGTTCTCTTTTATCCCAATCTTTAAAGTAGTTCTACCCAGAAGAAAAGTGAGAAGCTAGAATGAAAGATTCAGATGATTCAGAACGGAATAAAGCCTTTCCCTTTATCACCACATATTTTCATGTTTAAATGCCCTAATGTTAAAAACAAAACAAAACAAACATCTCTCATTTTTAAAAAATGCCATTTTGCACTCAGTCTCTGGACTCTGAGAAGGCCAATTCTTCCAAGTCACTTGGGGAAGCTTAATGTGGACAACTGGCACCCTAGGGCTTCTCTAAAACCCCCAACCTCATTCTGCTCTTGACTGAGACTCCAGCCAGGTCCCTGCTGTAGGGGTTATTTTTATAGGGCAATTTGTCTCCTCATTTACTACTGTTGTTAAATGGATTCTAAAATTTGCTAAACATTTATGTTTGAAGTTGAGGGCAAAATAGCTCTATTACTGTAGGTTGGGTCTAATAAAATGGAAAATAATGTCTCCCCCCTCTTCCCCAACCCCTTACCCTCTTCCCTCCCTGAGCTTACTAGCTATTAGCAGCTAAGCAATCCTAGGAAACTCATTCCAAGTACCGAGAAAAGAGGCAGATTTGTATGTCATGCTCCAATGAGGCTAATTACCAAACTATTGTTAATTTTAAAATAAATAAATAAATAACTATGGCTACCAAAGAGTCATCTCTTCTGACTTCTAGCACCAGGCTTTGCTGTCAAGCCTGGCACAGCAGTGAGTTCCAAAGGCACCATTTTGAGAGATAAGCCTTACTCATGCTCCAGCAAATGGCGTCATTCTGAGAGGCCAGGGGCAGCCAGGGCTCTGGACAGCACCCTTAGAGGATAGAAACGCTGCTGTGTGTTACAGCTAAGATGCTCTGTTCTGAAGGCTTCAAGTGACATGAGTGAAATAACTTTGGCTTACTTAAGTTCTTACAGCTGATCCCTTTTGGGGAAAAAGCCAATTACAGATCACAGCTGTCTAACCTAATCCCTTTAAATATCACAGAGACAGGAAATAATGTGAACGGCAATAAAGGACAATTTGAATTGGGTGGGGAAAAAACTCTGCAGGAAAGCAAAACAAGGAAAGTGAGAAATGTTTCCAAAGTCAAACAAAGATTGATGTTAGGTCAGGAAATTAAAATTCCAAAAACAGCAACCATCTCATAGTGAGCTAGCTTTCCTCAGCATCCACTACTCCCTACTCGATAACGAAAGATCACTTTAGAAGCTCCATTAACTCTCTAGGTCCTCACAGAAACATGAGATAGAAGAAGAGGAAGAAGAGCTGGGGGCTTCCAGATGACTCAGACATGTTTCCTGAAAAACTGGAGCCTTCAAATCCACCCCTGAGGTTTGGGCCAGGTGGGAGATCCATAGCAGTTCTCAGAGACAATACCTAGGCTCTCTAGCAGTCTCATGGACCTCCAAATGTCCCAAGTGTGTAGGTGGTGATTCCATGGCTCCTTAGTGCTCAGTTCTGTTTAAATTAAGGGTGTCTTAGGTGGCAGCCATGTGAGGATGTTGAGATACAATGTTTTCTCCTTACCAAGGAAAAATGATCCTCCAGGGACTGATAAAAACCTTTTCTCTGGCAGACTAGGTTCATAAATCTTATGTCCAGGGAGCGGTCTGAGGGGATTCTAAAACCATTCCAAGGCTCCTCCCTGACCATGATGTCATTTTTCATTTAGCAAATGATTATTTCAATGTCTAAGCAATATGTCCATGTTCAGAAACAGTAGCTGTCAGAGGAACCTAACTTAACAGCTAGGAATCTGCTTAGGAGGGTCTGGTTCATTTTCTGTTGAATATGTGGGAAAATATCTTTATACTGAATTTGTTAGTCCTTTTGAAGACAAAAAGACAAACCAGTAGTCTGTATTCTTTCCTTATTCTCATATCTTTGTCTCCATTTTTTCCTCCCATTTTCTCCTCCTCCCTTTCTGGCTTTCTACCACTGGGCTGAGTAATGATTTCTTTACTGGAAGTTGATCTTAGAGTGATGCATGTCCATTCTCTACTCCTTTCATGAAGCCAAACAGAAGGCCATCATGACCCAAGGGGTTATCAAATTGCTCTTGGCCCCCATCATCCCTAGCTAGGGATATAAGAAGAACCACACCCTCAGAGGAGGGATATGCCATATAGGAACACTGGTTTCCATTGCCACAACCTGTGTCCCCAGGCCCACCACCTGATCCAGGGACAGCTGCTCAGACACAGCATTCCTGGAGAATCTGTCCCCCCTGGGGCACCTTTGGCATAACAGTGATTAGACTTGACTATGTAGAGCGCAGCAACCCTCTTCAAATGACTTTACAGATTATACTCCATATATGCAAAGTCTTATTTAAATCATGTGCATTTTAGATTCATTCACTGCTCTTTAGCTTTCTCTTCTGCATGATTTATGCAACCGGGTTTTTGTTTTATAGGAGCAAGGAGCAAGTCTAGGAAGATTTGGTCAATGCTAGTAGTACCTTGGTATATCTTTACCAGGTATGTGTCTGATAATTATCACCATTATATAATTAATATAAGTATGCCCTCCTCCAGTTTTTTTTTTTATCTTAGAGCATGAATACAATTTTGATTATGGAACAATGAAGGACAGGTGACAGGCCCAGCTGGAAAATGTACTTTTTCATTTTCCTATGGCCACAAATCAGACATCTTGGGCTCACAGCAGGACAGGCTCCGCTGGCAGTAATTGGCACCATCTGTAGCTGTCAGAGCCCTGGCTGGCACTCCAGCATTTCATCTTTCCAGTCAAGGCATTCATCACTAGTCCAAAACTCAGCCAGCTGACACTGAAAGATTAACTTGCATTGATTTGCTTGGATAAACTCGCCTGAGCTGCACTTGGTACTGAACATTGCTGTTTAATAGCCAGCCCCATCACAAAATGTTTACAAGGTGATTGTCGACTTAAGTCTTTTCACCACCATCCCCATCTTGTGTCTAATGTGCTCTCAATAATTATAACTTAGTGGAGAATGAGTTAAATGAAGGCAAAGTGAGCACAGCATATAGTCCCAGCCCAACACAGTGGCTAGGGAGCTGCATACATGAAAGAGACTTCACCATTCTCTCTCTGCCATTTGTCGTAACCAGAACATTTTGTTTGGAAAGGACAAGAGGTATTTTTCAAAAAGAGCGAGCTTTTCCTATGTGCATCTTCAGAAGCATAAATAAGAAGGAATATTCTTAGGGTTCATTCAGCCTAGCAAACAGGATCCAAAACAGTGATATCCTTGAAAACGTTTATAGCTCCATGATTTGGTTGGTGTGAGGGCACCCTCAATTCTATTCAACAAGCATTCAGTAAGAGCCTACTGTGTGCCAAGACTTGCGCTAGGCACTGAGCATCAAACACCAATGCGGGCTATCACCCCTCGAAACTTTGGTACATGCTCTTCCTTATCTAGTTGAGATTCTCCAAACTTTGCTTGACTGATCGCATACTCAAATATTTCCTCATACCTACAGAATTCTCCAAATGCTCTGGTCTATCTGTGATCCATCAAAAATACCTTATTTCGTACCACTTTTCAACCTTTGCACATACCATTTACCTCTCTTGAAACGCTCTATTTATTTCTGCCCAAGAAAATCCTACCCATCCTTCAAGGCTCAGCTTAAATCTCACAGCCTTTAAGAAGCCTTCCTTGCCCACCTCAGGCCGAGATGGTCAATCCCCACATCTGCTACATAGCAACTGTGGTCTGTATTATTCCTAGGCTACTGATCATTCACTGCCCTGAAGTAATCACGATAATAGATAGAACTTCAGAAATTGTATTGTACTATCAGTGAACCCCAGTTGTGTGTGCCACAAAACCCTATCTTTGTAATCCCAACACTTCCTCAGTGATTCTGTAGGGATGTCAATCATAGAATACTAAAATCTCTGAAGAACAAGAATTGCAGGGGACCCAAAGGCAACAGGAAGATGCATGGTGAATATGGGGAGGCTGTGATATATTCCCCAAAGTGAGTTGCTTGCAAGAAGCAATGTACTATACATCATCAAGGAGATGTATGATCAGAAAAAGAAGGTGGGCCATGCATGTGGACAGAGGGGAATATGAGAGACTGAGAGCCCAAATGATATTCTGGTTGTAAGGAATATCGTGAATCCAAAAAGAAGATTTTGGTGGATCATCTATCGAAGGGCACTGATAAGAATCACAGTAGATGAGAATATGTGGATGAATCATGTTTTGCAGTGGGAAAGGGAGTACCTATATCAGAGAAAACACAAATAGTAGCAAGATTCCAAATAAGTCAACAAAAATGATTATTCTTTCTACAGATTACTACCAAAATCCAAGAGGAAGAGATAAGAAAAGAAAACATTTACTATAACAAAGAAGTACACTAAATATCTGGGGGTGTAATGTAGAAAGCACTAGCACAATATGTAAAAACAACTGTAGAATGATTTTTGCAGAAGTAAAAGAAGACTTAACTAACTGGAGAGTTAATGTTCATGTTTTGACCATGCCAATATAGTAAAAATGATACTACCTAAATTATTTACAGATATAGTGCAGCACTAATCAAATTACCAAAGGATAATATTTTAGAATTAGACCAAATAATAAGAAAAGACATTTGGAATAACAAAAGGTTAAGGAATGAAGAAATAGCCTGAAAAAGTAGAAAAGAGGGACTTGATGGTCATTCCCAGTATACTGAGAAGTAATAAGCATCAAATTATCTGGTAATAAATAAAAACTTGAAAAATAATACTATGAAATCAGTAAGATAAACCAGATCTTGCACAAATGTGCACAGGAGGACAGGACCAGATAAAGCCAAGAGTACAAACCAAGGGGGAAGGAACTTGATTTATTCAAGAAGGACTGCTTCAAAAACTGGAAAGAGTTCAGTGAAAGTAAGTCAAAATCAACATTCTTATGCTTTATACTAAACTAATCTCCAAATGTAAAAATGATCTAAATATAAAAAGTCGCACCATAAAAATTGAGAACAGATGGCTATATCTCTCACAATTATGGACAGGAGGAAATTCCTAGCCAGACACAATACAGAAGAAAACATGAAAGACAAAATAGAGATCTCTATTATATAAAATTTAAAAGCTTTTGCAAAAACAAAATCCATGCAGCTAGAACCTGAATAAAAGATACAGCCTGGGGGGAGGAGGGAGGAGAATGTCATTTTTTACTTTATAGAGAATAGTGATTTTTCATTATATAATTCTAGCCAAATCTTTCTAGGCATCTGGTAGGTGTTACTTTTTGCAGCCCATAGTGGCAATGTTTCATAGTCTCTAGCATTTCCTTGCAAAGTCTGCATATTATTAGTAGTATTATTCCCAATCTCTCAGCTTTGTCAATAGAATACAGATATAAATGGTTCTACAGCAAGTAACAATCTTCCTATTATTCCTTTATATTTAATGTTCTTCTGCCAATTATACTACAAATAGATAAAATGACTCCTTTTTGTGTCTGATTATAAGTTCTGGGACATAAACTCATCTTCTTTCAGTTTCATGAAAGCATCTTCATAATAGCTCCAGTAGCATAGATGATGATGGGGATGATATGTAACCTCATCCTCTTCCCATGTGGTTTTGATTTCTTTTGCTAGATCTCTATACTAGAAAGCTTTTCTTCCATGTAGCTTAGAGACTTTTGATAATATTTATTACAGTATTTGATAATATCTATTAAAATATTGTTCTTACCCAATGAACCTAATGACATTACCTGTCCATAGTAATGACTGAAAATAGGTACATATACTGACTACTTCTTCCAAAGGTATCATTATAGGTTTTTGACCTGTTTATCATGTGTTCTCAGAATATCTATGACTCTTTTTGTACTGTTTAATTAATAAAGTATTAATCTATAGCTGCATTAGGATGATAGGCCCTGTGTTCTGTTGATACTGTATAGCTTTTCGTTAAGGTACTTTCAAAATCTCTCATGATCCATTTGATAGTTTTGAAGTGTTTATTAAGACTGATAATGCATAGATGTTAATTGTTTTAACATATATATATATATATGTAATTTTTTTCTCCCCCCTCCACTGAGCTTTGATTTCAGGATGCCAAGAAGTCTTTATGCTCTATGTATCTTGCCTGTGGAATACCAATGCAATTACACCTATCATCTTAAGATAATATTTCAATGTAGCTTTTGGATTCAGTCTCATAGACTCCAGGTTAAGACCCCTGCTCTAGGGTGTTAACATAATTAGTGTTATAGCCTGAGCCCAATTTGCCACAATTGCAGGGTTCCTGCTAGTCTTTCACAATTATTATAATGGTTTCAGGGTACATAAATTTCTCGTTGTATATCACTGTAGCTAGCATTCCTCTACTTTGCCACTGCACACCTCACCCCCCTAAACCACCACCATGAGTGACAAAGACAATAGATATGACTTATTATTGCAATCAGAATCTTTATATTTTCATCTCTTTCAGTGGATCTCAAATAGATGCGTCCTAAGACACATCATTATCCTATTATTATTCTTTTATATTTCCTCCCAAACCCAACCCTCTTCCAAAATTCCCCATTCTTGATAAAGATACCACCATCTTTCTAGCAAGCAATGTTCATAATCTGTTATTCTTCACTCTTCACACTATCTCACCTCACATATTAAATCAGATGCCATCTTCTCAGCAATACACTGATCCAAGATGATTACAAAGGACTCATGATAGAAAATGCCATCCACATCCAGATAAAGAACTGATGGACTCTGAATGCAGATCAAAGCATACTATTTTCACTTACTTTATTTTTTTGTGTGATTTTTTTTCCCTTTTGGTCTGTTTCTTCTCTCACAACTGTGACTAATATGGAAATATGTTTTACATGATTGCATATATATAACTATATAAAACTGCTTACCATTTTAAGAAGAGGAGAAGGGAGGGAGGAAAGGAGAGAGAAAATTTGGAACTCAAAATCTTGTGAAAAAGAATGCTAAAAATTGTCTTTACACATAATTGGAAAAAAATAAAATACTATTAAACAATCAGATGCCAAATCTTGTAGTTTCTTTCTCCATAACATTTCTTGAGTACATTCCCTTCTATTCATCCAGCTACCACTCTTATTCAGGCCTTCATTACTTCTTACCTAGAGTCAGTCACATATATGTCAGACATGGATATAAAGAAAGTTAAACGCAGTTTCTGCTCTCAAAGAAACTCACATTCTTATGGAAAAGACAAAATGCAAATAACTATATACATACACTTGGACTACTTTCCATTTACACTCTATATCCCTGTATACAATATAAATGGGAGGTAGCCTTATAGTAGAGCTTCTTAACCTTTATCGTGACATGGACACCTTTGGAAGTCTTATGAAGCCTATGGAACCCTCAGAAGAATGTTTTGTTTGTCTGCTTTACCATATTTATAATGGAAGGAAATGCTGAATTATCGTTAGAGGTTAATGAAAATAATGATGTAATTATAATAAAATGATATAATTAAAATAAATATTATAAAAAATAAAGATGTAATTTTTTTCCCCATTCAAACTCATGGAACCTCTGAAATGTACTTATAGGACCCCTTAGGAAACCGAGGACCCTAGGTTAAGAATGCCTGTTTTAGAGAAAAGTAACTAGCATCTGGGGCCCAGGGACTCAGGAAAGGCTTCTTGCAGAAGTAACATGGTCAGGTGTCAGAGGTGACATGGTCAGATCTGTGCTTTATGAAGATCACTTTGGTAGCTGGGTGAAGGATGGACTGGAATGGGGAAAGACTTGAGGCAGGCAAACACACAGGCAGCTATTGCAGATGTCCAGCTGAGAAGTGATAAGGGTCTGTGCCAGATGTGAGGGCAGCATCAGAAGAGATAAGAAGACATATATGAAAAGATATTATCAAGGTAGAAACAATAAGACTTAACAACAGATTGGATATGTGTGGTGAATGCAAATGAGGAGTCAAGGATGAAACTAAAATTGCAAGCCTTGGTGACTTGGAAAATGGTGGTGCCTGATAGTAACAGAAAAGTTGGGAAGATGGAAGGGTTTAGGGGCAAAGACACTAAGTTCTGTTTTGGATGCGTTAAGTTTGCCATGCCAAGACTATTATAGTAGTTTAATTAGTCTCCCTGCCTCAGGTCTCTTTACACTCTAATCCATTCCCCACAGAGCTTCCAAAGTCATTATACTAAAGCATAGGTTTGACCATCTTACCCCCTACTCTTCCCACCAATCAATCAAATGCAAAGACTGACTCCCTATTACCTTAAGATTAAAAATATGGGTTCTTAGTCAAGAGTTCACAAATTTTTTAAAAATTATTTTAATACTGTATTATAAAGCAGCAATCAATTATCAGAACTACTTGATACTGGCTAAGAAATAGAGTGGTGGATCAGTGGAATAGGTTAGGTATGCAAGACACAACATTCAATGACTATAGTAATCTACTTTTTGATAAATCCAAAGACTCCAGCTTCTGGGATAAGAACTCACTATTTAACAAAAACTGCTGGAAAAACTAGAACACAGCATGGCAGAAACTAGGCATAGACCAACACCTTACACCCTATACCAAGATAAAGTCAAAATGGGTACATGATTTAGATATAAAGACTGATACTATAAGCAAACTAGGAGAGCAAGGAATAGTTTACCTATTAGATCTATGGAGAAGGCAAGAATTTATTACCAAACAAGAGATGGAGAACATTATAAAAATACAAGATGAATCATTTTGATTGCACTAAATTGAAAAGTTTTTGCACAAACAAAACCAATGCAACCAAAGTTAGAAGGGAAGCAGAAAGCTGGGAAATAATTTTTACAGTCAGTGTCTCTGATAAAGGTCTCATTTCTAAAATATATAGAGAACTGAGTCAAATTTATAGGAATACAAGTTATTCCCCAATTGATAAATGGTCAAAGGATATGAACAGGCAGTTTTCAGATGAAGAAATTAAACCTATCTCTAGTCATATGAAAAAATGCTCTAAATCACTATTGGTAAGAGAAATATAAATCAAAATGTCTCTGAGGTACCATATCACATCTATCAAATTGGTTAACATGACAAAACAAGAAAATGATCAATGTTGAAGAAGATGTAGGAAAATTGGAACACTAATGCATTGTTGGTAGAGTTGTGAACTGATCTAACCATTCTGGAGAGCAATTTGGAACTATGCCCAAAGGGCTATAAAATTGTGCATACCCTTTCAAAACCCAGCAATAATACTTCTAGGGCTGTATCCCAAAGAGATCATAAAAACGGGAAAAGGACCCACGGGCACAAAAATATTTATAGCAGCTCTTTTTGTGGTGGCCAAGAACTGGAAATTGAGGGGATGCCCATCCATTGGAGAATGGCTGAACAAGTTGTGGTATATGAATATAATGGAATACTATTGTGCTATAAGAAATGATGAGCAGGCAGACGTCAGAAAAACCTGGAAAGACTTATACGAACTGATGCTGAGTGAAATCAGCAGAACCAGGAGAACCCTGTACGCAGTAACAGCCACACTGTGTGATGACTGACTCTGATAGACTTGGCTCTTCTCAGCAATGCAAGGATCTAAGACAACTCCAAAAGACTCATGATGGAAATTGCTATCCACACCCAGAGAAAGAACAATGGAGCCTGACTGTAAATGGAAGCATGCTGTTTGGTCTCCTTTTCATTTGTTGCTTTTTTGTTGTTGTTTGTTTCTTCTTTCTCATGGTTCCTCCCATTCTTTCTAATTCTTCTTTACATCATGAGTAATGTGAAAATATGCTTAATATGAATGTATAAGTAGAGCCTATATCAGATTGCACGCCATCTTAGGGAGGTGAAGAAAATTTAAAATTCAAAATCTTATGGAAGTGAATGTTGAAAACTAAAAATAAATTATTTAAAAATTACTCTAATAATCCTATTTTAACATAATTGGTTTCCTCTTAATCTTATGTATTTTTAATGCATTTAAAAACATTATTTTGAAAAGGGATCTACAGGCTTCACCAAACTGCCAAAAGCAGTTCAGTACACAAAACAAGTTAAGAACTTTTGCTCTACAATCACAGGAATATAAACTCTTCTGTTTAGCAAGTAAATCTCTTCTCAATGTGATCTTTTCTGGTCTTTCCAATCTCATTACACATGCCTCCCCTCCATGCACTCTTTGTTGCGGCCATACTGACCTGTTATTGCTAACACATAACGCTCCACATCCTATCTCTCTGCCTTTGCACTTGCTCCCCACCTTGCCTGGAATGATCTTCCTCCTCAATTTGGCCCATCAGAAGGCCTGTCTTCCTTAAAGACTCATCTTACATACTACCTTTTGCAGTATGCCCCCAATGATGCTACTGCCTTCTCCTTTAAGGTTACCCTGGATCTACTCTCTATGAATGAATGAGGCATTTACTAAGTGCTTTCTTTTTTACCATTCAGTTGTTTTTCAGTCATGTCTGACTCTTTGTGACCCTATTTGGGGTTTTGTTGACAAAGATAATGAAGTGGTCTGCCATGTCCTCCTTCAGCTCATTTTACAGATGAGGAAACTGAGGTAAACACAGTTAAGTGACTTGCCCAGGGTCACACAGTTAGTAAGTGTCTGAGGCCAGATTTGAACCCATGAAGAGTCTTCCTGACTCCAGGCCCAGCACTCTATCCACTGCAGTGCCACCTAGCTGCTGTACTGTGTTAAGGGCTAAGGACACAAATAGAAAAGTAAGATGGCTCCCATTCTTGAGCAGCTTACATTCTAATGTGAGAAACAAGGCATACTGAAAGTTTTGGTTACAATTCAGATGGAAAAGTCCTATAGCCCTTATGGTACAGCAGCAAAGCAGATGCTAATGTTTCTTCTTTTATGTCATTTTCATTGACAAAATCATACCTATTTTGAATATTGAACCATTTGACAACACCTTTGGCGTCAAGAATCTTCCTTTCTAGGTCTCCAGTAACTGTGGCTGTAGCACCTGCAGGAACAGTGCCCAGGCTGCATCTCCACAGGGCCTGCTTCCCAGGATGATGGCCAAGGGCACTGGGCTGGAAGCATGGCTATTCCCAATGTTTTTAGGGTTCATGGTCCCAAGCTGTCTCCATCCTTATCTGTATACATGTTGTATTTACTGCATTAGAATGTAAACTCTCTGAGGTCAGGGACTGATTTTGTGTTTTCTTTCTATCCCTGATGCTCAGCACAACGCCTGGCACAATGCTCATTGACTGACTTTATGGACTCCTATACAAGTTGATAAAGGAGATCGTGTTTGGAACAGAGTAACAGTTTTAGCATGTAAGCTTACTCAAATCATCCTCTGTACAACTCCAGTAAGAGACAGGTAAGATATGTATTCTCATCTTGTTCCCACACAATTTTGATCTCCTCTGTTAGGTCTCTATAGGGTAAAAGCATTTTGCTTCATGTAGTATAGAGATTATACATATTTGATATGGCAACATCTACTTAAAGTGTTAGTTTTACATTTTTATAGGTCGATGTAATGTCTGGAAAATTATAGACAACAGTTTAGTCTGTAATAATGGTCCAGTTTCAATTCAGTTTATTGGTTAAGATCTCCAGGATATTCTGAGAGTGGCATTTGTACCATATGGATTTATTTTCTATCAGTTGCCAGTCCTTGAAAAAGATCAATTTTCTGATGTATGATTCTAGCCACCAGGTCCATGTATTGCTAGGTATTCAGTAATTGCTACTGTTTTGTACTCTAAACTTAGTTCTGTGATGCATGGTCTTCCTGTTTCCTTGCATAATCTTCACTGGTCACTAACTCCAGGCCCCTGAAGGATAAATCTTTTATAATTTCTGGTGGCAATCACCAGGTCCTAAACAGCCACTATAAAACCCCTCTTCCCATGAACAAAATTGCACACGTCAGCCTTTTTGTTTGATACTGTTGATGAGTTCATGCTCAGGGAGAGCCTTTAAATTCCACTCTTGTATCTTAGATGTTTCTTAGGCTCTGACTGGAAATAAACCACTTTCACTTACACTGGACAAGTGCAATGGAATGGAGCTATTTTCATTCTTTAATATTACTTAGTGTAGTGCTGGCTGCTTATTCTCCAAATATGTCTGTGAGTTGCTGACCAGTTTATCATGTGAACTAAGAATGTTTACAAATCTTCTACTTCTTTTTGGCTGAATAAGTGTTAATCTTTCCAAAGCTGAAACTCTGGTGTCTCATCATGGTTTAGAGGGAACTTCCAATTTTCAAAGGCTATTACAGCAGAACATAACCCATAGCAAGTTCTATCATGCTGAAAAGGATACAAATAAGGCCCCCAGGAACATATTGAATCTGTTCACTGAGCAGCAACTCAGCTAACTATTGAGAGGCACACCACCAGGAGGCTGGCTACCTGGTGATGTTTTGGTTTGTTTTGGTTTTTGGCTGTGACAACTGATGAGGAGGAGGAGGAGGAGGAGGATGAAGAGGAAGATTGTGATGATGGTATTACTAGTCAGAGAAGGCTATAATTGTCAGGACTGTAGGAACTACGGGATAATGGCAAATGACACAGTGAAATGGAGGGAAGCCATTAGTTGCCTTCTCTCTGGGTTTATGAAAACAATGCATGTCTATTTCAGTCACCAAATAGAGCTTTCCCTGGAAAGCTAAGCTAGTGATAAATTGTAAGTCTCACTTAAATTGTCACCCTCTTACTTGACAATGTAAATAAAATGTTCTTCTGTGAATGAAGATGTGGGAGTAAAGATAACATGATAAATAGATGTTTATACACTTATCCAAATATCACTAACAAATATGTTTCAGCCATCTTTGAGGAGTAATTGATGGTAGCATTAATGCTTAATTTGGTACATGGTATCAAATACATTTCCGATTATCACATTTGCTATTATTCTTACAGCCATTATCAGCATTATGAATAACACACGCTTATTAAGTACATACATGGTGCTCATAAACCCAAGACAGGAAAACCCTGAAGGTATTGACAAGACATACAGGATCCAAGACAGGAAAACCATGAAGGAAATAACAAGACTTGCAGGCTAAAAGATCAATTATTTTCACGTAAGATGACTGCTTATGTGACAGATTGCTTAAGTGGGTGGGAAGCTTATTTAAAGCATCCAAGAAAGCCTGAGCTGTATCTCCTGTAATAATGTAGGATCCCTCATTTTCCAGATGAGGAAACTGAATCCTGAGAGATGAAATGACAGGTCACACAGCCAGTTGGCAAAGAGTACATTTGAACGCAGGTCCTAGGACTCCAAATGCAGCATCTTTTTCATTGTACCACACTCCCTCTCATACTTCGACACAGACCATTCCTTTCCAGTCAAACTATGGCTCAGAAGCCATTTTGGTCTGGAGTTGGCGGATGGATGCTAATGGTATGGACCACCACCCTTCCAGTCAACTAGGTTCAAAATCTCAGTGACACCGACTACACTGCCCTCTCCTTCACCTCCCACATCAGATGGTGTGACACAATTTGTTGATTCACATGTCACATATGTCCCTTTATTTCCCCTCACTTGGCTACTGCCCTAGTTAAGGCCCTTATCACCTGTGACCCAGATTGTTGCAACAGCCTAATTGGTCTGTGGGCATCAAGGCTCATCCTCCACACAGCTGCCAGTGATTTTCCTAAAGCACATGCCTAATCCTGTCACAGCCCTGCTCAAGAAACTCCAGGGGCCTCTAGGATAAAATCAAATCCTTCCATTTCACATTGAAACCTCTTCACGATCTTGTTCCAGGATACTTTTCAAGCCTCAGGACACATTGCTCACCCTCCATTCACTCTAGGGCACATGCATATGGGCCTAATTGTTTTTTCTCCCATAAAACATTCCACCAACCATCTCTCTGCATGCAATGTTCTCTCTTGTCTCCCCTAACGTCCTCCTGTTGGAGTGCCAAGCTCCCTTCATTCAAAAGCCTCGAGGCCCCAGGTTCTTCTTCCTTAGAATGAGAGATTTGGATCAGATGGTTTCTAAGGGCCTTTCCAGCTCAAAATCCTATGAATCTGTGAGCTGACTTCTCTCTTTGAGCCTCGCTTTCCTCATTGTAAAAGGACGGAGGCTAGACTAGAAGCTGTCTCTTCCACTGGGTAGAGTGAAAAGAGTGGTCTTAAGAGTCAGAATATCCCAATTCTAATCCAGACCACTAGCCTTGTGGATGCTTGCTAACCCTGGGGCCTCAGTTAGGTGAAGTCACTTGCTAAAAGTTTCAAAGCATGTTAAGGGCAGAGTTGAACCATAGAAATCTCATAAGTGTACCGTCCTCTATATCACATTGTCTCTCCCTATGGGGGAAGCCATTTGAACATGGTTGTGGGCATGCAATACAGAGATGAATACTGGAATAAGCCTTTGGACTTTTACAGAAGCACTTTTCCACTATGCTGAACCCTTCCCTCCCCAGCCTGTTTCAAGCCTTTGCAGATGGTAAAATGAGAGAGGAATTGGCTCCTTTTTATGAAGTCAGGAAAGAGCAGAGAATAAAACAATGTCTTAAATCACACATCTACACAACTACCTATCCCCCCTCCAGTTAAAAGCATCAGAGAACTGAGAGGAAAGAATCATACGAAAGGGACATGATCTAAGTATGAATTCAGTGTTTCTTTTCTATGTCTCATGTTATTGATTTTGATACAGAAACTCACAAAGGTACTATTCATTTGAAAAGGTTTGAAAACATGTTAACATTTCTAACTGGATGAAAGAAATCATATGTGCACTCCACTGTATATAATAGATGTTTTTCTGAGAAGTCAAAACCTATTTTAAATGTACTAAGGTGGTTTCCCATTTAGAGAAAACCTAAGCCCTCTGTGAAGCAAAGGACTCAGTTCATATTGAGTCTAACGGAAGTGGGGTGCATCTACTGGGAAACCTCTCAGAAAGAATGGTCCTCCAATGCAGTGGCCATGCAAAGGGGTGGGAATGCAATATTCTCTTCACTTTGTTAATAACTTTGCAAAGCATGGAGTATCAGAGAGACCACTGGGCAAAATGTCACAAGACTAGTGTGCAAGCTCCAAGCGAGCTTCTAAATAACTCCATGACCTTGAGCAAGTCGCTTCAACATTTTGAGCCTCAGTTTCCTCATCTGTCAAAAAGGAATAATGATACCTGCCCAATTGGCCTCGAAGGATTGTTAGGAGGATCAAAAGACAGAAAAGCTATGAAACAGCTCTGGAGCCCTTTCATATTAGGAAAATGTAAGGTATTATTAGTATTATTATTGACAGATGATTATCATTCAGTCATACAGTAATAGCTTCTGGAGTCTCAGTGCTGTGACTGAAAGAAAACTGAACTAAAAGTCAGGGGACCTGGGCACAAATGGTTTGTCTGCTACATGCTAACTGGGTGACCCTGGGCAAGTCTCTTTTCCTCTCCGGGCCTCAGTTTGCTCAGCTGTAAAATGAGGAGGCCGGAGTAGATGATCTTGAAGGTCCTTTCCAGCTCTAACATTCTCTGACCCTCACACTACCTCCAATTCCTCCTCTCTCTTCCAAAGGATGGGATGGCTCAGAAGATCCCTAGGAGATATGATCTATGAGCCTATGAATTATATTTAAGTTAAAATTAATTATACTAAAATTTAAATATACCCATCTAATAGGGGATGGCTAAATGAGCTGTGGCCCATGAATGTAATGGAATACTGTAATAAAGATTGCACACAGAGAAGCATGGGAAGCCTTAGATGAGCTGATGCAGATTGAAGGAAGCAGCACCAGGAAAAGAATTTACATCATGAATGCAACAATGTAAATTGAGAAAAAAAAATAAAACAGTGAAGACTCAGTGCAAAATTAGAGTGCCCAATCTTGGCCTTAATGATGAGATATGAGAAAGCACTTTCCTTTGCTCTGCAGAAGTAAGAGACAGAGGATACAGAACACTGAATATAATGTCAGGTTTTTAGATAAATTGGTTAATTTACTAAACTGTTCTTTCCTTCACTTTTATTCTTTGTTTTTAGAGATGGCTTATTGGGATGGGGAGGAGGCTATTTTGGGAAATGTAGGTAATGTGAAAACAATAAAACAAAATAACTTTTAAAAAATCTATGTTCATGCAACACTTCTGTTTTTAACATCATGGCATATAGACGGCTCTGAATTATCTCCAAATACAATTACAGCTTTGTAGATTGAGGCTTCTTCCCTTTCGGTATTGGAAGGTTACCTATGGCAGGAGACAGAAGCACGCACATTGTTGTTGTGTCTAAATATATATTGTACACTAAAGATTAGAAAAAAATTATCTTTGTATTATTTACATCAAAGCTGCTTCCTAATTATGTGCAAAATTAGGGACTGGCTGCATAGATGGAAAATTTAATTCAATTCATCAAACATTTATTAGATATAGAAGCATGGCTTCCTAAATTATTTCTCACTCTTGACCCCTTTAGCACTTCTTAAATGTGGGTTTAAACCGTTTAAGAAGAACTGGCTATGTGCTGGACATTTACACTAGGTACACGAATACAAAAACAAAAATGGCATGGTTCCTGGAGCTTACATTCTATTGGCTAAGAACTGAAAGGAGCCATCTCCCAATGACAAAAATTGCTTTTCATAAATGTAGGGTGACAAAAACCACTAAGTAATAGACTTTATAAAATGACCCATTTAGAGTTCACTAAGAGCTAAATAATGGCATAGGGTAGGTGTGAGCAGGTCACAGCTCAGGACAAACACACAAGGGAAAGGATCTCATTAAGGAAATGAAAAAGCGAAATCAGGGTGGGGGAATGGGGTGATCATATGGTAAGAAGGAGGGATACCTGATGGATAGTCTACGTGTGCTCCTCTGACATCCTAACAATGTCAAAATAAATTTTTTTGGCACATTGGCTGAATCCTACGTGGAACTTATGGAAGGGCATGGACAAGAGTTTCCCAGAACGGGCAGGATAAATAGGTTTTAAGTGGTATCCTTGTGGGAAACAGCCATATTAATGACATCAAAGATCCACTGGAGTGTTTTAAGTCAATATTTAGGTTTCAGAGTGTTTCCAGAGGAAATCCCATTCCCCTCTCTCACATCCCCACACAATAACAACCCCAATAGCAATAGGGGGATACCTAATCATAAATCTAGAAACAACAAAACATGTCCCATGTTTGGCTTTCCTAGTACTGCAACAATTAATTACATTTACTTGTTACTTAAAGCCAGGTAGAGCATATCAACTAATACAGTTATAAGTATCGCAGAATGGTAGAAACTAGACACAAACCAACATCTTTCACTGTATACCAAGATAAGGTCAAAATAGGTATACGATTTAACATAAAAGGTGAAACTATAAGCAAATTAGGGGAACAAGGAATAGTTTACCTGTCAGATCTATGGAGAAGGCAAGAATTTATGACCAAACAAGAATCAGAGAATGTTATGAAATGCAAAATGAATAATTTTGATTACATTAAATTAAATAGTTTTTGCATAAACAAAGCAAATGCAACCAAGATTAGAATGGAAGCAGAAAGCTAGGAAAGAACTTTTACAGTTGGTATCTCTGAAATAAGGCCTTTGCCTTATTTCTAAAATATATAGAGAATTGAGTCAAATTTATAGGAATACAAGTTATTCCCCAATTGATAAATGGTCAAAAGATATGAACAGTCAGTTTTCAGATAAAGAAATTAAAGCTATCTACAGTCATGTGAAAAAAAATTGCTCTAAATTACTATTGATTGTAATCAATTACAAATTGATTATAATCATTATAAATGCAAATCAAAATGACTCTGAGGTACATCACACCTATCAGATTGGCTAACATGACAAAACAGGAAAATGATAAATGTTAGAGAAGATGTGGGAAAATTGGAACACTAATGTATTGTTGGTGGAGTTGTAAACTGATCCAACCATTCTGGAGAACTATTTGGAACTATGCCCAAAGGGCTATAAAACTGTGCATATCCTTTGATCCAGCAATATCACTACTAGGTCTGTATCCCAAAGAGATAATGAAAAAGGGAAAAGGACCCACATGCACAAAAATATTTCTAGCAGCTCTTTTTGTGGTGGCAAAGGATTAGAAATTGAGGGGATACCCATCAATTGGGGAATGGCTGAACAAGTTGTGGTATATAAATGTAATGGAATACTATTATTCCATAAGAAATGGTGAGCAGGCAGACTTCAGAAAAACTTGGAAAGACCTGCATAAATTGACGCTGAGTAAAGTGAGCAGAACCAGGAAAACACTGTACACAGTAACGGCAACATTGTACAATGACTGACTTTGATAGACTTGGCTCTTCTCAGCAATGCAATGATCTAAGACAATTCCAAAAGACTCATGATGAAAATTCTATCCACATCCAGAGAAAGAACTATGGAGTCTGAATGCAGATAGAAGTGTAATATTTTCTCTTTCTTTTGTTGTTGTTTTGTTTTTGTTTTTTCTTTCTCATGGCTTTTCCCTTTTGTTCTGATTCTTCTTTCACAACATGACTAATGTGGAAATATGTTTAATATGATCATACATGTATAGCCTATATCATGATGATTGCATGCTGCTTTGAGGAGGAGGAGTGGAGGAAGAAATGAGAAAATTTAGAACTCAAAATTTTATAAAAGTTCATGTTGAAAACTAAAAAGTAAATAAATTAATTAGTTTTTTAAAAAGTATCACAGAAATGGAAAGCTTTTTCAGAAGGTTTCATTAAGTCCAATGTGATTTATAGGACTTCAAGCACATGACTTAAAGATTTTTATATCACTGCAGCAAGTACTCCAGGGATGTCCTGACCCACTTGAAATTGTCTTAGCTGCACTATTACCACAATTGCTGGCAGCAGATATCAATTAGATTGCTGCAGTTTGCTCCTATGTACTTGGCCATTCTAGGATTCCCACCTTGACAGTGGAGAATTGACCATTTCACTTGGATTTCTTGAAGGAGAATAAATAACCAATGAAACTTTGAAAGTCTTTTTGCATTTGTGGGGATATACGGGGGATGATCTCATCACCTGGAATCTAGCAAGCTACATATCAACTGCCCTCAAAGTCATTTTGATGCTTTCGCTTTAATCAGTAACATAAGAATCACTGATGTCTCTTTGCTGGAGCCAGGGCAATAAAAATCATTTTTAATTATTTAAAATCAGTTCTACTATTACAACAGGACTGTAGGAGACACATTTCAATGTTAAAGCTCTGCACAGTAAACATGGGCTCAGTTGCTATTCTGGAATTGCTTACTGGCATTTTGGCACACCTGGAGTACAATTATTAAGGTTCA
Organism: Phascolarctos cinereus; assembly: GCF_003287225.1. NCBI lineage: Eukaryota > Metazoa > Chordata > Mammalia > Diprotodontia > Phascolarctidae > Phascolarctos > Phascolarctos cinereus. Next base: position 31,381,585 of record NW_027556291.1, read on the forward strand.
AAGAAATGGACCTCCTGAGAGGTGGACCCAAGATAGCATATTAGCAGCAATCACCCAGCTGAACTTTCCCAATATTCACCTTCAAACAACTTTAAAATAATGCCTCAAATCAAATTTTGGAGTGGCAGAGCAACCAAAAATTCAGGGTGAAATATTTTTCTAGCCTAAGAAAACATGAGATAGGCAGGAAAAGTCTATAACACCAGGGTGGAGGTCTGGTAAAGGTCTGTCTGGAGCCCACACATTTGGCAGTGGCAACAGTAGCTTCAGTAGCAGCTTTGGGAGCGCACAGCCCAGAGATAGTAAGGCAGTCAGTCATACGACTGGTCAGAAAGAGATTACAGAGGACCCTTTGTGAGCACTGGGTAGAGCTGGCACTGAATGGCAATTCTATTGCTTATTCTCAATTTTGGGTCACAGTTCCAGGGTGGAAAGAAATGCTTGTGGTCAGTCACAAGGAAGCAAGGGCCTTGGTCACAGCACCAAAGCAAAGAGGATCACTAGTGCGTGTAGCTACAGGACAGCAGGGGGCTTTCCTTGGTAAAGACCAGAGTGCAGTCCAGGAGAACAGTGCCCATACCTCTCTCAGAATCACACCACCTTGGAAGCACCAAAAACTTGCAGACCTTCAAAACTTGTTCTGAAAACAGCAGCACAAAAAAGCCTGAAGCTTGAGACAGTGCCTCTCTATTCCCAGGTGAGCAGAGCCCAAGTTTAACATAAAGTTCAAAATCTAGAAATAGGCTGGGACAAAGAGCAAATACCAACAACAAAAATACTTTGACCATAAAAAAATACCATGGTGGCAGGGAAGACCAAAACATAAACTCAGAAGAAGACAACAATGTAAAAGTAGTTACCAAAAAGGCCTCAGAGAAAAATGTTAATTGGACCCAAGCCAGACATGAATTCCTGGAAACAGGTAAGAAAGGTAGAGGAAAAACTGGGGAAAGAAATGAGAATGACTCAAGAAAGTTATGAAAAGAGAAATGATAGCTTGGCAAAAGAGGCACAAAAAATACTAAAGAAAATAATACCTTAAAAACAGAATGGGCCTAATAGTAAAAAGAGGCACAAAAATTCACTGAAGAAAAGAAGTCTTGAAAAATTAGAATTGGGTTAAGTGGAAGCCAATGACTCCAGGAGGCATTAAGAAACAATAAAACAAAGTCAAAAGAATGGAAAAAATAGAAGAAAATGTGAAATATTTCATGACATTCTATGAATAGATGCAAAGTGAAAGGAGAAGAACTGGGAGATCATTGTGCACAATAACAGCAATTGTTGTAATGATGATTGTGAAAGACTTGGCTGCTCTGATCAATACAATGATCTAAGACAATTCCAAAGGACTCATGATGAAAAAAAAAATGCTATCTACCTTCAGGGAGAGTTCTGGTGAACTAAGAGCAAACTGAAATATAACTTTCTCACTTGCTTTATTTTTCTTGCTTTTTTAAAAAATATGGCTAAGATGGAAATGTTTTGCATGATTTTACATGTGTAATTGAGGTTGCTTGCCTTCTTAGTGGGTGGGGGATAGGTGGGGGGAGGGAAATAATTTGGACCTCAAAATTTAAAAAGAAAAGAATGTTTAAAATAAATAATAAAATTAGAAAATATGTAGATCAACAAAAAAAAAAGAAATGGGCCTCCTGAGACCCTACAAGATTATGAAGCCCTTTCAGAATTTTAAAGAAAATATTTAAGCTACTGTGTTGAATTTTAGCCATATACATACATACAAGCATCATTCTTCAACTTTTTGAAAATTTTATGACATGTAATTAAGTATGATTCTATTCATTTACATAGAAAATGTTATACTCTAACCACACTGGGTGAGAGAGCGGAATGTATGGCTTATTAAGAGAAGGGCTGTTTCTTATCCTTACAATAATCTACTGTGTCTAGCATAGCATCTTCCACAATACAGGGACAGTGAATACTTGTTGAGGAATGAATACAAGTAAAGAGATAATAATAGGTCATATTTAAAAGAATATTTTCTGACTTATTAAATCTCTGCTTGAATTCTTGAGAAACTGAAATATTTACCCTCAATTTTTGGTCAATGGGAATGAAACTCTTGACCATACAGCATAGCTCAGTTTGCTCCTTTGTTTATCTTTCAGAAAAAGGCTTCAAACATATCTCCTGGAGGGAAAGCTAGAGACAGTATAATCTTTTCTAGTTCCTTAAATGTCTCCACTCCAGGAAAACTTGTCCTTTCAACTGTCTTGAGAAATATGATCTCCAAGAGTAAGTGGACATAGTCCAAGTAGTGTTTTGGCATGGGTTTTTTTTTTTTTTTTTATGAGCCAAACTTGTTAAAGTCAGCAAAAATAAAAAACAAAAAAAATTTGTTGAATTTTAAATGCAATAAAAAGTCTTTAAAATATCTGCTTTGCTCCCATTGGATTTTATTTTCGAATTAATAAACAAGAATTCTATTTAGTCATCCTCCAAGTTATATGGGCTCCTGACCTCAAAGAGAAGTTAAGTTGCTTCATCTGCCCATCCCATAAGGGGCTACCTCTCAAATCTGAGGGTTTAGAAAATGCCAGGATAAAGACCTTGGTTGAGTCTACTGAGAACCAACTGTTCGAAGAGATAGATGGAAGAGAGGATCTTAAACTGGATCAGAAGGAAATCCTGAAGCCATTACTTGTATCGACTAATTTTTCAACTGTGCAGGTTAGCATTTGGGAAACTTGCTACTACTTTGGGGAAAGAAGGTGGTTCAAAAGACAAAAAGGAGAAGAGAGTTGGGGGTTAAAAAAACCACAAAAGAGAATGTGTGCAGAAAGCAAGAATAGTTACAAAGAGCAGATGATAGAGGGGCCTTGAGTCTGGGCCACACCAAACTTCTACATAACAATACACAAAACATTTCTTGACAGTGAGATCACATGACAAATGTCACGAAATGGGTTTGCCCAAAGTTCACCATGAGTGGTACCAATGCCTCAATAGAAATGATAAAGCTCTGAAGCTTACAATTACTAATTGGACCAGTGGTCCTAATTCAGCAAAATGGATAAGAACTCCCTCCCCACCCCCCCCCCCAGGTACGAACCAAACATTCATTAACACGAAGCTGTAACTAAACTTTTCAAGGGGAATGGGGGAGGAATCTATTCCTGTGACCCAACTTCTTGCATATTTTCTGTGAAGTGCCAGCATACAGTCACTCTGATTATGCAGGAATCTCAGAATACATTTACTAGAAAATTCATTATATGAAACATTTACCCCATGAATAAATTAGAGACTGAAATACAGAGCAATAAAACTTTCGCTGCTAGAAGGATTTTTATGGGAGAAATAATGCGAAAATTAGTAACATCAAATATGATTCTCCTTAACCCAGAGTAGTACCACACACAATTATTTTGACATGGTCTGCCATACATCATAATGTAGATATTCACATAATACCACAGAACAGACTTGTACCAATTTGTGTCCAAATTTAGAAATAAAGGAGGAAGCACTGACTATGGGAAAATGTAGTATCCCTTTTACAAAATGACTCTGTTGCCATTCCAAATGAGATTACAGATGACTTTCTCTTGGAGGAGTTGCTACTGAGTACCCACGGCCACTGGAAGAAATGGAGTAAAAGTAGTCTGCTTACAAGCTAGCCTCTTCTCCATCACTACTTTATTTAGTTGCAGGCAGCTTTGCTAAACACTTAGGTCACAAAATAAGCATATCAACTGTTGGCAATCACTGAGGCTGATAAACAGAAACCAACCTTACTGTGTGTTGTTTCTTAAAGGAGCAACTCCTTTCCACTGAAATAGATTTCTAAGTTATACTATCTACAAAAACTTCTCTGGGTGAGAACAGTGAATGAGTTGGCATTCTTATTTCTGAGATACATAATAAGTGTAATCATTTAACCAACTGACCTGAATCTTGAGACACCTTCCATGGAACTCTGAAGGTTTCATGGTACAACAGAATGTGAAATATGCCTTTAAAGGGGATTTAATGGCATCCTCTGAGAGCAGATAAGGCAACTTGTTGACCTTGAAAAACATACAAATAAAACTATTGGGCAAGTCACCTCCAGGGAGGAAAAAAATATTTTTTTTAAAAAACCCAACCTAATTTCCTAAAGTTCTCAGCTTAATTCATTTACTTCTTAGAGAGCTCAATTATTCATAAGGCCATAAGAATCAAAACTCATCCATTTACCCAGGCAGAAAACTAGAGATTTCAGATACAACTACCAGATCTACAATTCCTGTATAATAAAGTGGCTTTCTTGAGAAGAGGAAAAAGAAATCCATTTTTAGATTACCTATTTTCTCAGTGTCCAAGTTTTAGGAGCATTGTTTGCTTATAGTTCATTTTTTCCAATGTAGATGGCATTTCAAGAACATTACTCGATCAAGCTCATGATCATCATTAGGAGTCCCAGGTTCTAGTTCCAGGCATGCTATAAGCTATAGGGTGACTGTAGGCAAATCACTTCCTTTTTTGGAACTTCAGTTTCCCCATATGTGAAATGAAAAAGCTAGACTAGATGACCTGTAAGATCTCTTCTCATTCCAGCAGTCTTATAAGGTTCTTCTTTTATCATTCCCATCAACCACTTCTACTTGTATACTCAGTGCCTGTAGGAGTTTAATAAATCCTTACTGCTTAACTGAGCTAAGATTTCAAATTTAAGTGTATAGATTCCAGGCTTCTGTCCTTTTAGTAATTTTTGCTGTTTACTCAAAGAAATCAAATATCAAAAAGCAGCTCACACCAGATTTGCTAGAAGGTGCCTTAAGAAATTATCAGGTTCAGGAATAGCTAGATGGTCCAGTGGATAGAGCACTGGCCCTGGATTCAGGAAGACCGGAGGTCAAATCTGGCCTCAGACACTTGACACTTACCAGCTGTCATTTCACCTCACTGCCTCGCAAAAAAAAAAAAAAAAAAAGAAAGAGAAAAAAAAAAGAAATTATCAGGTTTGGTACTTGTTTGGAACATATTAGTATTTCCATTTGACAAATGAGTCAACTGAGGCCCAGACAGATGAAGTCGCTTCTGTGAGGTTATACAGTGAGTAGTATGGCCCATGCTCCAAGCCAGCTGTCCCAACTTCTAGGACAGTCTTGCTGCCTCCTCCATCACTTACCTTTAATGCTAAAGCTACCCAGAAACCCATATCACTCCTAGAGACTTGATATATGACTTCTCTGTTACACTTTGGGTTTTGCTCAGGAAAGAATTCATGGACGTAAAACCCTAACCCTGATGAACATTCAGAGAAAAATTAACCAAAACACAGCATGCTCCTGGAGTAATATGTCTGTATTTTAGAATCCAGACCTTTGATTCCATTTGTATAGGGGTATCCTAGGAAGGAAACTCCTGACCTGAATGCTTCTTGACAAGTGCTCTGCCTCAGAGTTGCAGGGAGCATTGAGAGGTTATGTAACCTGCCCAGGGTCACAAAGTCAGCATGTGATAGAGTTGGGACTTCCTGACGACAAGCCTGGCCTACCATTCACTACACTAAGCTGCCGCCAACAGGGTGGATCATAACCCACTCAAGTCTTCTCAGTTTGTATGTTTATTATGTATCCCCTGTCCCAAATCTGCCAAGGGGCTTCTGCCCAATAGGCTAGGGGGCTTCATCGAGTTCTCCTAGAGTCATATGAGTACCAATGCCGGGCACAGGACATCCATCAGTTATCCAGTGTTCATACTCCATGATCAGCCTAACTCCTTTTTCAGTCATCTATTTCTTTGATGATACTTTTATGCCATCAGAATGTTCCAAATGAATTTATATTCTAAATCAGTGCTGTCCTTGGCTTTTTATACCTCTCTGTTTATCTGGGAGATCGAGCGTTTCCTGGCTGAGTGGGTTCTTGGGCTCTTTTGGCTTTCTTGCTGTGGTCAGTATTACACACACCCACACCCACACTCACACACACCCCTTCATCAATGATCATGTTATAGACACAAAAGGTAGATGAGGTATGCACGATCATAATCAATCCACAAACATTTTGGATGACTCACATTAAACCTGCCAGTAATAGAGGACACAAGATCGTGAGGAGAGCACATTTTAAACTCCAAGCACTAGAGGAATGGAATAATTTGTGGTTGCCAGTGCTCATTGCCCAGACTCTGCGTACCAGGCTTCTGATATTTCAACTGACTTCAGCGGAAAAGAGAACTTTACAGAAAAGTGATGACTTCGAAAACTCACTTCCCTGATGTTCCGCGTTCACTTTCAAACCAACAGTGACTTGGAGCAATTATCTTCACACGCACCTCATGTTGTTTGTTACATGACATAACTTTATGAGGTATTTGACACACTGTTACATAGTGGTAAAGAACCTGATTAGACGGGACTCCATCAATCACCCATTTTTTTTTATTATTATTTAAAGGCATTCATTAAGTGCCTACTACATTCTGTGGTAAGTACTGGGGATATAAATTCTTAAAAATAAAAAAAAAAATCATAAGGTGGCCTCATTGGTAACATAACTGATCAATATATGAATGAATGGCTAACTGTAAATACAGAGTCATCTCACAATCCAGGGTATACAATGAGGTGCATATCTGCTGATACCCTCTTTTGCTTTATTACATCTCGCCATCTCTCCCCTCTCCCAGATTCTGTACAGGCACCAGACAAGACATATAGATCAATCTGTAGGGACCATGGCCCTGTCATAAGAACTGTGGGTACTTGGTTCTCTCTACATTTTGCCAAGTCAGTCGATAAACATTTATTAAGTGCCTACTATGTGCCAGAAACTGCGGTGAGCACTGGGTTACAAATAAAGGCAAAAGCCTGTTCCTGGTCTAAAGGAGCTAGCAGTCTAATGTAAGAAAAAATATGCAAACAACTTTGCATGGACAAACTAATGACAGGATAAATTGGAGCTAATCAGTAGAGGAGAATCTTTGGATACTAACTTCAGTCTGTCTCTGCTCCTATGGTTTGGCTGAAACCCCAGATTCTGACCTCAACTTCTCCCTATGGAATTACAGCGACCGCACGCCTCTAGCTTTCTTTATTAAATGACCCACTGAATATAAACAAGGGTACTTCTATTTGTTCCCATCCTGCTTGGCTAGCTTGGCTCGAAGGCCTCAAAGCCTCACTTATCCCAACACAAACATCCTCATGGGCAGAGAGCTCTGTCCTGACAGAATTTCAGGGGCTTCCCAGAATCCCCTTGGCAGAGTACTTGATGGCAAAAATGTCGTCCATCCCTTCTATGCAAAGGTTTTGAACTATTTTCCCCAGACCCTCATTTTCTAAGACAAAGGATATCGATAATGACACCCCAGTGGAATAGGAAGAGTACTGGACTTGGAGTCAGAAGATCTGGTTTTGAATCCTGGCTCTACCGCTTACTGGTCGTGTGACCCTGAACAAATCACTTTACCCTTCTAATCTTCAGTGTAAATCGAAGATAATGACTGATATATTACCTACCTCATAGGGTTTTAAGAATCAAATGAACTAATGCACGAAAAGCACTTTGTAAATTATAAAGTAGCAGCAGTCTGGGACAGAATGCGGGTACTGATGCCTCCCAAGCAGCAAAAAAATATGATTAGCCTCTTGGGTACTTTCATTACAAGTAGAGCTTCTTTCGATCTGCCTTTTTTCTTTAAAACTATTTGTAAACCAGAATGGCTAGTGAGAACCTGGACAACCTGACAAGCTCACCAACTTTCCCACCTACGGGAAAAGGATAATCTTTGATTTTCATGCACACATCTGCAGATGGATTTGTGGGTATTTCCAGCCCAAATTGGCTGAAGATTTCCTTCCCAACCAGTATTCAGAAATGAGCTCTTTCAAGTGGCCGTTTTCATTCATGAGCTATGGAACAAAGCCTGGCTAATCAGAAAGAAAGCAGATCTGTGAACACATGAGGCCATCCTCTTTGCAAACAAGCTCCCCCTCCTTAGTCTTCTGATCCCTTTAAAAGAGAGAGTGAAGGGGCAGCTGGGCTGGGGCTGGCCTTTCTTACAGCACTAACACAATCCTTGGCTTCTGCCAGAATGGGCTCAGTATGTCAAATGAGGAGACTACTGGAAATCTGTTGCCAAAGGGTGCTGTGGTTGCCTCTGCATAGAGTCTGGCATGACCAGGGCACAGGTCTTGCTTCTTGTATCAGGAATGTACTGTGGTTTGTGGGCAGCCTCAGCGTTTTAATCGGATTAGTTTAGCACCCCAGGTAGCTTTTAGGATAAGAGTAACGCTGATTATTTCATCAACAAGGAGAGAGAGAGAAAGCCCTTTTCAGGAGGCTATAAACACTTCTTCCCCCCTTGCCTTTAAGAGGGCAAGACACAACTGGAGAAGGAAATACGCAAATGTTAACCAGATTGTTTAAATGCCGGACAATGTCTAAATGGACCTTCGATCCCCTATGGTTTCTCTGGAAATCACTGGCAGCAGGGCCGCCAGTTGCCCTTACCTCTAAGATATGACATTGCACAGTTAAGTGGAGGGGAGCTCATCAGAAATATCAAAACACACCAAATCAATCTGTCCAGGGGATTGAGAGGCCACCTTATCTGAGAAAGAATCACCATCAGTAACTTGTATCTTTGCTGTTGGGGCAATTCCACAGTTCAACAAACAACTTGCTACATATAACCATATAGCAGTAATTATGCAAGCAAAAGGCCTACTCTCCAATGGCAGCCATTTATCCAGTTAAAGACATACCCTGATGAGATCTAGCTTTCTATTTTCTTGGAAGTCATATATACAGGATAGCAAAAGGGAGACAGAGACCTAGGTGTGAATGCTGCTTCAGACTCTTCTAAAAGGCCCTGGGCAAAGACCCTTGACCACTCAGTTTCTCACCTGTGATATGGAGATAAGACCTGTGATCCTTACCTGACAGGGCTGTTATGAAGCAAATGCTTTGCACACCTTCAAGTATTAGTGAATCTTGAATTCATTTTATACCAAATCTGCTGACAGTTATACTACATGAAATGAACACTACTATAGATGAATATATTTGTGTAAGAAAATATGATTTTGCATTCTGAATGAGAGCAATCTTGTCTGACATGCTGCTGTTGTTTAGTCCTTTTTCTGTCAAGTCTGATTCTTCATGACCCCATTTGGGGTTTTTTTGGCAAAGATACTAGAGTTGTTTGCCATTTCCTTCTCTACCTCATTTTATAGATGAGGAACTGAGGCCAACAGGGTTAAGTGACTTGCCCAGGGTCATACAGCCAGTAAATATCTGAGGCCATATTTGAACTCATGAAGATGAATCTTCCTGATTCTAGGCCTGGCACTCTATCTACTTTGCCACCTGGCTGCCCAATGTGTCCAACATGACACAGGCAAAAATCTGGCATCAGCTTGGCAACAGGGCCTTCCTACCAAAGGATTTTTCATATATAAATTGTTACCAGTCTGAGAGATGACAGCAAAGTTGCATGGGATCGAAAAACAGCATTTTTAATAGCAATACGAAATATTGCCAGGTAGTCTAAAGTCAGATTTAAATACCTTGACACAGTTCATTTCAATTATTTTATGTAGTATTTTGTCTGTCTCTCCCTAACTGATTTTCCTGTGTGCTAAAACAATTGATTTCAATATTTATATAAATATTGGCAGCTACCAGCCCTGCTTCTCATCCTGACTCATCTAATAGTCTGCAGCAACTTTGCCAGCATTTCTGAGCAAGCCGAGAGGGGCTTGTTTACCAGCGACAGCATCTAGAGCAAACAGTTCAATGTGGCTTCATAAAGAGGAAAAAATTACAATTGTCTGTTATTTTTTCTCCAGAAACCTCAGCTCTGATGTAAACTAATGTCTGCCCTTTCCAGTATAATTTGATATAAAGTCACTTTTGTTTAAAATGACCTATTAAGATTCATTGCTAATCTTATGGGACTGGGCTGCTATACTAGGGAACAGAATGACTGCCCTGATTCTGCCATGTAGATTTCACCTGACTTATGTGTGTCTGGGGGGTAGGGTGGGGTACAATACAATCTATATCTTTTGGAAAGGCAGACTACTCTCATCTGGAGATATCTGGAAGGACTTTCATGTGACAATCATATTAATGTAAAAACATTCATGGAAATTGGAGAAATGGAATGCCAATGTAACCCTAGGAAGGCTAGGGCACAGAAACTATAAAGGGGTCCTCATTAGTGAAATCATTATTCTCCCTGAAATGGTCGCATTATTCAAATTCACATAGTGTATTTCCATTGAGCTGGAACCAATTACCATATTTTACATAATTATACTTCGAATAGAGCAAACTTGAATGCATGTGACCACTTCATGAGATTCATTAGGCACAGAATTTGGTACCTAGCTGATCAAACACAGATCTTGAAAACGATCGACAATGCGCATTTGTGTAGCAGGGCACTTGAAGATCCGTGAAATGTTTAACAAATATTCTCTCATTTGACCCTCACAACAAACCTGGGAAGGTAGATGCTATTATTAATCCCAATTTTACAGACAAGGAAAAATGATGCAGAGAGAGAGGTGAAGTGATTTGACCACGGCCACACTGATGGCCACACACCAGGACAGCTGGTAAGTGTCTGAAGGCAGATTTGAACTCATCTTTCTGGCTCCAAATCCAGTGCTCTCTCCACTATGCCAGCTACTTAAGGTACTGTGCTAGCCACTGGTGATAGCAGTGATAATAATAATAATACTAGCTAGCATTTATATGTGGTCTACTATGTGCCTGACACTATGCTCAGCACTTTACAAATATTAGCTCATTTTTTTCCTCACAACAACCCTGGGGGTAAGTAGTACCATTATCTCCATTTTAAAGATGAGGAAACCTCATGATAAGAAAGATTAAGTGATTTGCCCAGGGTTACACAGCTAGTAAGCATCTGAAGCAAGATTCGAACAGGGTTTTCCTGACTCAAGATCCAATGGTCTATCCACTATACCATCTAGCTGCCTCATGAAAAAAAAGACAAGCCAAGAGATAGCTACTGATGCTTTTTAAAGGAAAAATCAGAAGTTGATAAATATGCTCTGAGATATGTTTGGATATAACTTTATTTTACTGGTATCATGTGTTCGATAAGTCTTGCTCGTTTCGCTCTGCATCAAATACATGGGGACCAGAGGACCTGAGCAAGGTGGACCCGTAATCTTTCAGTGTTTTCTGAGAGGGAACACACTACACTTACTTTGCTCTGTGTTTGCCATTTTAAATATAACTAATCTGTATCAGGGTGTTTAGAGTTAAAAAAAAAAAGCCAGCTATATTTACATCCAAGAAGTAATGCTATATTAAAGTGGACCTCTGATGATTGTTGAACATGGAAAAGATAGCCACATGGAGAACAAATGAATCTATTATGAGAATGCTTTTCCAGCAGCAGCAAATGAATTCATAAAGATGCCACATTTAAAAGCCAATGAAACACAAATATATCAGTGTCACAATCTCTGGACACTCATCATTTACTTTATCCTTATACCACGAACCACTTTTCGAAGTACTTACTTGGAAATCGAGTTTGATAATTATAAATGGAGTCACATGTAAATCAGAAAGAGAGAGATGATCAATTTCATGGATTGGTCATGGCAAAAATGGAAAATTTCACAGTAAGCTGGAGAATAATAATCAGATACACAATCACAAATAAAGCCAATTTTGCTGCTAAGTCAATTAGATTTCAGAGTTCACAATGAACAGTACAGTTATCACAAGGTTTGGAAAAGACCTCGGGATTGTGGTACACTAAAGCAGAGTCTGAACATCTTTCCTCCAAGCAAAGGAACATTGCTCCCTCCAGGCTTCCAATCATTACAAAGTTTTGCAATCACTGGTTTTGAATTTTGAGACTATAGAAAAATCAGCACTTGATCGATATGCTCTATTTGGGGAATTTCTTAGCCAAGGTGTTACCAGTTACTTCAAGCAACTTCAATGGGCAACATATTTTATGGAAAAATTTTGCACCAAATCACGATTATAAATTATAGTAGCATGAACATATTTTTCTTATCTAACAGGCAGAGGGCCTCATAACGTTGTTTTTTTTTTTTTAATCCAGTACAAACATGGCATTTTAAATGGCAAAACCTAGGAAAGCCAGACTTGAGGGTAGAGAGAGCTGTAGAGAGATGTGCCTTCCACATATAAGCCCCGCTTCATCCAAATGTTTGATAGGAATTCTTTAAAGAGCAGCCTTGTCTGCCCATTCAAAAGCACTCCTTCCTGAAGCTAGACAGTCTTTAAATACTAAAAGCTTCCTCTTTATGAAACTTTGCATAAGAAAGAAGTTTTTACAATTTAGAAAGAGAAAAGGTCACTAAGAAAAAACTGAAATGTTATGAGGGGCATTCTGGTTCATTTAAGAATGGCCTGCCATAACACAGACTCTGAGAGCTTGTAAGTTCTCCAGCCACAGGAAACACTATGACAGGTCACTTGCTTGCCAATTAAATCCTCAAGAGAACAAGAGCAGAACAGGGCTAATTACCGATAATATAATTTGAGCTATTGTTTACGCAGCAGGAAATTAGAATCTTGAAAAATTATTTCATCCATTGATATTGTTTCTAAACAAAACCAAAAAAATGCTGTCTTTCTACAGTAACATTCTATAAGAGAACTCATTTGTTTCCAATTTCTGACAAAATATGACAAGAGGCTTAAGAAAAAACAAAGGTTTTGATCACTGAGTGCTGAAAGTTCAGAGTCAAGGCAAATTTCTGTAGGAAAATAAGTGGCTATATCATCACTGCCATGTCATTCTAATCTTTTACATAATAAGGATGGAAAATGCACAATCACATAAACCAACCACCTTGGGCACAAGTACATTTAATAAAGAAAAATAGAAGCTGTAACTGGAGAGATAGTCACTGCTCATGGTTGAGTAATACCAACATTTCAAAAATGACTATGAGCTAAATTTATTTTCAGGCTTATTACTATACCAATCACACTACCAAGAGAATACTTTATAGAGCTAGACAAAATAGCGACAAAACTGATTTGGAAGAACAAAAGTTCTAGACTCTCAAAGGAAATAAAAAAGAAAAAGTAAGAATGAAGGGAAAAAACATTTCCAAACTTCAAATTATATTATAAAGTAATAACCATCAAAACTTTTTGGAACTAATTTAAAAATAGAAAACTAGATCAGTAGAACTGATGAGATAAGCAAGCATCAAAAATCACTGCACTGAATAACCCAGTATTAGATAAACCATAAACATAAACTAGCTGAAGATGAACATCCTATCTAACAAGAACTCTTGGGAAAACTAGAAAGCAATTTGGCAGCAGTTAGGTTTAGACTGACATCTTACATCATATACCAAAATAAATTCAAAAGAGACAGGCAACCTAAATTACCTCATAAAACAATCACAAGGGAATGATAAGGATCACATTCATTTTATGGCTTTGATTAACGGAAGAGCTAACAAAAAAAGAGGGGGAAATCACTAAACATAAAAAGAAAACTTCAATTACATGAAACTGACAAGTTTTTGCACAATAAAAAATCAACTCAAGGATAAAAAAACAATGTGATAAAATAGAGAATAAAATTATTTGCATAAAATATCACTGATAATCAAGATTATAAGGAACTGATAAATGTCCATAAGACCAAAAGTCATTGCTTCATGGATCAGTGAAGGATAACTCTGAAGTTGTGAACCTGGGTGAGCAGGAAGATGGTGGTCTCAGGACCTTCTTCTGGAAGCCAAAAGATTTAACGTGCCAAAGTCTACTAGTAGTTGTGCTTATCCATAATTTTAGACAGCAGGGATCTGGCAATTTTCTTGTTGATGTGGTAGATATAACTGGCCAGTACAGAGTGGAAATTCCTTGTGGGATGGTAGTTCATTTTTGTATCCCAAGCATCTAACACAAGAGCTGGCTGTGCAAGATGGCAGCATAGTACTATAGAGGGAATAACAGATTTGAGGTCAGAGGAAATGGGTTCAAATTCTGGCCTTGTATTAACTGTAAACATGAGCAAGTTGATTTCCTTCACTGCCAAATGAGGGTTTTGGAACAGATAGACTGTCTGAAATACCTATAATAGGATCATAGATTTAGAGGTGGAAGGGCCATAAGAGGCCATCTACAATAACTCTCTTATTTTGAAGGGGCCCAGTGAAATTAACAGAGTTATTCACAGTCATACAGGGAGTAACAAAAGGAGCCTTTGAGAGCAATGACTCCAAATCCAGTATTCTTTCCATTGTACTACATTTGCTCTCTTTCAAAAATCCCTTCAAGCCCAAAGCCTTATGTTACATGTGTGTTTGAACTGAAAGTGAAAAATTTTTGGAGAGGCTGGGATTTTCTAGCCCTGCCAAATGCCCTAAAGAAATATTGCAGATAATCTCAAATCTCTACTTCATGCTTTGGCTTCCCCACTCAAACACATTATTAGGTTTTGGAGGATCCCATCACTTACTTGGGGAGTTTCTCCAACTATAAAAATAACACTAAAGGCCACCTGACAACCCATTTTGAAAGCAACCCAATTATATGCAACCTTCGGGTAGAATGCACAAATGAGGAGTAGCTTTTAAAACTACAAAGGAGAAAATCTAATGCTGAACACTAATACAAATTTTACCATTGAAATGACAAAATCATGCAAGAGGAGAATTTTGTCCTTGCTCCACGTTTATCTTCTCCTAGAGTGATCTATGTCTGATTATTCACCAAGTTCATGATTGTTTGGTCATTTTTCAGTCATGTCTGACTCTTCATGACCCCAATGGAGTTTTCTTGGCAAAGATGCTTGAGTGGTTTGCCATTTCCTACTCCAGTTCATTTTACAGAGAAGGAAACTGAGGCAAACAGGGTGAAGTGACTTGCCCAGGGTAACATAGCTAGTAAGGGTCTGAGGCCAGATCTGAACCCAGTAAGAGGAGTCTTCCTGACTCTAGGCCTAACATTCTATCCACTGGGCCACCTAGCTGCCCCCATTCATGAAGTAATTAAGGATTTTCTTACTTTTCAGAGAAAAAAAAAACTAGCCTTCAGAAACGTAGAGACAATGAGCAGCTAATTTTCTAGTTAACATAAGTATTCTGAGAGCTAGACTAAATATGAATTGGCTTTCAATGGACTACATCAACAAGTGAGGTTTTGGGGGATCCCTCTCTCCATATTTCTTAAAAAAGAGACCAAGTATGCAGGTTCCTCGTTACCTACTGAGAGCCCTTACTTCACCTGTCAGTCTAATGTTCTCCTAACATTAGGATAGCTCTAGGTAGGTGGACTGCAAGCACTTCCAAATAGTACTATGCAGAAGGTGTTAGTGAAGCTTTTTTCAAATGCCACCCCTATGTTTTCCTTCACTATTCTACACACCGTTAGTCATCAAGGTAGCAGTTTACCCTAAGCCAAGGGAGCCAAATGTTCCCAATCTGAATAGCAGGGATGTCATCAAACAATGCAATGTGCACCCACAGAAACATAGAATTGTTCCCTGACTCCCTCTGGGACCAAGGGGCATAATTTCCACAGGATTAAACTTGGATTGATTACCATCAATTGAGATCACCATCCTCCCATCCATCTCTGAACAGCAGTTCACTGTCAATGTGCTTCAGTCAGCAAATACCTGACTTTTTCTATAATTACTTTAAAACTATGCCCAGAGACATAGCGAGCTTTCAGTGATGTGGACAGAGGTATCAAAAAGTTCAAATCCTCAGCAGAGTGTACATTTCTCAAATAACCATATAGCAAACACTCAGTTTTATTAGCTGCTGAAAATTTAATTCATCACTTATTTCACAATAAACTGCAAGCTTCCATAAATATATCTAATTACACAGCTATTTAATAATCTTTAAGACTATACCTCTACTGTAGCACTCACGTATGCAATTTGAAATCACTAATTGGCTTCCCAAGAGAGTTAGTGCTACTGTTGCAGCTGCACACTTCAGTTTACTTTTCTCCGGGGGGGGGGGGACCACATCTGTAAACATTTTCAAAGTCTAAAGCACAAGGCAAAGGCACTAGCTACATTATTATGTATTCAGAGCACGTGGCTTAACATTTGTTTATGCAAACCATATAATTGGAAACTCTGTCCATTTTCTGCTTGTGCTAAATATTCTGTGTATAAATACTTTTTCATAGTAGATAAAGAGGGTTTTTATTTAGGTCTTATCACCTTCATATTACATATTCATTGATTTCTAAACTGCCTTAAAGAGCTCTGGAGCTGTGAAACATTCTGAATTCCGTTTTGGCACCTTGGTATTCAATTTGCATATCAGGTCACGCACTGCTTGACATACATGCAAACTAACACTGTGGCTATTTTATTACAAGCCACAAAAGATATTTGGAAACTGTACACAGCATCAAAAATAAATGAAAATGGATAAAAGATCCAAGAGGAAGCCACATTTTTTTTATTGTTTTGTGATGCCTAAAGCTATTTAGATGTTCTAGTCAATAAACAAAAGTTAGGCTAACAATTTTGAGGCTTCTTGGTTTTACATTGTAATTATTCAAGGTTAGCACAATGCTTCTCTACCCCACGCACAGTCAGTTTTGTCTTAGTCAGAAGTTCAATCTTTACTCTCCTCCCCGTGGTGGGTTGACTAGGATTACATTGCCACGTGAAAGTTTGCCATCCTCGTAATTAAACTGGGGTTTTTTTGGGAGAGAGTCAACATCAGTTCATTGGAGAGTTGGCATTCATTAAACATGCAGAAACATCTCTTTGCAAATCCCCTGTCATGGTGTTTTATGTTCAAGTGCATATAAAAGGTACTTTGTGTCTAATGATATAACTTGTACTTCATAACCAATGACAGTCACCTCCACTGCTCATTCCCAAATGTCTTTCAAGCATATCTACAATTGAGAGTCCTATGCTACAAATGGCTGTAGCATTCAGATATCTACACAACTGATTTATTGAATGGCTTAAGCAAGCTAGTTAAGGTGTCATGAAATTGGCTCATAAAATTATGAGTCTATAATGACCGAGGCACTTGAGCTGTCTCCTTTTATATAAAGGGAGGGATTCTCTGCCTTCTCAGCTATGAGACAGATTCACTATGACTGGGCCATGCTAAAACCATGGGTTAGTTCAAATACGTCAGGCTACCTCTACAAAGGATACTTCTGGGATAATTTACATTCGAAAAATAAGTTTCCTCAAGATTTTGTTGTTGTTGTTAAAGAATGGCTTAATTTTTAAAAAAAAACCTTTTACAATTTTAACAGCAGGTAAATGTGAGCTTTTAAGAAATTTGATAGTTCAGTTAAAATATCAAAAGATAAATTAGTCATCATAAAGAATCACTGGTTCTCCAAAAAATAAAGAAAAAAAGACCCTATGGCTTGGGTGTTTTTTTAAGTATTCTGCCTATTGAATGGAGGCTGTGACAACAGTTTTTCTGGGCTACCGAAGAAAAACTGGGTCTAACTCCCATTATTCCTACCTAGCTTGTGGAAGGGAAGAGATAGGACCCACAGAAAATTGTAATGTGCTTCAAAATTGCATTTGATGGGTAAATCAGGAGCAGCACTAGCCCTAAAAATTACCTCCACCACTAGGCAGGCAATATCAAACAGCCTAATCTCCTCCTTTTGGATTCTTGTAGGGATCCCCTTATGTTCACAGATGTGGACATTTCAAAAAAGTTATTTTATAAAATAGGCATTCTAGAGAACTAAAGTAGGATATGCTTAGAGTGCAAGTGATTTTGAATACTCTTTCATTAAACAAATATTTATTTAGTGTTTATTGTGTATGTGTGTCAGGCACTGTCCTAGGTACTTTGTGGAGACAGATATATGTGATACAGCTTTTGCCTTACAATCTAGTTTGGGAGATAAGACATACACAGATGTAAAAGAGCTATTAGGAGACTCCTTTGCTCTCCTTCTCTAGGACTACATCTGCCACTGGGCTCTAAGGATGAACCCTAAAGATTTTCCCAGAACAGAGTGCCCCATGTAGGACCATGAGCTTCTTATAGCATGATTCTTATAGGTAGATCCTCCCTCGCGCTCTTTGCCTTGGATACCTGTGCTCTCAACACAGGTGCCCTCTTTCCACATGAGTTTCCTGGCCACTCACTGTCCTGTTTCCACACATATTTCTTCTCCCTCTGTTAGTGAGATAACCAGATCCTTGTGTATGGGGCGCAGGGGGGGGGGAGAATCTTCCTTGTGATTTATTTTGTTATGCTATTGTATTGCATAATATATTACATTGTAATGAAATGACTAGTAGCTTTTAAAACTATGAAGGGGAAATACAATATTGAAGACCAATACAAAGTTTAGCACTGAAATGATAAAATCATGTAGGAGGAGAATTTTGTCCTTATTCCACATTTTTTTTTCCTAGAGTGATCTATGTTTGATCATTCACCAAGTTCATGGTTATTCAGTCATTTTTCAGTCATGTATGACTCTTCATGACCCCATTTGGGGTTTTTTTTGGCAAAAATACTGGAGTGGTTTGGCATTTCCTTCTCCAGCTCATTTTACATTTTTATTAATTACAATGATGGCAAACTTTCACGTGGCGATGTAATCCTATCCAACTTAGCACAGGGGAGTGAAGATTGAACTTCTAAGACATAACTGACTCCACGTGTGGTAGAGAGACATTGTGCTAACCTTGAATAATTATAATATAAAACCAAGAAGCCTCAAAATTGTTAGTCTAATTTTTGTTTATTGACTAGAACATCTAAATAGTTTCAGGCATCACAAATTATGTTATCAGTCTTGCATTTCATAACCAACAACAGTCGGTATGAGTAGACACATCAGTTTACTCATTACATTACAAATCATGTTAAGCTATTTAATTCATAATTTAATTTTGCTTTGAACTAGTATGACCTCTGGCTGGTCTGATAAAAGACAGAGGTGGGGCATTATGAGGAACTATGGTTTTGAGTGGATGCTGTGCCTGGAACCCGGTAGAGCTTTCTGGGATCTAGCATCGAGAGAGGCCTGGGCTACATTAATTAAGGCAGTGATTCTGAAGCATTTTAGATTTGTGCCTTTAAACATTAGCAGTTTGATTTTGTATCACACCCCCTACCTAAAGCTGCCATTTGGTACAGATTTATGCTGTTTAAATGGAAGTGAATTAATTTTGAGTAGTTTGTGATACCACTTGAAATAACTAGGGACACGGGGTAGGCTGTAGAGAGGAAACGTCCCCAAAGCAGGGCCAGAAACCTAGGCTTTTTGATTATCTTGCCCAATCACATTATAACTTTCTATAATATAGCCCCTCTGCGGATCTGGAAGAAATCGGCATTGTAGTACACAGAAGAAAATGCGGGCGCAATCCTCTTACAAGGCACCACTAAAAACCAAATATTGGCAAGCCTCCAACAACTGTCCAGTTCTTTGGGGGCAATATTCAAAACATCAAAATTCTGGTATACGAAAGATATTTTGCTGGTCTATGGCAGTTTACTATAATGAGATTTGACCTAAGGTTCAATACTCTGATGTAGGCCTGACTAGTTCAAAGCAGCCTCACACTTCCACAAAACAAAAGGTCTTTACAGAGCAAGTCTATTTCCCAATCTAATTGACTACTGACAATTGAATCAGCGTGCTTTCCTTTTATAAACAATATACTGATTATTATCATCTTTGAAAGCAATCACTGAAGTTCAGTACTTACTCCTAACCAGAACTGCTCTCTCTAGAGCAGGCTTACAAAAAATATATAGAACAAATTGGTTGAAAGCTTTACTGGAGACCACCGTGCTAAATTCCCACATTCTTAGCAGTTTGTAAAAATGTTTAATTTATGTTTATGTAGTCTTATTCAAAATGTTCATTAACAGCCTGTAGGGACCTGGTAATAGGAGCTTTTTTCTTTTTTATGTTTATTAGCTACATTAATGACTGTTTCTGCAATTCCACTACAAAGACTTGCGTTAATGAACAGCAATTAATTCTGAAATGATTTTAAACAAAGGGTGATGAGAATAACCAATCAACCATGACGGTGTAAAGAGCGTGCAAGCTGTTGTGACCTATATTTCCTGCATTGATTATACACTGTCAGATAGCATTGGTATTCATCAGGCCTACGTCTAGATTTTATATACGCTTTACAATATTTCCCACCCAAAGGGATCTTGTTCATTTTATACTATGATAAATCATCTACTTTCTGGATAGGTGGCAGGAACACATCCGCATTTCCTCTATACCTGTACGGGTCCAACAGCCTTATTCAAACAGCCTGAAAGTCAGAGTTTTAGTCAAGCTGACATAGAAAGTGAAATTTGGGAGGCAACTAATGGTGGGGTGGTGATGCACTACCCCTGAAAGAAAGCTTCATAAGGGATAGCAGGATATAGGCAACCTTAACTCAAATAGAAATGAAGGCCGTTAAATCATACAATATCTCTATTATCTATGTCTTGCTTACCTGGATTATTTCAATAGCTATTTATCTGATCTCCCTGTCACCAATTTCTCCCCTCTCCAATCCAATCATGATACAGTTTCCAAAATAATTTTTCTGATGTTGTTGGTGTTTAGCCGTGTCTGACTCTTCATGACTCCATGGACCCATACTGCCCATGAGGTTTTCTCAGTAAAGATACTGGAGTGGCTTGCCATTTTCTTCTCCAGTGGACTGAGGCAAACAGAGGTTAAGTGACTTGCCCACAGTCACACAGCTAGTGTCTGAGTCTGGATTTGAACGTGGGTCTTCCTGACTCCAAGCCCAGTGCTCTAGCCACTGAACCAATGACCTGGCTCCAAGGCAAACAGAGGTTAAGTGACTTGCCCCATGTCACATAGCCAGTAAGTCTAAAGCCAAATTTGAACTTGGGTCTTCCTGACCCCAGGCCCAGCACTCTAGCCACTGAGCCACCTAGTTGCTCGCAACCATGTCGTTATCTTGATCCAAAACCCCGAGTAGCTCCCTATTACCCCTACTAGCAAACACCAATTCCTCAGCTTCATATTTAAGGACTTCTACAAACCAGTTCCAACCTAATTTATCAGGCTTACATCATGCTACTCCATCTCATTCATTCTGCATTTCAACCAATCTCTAGATGTACGCTGGCTGGCAATAACTAGAAAATACTTCTTCCTCACCTCTGCTTGTTGAAATCCCTAATAGATTTTTTTTTTCCTGGGCAATGAAAGGTGAGCCCCACTTATAACATAGTTCTGTGTCCCCTAAATCTCTGCTCATCCTCCTCAAAGCCTAATTCCAGAACCTTCTCCTCTATCTTCATTCTGTACATATCATATCCTTCCCTTTGGATCGGAAGATCCTTGAGGACATGGACGATGAAGTGCGCAGAAGAATGGAATGGGATCCAGCCCATTATTCCATCAGCACCTCTCAATCACTTCTAGCATTGTGCACCTACATTGTCCACTGGCTTGAATGTTTCTTTTTCAAAGGCCTCAATGAGGTGCCAAGCTAATAACTCATTTACTTGCAGCCACCAATCATTGTTTTTCAGTGTCTTTCTCCCACTGAAGCACTTTCCATGATCTGATTTAAACAGCAATCTAGGAAAACACTTTTTATTCTCCACGATTCTTGTAAAGGGAAAAGTGACTCACATTAGACTTGACTCTAATTAGAGTTTTAGCACAGGTTCATTTGAACTTAAGCACCTAGAGAAGCATCTCTCTGAAAAGACTTCTGGACTCCTCGAGTTATTCTCCCTGAAGTACAACATCGACGCCCACCCCCTTTTTTCATTACGCCTGCTTTCCCATTGATATCTTCTCCCACTTAACAGCTGGGGTGTAAACATTGAGACCATCCACCAACCACAGATAATTCAGAGAATGCCCGGAGAAGAGTAGATCGCAACCAAGATGAGCTAAAAAGAGTTCAGACATTCAACAAAATGAAGACGTTTCCCTTCTGTGCTTATCATAAAACAATATTCATTTTCAATAACTTGATTTTTTTTTCTTCACCAAATCAGTGCATTCTGAGGTTGTAAGTTGATACTTGCTCACTCAGACTCATTTTCCCATTGAAGTGCTCAGCTCCTAGAGAGGGGAGCTCCAGGGAGTGGGCAGGCGGCCCTAGACCCATCTGGGTTAAGTGTTTACTTGGAGCAGCTACAAGGATTAGTGTTACCTATGGGGGAAGGCAAGGAGGGAAAGTGGCCCTGGGTCAATTTTCACCTCATCAACGTGACCTCCTTAACACAGGCACAAAGCCCCCTACCAGTGTTCCCAGCTCCTATGCAAAGATAGAAGACAAATTTCAACTACAAAGAGATAAAGCATGTGGTGCCATTACTTGGTGAACAGTCCTCTCTCTTCTTCCACTTTCCTTCCCCACCTCCCTCTCCTGTGGTGGGAGGGAGAGAGTTTGAAAAGTCTGTGAACAAAAGTCTGTTAACTTGTAAAAATACAAGGGTGACATAAATCATGGGGACTAAGGCTTTGCTATATACCAACAGACCTTCCCACCTCATACCAACTCACAGAAACCATCAGAAAAACATGGCCGGGACTCTAAGACCCCTCCATGCCAACTGTGCCTATCATCTACAAAGAGGAAAAGAGGCCAAAGGAAAAGACAACAGTACAGGCAAATTTTGAGTTTGAATATACCCAAAGTGGGTAGACCTGTAAGCAACAATTTTGGTAAAGTAGGCATTCTCTCCCACCCACCCCAAAAAATTCAAATAATTTTCTCAGCCAGGTAAGTTGATACAATAGAATGAACATTGGCTTTCAATTCAGAGGCCCTGGGTTCAAATCCTGACTTTCCCACCTATGTGACCTCGGGCAAATCACCTCCCCTCTCTGGGCCTCAGTTTGTCACAAGGGGTTGGACTATGGCCTCTAAGGTCTCTTCCTGCCATAAATCTGTAATCACATCTATAACAGAGATGAGAAAATTCCAGGTTTCTAGCCCTTACTCTGCCTCTTACTAATGATGAGACCCTGGGCAAGCTCTCTGTTCCTCAAGTTCCTCATCTGCAAAATGTGGATACCAACACCTGTCCTGAACACCTCAAAGGAGGTTGTGAGTGTCAAAAGAGATAATATGTGCAAAAAATATATTGAAAATTTTAAAAATGAAATATAACATTTAATACAGTAAACAAGTTTTTATTGTACTTCTTTGATATATCATCTTCACTGTTAAAAGCTATAGGAACCAAGTCCTTGGACCCAGTTGCTTCCTGGAGAACAGTTGTCTGATGTGCCATTCTGAAACCCTGGCCCCTGGTTTCCCATCATCAAATTGAGTTACTGCTGTATCTAGTTCCTAAACAACATATTCCCAGTCTTTTCAATACCCTGTAGGCAGTGTGGTACAGTAAAAAAAAAAAAAAGGGGTTAGATTTTGGCTCAGAAAATCTGGGGTCTAATCCTGCCTCAGCCACTGACTAACTAGGTGACCTTGGGCAAATTATTTCCCTTCTCTGGGCCTCAGCTTCCTCATCTATTAAAATAAGGGGTTGGACTAAGGTTCCAGCCAGCTGCAAATAACACCTGCTGTGCCCCTGCCCCAGAGGCTGTGAAAACCCCAGGCTCTTTTTTTTCACTAGGTGAGGTCCCAGCAGGTGTTGTCTCTCATTCCTCAGCTTGTGGTTCCTCAAAGAGGTTACAGAGAAGGAAAGAGCACTTAGCCAGAATACACCAGACACAGATGTTAAGTGCTAGCTAAGTGCTAAGAAGATTAAAAAAAATTAGCTAAGACCTGGTCCCTACCCCTCAAGGGGCTAGTCCTTGTTGTTGTTCAGTCATTTTTCAGTTGTGTCCGACTCTTTGTGACCCCATTTGGGGCTTTCTTGGAAAAGGTACTGGACTGGTTTGCCATTTCCTTCTCCAGATCATTTTACCAATGAGGAAACTGAGGCAAATAGGGTGAAGTGACTTGCCCAGGATCACACAACTATTAAGTGTCTGAAGCTGGATTTGAACTTAGGAAGAAGGTCTTCCTGACTTCAGACCTGGCACTCTTTTCACTGTGCCCCCTAGCTGCCAGCTAACAGCTTACTATACGATACCAATGCACATGCCTGTAATATACAACATTACATGACAATTATGAGAAGACACTGCTGTCATTGGTTCTCCTTCTACCTGTCTGACGACTCCATTGCTAGATCCTCATCCATCTCTAACCCTCTCCATAGGCCATGGGCACTCTTCTCTCTTTACAGCCTCTGTCTTAGTGATCTCATCAGCTCTTATGAGTTCCACCTTCGTCCCTCTGCAGATGACTCCCAGACCTCAATTTCTAGTCTCTGTCTCTGTCTCTCTCTCTCTCTCTGTCTCTCTCTCTGTCTCTCTCTCTCTCTCTCTCTCTCTCTCTCTCTCTCTCTCTCTCTCTCTCTCTGTCTCTGTCTCTGTCTCTGTCTCTCTCTCTCTCTCTCTCTCTCTCTCTCTCTCTCTCTCTCTCTCTCTCTCTCTCTCCAAGCCCATGTCACCACATCAACCATCACTACCTTTAGGCCCTCTAGGCATCTCAAACTCATCAAACATTAAAGCTATCCCCACCTCCCCATTTCTGATTTCTGTTGAGGATTCCCCCATGCTCTGCCAGTCATTTACGGTTGCAGTTTGAGAGTCACCCACAGCTCTTCCATCCCTCTCATCCTGCACAACCAATCAGTTCCCAAATCTTGTCAATTCGCCCTCCACCACATTACTTATATCTGTCCCTTCTCTCTACTTTGGTCACTGCTCTAGGTCAGGTCCTCCTGCTTCACTAATACAAAGGCATCTGAACTTTCCTCCCTGCCTCTAGTCACTTCCTGTTCTAACCCACCCTCCATACAGCTGCCTAAAATCAACTAATTAAAGCACAGATCTGATTGTGTCATTTGCTATTGAAGAAATTTCAAGCCTTCTACTCTTAGGATATAACACAAACTCTTCAGCTCAGCATTTAAAGACCTTCACAGTCTATGTCCAACATACCTTTATTTCCAGGCTTATTTCACATTATTCCTCTTAGAACATGTCACATTCTAGGCAAATTGTGCTGTCATTCCTTGAATTCAACATCTCTAGCCTCTATGCTTTTGAACAGGCTCTGCTGGATGCCTGGGTTGCAGTCCCTTTTCACCTTAGCCTCTGATCATTTGCTTTCCTCAAGACTCAGCTCAGGTGCTATTTTCTAGGGGAATTCTTTCCCGATCACCTCAACTCTCTCCTGGGTAGCTAGATGGCACCAGATGCTGGGCCTGGAGTCAAGAAGACCCGAGTTCAAATCCAGCTTCACACACTTTCTAGCTGTGTGACCCCAAGCAAGTCATTTAACTGCCTCCTGTCTCAGTTTCTTCAACTGTAAAAAGGAGACAATAACAGTATTTACCTCACAAGATTATTGTGAGGATCAAATGAGATATTTGGAAAGCACTTAGTATAGCACCTGGCCCATAACAGGTGTTTAATAAATGCTTTTTTCCTTCTCTTCAAATTATCTTGGACTTATTAATACAGGTAAAGTTGGTAACCCACAGTAAAACATAGACAAAAAAAAAAAACTCCTTGAAAACAGGGACTCCTTTTGCTTGAATATCTGTATCCTTAGCATCTAGCATACTGAGTGCTTTGCACACAGTAGGCACTTAAAATGCTTGCTGAATTGAAAGACTCAATTTAATAATCATGAAAACTCTTTAAAGTAGACGGGGCAGGTATTATTAGCTCCTCAGATGATGAAACTGAGAGTCTCGGAGGTAGAGCAATTTGTCAGGGTTCCTATAGCCAATGAATGGGGGTGGGGAGGAGCTGGGCCTTAAAAACAGGTGTCCTCATTACAAGTCCAGGGCTCTTTCCTGACATCTTGCTGATTTCTTGTCCTACGTTGAAAAGAGACAATGGAGCTCAACCTCTGATGACAAAACATACACAGAAGCTAAGGAACCAGTAAAACAATGCTAAAGGTCACCGAAATGGAAGCACAGAAGCAAACTACATTTAAGGGATTAAAGAGAGGATGACAAAATATTTATCATTTTAAGTCATTTCTTACTAAAAAAAAAAAAAAGTTACTGTCTATCCCCAACAACATTAAAGACTCTGGCCACAAATGGGCCTGCTTGTCTACCTATTCTTGCTATGTTTTCAAACTGACATTTCTTATGGTCAGCAAAAGACAAGACCCACTTATCGTGTCTGCCTGTGTCCCGTGATAAAATAATAAAAGAGTGTCTCTTCCCCCCAAGAAGAGTGTGTTCAAAGACCATGATGACCAGAAGAAATGTTTTCCTGGTTCTGATCTTTAATGGTTTAATCCACTCACAGGGATGCTCTCCTGTACTTTCAAATGCCCTCCTCTCTCATGATCAAAGGATAATTAATAAGGAAATAAATACAAGTTCTTTGTAAGTTTGTTGAATATATATGTATGTGTGTGTATACACATATATATGTATATAATCTCATTTGATTCTCACAATAATCCTCTGAGGTAGGTCCTACAGTACTCTGCAGACTTTAAGGACTATATAAATGCTAGGTATTAGGATTATTATTTTTTTACCTAGGCACATCATACATCCAGGAGATACTCAATAAATGACTAGGAAATGTCTAAAATGATTAATTAATGCTTCCATTAAGTATACATCTTGCCTTTTGACTTAAAAAACAGTACAGGAAGGATAATTTTATTGCTTCTATTCCTATGGATAGTGACTTTGTTGAGCCCAGGATTGTGCAAATTATTGTATTCATGAAACCTAGAACACCCTAATTTCTAATCATTTGCTTATTTCATAAGTCTTCTCCCCATGCATATTTAAAGTAAAAATGCATCAGTGGCATTAAGAATTTACTAAGCGTTAAAGCAAACCCTCCATTATGCTCGTCTGGTGAATTTGCAAGCCAAAACTGGCTCTAGAATGAAATACGACTCTGGGATTTTACCCATCAGGGAGGGAAAAGGGTCAAGGCACAGAGAAAATAATATGCCATCACTTCAAGATCACAATGCATAAGAACAAACATGTGCTGTTGAATGGAAATATATTTAGATTGCCAATATCAATTGGCGTCATTGTCTACTGTTACATGAGCCTTGACATCTCAGGTCTCTTGGATCTTTACTGACCCAACTGAGAAACCAAGTCCATTGATCTAGAAAGCAATTCAGGCTGTGGTTTTCATTTTTTTTGCAAGATTCTTTTGCAAATAACTACTTAAATGAATAATTAAGAAGGCAATTCAAAATAAATATGTGTTCTCCTAAACCCTGTTCTCAAGTCATTTTTATGCCTTTAAATTTTAAAGGTAAGGATGATCTCACCCATTGCCAAGAAAATGAACACTAATTCTTGGGATAAAATAAAGCTCTACATATTCCTATGGACTGTGTAGACAAAAATGCATCAGGGCTTCGACAAAGCAGGAAGCACAGCATATTTCTAGTTCAAACTCTTGAATCATCTTAATGAACAAAGGCATAACGGATACAAGGCTGGACTTGGGAAGCAAGAAGGCCTGGTTTAAACTCCCACTTCAGACATCAGTTACTAAGTGCTGGACCCAGGCAAAACGATTTCATTCTCTCAATCATAGTGTCCCAAACTGTATAATAGAGGTGATAATACTAGCACTTAAAAGATTGTTGTAAGGATTCAATGAGGAAATGTGTTCAAGGCATTTGCAAACCTTAAACTGCTATGCAAATGTGAATTACTATGTTACTATTATTATCACCACTACTATCACTACAAAGAAGAAATTTGAAAATGGACCATTACAGGAATTTTTCTTTTCTTAATTCTGTATCTTTAGTGACTATACAATCAGATTGTCAATTTCAATTTCAAAAAATCAAGGGATACTGACTCTAGAGTGATCACACAGCTGGGGTTGGTTTCAGCACATCGTTTTGTGTGCAATATTGTTGCGGAGTTAGGAAAGAATGAAGACATTCGTGCCTATCTACTTAAACACAGAACATATTCCATTGCAATTAAATCCTACTAAAGAAAACTGAGGTTTCTTCACTTATTTATTATTACCAAATCAATACGTATTTTCATGTTCCAAAGCATTACCAATTAACGCACTGAAAAGTCTACCCTGAGTTTTGATAAATCTCACTGAACAGTGGAAGCAGTGCTGAATCATATATAGTAGACTGTTCTCTGCTTTCTTCTGAAGCTATTAGCACTAACTCTTTTGGTCTTCTAAAGCTCCAAATGCTAATTTCGGGAAGATCCAAAACATACTGTAGTTACAGTTTCTTTTCTTCCCAGAAAGTAAAATGAACATATTTATGTGGGAGGAATTCCTTTTTCTCACAAAGCCAAAATAAAGAAGCTTTTTTTTTAAGGTTTTTTTTTTAAATCCAGGGTAATATGCTTGCTGTCCTCTACTAATCAAAGAGTTTTTAACCTAGAGTGTAATACATGGGAAGGGACCAAGCTATATATTCAACTTTCCATCATTTTATTAATAGGTTAAAAAAAAAACATTCCCAAATGAAAACATCACTGGTGGTTTTTAAAATACTTTTCCAGTTTTGAAAGGACAATTTATTTCTATGCAGTTGCACAAAAAGGTTCTATGCAGTTGCACAAAAAGGAAAAAGAAATAATGAAACCCCACAGAAGATCCTTAGGGTAGAGGCAATGATAAAGTGTCAATGGATTGTGACTCTCCCTGGTGAAGGGGGTGCTCCCATCAGTGAGATCACAGAGCCAAATGTACAACACTCTACCTGCTTGAAGAAGAAGGATGCCAAAAGGCTTGGTCTAGTCCCCAGATCCACCAGTGACTAGCTACAAGACCTTGGGCAAATACACTTCTCTGAAATTCCATTTTCTCAAGGGCAAAATAGACGTGACCAGCTCTAATGAGGTATGTACACAGGTGAGATATGTACACAGATCAGGTACAGAAATTCGACCCAACAGCTGAAAGTTGTTATCACAAATACCAGAACTTTTCTTCATGTCTAAGGAAAACTATTACTCCTCTCTTTCCTAAATGGCTTGACATGGAAAGTGCTTAATAAACTTTAAAATGCTACATAAATGCTAGCTATTATTGAAAAATCTCCCTTCTTCCTCTTTCATCCCATTTGTCCTTTTCTGGGAAGGTGCTCTGAGAAACTGGGTATTGCTCCTTAGTGAAACACTGAGCATTGGCTCCTTAAGCCAAGTGGAATGAGGTCAAGAGAATCCATCAGTTTGGGGATACACAGTCAATGTGGAGGATTCAATCTCTGTTCGACCAAATCCAAAAGAACCATTTCTTCTTCCATGTCAGTTCGAGGACCTGGAGCACGTGCTGCATTGTCATGGCTCTCCAGTCCATTCTGCTAGTGTAGACAAAGCTTACTTTGGACGAGAACAATACTAAAGACACCTCTCCAGGTTCATTCCAGTGTGAAGCTTTTGGAAAGTAGTTTAGTTGGATTTCAAAAGGCTACAAATCTGACAATGAAATCCATAAGTTAGAGAAAATTGAAATTTTCAGTTCAGTTTTCTTTTCAGAAGTTATTCCATGTATTGTCTCCTATTCTCTAAAGTTCCATAAATTACTCCCAAAGAAAGATATTCATTTTTAAATAGCAACACAAAAGAGGCAATTTATGTGATATAAATCCCTCAAGCAATCAGAAAATAATTCCCATTTTTATCAAGACAAGTATTTTCAACAAGCAGCACTTCATTTATATTAATCAATTTCCCACCATCTCTGTACAGTATTGTGATGCACATTTTGCAATACGAGAAAAGGCAAAGAGAAGAGCAGAAAAGACCATTGATTGTCAGAGCTGGGAGGAGGTGCAGTGGGCATTGCTAAGGTGCCCTCTGCTCAGGTGCCTTTGTGCTAATGGGCACAGAAACATCTTCAGCTTTAGAACATCACAAGTCAACAGTGTAGACTGAGAAATAAAAGCATGCAGCATTTGAAATAAGATCCCGGACACCTTAACTGCATGGGACTTTGCAAACCCTGAAGGGCTACAGAAATGCCGGCTGTTGTTCTGTTGGTCCTGACCGAGTTGTCCCTTGCCCAAAGTTTTCCCCAGAGTATCCAAGAAGCTGTAATTCCTAGAATTTGCTGTTAGATAAATTTGTTGTTGAAAAGGAAAGGACTTAAGAGTCTGACCTATTAATTTTTCTCAAACCACCAACTGAGATCAAGGCAAGTAAGAGCTTACCAAAAGCCTAAAAGGCAGAACGGGATCCAAAAGAATACGAGACAACTCCACCTGTTAGTTTTCTTGGAGGTGCTTCCCCTAGATGAGAAAAGTGAGTAGGTGCAGAGATTCCTCAACAGCAGCAGGCATCCGTCTTTGGAAGTCATGCCCCACGTCTCCAGAGCCAGGCCCAGCCCTCTCTCTCCAGCTGGTGCTGGGCCCATTACTCAGGCGCAGGTAGTCACAGGTGCAGGCAATCTGTGACATAATACACAACTCAACTCAGCAAACAGTTATTGATCACCTACTACATGCCAGGCACAGCACTAGGCCCCAGGGACGCAAAGAATAGTCCCTAAGCTCATGGAGATCACATGGAGATCAAAGACAGCCAGAAGCACATGTCACACTGCATAACTTGGGGCATATTTGGAGGGAATGAGTGTGGGGGTGGAAAAATAATCCATCTTCCTCCTCTCTGCAATTGAAAGAATGTGACTCACTAATCCCCACACTGATGCGTGGTTGGACTCCCTCTATTGGCTTACATCATCAGATTCTACCACTGAACACTGGAGGTGCATCTGAGGCTCACATCCAAACTTTAGCTATCTGTTATCATCTCTTACCATTCATTCTTCAGCCTGGTTTGGCAGCTTCCGCTCAACCAGACTATTTACTGCCTCCTCCAATCTTAGGCCTTCCTTTCTCGGCACACCTCCTCCACACATCATGCCTTCATTCTGTCCATGAGTTAACCTGACCTCTTCTCCCCTTCAGGACAACTTAGCTCAAAGCTCACTTCCTCCAAGGGCTCTCAGATGGTAGCTACCCTGAGCTGGCCTTTATTCTGTACCTCCTTAGCACATATGTATTTCATCTGTGCTAAATATTTATTGTGAATTTCTGTGCAACTGTTCTCAATCATTGAGCTCAGGAAAAATTCCAATCTGAAGTTTGAGAAAATCAATTCTAAAGTCCTGAAAGACATGGAAACATTATTTCTCTGTGAACCTCCTCTGGACCACATATCACAGGGATACAGGTTTAGAACTGGAAAGGATGCTAGTTCATCCAGAAAGCTAATTTTACATGATGAAACTGGGGCACAGAGAGGCTGAGTCCTTGTCTAAGATCACTAAGGTAGTAAGTGGAAAACATGGAATTTGAACCCAGGTCTGCTGACCTGAAGTCCATTACACTTTCTGCTTCATCATGCTGTTTCTTTCAAGTAGCTAGGTGGTGCACCTGAGAGTGAGCGGGCTGGCAAGCAGTCAGGAAACCTAGGTTCAAATACAGCCTCAAACACTTACAAGTCCCTTAACATTGATCTGAGTCAGTTTCCACATCAGTAAGATGGGAAAAATCATGAAAATCATGAAAACCTCTTACGAGTTGTTGTGAGGATAAAATTATACTATATAAATGTTAGCTATTATTACTCTCATTTGCCATATAACCAAATGATTTGTAACTAATGTCACTGTTTTATTCAAATTAAAATGATGGCCATTGACATTTGTGAATGAAATGATGGTACAATGAGCCCTCAGGCTGAGATCACAGTAAAATCAGAGTCAAAGTCAATGCATTTAGCAGGTCAGCCATCAAACATTTCTATTAAGCATTTACTATTTGCCATGTGCAAATAGGATTCTGAGGATTCTGAGACAGGCAAAAAAAGAGTCCACATGTGGCAATTCTGTAGATAGCAGCAATCTACAGAACAGGGCCTTAGTTTTATCATCTAAGAAATGAGTTTATACTCTGAAATCCCTTCCAATTCGACATCTATATTCCTATGATATATATTTGATCTGCAGGAAGTACACAGAGAAATAACTTTCCCATGATCTTCAGGAATTTAGAATTGTTTTTCTCAAAAGTATACTTAATATCATCTGCTATCAACATGACAGACAACTAGAACATTTGAAGAAAGCTCCAGAATAATGGTCACAAACAGCTTATCTAAATTGACAACTGCACTTGAGAGAAATGGGCATAAAGGTAAATGACATCTTGTGTAAACCACCATTGAAAAGCAAACTGTATGGAATGGAGAACTGTGGTTCCCTACACTGTTTCCTCTTTTTCTGTTCTTTGTATAGAAAGAAATGCTCGTATTTATTAGTATTTTTTTAAAAAGAAAAACTTCACTGAATTATATCCCACAGCCCTTTGTAGGCATGGTGTCATGCATGTAGAAGGAGGTTAGTCAATGTCTGTTGAAAGAATTCAATGAAGAACATACATGTATGTTGTAGTGGAAAGAAGGCTGATGGCAGAGTCAGAGTATGTGTATCTTAATACCAACTCTACTGCTGAGTACTTGGGCGAAGGGCACTTCATAATCTCCCTGGACCTTAGTTCCTCATTCAGTAAAATGGGACTGATTGAGTTAGATTAAGTGACCTATAAGGTTCCTTTCAGATCCAAACAAATTATCTCTATAGAGTATTATCCATACTCTTGGAGCAACACTTAAAAAAAAATTGGAAGCCTCTTCGAGTTTCATAAAGTTTTCCCAGAGGTGATCTTCCCCTCTGCTCCACACCAGTCATTATCCCTTCCATATCTTCTCCTGATATGTACTGACTGCCAATGTCTTTGGGAAATACTGGTATTGGGTAATATTTAGGAAAAATGCTATTGCCAAAGTGCACATCTGCCACGCTGAACAGTTTTCGAAGAGTTTTTCTTGACCAGATCCCATTTCAGAACCCAGAAGGCAGACGAGGCAGAAATTAGCCCCATTTCAGAGGCCCAGTGATGCTCAGTGACTTGCCTACTACAACCCAGGCCTCCCAAATCTCAGATCACTCAGCTATGGTTATTGTTCATGACACTGGGCAATTCTGGTGAAGTTCATTTAGCCAGGGGGCAGATACCTGGGAAAGCTGATAGTTCATCAGTAACAATTACTTTCACTACTGCTTTGTATCTGATTGCTTCCATCCCCATATGTTATAGTTATCTTAGTGGAGAGTCTCTTTATTTAGTTCCAAAAAGCCTGCTCCTAATCAGGTTATTTCCATGAAAGATTCTTGTTACTGGAATCTCAACAACAAGATAGAACCTTGGAAATTTTATGAACCAAGGGAAGACTGGACGAAAAGGTCTGCTCAGTTATGTATGAGGAACACATTTAAAATATCACAAGAAAATGACTCCTGACCATATTTGTCAATGAAATGCACATTATTGTGAACTTTAAAATCACAAGAAAAAAAATAATTCTGGTTCTGAACCCCCTGTATTTGAAATATGAACCCAAAAAGGAAATGTCTACTCAGACTAGATTCAGCTCATTCCTCACATTCCAAAAGCATTGAGAAAGAAAATTTGCCCACAGAAACAAAAGTATACCATAAGCTACAGAATGAAATAGATTTGAGTCTGGAGACCTGGATTCAGATCCTGACTCTGCTTTCCAGCAGCCATATGACCTCAGGCAGGTCATATGACCTCTGTGGCTTAGTTTCCTCCTTTCTAAAACGCCAATAGCAATACCCTCACCGACTAATTTACAGGGCCATTGTAGGCATCAAAAGAGAGGCAGCCTGGTGTTAAGGAGAGAGTGCTAAACTCTTGAGTTAAGAGGATCAGGGTTTAAACCGCACCTCAAACACTTACCAGCTCTGTGAAAATTAACCTCTCGAAGCCTCAATTTTCTCATCTATAAAGTGGAGATAACAGCAACACTTACTTCACAGAGGTGCTACATGTGAGCTAATTATTACTGTTAAATGAGATGACAGATATTTGAAAATGAAAAATACTATGGAAATATAGTCTGCTTGTTATTAGATACTCTGGATGGTAACTAAAGGGGTGCATTAAAAAAACTAAAGATTGCTTGTCTTCCATTCAATTAAAAATAACATATGAAACTGATTTTGAAAATTTATAAATAGTTAGAGAAGTCTTCTCTAAAGCCCTTTGCATTTACTATTTTGGCTCAAATTAATATGGTTCTCTATCTACCTGCCCATTTTCTATACTCCTTAATGAAGAATGAGAGCAGGCTTTTTTATGACTGGCCCAGAAAATCCTAAGCTAATCAGTATCCCAGTGACAACAGCAAGATATGGAACATACATGACAAAAACTTAACACTCATCTGCATCCTTAATCAGTTCAAATATTTCCCTAGAAGAAAAAGGAAAATAGAAGCTTTCTATCTTTTAGTGGGTGGGGACCAAAGGATTAGGAGGAAATTTCTCGTCTTCCCTGCATGGTCAATGCAGCCTGAGACTCTTATCCTCTAGACTGAGTCAAAATTGAGGACTACTGGCTTCATGTTCAAGATATAAAAGAAGTAAAAACTGTTGGTGGCCCATATTTTTAACCCATCTTCCAAAGAAGCCCACAAACTTCTAGGAAGGGTTGTATATTTTTTCTTTCATGCTCAGCTGACTCTATAGTTGCTTTATAGAAAACGTTGTAGGTGGGTGGGGAAGCCTCCTTATCTGGGTTACTAAACCAATAATAATAGCTAACCTTTCCATAGTTTTAAAGTTCACAAAGTATTTCATATACTAGGCAATAATTCACTTGAGCCTCACAGTAACCAGTGAAGTAGATGCTATCCTTCTCCTCATTTTACAGAAGAGAAAACTGCCCCTAGGAGAAATGAAATGACTTATTAGCACTTGGTCATCGAGCCAGCAGGTATGTGAGACAGAATTGACTAGAGGTCCTTCTGACTCCAAGTCGAACACTCTAACCACTATGCCCATTGCCTCTCAGTGTCTGCTTGGGCTCCACATGAACTACGCAAAATAGCTACTGTTTTATGTGGAATTAGCCCATTTGAATAATGAAGGCACTTAAAAACACACAAAAGTACATCAAAAATTGGGATTTGAACTGTTTGTTAAACCTGACACTGCCAAAAATTGGCTGAGAATTTCAGGACCCAGATACCATCAAGTGTGTAAGTAAGTCAGTGATGATAACAGCCAGCATGCGGTATAGAGTGCTCAACTCTGTGTGTGCTTCCCACATACCCACTATTACCTGAGGTGACACGTAAGCTCAGAAATTAATCCCTATGCCTGAGATAGCAGACACCAGACTTAAAGAGGAAGCAAAATGCAGAAAATCCAAGCACTTCAAGATACACTCACTTCTTTCATAATGAGCAGATTTGGACATAAGCTATAATAGTGATGTGTATTTAGAAACCACCAATCAGAAAAGGCAGAGCTTGCTGTTGCTGCTGATGTTGGGGGCTGAGATTAAAATGTAAGCCCTTACTGGGTGAATCAATAGTTCAGGAACAACTAGCAGAATAATACATTAGAAAGTCCCTTCAGGAAGCATAGAAAGCAAGGTAAGGCCCTCACAATGATGTCTTAAGGCAGCAGCAACAATCTCCCCATGGATTTCATTGCAAGTAAGGCTGTGAATGAAAAAGGTATCTCTCATTGGTCATGTGAGGCCCAGCCCACTTTTCCAGAAAGGCCTCTCATTCCCCTCCTCACTTGTTGACATCCTCTCCATCCTTCAAGGCTCATCTCACATCTTACATTATCCATGAAGCCTTTCCTCATCATCCCCCACAGAAAGGTTGCCTTTGAGCTCTGTTAGCTCAGTTTTTCTGTACTGCTCATCTAGCTTCTCCTTTTTTGGAGGGTCATTTCATTTTGGAGGGTCATTTTATCTTTCCCAATTAGACTGTAGCAGGCCTCATACCTCAGGGCTTAACACACATTCTTGCAGCTGAGGACGAAGCAGTGGCTGATAGAATTCTGCTATATTTCACTGCTTCATCCTGTCCTAGATTAGAGAGCAGCCCAAGGAAGAAATCACTTGGCTCTGGTCCAAATTCCCAAGACATGAGGGATACCCAGCAGAGAGTTAATGTCTTGGATAAAAGTGACAACTGGAATGCTTCGCTTCTGGCTTCTGGTATCTAGTCAAGCCAGTGTGCAATAAGACAGCCTAAGACTATGACTCCTCCTCCTTCTTGGGAAATAGTAACCTGTGGCCTCTGGTTAGACACTTGTTCATGTTTAATATTCTGAACATTTCAATCTGGTAATCCTAAGTCAACTCCCCACTCTGGCCTCCACTCTAAAAAGACTGACCAAAGAAAGAGATGCTTCTTTGGCTTATGTGAACAAGCTCAGCTTTTCTGATGGCATCTACTTCCCTATGCTTGGAAGATGCCTTCCAACTATGGAAGGCATAGGATCTGTGATCCAGATATCATCTTCCAAGTCTCAAGGGATACTAGGTACCCCATGACCACTTGCTCTTTTATTGTTTGTCACAAGGGCACAGTGTCTAGCATACAGACCCAGTACAATACCACTGGTTTTGGAATCAAAGGGCCTAGGTTCTGCTCCCTACCCCCTTAGTTTCCTCTTCTGTAATATGAAGGCATTAGACCAGTTAATCTCTAACATCTCTTATAGCTGTATATCCTATTAGAGGCCATAAAGTTGTTTCACTCCCACATATCCATGGAAACAAATGTGACAACAGAGCTAACGTCTACAATCAGAATGAAGGAGTTATGAGTGTCACTGGTGCGTAGTCATTTCTGATTAAGTTGAAATTAAACCAGTTAGCTATAGCCTTGAATTGAGTGATGCTTTCCCTCCAAATGTACTGTAAATAAAATTCACGATGCACTCCAACAGAGAACCTCAGACTGTATGTTCTGTTTGCGAATGGAAAGACATCCTTTCATTGGGCAGAACCTCATGCATCATCTCTGCGGAGCTCCCTGGGCAC
This sequence comes from Phascolarctos cinereus, assembly GCF_003287225.1. NCBI lineage: Eukaryota > Metazoa > Chordata > Mammalia > Diprotodontia > Phascolarctidae > Phascolarctos > Phascolarctos cinereus. The sequence goes on from NW_027556291.1 coordinate 31,418,473, forward strand.
ATCCATAATCCACAAAGCCATTTAATGACATTCTAGGCAGTCCCTGGTAAAAGGACTAGAGTTTACTATTTACTTCCTAATAAATAAAGTTAATTATACTCATATGATTCACGACTCAGGATATAAAGTAAAGCAGCTACAGCCACAAATGGGAATACTCATTTTTCATCTGGGCGACAAAGCTAGTCATGAAAAAGCTCAAGCCAAATCCCTGTGTTCACATCAGGTTCATTTAAATGATAAGAGCAGGAAGCAGTTTTGAAGGAAATGAATAAGCCAATCCCAAGGCAAATGAACTTTGAGGAGAGGGCATGCCATATTATTGTTGCACTTTAGAGCGCTCACTAACCTGACCATTACTTTAATAGATGGGGCAACTCAAGCCTGCATCTGCCTTTCTATCGCTTGTGCTTTTGTGAAAATGTAATTATTTACTTGCCAAACAATCCTAATGACAGATTGGACCAAAGTATATAAGCTGTCTATACCAGCAGATTTTTATCCTAAGGTAAAAATAAACAGAAACATCTGTAATGTAATCACGTACAAAGCTACATTTATTAACAAACGCATTTTCTAATAAAACACCATCTGCAAGCAACCCTCTACTTCCACTTGATATAAATAGGTCTTTTACTGTTTTCAGATGCAGTTCCCAGAAAATTATTCCAAGCCCAACTGCAAAACACATCAGTCTTTGTTGCTGTCTGGAATGGTAATAAATACGGTAACATCAAGTTTTAAAATAGTCGGACAAGTGATTGGTTCAAAGAAAATACTCTTAATTGAAAAGTTGACCTTTCACAATAAAATGGGCTAAAACTCAATCATTCTTACTCCTAATATGAAAATGCTAAGAAGCTATGGAATGTCCTGGAAACAGCAAACACCTGTAACTGCGCCCCCTCCTCCCCCAATCTTTCAATGACAGTTTGGGATCTTGTAACTCAGATACCTGCTTATCAGTAGATTTTCTGATAGACTTCACTGAAGAGCGATTCAGAACAAAAAAATTCATGCTATGGATGTATATACCAGGCTCCTCTCACCAGAGTTTGACATTTTCAAGCAAGGGGAAAAAAATTGGAGTGTTTCATCAATAAATGCTTTTGCACAATCCCTCAAAAGAACACTCCATTTTTACCATAGAACTGGAGACAGCTAGACTAACCAGTCCCAATGCTTGGAACTCTTGGCGCCGGGACCTAGTACTGAATTTAAGTGCTATTGAAAAATGCATCAAGATTTAATGGGGTGAATTTTGAGAGTCTTGGTTAGAGTTTTAGCCACATAAATTCCATTAGGCACAAGACTGCATAACACTCCACCCTGTCTATGTTTATGCCCACACTTCCACCTATATTTTGAGCTCTTCCTTTGTTTGGCCACCTTATACCTTATTTCCTTTCCTTTTCATCATGGTGTTGGTTCACCTTATTCTCTAAAACCTAGAAACTCTCCATTTCAGAGCACTAAAGCTCTCTTTTGTCCCTTCCCTTCTAAAACCTTACTTATCTAGCATGGCTACCCACTCCTCCCCTCCCCCAACCCCTGCTTTCTTCATTTTGTCTTTCATTGATTTCTTATTAAGCCTTTATTCCACATGAACCATTTTCCACAAGAGGATGTTCTAGAGACAACATCCATTCCTCAGACAGGGGCCTTTTTTTCTTACATATTTTACCTCATAGCCATACTCAGCTCCTTGGCTAACCATCATGAAAGGTGACTTTGCTGAAGCACTGCTTTAAAAGCAGACCTCACATCGGTAGCAACTCAGTTCCTCCCAATGACAGCCTCCAGCCAAAGTATGAAGGAATTTTCAAATCTAGGTCAGGCCTAGTGTTATTAAGGTTTTGTTTATTTTTGTTGCTTCTGAAATACTATTAAAGGGAGGTGATTCAATTCGATTCAACTGTTGAAATAGTCCTAGGCCCAAATGCCTATTTGGGTTCCTGGGTTCTCCAGGAGAGCCCTTTCGTGGCAGTGCCATTTCCTGATTGGTCCTGAGTGGTTGGCATGAACAGAAGAAGTTGGTGACAACTGCTACCAAAGGAAAGGGAGAGGACAAGAGATGAATTTATATCCCAACCCACTACAGAGTGCTCCTCTTCAAAGTCATACCTTTAAAAGAAAAGTTCCAGGACTGAAATCCCATAAAATATTGTACATTATCCATTGAGATTTATCTACAAACATACAAAATTCTATAGAATACCATTCTGATTAGTCAGATTTACAGTCAAATTATGGGAAAATAGTTAAAGTTCAATTTATTTTTCAAAAAATTCATTTCACCTTATGATACAGACAATACAAACAAGTATCTATGAAAAACTGTTACAAAAAGTAGAAAGTCTTCAGAAAGGAAAATATATGAAAAACTAACATTTGGAATACACCATAAACAGCCCAGTCCTCCCTTTTGGTGGATCTATCCTCTGAAATCATCATTATCTTCTGGGTAGGACTCAAAAAAAAAGAGTTGAAATGTAGAACCAGAGAAATCTTTAGGGTGGTGGTCAGCTTGGTTGTAAGACAGAATGATACTTAAGAGATCATCCAAGCTTAACACTGTCATTTTCCTGATGGGGAAACTGAGGACCAAAGAGAGTCAGTAACTTGTCCAAGGACACTATAATCGATAGTGGTAGAGTAGGGACAAGAGCCTTGTCTATCAAGTAGCCTATAAAACCCCAGGAATTTTGGAAATCCCAATAATTCCAATACCTCATACATGATTCTTATTTGGGGAAAAAAAATAATGGTGATTTCATGTCTGGTGGATCCTGTTGCTTCCAATCAAACACTTAGAGCTGGAAACACAGATAAGTGTGCAGGGCAGTCACTTATGAGGTATATGCGAGAGGTACTAGGAAAGACCACTCTGCCACAAAAAATCCTCTCCTTGCCAACCACAGGTACCCCGTACCTGAAACTCCACCATTAGCTAGTCATTCCTTTAGGCTAAGTATTGACTTCTCCAGGCTTGTCTTTTAGCATGCAGTGCTTCCCAGAGGAGGTAACTCCTGGAGTCCCTAGCACTTCAGTTTGAATTCATTTATCAGCTCATTTTCTTTTTGCTAGGATAAGCCAACATGCCTTAAGAGGACAGGGCTGTCTCAATAAATGTCACCAGTTTGTCTAGAAAGAACCAGGCAAGCATTAAGGATATTAAAGATTCTTAAAATATGCCTTCACCTTCTGGTTCCAGTAATTCATTCTTTCACATGGTGGCATCTTTATGTTTAGGCTACATTCTTATCTAGCGAAGACCTATTGTCAATTATAACTTAGCTGTGACCTTTCTTCCTTTCATGTATAAACTAAGATTACTAATCTGCACTGTACTTAAAAATACTAAAAGTACATTTCTTGGGGGGAAAATATGTAATTCAGATTTTTCATCCTTTCAGACTGGCCTTCCCTCCTGTAATTCCAAAATAGTGAAACTGGACTCTATCTGGTGACCAGGGATCAGTGAGAACAATACAGCTCAGTGTGGCGGCTCGAAGGCTGGCCTTGGAGTCAGGGAGCCTTGAGTTCTAGTTCCGCCTCTTCCACAAACTAGCTGGGTGAGCCTGGGCAAGTCATTGAAGCTCTCAGTGGCCCAGAAAATTCCCTAAGAGCATATGTTACAGACAAGCTCTTGATCTGCATCGGTGGAAGGAGTTTCCACAGCAGAAGCTCCCTACGCCCATGAAATCACACGTCCAGACCAAAAAAAAAAAAAATTAGTCATGAAGTTTAACCCTTTCGCTAAAGAAGTTTAACCCTTCCACTGAAGAGAAAGGGTTAAACTGGGACGTTGAAGCTTCTCGTGTATCTTTTGCTCAATGAGTTAAATGAGAACTGACTGTAAACACAGTCAACTAAAAAAAATGCAGAATTGTAAAAAATTACTTACTTCATTTGGCTGAGGGATGGTGAGCTTTGGGAGTTTAGTCTTTGAAGTGGTTGCACTAGGTTTTCCCTCCAGCAGTGTCCCAAATGTTTGACTTGAATATCCACTCTCAATTTCAAGCATCGGCTTCAGTGTGGGGGAGAAGTCTGGTAGTTGCTCCTGACCATCCATGGGCCTCACATAAGCAGTAGGCTTCTGCTGAACCATGCTTGTTTTGCAGTAAAGGCCTTGTGGGAAATTTTGATTTGCAAGACTATTGGCTGCAGAGAGTAAAGATGTGGAAGGGAGTGGAGAAATAGGCCCATTTGCTAAAAATTCAAAATCTACTGGGGACGGGCACTGAATGCTCTCTTTATAAGAAGGCTCTCCACCACTGGACTTTGAATGACTAAGTCTTCTTGAATGAGAAGATGCTGTTGCTGTTGTGCTGGCATCCTCCATTCCTCCATTTTTGGGTTGTTCACCTGGACAGCTGAACAGGTCTTCGAATCTACCTTGAGGCTGATCGAGGGAAGAGCTGTGTTTCATTCGACTTGGCTGACCAGTAGACTGGCTTGCCTGTGTAATGGTGGAGCTGTGACTAGCCCGTGGCCAATCGGTTCTTGCTTTTCTGATGTTCTGGTGACTGTGTAATACACTTGAACTCGAGGTCACTGAAGTTGGGGGAGGCACTGATGTCGATGAGTGGCCACCGCCCTGATGAGGTGCAATCATCCGATTTCTTTGTTCAGGAAAAAAGCTTGGTTCGTTTTTTTCAGTGGGAGTCTGGGGTACAGAATTCTTGGGGATTCCCACTAGTTGGCTCTGATTGGAATGATTGGTTAATAAGTCCTTCATTTCATCATAGTTTCCCAGCGTGTTCTGGACTCGGCTGGCAAGTGCATCACCTTTGTTTGTCTAAAGTAACAAAAAGATGGGGGTGAGAAAGGAGAGAAAGAATCAATAGGTTTGTGCTTAATAATGCTAATGATTCAAACAGATGCCCCCAAACGACTAGCAATTAGAGTAAGTTCAAATGGTCATACAACTTCAAAGTTTTCACAGGTAAGAAAAGAAACAAGTATTCAAAATGGCCTCATAAAATCAACTAGAAGGATTAACATTTGTATACTTCAGGCGTTTTAGTTGAAAGCTAATTTCACATTATGCCATTTCTATGATTTTTATGTGAAAATCATTTAGTTTTATGTCAATGAGCATGAGGAGAGTTGTGACATTTGGTATCTAGATCAAAAGTAATCCATAACTCTGACCAATCAATCAAGTGACTGGCAATGGAACATTTTTCTTCTGTACGTTCTTAACTATTGCCTTCCCAACCTACACTGTCATGTAAAATGTTTAGCCCACTAAAAAAAGAAAGTGGCACTTCTACTGTACTAGAGTAGATGAGGATGCAAGGGCTGAAGACATGTCATCTACTAATAAAATCTTCAGTCAACTAAAGATTAAAGAGGAATCCATTTTTTTAAATTAAAAGAACCACAAAAATGCACAGGCCCAGACTTTAGGTTCTGGGAGTATCAATGTTTTCAGAATGGTGATTCCCATTTACTTGCTCTGAAATGGCAGCAATTATTCAGCAAACAATGCCTCAAACAACACTGCTGTCTTTCCAACAGCCTGTAGCAAAATGTCATCAACTAAATTGTTGCTTAACAAAGCAAAGGCAAAAATTATGTTTCTAAAAGTCCTTCTGCTTTGAATTCTTTTGAAGTAGTTGTGATGTATTAACATTGCTCCATCTGCACTCCACCATCTCTTTTTCTCTTCTTCAATCTCTCCTTATTCAGTGGCTTCTAGCCTACCACCATACACAGCAAGCTTTTTCTCACTTATCATACCATTTCCTCAAACTGTTGAACTCCATCTCTCTTCCCTTTCACAGCCACACTCCTAGAAAGAGTCTCAGTTACACTTGCTGTCTATATGACTTCACCTCCCAAACTTTTGTAACTTTGCTTCTAACCCCACCAAGGAACTGAAACAGTTCTCTCCAAGGTTATCTATAAACAATTACCCTCTAAGTCCAATGACCTTTTCCCAGTCCTTACTCTACTTGACCTTTGTGCAGTTTTTGCCACTGTCAACCATCAACTCCTCCTAAATACTCTCTTCTTCCTTAGCTTCCAGGACACTATTCTCTTGGTCTTCTTCTTCCTACCTATCTGAACATTCTTTATGAGTCTCCCTTGCTGGATAATCATCACTTTAGCCGTTAATTACCAGCAACCCCCACGACTGTGTGGTGGGCTCCTCTTCTTCTTATGCTATCTCCAGGAGATCAACTCCCAAGGATTCAATCATCTCCAAACGGCCAACTTCCAAATCTATGTATCAAGCACTGAACCCTCTCATGAACTTTCACATCACTCTCTGTCATTGATATCTCCATCCAGATATCCTACAGTTATCTCAAACTCAGCATGTCTACAACAAAAATCACTATATTTTCTCTAAAACCAAAGTCTCTTCCAAACTTTCCTGTTTCTATCGAGGATACTAGTATAATTCTGGTCACACAGCTTAATAATCTCAGTGTCATCACTGTCTTTTTCCTTTCCCTCCCCCATATATATTGGATTGCCAAGTCTTATTGATTCTACCTCCACAACATCTTTTGCATCTTATCCCTTAGCTCTACTCCTATGGCCTTATCATAGCTCATCTGGACTATTGGAATATCATCCTAATTGGTATTCCTCTCCCTTCTGCAATCCATTATTCACCACGAACACAGATCTAATCATGTCATCCCACCATACCTACCCTTACCTTTCCCACAAAAGAACAAGGCTACAGTGGAAATACACACATTTCAGTCTGGCAATGAAAGCCCTCCTCAAGTTACTTCCCATTTACCTTTATAGTCTTATTTCATATTACTCCCATTCACACACTCTATGTTCCTAAGTTGCTAGCTGTCCTTGTATAAAACATTCAGTCTTCCACCTTTGTGGGCAAGGCTGTACTCTATGCCTGGAAGATATTCCCTTCCTTGCCTCCACTCACAGAATCCCTGGCTTCCTTCAAAGCACATTTCAGGTATTCAACTCTACTGGAGACCTTTCTTGAGCCTAATAATTGTTAGCATTGTCTCCCTCCTGATAAGATTTTGGATTATTTTGTATACCTAATATTTACTTACTTGTTCACCTGCTGCATCCCCCTGAAGCTAGAGATTGTTTCATTTTGGTCTTTGTTTCCCCAGGACCTAGCATCAGGCCTGGCATAAAGTGGGCTGTTGAATTGAACTAGGTCCAATCTGTGAGTGATGGCATGTATGGAGGAGATCATTGACTGGGAGTAGGGAGAAGGCATATGGCCATGGAAAATAGGCAAAACTAAGTATTTCACAAGGGGGAAAAAGAAGCCTTGGCCTTAGTAGCCATTTTGATACTGGATTTTAAGTCAGATGACCTGGGTTTGAATCTCAACTCTACTGAACTAGCTGTGTAACCTTGGGCAAGTCAAAAACTCCCTGAGCCTTTAGTTGTAAGAATGATAATATGATAAAGAATGATAAAAAATATATATATATTTCTATGACCTACATCACAGGCTTGGTGTGAGTATTAAATGAGATGATTCCCATAAGGTAAGATGTATCAAACTACCACAAGGTGCTAAATAGTACCTTCATAGGTTGAGAGACTTAATATATTTCCAGAGAAGTATCTGAAGCATCAAGAGAAATACTTCAGTTATCTCAGGTATTAAGCAAAAATAACTATATCTGTATGCTTAAGTTTTTATTTTTAAGTAAAATGCTTTTTTACTCTATCTTTTACTATAACATATATTATAGGTAAATTACAAAATTCTAGCTTGATACTGTTTTGGGCCAGATCTGTGATTCTGTCAGTGTAGAGAACTCCCAGTGTGGAAACTCCCTTCACTGATACAAACTCATACTCTTAGAGAATTAGACAACTTGAGCAGTGAGAAGTTAAATAACTTGCCTATGGTTACACAGACAATATATATCAGAATCAGGACCTGAGTTCAAGTTTCTCTGATTTTAAGATTACCCCCTCCATCCATTATGTCACATTGGTGCCCCCATTTTGCTTATTCATAGGAAATGCATCTTCTATAACATTCATGTTAAAGGTTATTATTAAAAAGTTAACTTTCAGGGTTTTCCTTAATAAAATAATCGCTGATTCTCAGAAGGAGTTTTGCATGATATATTTAGGAGGTAGAGTTAACTAGAAATAATTTTTATTCATTGAGAGTCCTTAGTTTGATCATTTTTTTTTCTGTAGTAGAAATTATATTCCAATCCAAGAACAAACAAGAGCTATACAACGAACCTCCTGGATGGGAGCCAAAGCCAAACTAAAAACAGGAAGACTTCATGGTGCTAAGGGCAAGAATGATGATGCAAGTGTTCAAAACTCTTAGATGGTTGCTGGTTTTACCTAAAATTGATCACCATCTAAAAATATCCATGCTGAGAGGGGGAACCATAACATTTCCATTTTGTATTTCATAAGTTTTCACTTTTTTTATTTGCCTTTCCCTACAGGTCTCCCCACACAGGCAGCAGAATGCAGGAAAATCTTCCCCTCTTTCTAGCTCTTATAAGTATGGCCTTAGGACCAACAGAGGGGGCCACTTTTGTTTTCAATTAGACAAGTTTAGTTTTAGTTTCCATTGCAGAGGTATGAAAAAGGGACTCATCTACCATTCTTGCTTTACTTCCAGGTCCATTTCCCAATTTTGCTCACTTTTAACATAATTAGGTTTTTGGATGTAAGTGTGAATTTTTTAAACTACCTAAAGTTAAATATAATTTTTCTGTATGAAAAACATCAATCTGATTTTGAATTTTAAAACATATTTTTATAAAGTCATCTTTCCTTCCTTAGAACTCTCATAGCAATTTGTTTCCATTCAATTTAATTGAATTCAAATATTTAATAAGTGATTCCTACAGGCAAGGAACAGTGTTAGACACTGAGAAAACACAAGCAAAAATGAAAATCTCTTCTTTCGAGAACCTTGCATTCTATTAAAAAGATTCTGCACAAACAAAATCAATGCAGTTAGAATGAGAAAGGAATCAGTTAACTGGGGAGAAAATTTTTGTAGCAAATTTCTCTAAGAAATGTCTAATATCCAAGACATATAAGGAATACATACACATATATTGTGTATGTATGTATATATATGCATACATATATACATACACACATACACATACACACACATATAAGAACAAGAGCCATTCCTCCAATAGATAAATGGTCAAAGGATATGAATATACAGTTTTCAAAAGGAGAAATGCTAGCTATTAATAACTGTGTTAAAAATTCCAAATCATTAAAAAGAGAAATACAAAATAATATAAGTCTGAAGTCCCTCTTGAAACCCATCAAGTTAGCAAATATGGTAAAAGAAGAGGATGACAATTGTTGAAGGGGCTTGGGGAGAGGGGCAGGATTTGGTGTACTGCCGATAGAGCTGCAAAAAGCCCAGCCATTCTGAAAAACACTTTGGAACTAGAGTTATAAAATCTCTAAGCTGGGCATGCCCTTTGACCCAGTAATGACATTATTAGAACTATACTCCAAAGGGGTCATATGCACAAAATATTTACAGCAACATGTGTTTTTATTGCAGGAAGGAATTAGGAAGTGAGCACCCATCAAGTTGGAAGTGGATGAACTAATTATGGCATATGAATGTAATGGAATATCACTACACCACAAGATATGACAAAAGGGATGCTTTCAGAAAACGTGGGAAGACTTTAGTGAACCAATGCAGAGTAAAGTGAGTAGAACCAGGAAAACTATTTACATAATGAACCACAATAATGTAAAGAAAAAACAACTGAATGATTTAAATATAAGATCAACTTAATGAGAAATCATAACTTGCAGAAGACTTGATGATGAAGCATGCTTTCAATCTCTTGATAAAGATGAACTAAAGCTAGAGGATGAGACAGATGTTTTCAGACTCAACCAACATGTGAATTTGTTTTGCCTGACCATACTTATTTGTCACAATGGAGGGTTTTTCCATTATTTAAAGAGTAAGAGAGTTATGAAGGGAATGGAAAGGGACTATTAGCGAAACAACAAAAGAAGAAAAGAAAGAAAAATAGAATCAACTAAACATTTAAAAACACACAGAGATGACCTGAAGGAGACACAGACAAGCAGGGCAGTACTGATACTATCAAGATCAATTTATTACATACTTTAAAAAAAAAACAAGCTCTACATAAGATAGATTCATGGTTTCATATACAATCTTTTTCTGTTCTTTTTTGCATATGGAATTGTTCATGTTTGTTGATATTGAGTTGATAACAAAAAAAAAAGGAAAGTTTTTAACAAGAAGCTTGCATTCTAATGGGAATTTACAAAATGGGTATAAATAAATATGATACAAGATAAGCAGTTAACAAAGAAGGCAGAGGAGAGATAAGACAAAGTACTACAGACATATTTGAGGAGGGAGAGAACAGTAACAATCAAGGTGAGGAGCAAAGGCTTCTGGACTTAGCCTTGAAGAGAAACTATCTACAAGGTACCGATGATGAAGGGAATGTTTGCCAGGCATGTGGTACAACTGGGTTGAACTGGAGACTTCATGAAGAGAAATGATGTGAAATAAACTGGAAAAAATAGGTTAGACTCAGATTAGAGAGCATCTTCAATGCCGTATTAAGGAGTTTGTATTTCCTCTGAGAGGCCGCAAGAGCCACTGAAGATATTCAAGCAGGAGGAAGACATCGTCAGTCCTGCACTATACGGAAGACTGTGGTGGCAACTCTGTAAAGGATGGATGGGAAAGTGGTTCTGAAGAAAGGGAGACTCTAGTCCAGTAACCAAGGTCAGCAATGATGAGAGCCTGGACAAGGGAGGGGGCACTGCAGAACGAGTGCAGAGGAGGGTACTGATGGTTGGATGTCATTTTGTATTACAATTATCTGTATACATGACTTATTTCTTTTTCTTGCTTGTCATTTCCTTAGGACCAAGACTGTGTCTTATTTTGCACTGGATCAACTTCAGCACCTAGCCCAGGATTTGGAACATAGGAAGCACTTTTTGTTGATTTTATTTTTAATTTTACCATATGGTCAGAGTAGAAAATGAAATTACAAGAACAGTGAAACCCAGAATTCTCAGAAGCCATTCTGAAACCGACAGAATCAGATTGGGTCTGTATAAATAAAGTAAGAGATTTGAGAATTATGGGGATAATTCTGTGAAAACAACCCCCTTCAATGGAGGTTGCCCAGCTAGTAGCAACTGTAATTGTCACTTATCAAAAGAATACTTGTAAATCTGAGTTTAATCACCAACAGATGTAATAAGTGGAAATACAGGCTGCAGTAGAAATGTGGTAGAGAAAGCCCATAATAACCACAGCTCCCAAATAGCATCATCATGCCAATCATTCAGCTGTCCCCCAAAATGCCCACTTTAACTATAGGCAAAAGTGCCAAGGTAAACTTTCTCGCTTCTTACCACTAGAGTGGAATAGCTTTCAATATGTTTTGAGAAATTTGAAAATATAGATGTAAGATCACTTGGATATAAAACCCAATGGAGCCTGAAATACAAATTTTATACACCTACACAATATGCACTCATTATACAGTATAGCAACCTCTGAATCAGACTAAATGTTCTTTTTTCCCTCAAGGGTCTTACTAATCCTATTAAAGAGCAAGGTGTTATTGGCAGCCTTGGTTGAATACTTATAAACAGGGTAAAAATGAAATTTAGCTATTTCAATCAATTACAGGTTTCCTTCACGTTGGACAGCTCTTAACTTGCTGTTCTAGATAATTGGTATATTTCTTAAAGATAACCTTTACAGACCTTATTTTCTGAGTAAACTGGATCATAATTTCTCCATCATCAAGAAAATGCATTTTCCAAGTATTTTAGGATATAAATTATGTTTCTAGTTTGTGACTCATGACTAATAGCACTCCATTTAAGTTCTTTGACTTTCATTACTCCTGGAAATGCAAACCTCCCTCTTTTTGGCCCTAATGCTTTCTTTTAAAAAAAAAGGGGGGGGAGTATTACTCTATTGCAAGACTAACTTACTATCAGATTATGGTTTTGTTTAAGAAAAGCAGCTGAAGAATTTACATTTAAAGGGCCAACTTTTATGTTTGCTGGTAACGCATAGAAAGTTTGTGATTTAGAGGTGTATTTTTGTTCATTACTTTCTTTAACATTCCCCAATACAGTATTACAGCAAATCTGTAACATATTTTTAAAGTAAAAGAAATATCATAAGGCATAATGCGGTTAGTTATAGATTTGGGGAAAAGAGAAGGGAAAAATTCTTGCTCACATAAACTGTGTGAAAATTAGCATTAATTGGGGCAGGGCTGGGTGGGCTGGAGAGCAAGAAGGTACTAACTTGTGATATGTAGGAAACTTCTGATGTACAAACTCCCCTTACCAATGTAGATCAGAAACCCATACATTACTTAGAGTCTTAGAAAGCTGCCTGAAGCATTGTATGGTGAAGTCACTGGCCTATAGCCTCACAACTGGCATGTGCCAGAGTCAGAATTTGAATCAGATCTTCTTGACTCTTAAGGCCAGTCAGTAAGCTCTACTGATTCTCATAGGTTATGGCACATGTGCATAAAATTTGGAATTGTTTCAGTTAAAAGGGAAGAAACAGAAAATGAGAGATGAGCAGAGAAAGAGATGATGAAGGTAGAGAGAGACAGGCCAGATGCTGCATAGGGCAAACTGTATGAGGCATTTGCATCTTCATGGGGCTACCACTCTTCCATAATATCTCATCTTAAGCTTTGCTATTTCAGAACTTTGACTTTTATCCATTCCTCCAGGATATAAACATTCACAGATTCTTAGCCCTTGCCTCCTCTTCTCTAGACTTTTCATGTTGACCTTTAACCTTCTGCCAGGAAATTACTTCAGATATGTTACAATCAACTAGATCACAGCTTATCTGACACTAGTAACGTTGGTGAAATGTGGTTGACATTTCTATCTTTTAACCAAAACCAAATAGTTTTGATGATTACTTTTAAGTACAATTTAAGCTTTTAAGTGCAATTTAAGATCTGGTGCTGATAAATCTCAAGCTATACTAAAAAGCAAAAATTATTGCAACATTTGGTATTGATTAAAAAAATAGAAAAGTAAATCAGATTAGATACACAACATACAGAAGCAGAGGGACATAGCAGTAGAATGTCTGATAAATCCAAAGACCCCAACTACTAGGGAAAGGACTCACTATTGACAATAAGCACTGGTAAAACTGGAAAGCCATCTGGTAAAAACTAGGTTTCGACCAGCATCTCACACCGCGTGCCACAATAAGATCCCAGTGTCTATATGACCTAGATATAAGAGGTCACATCATAAACAAATTAGAAGAACAAAGAAATACTTTTCACAACTACAAATACGTGAAAAGTTCATGACCAAACAAGGGATAGAGAAGATCACAGAAGATAAAATGAATATTTTTAATCACTTGAAATAGACTTTTTTTTTTCAAAAACAAAATCCATGTAGTTAAAATTATAAGGGAAACAGCTGGAAGAAAGTCTTTACTTACAGCATGTTTATATAATAAAAGTCTTATAGCCAAGATAAGTGGAACTAATTCAAATATATAAGAACAAGAGCCATTCCCCAAATGATAAGTGGTCAAAGGATATGAAGGGGCAGTTCTCAAAGGAAGAAGTCTAAGCTATCAATAGGCATATAAAATATTTCAAATCACTGATCAATTGAGAAATGCAAATTAAAATAACTCTTAGGTTCTAATTTGCATCTGTCAAATTGGCATAGTAGACAAAAAAGGAAAATCACAACTGATAGAGGGACTACAGGAAGAAAGAAGCACTATACCCATAAAGTCACTAAACTGTGCATACCCTTTGACCCATGGATAGCACTACTGTGCCCATATCACACAGAGAGCAAAAAAAGAGAAAAAGGAGCCACACATACAATGTTATTTTTTCAGCACCCCTTGTTTTAGTAACAAACTGGAAAAAAGTGGGTACTAATCAACTGGGGAATGGCTGAACAAATCATGGTATGTGAATATAATAGAATATTATTGTACCATAAGAAATAATGAGAGGGATAGTTTCAGAGAAACCTGGGAAGACTTGCACGAATCAATTCAGAATGAAAGGAACAGAACTAGCAGAACAATTAATACAATAATAACAACACTGCAAGGAAAAACAATTTTGAAAGACTTAAGAACTCCACTCAATGCAATGACTAACTCCACTCCAGAAGATCAATAGTGACGAAACCTACCTACATCCTGACAAATCAGTAATGGACTCAGGTGCAAAATGAGTGGAAATGCAAAATGTACTGAAAAATACATTTTCAGACATGGTCAATGTGTGGATTTGTTTTGCTTGACTATGCATATTTGTTACAATGGATTTGTTTTTCTTTTTCTCTTCCCAATAGCAAGAGTGGTGGTGGTAAGGAAAAGTAGAGGAAGGGGAGAACTAGCAATGAGATAGGAATAAGTACTGAACCCATGATTTCATTGGCATGGGGAATTCTGGCATTAGAAAACTCCCTCTACCAATGCCAGTGAACATTTTCTCTGCACCCTTCTCAGCCTAGAGCAATGAGAGGTGAAGTGACTCACTCACCGTTACACAGCTAGTATATGGTGTCAGAGGGAGAACTTGAACCTAGGTCTTCTTGGCTTTGAGCCTGGTTCTCTACCCAGTACACCACAGCTGACCCACAATGCTTCACCCCAAAAAAGTCACTGAAGCATTTCAGAGAAAATGTGCAGAAGAGAACAAAAGGAATTTCAGAAGGAAACATAGATAACCAGGACAGCTTTCAAAGTAACAAATCAAAGTTGTTATACAGTTAAAAAAATAAAAGCAAGTTGTATGTAATAGATGTTTTTGGTGTTATATACAACCACTTTTTTTCTGTTCAACTTTGGATATGGAGATGCCCATTTTAAAAAAATACAGAATAAAAGTTATATACATTATATAAAATTTTATTCCATGTATATGTGTATGCATATATGTATATTATATGTGTGTGTATATATATATATGTATATATGTACATACACACACACACACACACACACACATGCACACACATATATTTAACGCGGTTGGCATCCTAGTGCTTTCCCCAAACCACAGTACTGTAGGGAAGTACCATAGTCTCACCTGGCATACATCTTTTAGAACAGGTTATTTCTGCAAGCTACAGACATCCATTTTCGGTCATGTTAGCTTAGTGTGAATTTCGGAGAGTAACATTCTATGACTTTGTCCCTGCAATCTGCAGGTATGTCTTATGTGAATCCACCAGTCTCACACACACATACACACACACACACACACACACACACACACACACACACACACAGATACACATACACACATACACATATACCATACACATGTGTATTATAGAACATATATAACATATATTATATATAACATATATTATATATACAACATATATACATGTACATATCTATCTAAAACCTTCTAGAATCATTAGCACTTTTTGGAACCATGTAGGAACAAAGTGTTAAGTCTTAGTAGTTAGAAATGTTTCATGTTAGAGCAAATTTGGCAGGACAGAAAAGCACAAGAGAGATGAGGGAGGTGGTACAATCTTCTTCCAGAGAAGATATTTAAAGAGAATAGATTTCTACCTGCCTGGACCTTTAGGATATGGTCCTATTTGAAGATAGAGAAGTAGACCAAATGACTTCCAGGACTTTAGGAAAATAATCAACTTCATCCCTTGATAATATTCTATTTGAGTCTCATCAAAGGATTTTAGCTACATATTGATGTACCTGCTGTCTCCCTTAGCTAGATTTTAAGTTCCCTGAGGGCAAGAACTATTTCACTTTTTTTCTTCGCATCCTCAGAGCCTGAGTATGGGGCACAGACATTCTTGCTGTTTGGCTGAGTTGAGAGTTTGTTAAAATATCTTATCTGATACTGCAGTAAAATCTTAAATATAGTACTAGTCTATCTTATGATCAGTTTTTTAGAGAATTCATAGGAAGTATGGAGTTCATGAAGAAGAAAAATGTGGGCTTGTAAAAGATGACCATTTGTTTTTTGAAAGAGTAGGCCATAAAGAAAGTGAGACACAAAGGATCCTTGACTTCATTAAGGTACAATAGAGATATGAACTACACTGTGATTTCACTGGTACAGATAACTCCCTGGGGAAGAAATTCTCTCAACCAAATACAGGCTTACACATCCTCTACAGGTGATAGTCTCAGAGACATGTCTGGAGCACTGGGAAGTTAAGTACCTTCCTGTATGAGTCAGAGGCAGGACTGGAATCCAGAGCTTCCTGATTCTGAGGCTGCCCCTTGATCTACTATCAAGTGTCATAATACTTGCAAAAAACAGTGCTTGACACAGTGCCTGACACAAAGCTTGGTGCTATAGAAATGCTTATTCCCTTTCCCCTTATGCCCCACTGTATCTCAACCATAAATACCTCATAGATAGGTTCACAAGATCACATTTCTTCACTACAATGAGAGACTTAGGCAGTAATTTAGAGAATTAAATGTGTAGAGGATAAGCCTACCAACCTATGGTACTGAATTCCTCAAACCTCTGTTAAACAAGGAGCATCCCAGTACAATAAAATAAATAGAGAAAAATGGTGGCTCTTAACTTGCTGAAAGGCTCATGTCTCATACATTCTAGTCTACAAATATTCTTCCTCCTTCCCTTCCTTTTCACTTTCCCACTGCCAGTATGAACTTCCTACAACTCAGCTATAACCAACATCATAATATTCATGACTATCAAGAGTATAATAACAACCAGGATGGGGAAGGGCCTCTAGGCCAGGCCATATGAGGATTGCTTGAAGAAGTCAGGGTGTTTAGTCTGGAAAAGAAATGACTTAGGGAATACAAGTATCAGAAAGGCTGCCATGTACAAGAGGGAAGAGAATTATTCTGTTTGGTCCTGGAGGGCAAAAACAGGTAGAAGTTATAAATAGGTAAGTTTAAGCTTTATGCAGTGACAAACCAATTAAGGTTGTCCAAAGTGAAGCAGGGGCTTTGAGCAGTGGTGAGCTCTACCTGACATCTCACCGGAGCTCTTCAAGAAAACATTAGATTCCCATTTGCTGGGTCTGATGTCAGAGGGATTCCTGATCACAAATGGGCTGTCCCTTCCAACTCTTGAGATTCTGAGCTTTGAGATAAATACTGAATACATAAACACGTCCACGAACACCCACACCAGCCCCTACAAAACAACGCTGGGAAGAGCTCCCCCATCTCTTGTTTATTGTAGAGGAGAAGAGTAGAACTTCCCTTCAGGGAAAGTCAGCCAATATTGGGAAAGATCACAAACAAAATATTCTAAAAGGATAGGAATGCTGAATGAAAATAATTCTGTGGTCTTAGGCTTACACTAAAAAACAGTAAGTTTGTGAATTGTAGGCACTACTGATCAAATATTTAGGCCACACAGGCTGGTGGGATTTTTTAGCTCTGGAGATAGCCAGAGGTTTTCTCAAAAGTTCCGAGGTTCTACCTTATTTGATAAATAGCTCATTGTCTGTAAAAAAGACAATCCTAAGAGTAAAATATTATGGTGCTAACCTTCCCCTACACGTCAAAACCAATTGTTACCTGCTTCTGATGGGGACCATCACTCATTTGAACAAGGCACAAGTGCCTACATTTCAGGACATCACCTTTCCTTGCAAATCCTGGCCTAGGAAGAAGGGTCTTTTCCTACCTGGGATTATGTCACTGTCACCACGACTAGTTATAAAGTTGTCCATACCATGTTAGAAATCAAAGTGTCATAGGCTAAGAGATCAAGTAAAGGACCATCGAGATGACCTCATCCAACTCAATCATTTGACATCCAAGGAAACCAGGCTCAGAACAGCAGTGACTTGTCTATGACCCCAAGTCTAGTGCTTTCACAGCTCTACCCCATTGCCTCAAATGTGCACTCGATGACATGCCTGCCTGGTTCATCATTTTAGTATCATGGCTTTAAAAAACATTGACAATATTGATAAGAGACATCAAACTTAAAGGCACATACCCATATATTTTCTATGAATTAACATTTTCTTAGGAATTCAGAGGACCCAAAGCTTTTTCCTTCATCCCCATACCTACTCCCAAATTTTGGTAAAGAAAACTTAATTTTGAAAGTATTTCTTTTTTTTTTTAATTACATCTTATTGTTTTTTCAACAAACTCATTTAAAGACGGCACATAACAACCAGTTGCTCAATGAACAAAGCTGTTGTGTTTTCTCCAAATAGATGTTGTGATAACATCTATATACACACACATATATACATACACAAAGATACACAACAGCACACATGTGTCCTCTGCAGGTAAAGGAGGGGGAAAATTGTGAAAGGATTCCACCATTAACATAACATATTAAAACCACCGAAACTAAACTTGAGTACCTTCTTCATTCAGCTTCATAGAGAATTTTAAGTAGGAATCAAGTATTGCTTACAACTTTTGACACAGCCAGTAAGACTTAACGAGTCTTCACCAAATAAGCAACTTGCTATCTGACCCAAGAGTAGAGTCTGAACCTTTGCCTTCATTACAAATTTATTTTGCCCCAAAGTCACTATTGCTCCTAATCCCGAGGGTTGAGGAGATCAGAGGATTGAGCCTAGGAAGTCAGGAACCTCACATACCACCTAGTCCAAGTCCCTCATTTTTCAAAGGAAAAAACTGAAGCTCAGAGAGGGGAAGGAACTTAGTAATCACACAGCAGCCTAAGTGGCACATTTCGGTCTCCAAATCCATGGCTCTTTTCACTGCCCCACAGTAGCAAAATTCTTCTTCATCAAAACACTGAATGATTTTCCATGAACATATTTTCTTTCTTCATTTCAGAAAATGTCATTTAGACAAAGACTCCTACACACACCCACATACACATCCCCATTCCCACCAAAAAAGAGTTGGAAAACCCTAAAATAGATCAGGAAAAGGAGCCAAAGTCAATTCTGTTAATTGTAATAATATCAATGGAACAAATGTTAGAAACACCTATTTGCCAGAATAAAACCAATCATGAAATCCACCTATCTACAGCAGTCCATCTGCTTAAGGCCATCTCCTAACCAAAGTAATTATTAACCACCACAAGAATTGATAGGCCCTCTCTCTTCTCCTTCACCAGTAATTTTCAAAGAGCACTCCATCCTCCAAACAGTTGCTAACAACATGAGCTGGAAAGTGAAAAGGGTTGTCTTTCCATGGACTTCACTGATTGGGAGGAGAAACAGAACCAGCCATTTACATTTTTCTACAGTCTTGACAGGCTGCCTCCCTAAAAATCAAAGCAGCAAAAATTGTGAAGGAGGGACAATCCCTTGGTGATGGAGAGCTCAGGCAGCAAACAGTACCTCTGAGACAAGAAGTCTCACAAGTCGCTTTCAAAACCATGGTATTCTCCCCAAAGAATAACAAAATTGTTCCTGAAGAAGACTTCAGAAACTCACACACCCAAAATATAATTTCAATATTTATTTCATTTGTGAAATAGATTTCTCCTGGCAATGATTTAGTTGCTTTAAAAATAGATTAAATGTTGATTAGCCATAAAAACATGTAACAAGCAATTCATTTGTGTAAGAAAAGTAAATTACATGCATATTCAGCTACCTTGTAGGGTTCCCCAAAAAGACTGAAACCTGAGGCAAAGAGATCTTCATCTGGTTGAACTTCTTGATTTCTCCGTTCCCACTCCTTTCTTTTAAGTGCATTCCGGTCCTGTTCATAGTGACTGGAAAGAAAAGAAAATGACAAACAAAAGACTCATTACTAATGGAAGTCATTTAAGTTTCCCTAGTTATCAATGAGCACAAAAAATGTGAAGCCAGTCTCCCTCAAACTGATACTGTAGAAAGAGAATAGAATCCTTTTATTTTTTTCCCACTGGATTTAGGATCCTAGGCACTCTTCAGAATAAAAATAAAAATAATCTTGCATACAAGAAATTGGCCTATTTCAAAATAGCTGTGGTCTCTCCTTTGCCATGCTGTGTTACACTGGCATTCCTCCTGAAAAGGGAGATGCTAGCTGATTTTCTGCTCCATCACAGCCTTACTCTCCTCTTATAGGCTCAAACTGTAAGAGAAATGAAGCTTTTTTGGGGGGAAGGGGGAAGATGAGATGGGGGAGGATTACACAAAACCAAACCACTTTAATATCAGCACCTTCATTTTTCCCCTCCTTAAAGTCAGATCAGTCTAAAAGTCTTTTGGGGACTTTCTGGACAAAGCCATGGGTTTGGCTTAGAAGTAACAACTATTAGCACGGAAGAGAATATTTCTATTATTTAAAAGACTCAAATGCTCTTAAGGGACAATAGTTTTCTAAAGCCTGAATGTTTCTTGAACCCTCCTTGCCTTTAGTGATTTCCTACTGGAAGAAGAGCAAAAAAGCTAGGAGCCTTTGAAGATAAATTTAAGTGTTCCGGTTATACAGGTAGAGAAAGCGTTACCTCGTTAAAAAATATAACTGCTACTATATTTTTATTATTTTTCTTTCAATGAGAAAGTCCATTTCAACTAGGTCATAGTATTTGAAATCCTTAAGCTAGTTATCAAGTAAAGGTGTTCTTTTGGGGGAGGGGGTTGGCTTTGAGCTTTAACCTTAGCACAAACAACAAACAACGAAAACCCAAATAATGGGAGCAATGGTCATTAAGAATGGATAAAGAAACATACCTTCTTCATTTCAAGAGACAGATAAGGAGCCCCCAGGTAAGGAGGACTAACTAACCCAGGACCTTACTGTTCCCCCTGAAACTGTTTGCTATTCATCTTGTATTTGCTTATCTATTACATGTTGTTTTTTGTTTTCTTTTGTTTTTCCTGGAGGAAAGAACAGTATTGTTATTGGATGTCTCCCCAGCACCTGGTCCAGTGCCTGGCACATGGATGGATGTAAGCAAACCCTGGGGAATTTAAAGGAATTGAATTGATGTCTGGAATATGTCATATTCTATAAGAAGGGGTTACTATGTCAGGGGGGTTTGCTTATACTTGTGAAGGTTCTGTTAAAAGGAATGTTCAATGATGTGGGGATGTCCTTGAGGGACTATTTTTACTAGAGATATTTTCATCTCAATGGTATTCTGTAATAATGATATTTGAACTGCAGGGTCTCTTTTCAGCTCATTTTTTCTTAATTTGTCATGTTAATCAAAAGAATTTCTCAAGCCCAGGTCTTTTGATGAGTCTCTGGTTCCATACACAGTCGTATATACTCTTAGAGTGAGTCTACATAACGATACTTACTAGCTGTGAGACTCTTGGTCAAGTCACTTCATCTCTTTGACTCTGTTTCCTCATCTGTAAAATGGGAACAGTACTAGCATCTATTTCACAAGGTGTATTGGAAGGATCAAAAGAGATAAAATACATGAAGTGCTTTGCAAACTATTATTATTGTCATTAATATAATAATTATCAGTTACACCCTGACCCTGTGAAGCTTCCATTGTCTCTCCTTACCCATTTCCCTGTATTTTTATCTATTTTCCTTTTATATGGTCATATAAAAATGATTTGAAAAGCCTCATCTTCTGAATAAATAATTCTTTATTTTGTCAACTGGTGGGGGGAGGGCAAATAGCAAAACTTAATGTGATGTCAAGCAAACATGAGTAGGAAGATTTCATGGTATGTATGATGCCAGAGACAGGTGGAGCTACTTATAACTATGCTATAAATGGTAGTGAGGCCTTCTACCCCACCCAGGTGGGAGGGAGCTCTAAGTAAGACTGTCAATCAAAGCTCATCTCAAGTCTAGATACTGGACTCTATTGAGCTACTTCGAAGCAAGTCCTTCACATGGGGGCCTGATCAACATCATCAAGTACAGTTTTGAAACCTCTGAGAAGGAACAGCAAGGGCCAGGGAAGGGACAGATGGGGAACCACTGAGGTACAGTAACATCATCAATTTGGCCTCAAATAACGTTATTCAGTGTTATTCATAACCATGGAACTGGGGGTTAGAGGAGAGCAGGCTAAAAAGCAATTGCCAACAACAGAAATAACTGACATTTATAGAGCACTTGGATGTTTGAGAAATACAACCACCTGATTACAGACAAAGAAACTGAGGCTCACAAGTAGATCTGGGGTCACAGGACTTATGGGCTCATATATTTAGAGCTTGAAGAGCTTAGAAAGTCACCTCTCATTTTATAGATGAGGAAACTGAGTGCCCAATATCACATGACCAAGAAATGTCAAGGCAAGACTGAATCCGTTGTTTCCTTATACTAAGCCCAGTGTCCTATTCATGATTCAATCCTTCAGAGGAAGTGCTGTTTCAGAGGTTCAGTACCTCAAGATTAGATTAGCGTTAGGGCAGAAAATTCTGCTTTCCCGTAACAACAAAAAGTCACATTGCTCTTGAGTAATGAGCACAAGATGTCACTTTCCAAGCTGTCTGTTCATTTTGTGTACCTGACAGGCACTGGTGACATGCTGATAGATCACGTTTAATTCTCTCATGAAAAGGAGTGAAGCACTTTGGTCTTTTGGTGTACAACCACCTTCCCTTCCCTCCAAGGGAAGACATAATTAAAACCCTGAAGGAAAAAAAGAAAGTGCAAAAGAAGACTCTGTACCTGGTCTAGCATGGATGACCCTTGCTGAGGGAAGCAAGGAAGACCACGGCTGTGCTGTCCGCCCACATTGGATTGGTTCAGAGACTGTCGGCTACATTTTGCATCTGCTAATTAACTACCAAATTCCAGATGACAATCAGAAAAGCAGACTAGAGCCCATGCACACTGATGTTATCTGGTGCAAGCAAAATTGACTGAGACATTTTTCCCCCTTCTCTGTATAACAAAGAACAGTTAATTCTCATATCTCTGGTGAGAATGAATTGAATCTCCATAGAGTTCTGCTGCTCTTGGAAGATAACCAAACATCTACAACTTTTTTTTCCCTTTTTTTTGCCCAGCATGAGGCTATAATGAAAGCTTCACATGGCGAGCTATAATGAGGCCTGAACTACACGGTGATGAGGCTTTTCCAGGGGAGAAAGTCACTGATTTCTGACTGAAGCCACAATTCCGAATTTGAAGCACCAGCTAATTAAAACCACAGCTATGTATTTAGCCTCTTGTTATACCTACTGCAGTTTATAATTAGGAGGACCTCTTTATCTACTCAATTAAAGTTCCTACAATCCAGCAGCAGGCTGGGTTTGAACCTGTATGTGCTGCCGAAACCACAGGAAAGCATGTGTATGTCCCGTGATGATCTGACACTGCATGCTTGGTTTCAAAAGGAAAAAGAAAGGCCTTAGAACCACAAAGAAATGTTCAGATCAGAAATGAGAGTTAATAATCAGATTATCAGGCTGATGAGAATAGGATCTGGGACTGAACAGTATGAAAAACTTGAGAGGTTGAGCAGATAAGCTCATTGGGGTTTTCCTGGCTGGAGAAAAGGATTCAACAATCACTTGTAACATCTTGTGATACATTTGATAACTATTATTTTGAATCTGATATACTGAGATCTGTCATGGTAATGAGGGACCACAATTATGAAAGCCAAGTCAACTTTAATGTAACCAGAGGTCCTTGGTTTCGCCTTTATGATCATCATTTTTCAGTGGTATTGCTTTTTGTGATGACACATTTTCTTATCACATGGGAAAGAAAGGCAGCAGGAATACATAGATCTCAGAGGTGTTTATTTTTGCTCATTTGTTATTTTGATAAAAGGCTTGAATTAGAATTTCATCATCTGAGATCTAGCATCTGAAAGAGCGGGAAGTGGCCTTAGCTGTAAAAAAGTCAAGCCTCTCACCATAAAAATGGGGAAAGGAAACACCAGAGTTGGGAGCGGAATTGCCCTAAGATTAGGCCATTAGAGCCAGAAGTAGAACTCAATACTGAGCACTAGTCCAGAACCAAGTCGACTTATTATCAATGATGTTGCCCATCTCCGGTGTTCTCTCTTTCATACTTTATCCAGATCTTAGTGACTCTGCCTTTATATTATGATCCTCCACCTTAACTTATAGATAGATAGCCCTCATTTTCATCATCAGAAGTTACATGAGTATTACCATGAAAATAAAACCAAATGAACTTTTATTGAGCCATTATATTAAGTTGAATTATTTTCTCTTCATTACTTCACCGTGGTAGCTTACCTAAAATTACTGGCTGGTCAGTAAGTTGGATATTTAAAAACACTGTCAGAGCCCGAAGAAATATTTGAGATCAAGTCCAGCTCCTTTAAAGGAGTCCATGCCTTCACATGAGGAAAGCAAGCCCAAGGAAGGTCATGGCAAAGTCAGGACAAGGACTCACATCCCCTATCTGTCTCTTTCCTTCTCACCTGTGCCTTCTGGAATCCCTAGTTGCCTTCCAAACTCAACTCAAGCATTCACTTTCTAGAGGGCGACCCCACAGTTCAAGAGGCACTGAAGGGGTCACAAGTGGGAAAAGTTTAAGAAGCCCTGTTCTAGAGGAAACATTTCCCAATCCTATGCACCTGCAAACACCCTCTCCCACAAATTACCTTCTATCTACTGTGAATATATTTGGCATATATTTATACAGGTACATGGTATCTCCCCAGTAGAATTCAAGCTTCAGTTTTCTCTTTGTGTTCTCCACACACAACAGTACATATAAATGCTGGTTGATTGATTGCTTGGTTCCCACTAACACCAGGCTGCTTCCCTCGGTCTTGATTTCCTGCTCTGTAAGATTTACGGGGTGGGACTAAGTGATATCTAAGGTTCTCCTTGCCATCTCTGCCATTCCAGCATGATAGTATTCTCTTCTTTATGAATCCATCTTCCTCAAGCAATAATGTGTCTCTCAAATGCACTACAGGGGTCAACTAGACAAAGGATTGTATTTTATTAGAAAAATACCAATAGGGAAAAGCATTGGGAACCTAATCTATATTTTAATGCAAAGACCATTACTTTCCTTATGCAAAATGAGCAGAACCTCGAGGGACTCTTATACCATATTGTATCTGGGGGAAAAGTGTCTGCATTGTATACTTTATGAATTTTAATGATCATTTTTTTGCTCCACTTAATGCTGGTTATGTTACAAAGCTACTTACAGAAACATTAAAAAACCACTGATAATTTAAAATGGCATGCTTGCTTAAAACCCTTTTAACTAATAAAGTAATTATGATATTAACAATATACAACAAGGTAAATAATTCAGGGCTTTTTTAATGCCAATGCCACTAAAACACCTCTATTTTAGCTATCATCTCTGCGAAAACATAAAAACACATATTTAATTCTCCCAGTAGACAAAGAAAACAGTCACTCACTCTGCGTGGTTCAGTTGAAGTTTACAAACTACTCAATCTGCACTAGTAGAGTTTATGACTTTGCCAGAGCTGTGAATGAATTGATGCCTTCTATACAACTGGCAAATATTTATCTTTACTACATGCTCCTGAGCTCCAAGTCATATTTTTTTTTTCCTAACTTAAAGTCACCATTTGAATTTCCCCCTAGTTCTGGTCTCTAATTGGCCTCAGGCTGTAAAATAGGGAATCATCTAGTTCTTTAGCAAGCCAAAAGAACTCCAGAAGTAGTGTGAACATGTGGTCACCAGAGGAGACTGTGGATTTTAAGGCAGTGGACATAAGGCTCTAAGATGTGGGGGCCAGGGAGTGCAGTGTGATGAGGCCTGGCTCTGCATTTGGAGCCGGAGGACAATATATGTGAAAATCCCAGACCCACTACTTCCTGGCTAACTAATCTTTCTGGGCCTTACTTTCTCCACTGAGAGGTAGCTGATCTCTAAGGCCTCTCTTAGCTATTATATAGCTATGATCTATGATCCGCTTCATTCATTTTTAAAACAAAAAAAATCAAAGAGACATCCAGAGATATGTTGGATATTCCAGAAATGCCCAGGGATGTAAAAACAAAAAGCATCAAACTTTTTTTTAAAAGACAAAATAGAAAAAGGGGCTATGGCTTAATTTCATGGGTCTGTTGACTTCTTCCCCCCACCCCCCGCCCCGCCTTTTTTGGATGTATATGTGAGATTTCTTGGGTGCAGGGAGAAAACAACCTTTCTCCACCAATGCAGATCACCAACCTATTCAGTGGGTATTCAAGTTTCACAAGGCACTAACTTTGCTCAGAAGTGCGTAAAATGTATGAGAGACAGCACTTGAACTCAGGGAATCAAGCATCTGAGGCTATTGGCCACCGATGATACCTCGATTTATGATACTTTCCAAAACCAAAACGGTAGACAAAATCGGGCACTTGTACCCTCACCAGCTTTCCGCCTTGGCTCATCCGCATATTCATTGCTTTCTGTCGTGAATGTTTATTATGAAACAGTTTGATTTTACTTATTTCTCCCATTAAACTCTTTTCTGATCCTTTAGGGGCAGGGATCACATCTTATGCTTCTCTTTATAACTCTGCACATGACTGAGTTAAAGAAGGAACAGAAATAGTGACAACTTGAAGAACCGCAGAAAATGATCTGTGAAGATTTGGTATTTGTTGTTGTTTGGTAGCATGGGCTTAGGGCAAAACAACTCTCAGACTAACTCACAAAACTGCCACGATTTCTTCTGAGGAGAACCTTTTCTCATATTTAAATGACAAGATGAAATACAACTTCAGAATGATAAAACATAATTTACAAATCAAAGAGAGCTAAGCTACAGTGAGAAATTCATCCAAGAACAAAAATGAGACCTTTAATTAATTACTAGAGCACAGAGAAACTGAATCTCTGACCTGGAAATGCACTTCTCAGAGGCTGCCTCAGCCAAGCTATGCCTGAATGACGATGCCCTGCCTAGGTGCCTTCACCAAGAGAGAGCCCAGTGCCTCCAGGAGCACCCCACTCTCACTCTTAGACAGCTCGAATTGATGACATCAAGCCTAAATGCAGGACTCTGCAATTTAGAATCTTTACTCTTAATTATTCCCCCTTCTACAAGACAGCCCTTCATATACCTGATTATAGCTATCATGTTTCCCAAATCTTTTCTTCTCCAATTTAAACAAACTGAACTTTCTGTTGAAGTTCCCTGAAGTCATTTTCATATGGCCTGGTCTGTAATCTACTCATCATCCTACCTCCTCAGTCATCTGTGAACACACATTTCTTTATCAATGCCCTTCCTAAAATGTGGCTCCCATCACCGAACACAACACTGCAGATGTGACCTAACCAGGGCAGAGGACAGTATGACAATTTAAAATTTAATGTTATATGGCATCAACACAGTTAATTATAAATAGCTACAAATTACACTTCAAGCAAGAATAGACTAAAAACATAACAGTGTAATGAAGGTCAGCTTGGGAAATAACCAATTATAATCATACTTTATGGGGAGGGATGGTGATAAGGAAGTTAGGAAGGCCTATGCTCAAACCCCTCCTTAGACACTAACTAGTTGAGTGAGCTGTTATAAACCTCAGTTTCCTCAAGCATAAAAAATGGCTGAAAGATAATGGCACCTACCTCATGAGGTTGTAAGATGCCAGGGAGTTAATGACTGTAAAGCACGTTGTAAGCCCCTTCCCCCTCCCTATCAGCTATCATCATTATCACATTTAGAGAAAAGGGCTTTCAAATCTGCCTCATTTGATTCCCACTACAATTTTGTGAGGAGGCATGATTATTACTATTATGCTCATTTTATAGATGAAGAAACTGAGGATAGCAAACATACATAAGACACAGAGCAAGTAAGGAGGAAAACTGAGAGTTAAGCATTCTTATTCAATTCATTATTCTTTCCAATATAAAACCCTAATTCCCCTGGACCTACACATACCAATGACACAATTTCACAATCTTGTATCTTTACACATCATAAAATGTCAATATTTTATCATTACTAGTATTGGAGAGATAAATGTTTTGAAAAAAGCTAAGTGACACAGAGTGAATGACCTTGAATGAGGAACACCTGAGTTCAAATCCAGCCTCACACATTTATTAGCTGTGTGACCCTGGACAAGTCACTTTATCTGTCTGCCTTGGTTTTCTCACCTATAAAATGAGGATAGTATTAGCACCTCCTTTGGAGGCAGGGCAAAGTCACTTAGCTTTCTAGCACATTTACCTACGAGGGATTGGACCAGATAGCCTCTAAAGTCTCTTCCAGTTCTACATCTATGATTTTGTGATCCCTCACCTGCAATATGCACCTCTCATATAGTCCCTATATCATTCTAGCCTTTGCTTGAAGACCACTTGTGAGAGAAGAATTCTGTGAGGGTGTAATTAATAGAGTCTAGACTGGGAATCAGACAGACCTGGATTCAAATTCCACCTCTGACACTTAGTTATGTTCATGGGCTACTTACTGTACTTCTCTGAAGCTCTTTCCCTATCTGTAAAATGGAGATAATGATACCTATAGGTAACTTCCTGGGGTCACTGTGAGGTTCAAAGGAGATTGTATACGTAGAATGTATTGCAGACCTTGAAATTTTAGATGAATGAGCTATTAATATCATGTGGATACCATATTAGGTCTTAGAACTATATAATTTTTTAAGATTTTATGTATATATATATATATGTATATATATATATATATATATATATATATATATATATATATATATGTATGTATGTATTTGTATAAGATTCTAAGAAAAACACCATGTAAACAGAGAGTTAGCCTCCAAGTTTTGCCTCCGCCACATTTGAGCTGGGTGGCCTCTCAGTGTTCCAGGCACGTCTCCCAGATTGTAAATTGCAGTCGAGCTGCTGATCTACATTGGTGGTAATACTTTCCTCAACTGAGTTAGGTAGGTTCTACACTTATCACTCAAAAGTGGCCACTGGATTGGAAAAGGTCAGTTTATGTCCCAATTCTAAGGGAAATGCCAAGGAATGTTCAAATTCCTGAACAACTGCGCTCATTTCACATACCAGCAAGGTTATGCTTCAGATTCTGCAAGCTAGACTTCAACAATACGTGAACCAAGAATGTCAGAAGAGCAGAATAGTTTTTGAAGAGGCAGAGAAACGAGACACCAAACTGTCACTTTTGGAGAGAGCAAGGGAGTTCCAGAAAAACATCTACTTCTGCTTCATTGACCACACTAAAGCCTTTGACTGTATAATCACAACAAAATGTAGCAAGTCCTCAGAGAGATGGGAGTACCAGATCATCCATCTTACATGTCTTCTGAGGAACCTGTATGTCCTTTAAGAAACAACAGTTAGAACCAAACATGGAACAACTGATTGGTTTAAGATTGGAAAAGGTGTATGACAAGGATGCATATTGTCATTTATATGTTTTTATATTTATTTTATATATTCTATATTCTATTATAAATATTATATATTATATTACATGATATTAACATATATAATAGTATATTAACATAATATATTATATAATATACTTATATTATAAATATCACATATTTATATTGTCACTTTGTTTAACTTATATGCAGAGTATGTCATGGGAAATGCCAGACTTGATGAATCAAAAGCTGGAATTAAGGTTGCTGGGAGAAATATTAACAATCTCAGATATGCAGAGGATACCACTATGATGACAGCAAGTGAAGAGGAATTAATAAACTTCTTGACGAAGGTGAAAGAGGAAAGTAAAACTGGCTTGAAGCTTAACATCAAAAAACTAAGATCTTGGCAACTGGTCCCCTCACTTCTTGGCAAATAGAGGGAGAAGAAATGGAAGCAGTGTCAGACTTTATATTCTTGGGCTCAAAGATCACTGCAGATGGTGACTGCAGCCATGAAATTAAAAAATGCTCCTTGGAAGGAAAGCTATGGCAAATCTGGATAGCATTCTAAAAAGCAGAGACATCACTTTGCTGACAAAGGTCTGTATAGTCAAAGTTATGATTTTTCCAGTAGCAATGTATGGGCTGGGAGAGTTGGATTATAATGAAAGCTGAGCGCTGTAGAAGTAGTGCTGGAGAAGACTTTTGAGAGTCCCTTGGACATCAAGGAGATCAAATCAGTCAATACTTAGAGAAATTAAGTGAGGCTATTCACCAGAATGTCAAACACTGAAGCTGAAACTTAAATACTTTGGCCATATAATCAGAAGATGGCACGCACTGGAAAGGACCCTGATGTTGGGAAAGATTGAAAGCAAAAAGGAAGGGGGGAAACAGGGGATGAGGTGGATAGTGTCATGGAAGTAGTGAAAATGAACTTGGACAGACTTCAAGAGATAGTGGTCCACGGGGTCACAGAATAGGACACAACTGAATGACTGATCAACAGCAAAGGTACTACACGTATCATTGTCTCCACTTGCCAGAAGAAGCTCTTGAAGCAGTTCCATCCCACTTTGTGACAGATTCAATTGTTAGAAGTATTTCCTTCCATGGTGCCAGCCCTGCAAGCCTTTACAGAAATAGTATTTTGAAGAACATATTTTGCATTACACTTAATTCAAAGCAACGCAACTGGAAACAGGCATTACATTTGAATGACTCCCTAGGATAAAACTTTCACTTCTCAGAAGCTCAGAATGAATGAGCAGGAAAAAAAAAAATAAAGCCAAGGACAAAGGAGGTAAAGGGCCAACCTAGACTTTTCTAGCTCACAAAAAGCTTTGTATTCAACAACTTTTCCCTCCAGGCAAACGCTTACAGCCTAGAGCCAGAAAGTCTCCCCTTTTCTCACAGTCAAACACAGGCCTGGTTAGTAGAAAGTAATCTCTCTAGGGGCAGGGACTGTCTCTCTTTTATCTTTCTTTTCCCTGGGCTTCACATAGTGCGCAACATATAGGAGATTAATACAGCCTTGCTGGTTAATTCATTAGAATCTCCTCAACATTCAGAGGAGAGAGAGGTTCTCTCTGGGATCAAAGATTGTAACTTTGGGGCAGGTAGGTGGCGCAGTGGATAGAGCAACAGCCCTGGAATCAGGAGGACCTGAGTTCAAATATGACCTCAGACACATAACACTTGCTAGCTGTGAGACTCGGAGCAAGTCACTTAAACCCAAATGCCTCACAAAAAAAAAATCCAAAAACAAAAAAACAAACAAAAAAAACAACAACCAAGATCGCCACCTTGTTTTTAGCCCCACTCTTGGTGACCTGACTTTTTCCTCCTCATCAGCGTCCCAGATTTTAAACTCTGCTTACCTCCCCAAGATCTACACTGCTTGGCAGTTCCTTCTTGGCCTTGACAGACTTCCAGAACGCCAAAGAGCCATTCACTGAGGCATAGTAGATAGAGTAAACCTCAGAGTTAAGAACTGGCTATGTGTCTTGCCTTTGATTCATACTAGCTGGTTGATTGTGGGCTTGGTCACTTTACCTCTCAATGTCCCCAACTATTCTCTAAGATGATAAAGAACAAACCAGTTGCAGATCAGCATTGGTCACAAGAGTTTTCACAACACAGGTGAAATCACAGGTCCAGACCCATCATCAAAAAAAAGGAAGGGAAAAAACATGTCGGACGCTATGCAATGCTAAGTGTTAGGGAAACAAAAACATTAGCAAAAAGAAAGTCTCTTGCCTTCAAGAAAACCACATTCTTTGGGGAAAGATAAAACAGTACATTGAATAAATACAGAGTAATTTCAGGAAGTAGGAAGTCCTAATAATTTGGGGGTGGGAAACAAGTAGGAGGGGAACAAGGAAGATACCAGCGGCAGCTGAGCTGAACCTTAAAGTCATTGGTTTCTTGACTTCAACTCTAGGGTACTCATTTCTCTAAATATTCACCCCTGCCAGCAGCAGCCCCATGGCCACAGGCTCCTCTTTTCTGTTGTCTGTGACACCGAGCTGCCAGACTGTGTCTAAGGGGGGCCTCCTGTCATGTCTCCTCCCAGTCAGCCCACTACTCTTGCCACCCATAGCCTATGACAATGATGTAATTACCATGTCCTCCAGACTACTTCATTTGTCATTTTGATGTGGCTTTGTCTTTGTTTCCTGGATTGGACAGTCGAAAAAGACTCCTTCCTGAGCCATTTGTTCCAGTACACAGAACCAGTTGCTTGTCTTCTCCATGATGCTTGTATTTTGTAGGCTAGGGTTTTAGTTTTACTAGTGTTTGGTTTTCTTTCTTTATTAATACTTCGACCCTTACATTTCTCTTCTTCCTTAACCTTTTGCTCATCCATTTCTGCCTCTGCTCCTCTCCTGAGGAGAAGAGAAAAGTGAACATTCAGTGGACTATGACAGCAGGAAAAGTCACCCTGTCTCCATTCAGGCAACCCTATTGGTCAAAGTGAAATGATGTCGTAGGGGGCAAAAGAACTCTGCCATATAAGGGACTAAATGGTTACCTGTTGCCATAACAAACTAACTGACTACTTGTCATCAGACCTGCTCAAATGCAGGGAAAGGCATTCTGATGACTGTTTCAAAATAGTAATCTGGAAACGTGAAATGGTCTCCTAGTATCATACATGTTCTAAATCGTTAATTACCTTGTTGAATTGACTGCATATGTATGGGCAATCTAGAGATAACAGGGTATGATTATGAAGGACTTTCTGGCTAGCATCTTCTGATAAGGGTTCATGAAATTTTCAAAATTAGAGCTACACTGCCTTAGTCATGTGAATTTTTAGAATATGGGAAATTAGACAAGAAAAACAAAGACAGAAAAGATCACTCTAATGCCCACATCCTTACTCAAAGCCCCATCAGCTTTACAATCCCTATCCCACATCTCCATGAACTCCAGATTTATTTACATGTGGGGGTGGGGTGGGAGGCAGAGAGGGAGAAGGTAGGTTTGGACTTAGTATTTCATCAGAACAAGGAACTTTTACTATGGAAAATCCTCCACCTATTTAGATCAGTAACTCAACTATAAGTTCTGGTCTTAGAGAGTTGACTGGGGACAATGAGAGGTTAAGTGATTTACTCATAGTCACATAGCTAGAACTTACTGATTGGAAGGAAGGACCTTTCTCCACTACCCTATACTGCACCCTCTACATATTTACTACTCTGACTTTTTAGGAAGATGGAAATAGTTTTCATTAAGAGATTTAGACAAGTAGTCAGTTAGTTTGTTATGGCAACAGGTAACCATTTAGTCCCTTATATTCATAGTCCGCTGAATGTTATATATTATATATTCAACACTCAAGCTAGTTCAAGACGGTCACTGAGCAACAGTTACTAAATAGGATTCACTGGAACAAGTTTGCTTTCAAATGAAAGATGAAATGCCAGAACCCTGAGAATTCCCACCAATTGCTCCTGAGACTTAAGGCCAACCTAATATAAGGCCCTGGGGATGGGGGGAGGTGGAGGTGGGGGTAGTATCTTCTCAGATCTCACTCCAGGGGCTTTAAAATACTTTTAGTTTGGGATCTGTAAATAAGAACAAGTGACAGAAGAACTTCCATTACCCAGACATTATCGCTTGGGAAGAACAGGGCCCCTTCCAACTCAAAATAGATGGCCTGGTTAATTCCAGGGACAGTGAGTACATATAGATGAGGCAATGCTTCAGAAAGGAGCCCCTTGCTGCCTCTTCTATCATTGCTCGGTCTCTCAATCTGCTCATTTAGCTCAGTGATCAAAACTGGCTCTGAAGTAACGTAGTTTAGTCAGTTCCACTTCAGTGATGTCAGCAAGGGGAGCAGAAGGAACTCCATGCAGGTAGATAACAGATGTATAACTCAGAGTTCAAATCATTCAATAATAGAAACGGTCCCACTGAAAAGATGTTTAGTGAACATGACTACACAGAAGCAACCACAAAAATCAAGGAAGCTAATGTTTATTAATATTATAATTAAATTTATTATATAATTATTAATATCACCACTAAATTTATTATATAATTGTCGTTAATATTATAATTAAACATCATAATAACCAGCACTCCAGGCTATTCACTCATGAGCAGAAAGTCCCACTGTAAGAAAGACTTTTGAGTAGGTTATAACTGATGCACTCAGATGGTCTCATTCACTTATGAAATGATTAAGGGTCCTGTCATGACTGTTTAATAACCAAATTAAAAGAACAAATTGTGTGAATTTGTCCAGTTTTTCTGGAAAGCAATTTGCAACAATGCTAAGATAAGGACTAAAACGTCCCTACCTTTTGACCTAGAGATTCCATGGAAAGGCATCAACATGAGCAAGCCAAAGAGAAGTCTCAAATTAAACTGGAAACAAAGTGGATATTAATCCATTGGGGACTGGCTAAACAAACTGATACCTGAATATCACTGGGCTGTAAGAAACAGTGAATCTGAAAGACACAAAGAAGCATGGGAAGACTTGTACAAACCAAAGAAAAGTCAAGCAAGCAAAAATCTGTAGAACAATACACACGGCAACAATGTGATTGCAAAGTACAATAACCCAAAATGAAATTGAACACTGTGTGATTACAATGACCAAGTTTGGTCCCTGAGAGGGGATGGGAAAATTATAACAGCAACACGCACAGTTGTCATAGCATTTGTAGGAGCCGTTTCCATCTTTGCCATCCTCTTAGATCCTTCCCTACTCTTCAACCTCCATCGCCAAGATCAATGGCTAAGCACTATGCATTCCACTGTCCCTTTCTCCCCACACCCAAGGCCACCATCCTAATTCAGGCTCTTAGCACCTTTTGCCTATGCTCCTCAAAAAACCTCCTAATTAATCTGGCTCTTTTCTCTCTGAGATATTTTCCACACAAATGCCAAAATCTTCTCCCTATTTCACAAGTCTGGCCATTTCATTCCCTTGCTCAAAGTCCTTCAAGTAGTTTTCTACCATTTCGTAGATAAGAGACAAACTCCTCAACTTGGCATTTAAAGGCTCTACAATCTGGCCCCAGTCTACCTTTCCAGCCTTTTTTTGACAGTACATTTCCCCTCCCCCTCCCTTCCACTCAATCTATGGTTCCAGGGCAAATGAAGCTTATTCATCAAACTTCTCCTGTACTCTTCTGCCTCCATATATTTGCACAAGCTACTCTGGTTCTGCATGCCTGGAAATGCACACATTCCTCATCTTTGCTGAAATCTACTTTTTTCCTTCTAGGTTCACTCAGGTGTCACCTCCCCCATGACTTCTTCCCTAATTCCTCCTGCTTTAAGACATCTCTCCCTCCTTGAACTTTCTCAGAGTACTTCAGATGCCTCCTTTCCCATATGGCATCACTGTCTACTTTGCATTATATTTATTTGTGTATGTGTGTGCACATCCCTGTTCTTGGCCCACTGGATTACAGTCTCCTTAAAGGTAGTGACAAACTTTTAATTTTTCTGTCCCTAGCACCAATGATAATACTTTGTACCTACTTCAATATTTGAATAATCTCTCATTGGTCACATGGTCAGGCTAAGTATTTACTCTCCCCACATAGACTTCAATCAAAGGCCACAAAAGGCAATCTTTGAGAGTGGCCATGGTGTAAAAATTTGTACTTCTGCAACCAACCCCGCAATGACTCAACTTTTTCACACCTTGTTAGTCTGGTCCTACCATCACGAGATCCATACATGAAGCCTTTCCAGCTTAGCAGGACCAGGCAGAGGTTGCCCTCAGCTGATACAGCTTCCAAGAGCTCCCAGTCACCTCTGGCCCATAATGAGGCATTAGAAAAAAATTATAAATATTCATTGAATTATTTTATTTCCCTATTGTCCACAATGTTTTGCTTTCATCTAGCCAGGTAATGTGTCACATACACACGAAACATTCCCATCAATATAAATCCTTATAAAAGAAAAAAGGTCCACTTTTATTAGATTTGGTGAAAAGGGCCTCAAATCCAATATCCAACTAGGCTAATGGTATTGAACTAGTGACCTCTGACAAATGTAACTCTATGTGTAAGCTTCATTAGCATATATGTGAAATTCATTAGTATGTCTTGGACTTCCATGATGCATTACACAAATAAGCACATGTGGATATATTGATCCAATGACACTGGGCTTTGGCATAAGGCAGATTTGATTTGGGGGATCAGGTCAGCCTTCAAGTAAGAAATGTCTCCTGTATTTACTGAATACTACTCACATGCCTAGCATGAAGGCCTCAGCACAAACTGTTGTTGCTTTGATGAGGGGATCAGACTCAGTGGAAATCTCTTTTTTACTTCTTTCCCCTCCCCCAAAAGTAATCTTCTGTGGAAACTGCTTTTAATTCAGTTCTCTAATGTGTTGCTTCTGTAGCTCTGTCCTGATGTGACCAAATTTAAGAAGCAGAGCCACTAGGCACAATTAATCATGTGCTTTCAGCTAAGAGTTTTCTATCAAGCATAACATTTGAAATATGTATATATATATATATATATATATATATATATATATACACATATATATTATATACATACATATATACACATATATATTTCAGCTGGAACTTTACTATAACTCTGAAAATCCATTTATAAAATGCTTCAGGCATTTCAAAATCTTTTGGAACCACTCATCTAAGGTGCTCATGTTGACATCATGATGTAATATATGCCATCTCTAAAGACCACCCTGCATTCATTGCTGTCACTCTCTAGCCCTTTCAGCTGCCTCCAGGTCTGCTCATCATATTGGAGGGCTCAAAATTTAAGTTCAGGTGGTCCTGATACTTATTTGTAAAATGAAGAAGTCATGATGACTCGGTCTCTAAGGGGTCATGATCTATGGGTACATCCTGAAAGCTCATCTATTAGATCTTTGGGTTGGGGACCACTGGAGAGGCAGCAGGCCAAAGAGTGTTGTGCTGGCTTTGAAGTCTGTAAGACCTGGGCTCAAATTCCACTTCCAATACTTATTAGCTCTGTGACTGTAAACAAGTCACACACATAACCTCTGAACATTAGTTTCCTCATCTGTAAAATGAGGATAATAATCAGAATATCTACTTTCCAAGGTGATTATGAGGTTTTAATAAGACATGTAAAGTTTAGTGTAAACTATACAGCACCCATAGTTGTCAGTTATCATTACTGTCAGATAATTCCAGAATCTTACATTTGAATGGGACCTCAGTACCTAGCTAGTCCAACCCATGCCTCAAGAAGAATCCTCTATGCAACATATATGACAAGTGGTCACCCCCACTTTTCAAGAAAACCTTCAGGGAGGAGCATTAGAACGAGTGTGGTATTTTTTCACCACAGAATCTCAATGAGGAATGGAGTGTAAACAGCATTAGTATAGATGCATGCATAGACCTCACAGTCAAGCAGCTGCCCTTGATTTGAACTCAACACTTTGGGGAGATGTTAAGTAGTCCTCCCTCACCAAACGGGAGGAAAGAGCATTCTCAGTTTTGCCCTCAAACTGAAGTGTTTTTTTTTCATCCCAGAATTGACTGCTAATTATTGTTTCCATTATTATATATCAGAAACTCTGTATCTTTCATGGAGTGACAACAAATCCCCATGTTACAAATACAGATCTCAAAATATCCTGAAGAATTCAACCAATAAATTCTATTGCACTCAGATTATTATCAAATACAAAACTGTTGCCAACAACTGCCCAGACATAACAGTGATTCATAAAAACTTAAAAGCAATGTTTTTTAATAGATCTCAAATACTCACACTCCCCAAGGTACATGGAATGAAATGCTTTCAAAATGTAGAGACATAGTAGAGGAGAATAAAAACATGTAAGAATAAGGGCAGTCAAACAGGGAATAGTTTACCTAGCAGATCTATGGAGAACAGAAGAATTCATGACCAAACAGGAGATAGAGAACATTAAGAAAGGCAAAATGGATAATTTTGATCACACTTAATTGAAAAGTTTTTGCACAAACAAAGCCAGTGCAACTAAGATTAGAAGAAAAGCAGAAAATTGGGAAAGAATTTTTACAACCAGTCTCTCTGATAAAGGCCTCATTTCTAAAATATACAGAGAATTAAGACAAATTTATAAGAACACAAGCCATTCCCCAATTGATAACTGGTCAAAGGATATGAACAGACAGTTCTCAGATGAAGAAATTAAAGCCATCTACAGTCATATGAAAAAATGCGCTAAATCGTTATTGATTAGAGAAATGCAAATGAAAACAACTCTGAGGTACCACATCACACCTATCAGATTGGCCAACATGACAAAACAGGAAAATGATAAATGTTGGAGAAGATGTGGGAAAATTGGAACACTAATGCGTTGTTGGTGGAGTTGTGAAATGATCCAACCATTTTGGAGAACGATTTGGAACTATGACCAAAGGGCTACAAAAATGTGCATACCCTTTGATCCAGCAATACCACTTCTAGGGCTATCTCCCAAAGAGATCAAACAAATGGGAAAAGGACCCACATGTACAAAAATATTCATAGCAGCTCTTTCTGTGGTGGCAAAGAATTGGAAATTGAGAGGATGCCCATCCATTGGGGAATGGCTGAGCAAGTTGTGGTATATGAATGTAATGGAATACTATTGTGCTATAAGAAACGATGAACAGGCTGACTTCAGAAAAACCTGGAAAGACCTATATGGTCTGATGCTGAGTGAAGTGAGCAGAACCAAGAGGACTCTGTACACAATAACAGCGACGTTATACGATGACTAATATTGTTAAACTGAACCCTTCTCAGCATTACAAGGATCTAAGACATCTCCAGAGGCCTTGGGATGGAAAATGCTGTCCACATCCAAAGAAAGAACTATGGAAGTCGAATCGCTGTCACTTATTTTTACCTTCTGTTGAGTTTTGTTTCATCTTTCTGATGGTTCCTCCTATTGGTTTTAATTTTTACTTACAATTTCACTAATATGAAAATATGTTTAACAGGAATGTAAACGTAAAGCCTATATCAGATTGTGTGCCATCCGGGGGGGAAGGGGGGAGAAAAATTTTCAACTCAAAAACATATGGAAATGATTGTTGATAAATCAAAATAAATTAATAATTTTTTTAAATGTAAAAAAAAAAGAATAAGGGCAGTCAACCAATAAGCATTTATTAAGTACCTACTATATACCAGGTACTGTGGTAAATTGTGGGGATTACAAGGAAAGGCAAAAGACAGCCCCTGCCCTCAAGGAGCTCACAATCTAATAAGGAGAGAGACAACAAGAAAACAAATATGTACAAACAAGCTATGTACAGGGCAAAGAGTAAATAATTGACAAGAGGGAAGGCACCAGAATTAATTCAGGATTCCTGAAAAAGGTTGGGCCTTTAACTGGGACTTGTAAGGAGACAAGGAAGCCAACAGTGAGAGATGAGAAGGGAGAGAACTCCAAGCATGCAGGCAGCCAGAAAAAAAATGCCAGAAGCTGAGAGATGGAGTGCCATATTCACAGAAGAGCAATGAGGCTGGTGTCACAAGATAGAAGAGAATGTGGAGAGGGGTAGGGTGTAAGAACAGTAGAAAAGTGTATGGATGGTAGGTTATGAAGAGTTTTGAACACTAGAGGATTTAGTATTTGATCTGGAAGTGATAGGGAACACTAGAGTCTTTTGAGTTGGGTGTGTGTGTGTGTGTGTGTGTGTGTGTGTGTGTGTGCGTGCGTGCGTCATGACTGGATGTGCACTTTAGGAAAATCCCTTTGGTGGCTGAAAGGAGGATAGATTGTGGTAGAAAGAGACTTGAGGCAGGCAGACCTACCTGCAGACTACTAAGCTCCAGGCATGAGGTGAGGAGGGCCTGCTCCAGAGAAATGGCAGTATCAGAGGAGAAAGGGGGCATATTCAAGAGATGTTGTAGACATAAAATTGACAGGCCTTAAACAGACTGTATATGGAGGATGAGAGATAGTCACGAATCAAGAATAATGATGCCTAGGTTGCAAGCCTGGGGGACTGAGAGGAAGGTGGTGTTCTTAATAGTAACAGCAAAGTAAAACCAAAGGATGAGAGATAATATAAACTTTGTTCACTTACAAAAAACAATTAATTATTATATTCACCACTGCTATAGTATGTAGAACATTAACTATAAAGGAATAATAACAGGATAGTGACTTGTCCAAGGACAGCTTCTATTTCAACACCATAGAAAAAGATATGGAGAATGAAATGATAACTAACATTTACAGACTTTTAAGGTTTGCAAAACATTTTACATATATACTGTCTAATTTTATCATTACAACAATCTTGTGAGGTAGGCACAATTACTCCTTTGAGGAGAATGAGGAAACTGAGGCAGACAGAGGTTAAGTGACTTGCCAAGGATCACACAGTCACTAAGCATCTGGAGGCATGATTCAAACTCAGGTCTTACTGACTCCAAATCTAGCGTGTCCTCCACGATATCACCAGCTGTCTCTAGTAATGACGATGACAATGATGATGATGATAACTGACATCAGTATAGCATTTCATTGCACCGAGCTTTATATACTTTTTCTTATTTGATTCTTACAACAGTGCTGTGACTATCCACATTACGAGATGAAGCTACTCAGGCTCACAAAGGTGAGCCCAGAACAAGAGTGGCATAAACATGCCCTATTTGTAGAGTCATTACATATACATATATCCCACTACATTAAGAACTGAATAAAAGATCTTGCAGGTCAAATCCAAATGCAATGAAAAGTTCTCCAACAAAAATATTTCCCAACCCAGGCTGCCACTTACTTCAAGAGATACTGACTTGGAGCCAGGAAGACCTGGGTTTGAATCTTGCTTCAGTTACTCACCAGCTAAGTGATCCAGGGAATGTTACTTAACCTCAGCCCCACTTTTCCTCATTTGTAGAATGGTGATAATAAAAGCATCTACCTCACAGGACTGTTCTGAGGACCAAATCAGATAACATTGTTAAGTGTGCTGCATACTGTAAAGCATTCTATAAATGCTAGCTATGATCCAGGACAATAGTATAACTCCTTGGAGATTTAGCAAATCACAGATTCAGAGCTGAAAAGGATATTAGAGGGAGTCAAGTCAAATATTTTCACTTAAAAAATTAGGAAACTAAAGTTGAGATATGAAAATGACTAGCCATTGTACTAGTTCTTTGTATTGAGCTTGGACATAGCTGTTCACTTTTCAAGATGACTACTGTCTGAGGTTCATTTACTCCACCAGGTTTCGTTTTTACCCTGAGCACAACATATTTCTTCATTCTTGTTACATGTAATATATGTGCAGCTAATGAGTAATAACATATGAGGCAGTATGGCCTCATGGCTAGAGAACCAGCCTCAGAAGCAGGAAGAGGGGTTCAAATCCTGCCTCTGACACATTCTGGCTGTATGATCCTGGGCAAGTCACTTAACCTCTGTAACACTACACGTTGCAGACCAATGATCAATCTGCTTTAATAAGAGTCTATGCTATTCCTGTAATATA
Organism: Phascolarctos cinereus; assembly: GCF_003287225.1. Taxonomy (NCBI): domain Eukaryota; kingdom Metazoa; phylum Chordata; class Mammalia; order Diprotodontia; family Phascolarctidae; genus Phascolarctos; species Phascolarctos cinereus. Next base: position 31,459,676 of record NW_027556291.1, read on the forward strand.
CTTGATCTGCTACTAAAAAATTCAACAGATGGAACCATCACACAGTATCCTCTGACTGTATTATTTAAAAAAAAACAACTTAATTGAGTCTCACTGATGCATAGCAATCATTGAACTTGTATTTAAAAAAAAAACCCAAACAACCCACGCCCAGTACTATTCTTATACTGTAGGAGTTAAAGGCTTAAAAAATGAACATCAAAACTGACTTTTGTTATGCTTATCTGAATGAGCAAAAAGAGCCTAGCCACTATTCCTATGGAAAGAGGAAATGGGTTTTTTTTAAGAAATGGAAACATAATAGAATAGACAACCAACAAAAACAACCATGAAGAAGATAAAAGAATAGAGACTAGACATATTAGAAATAATGAATAAGCACTTGGAATGGCCCTTTGACTTCACTGTTATAAAGGAAACTCCCAGGTGTGAGGAAATCCCCTGTACCAATTCAAGTTGGCACCTTGTCTGTGACCTGGAGTCTAGGAAGTGTCTGGAGTCCTGAGAAGTGGCCATACATGCCTAGGGGCAGTATTTTGCTCTTGCCCAGGGGCCAGGATGTATCAGTGGCAAGGCTTAAACCTGGGTTTTCCTGGCTACAAGGCCTACTCCCTAGCCACCATGCCATGCTGCCTCTATGAAATACTGAAAGATGAAAAAAAAAGTAGGACTAGGAAATCAAGGCACAAAGTGAATATGAGCCTATTAACAAGAAGTGTATTCACCAATGCAGGAGCAAGTGAACAAGCAAAGACCAAGGAATGAACACAGGATCATGGGAGAGCTGAGCAGCTGGCAGCACCCCCAGCGGCAGCAGCATCATCACTGTTATTGATATATCATGTTAAAATCTGCTAAAAGATTTGACTACTGTATCTTGTTTGACCAATGAGGATCCGTGAGGCACGCATCATCATCATCATCATCATCATCATCATCATCTCTACTCTTCTTTTGTGGGGGGGCAGGCCTGTTGTTGAATGGTGTCAGTCATGTCCAACCCTTTGTGACTCTATTTGGGTCAAATTGGTTTGCCATTTCCTTCTCCAGCTCATTTTATATATGAGAAAACTAAATCAAATAGAGTTAAGTGACTTGCCCAGGGTAACTCAGTCAGTAAAGTGTCTACAGCTGGATTTGAACTCAGGCCCTCCTGACTCCAGGGCCAGCATTCTATCCACTGCACCACCTAGCTGCCCAAGCAGGTCTATAATTCTGTGCAAATAAGGAATTTCTAATAAGGAAGCTACCTTTACAAATGTAGCCAGGCATCCTTTCTCCAACTTAGACTTTTCAAGCAGCATTAAGAAGTTTAGTGATTTGGCCAGAATCACAAAGCCTGATTATGTCAGAGGCAAGACATGAAGCCAGGTCTTCCAGATGCCAAATCTTGCTTTCTCTCTTCACTACACCACACTGTTTCTCATTCTCACAGCTCCATTTTGCAGATGAGGAAATAGAGGTTCAGAGATGGTAAGTGACTTGCCCAGGGTTACAAAGCTAAATATCCAAGGCAGCATTTGAATAAATGTCTTCCTGACTCACTCCACTATTCACCGCAAAGCAATGCCTCTACAAACATGTAAGACCACAAATATATCTGTTCAAAGTCTTGATAAGATAAAATGTTATAATTTTTAAAATCAAAATATGAGATAAAATATAATTTTACAACACGATTTTTACAATTAAAATAAAATACTATGTAAGAGAAAATATGCTAATTTTCCTGATTAAAAAAATAAGAAAATTGTTAAGCCATAATCTCATGTCTCATCATCATGCAGAAATGATCTTGGGATCCCAAAGCCAATAGACCACAAATTCTGGCAGGCTTACTTTGTAATAGCTTTTCTACAGCCAAGTTTTACTCCACCTCCGCCCCACTCAGTAAATGCAAGCTATTTGAATGCAGGGACTATTGAATTTTTGTCTTTGTATCCCTAGCACATTGCCTGGAACACATTAGATGTTTAATAAGTTTTTCTGAACTAAAAAGATGAAGACTTTAAGCTACAGGAACTTAAAAAAAGAAATTAGTATTTAACAAACAATAACTATCTCATTAAATATAAAATCTGGGCAATTTTAGAACCTGTTATCCTAGCTTTTTAACCGCTAGGAGAGAGCTGTGATTGACAAAATGACTAACTTTTTTTTCCCTACCTGTTTCTCATATTTTTCACACATTTGTTTTAGCACTCTTTCTGTTTATCAATATTTTCTTGGGAGAATGCCAGGCAATCTGTAGTAAACATTAAATTGTGCCTTTTAACATATAAAACAATTATTGATGAACACATCCCATTGGAGTCAGATGAATCGATAGGCTCCACCAATGAACTGTTTCATCGCTGTAACACAGAATTCTGTTGCTCTCATAAATATGTTCATTTCCTGATAGACACAGCTCGTCATAAGAGCACAATCTCATACTTGGCAGTACTTCAGATACTTATTCCTTAGCATATACTGTTCTCAATAACAAGAATGGAGTCAAATTAACAATTTCATATGATTAGTTTGCATTTCATTGTTAATTACAGATTCAACAAGAACTGAATGCTGCAGCTTTTTAAAGTGTCAGTTACTCATTGATCCATGGCCCCTCAACTGTCTACTCATAATACAGGAAGCCTAATATAATTTATTGTTATTTAGAGCACTGATCAGCTAGAGGAATTATTCTCAAATACATGATTGCAGTCTTGTTGAAACTTCCTCTAATTGCTTCCATTCATTGCGATAGATAATGTAACACAAAGTGGACAAAAAAGGATGATCAGCTTCAAGCTTCAGTGAATCCCAGAATCACAGTGTAGCACTCCCTTGAGGTCTACTTCTTCAACTCCTACTGCACCCCAATGGGAAATTACTACTACTACTCCCTCAGGGTTCTCAGGGTAACCCTGAAGGGGATGGGATTTTGAGTACTAGAGCTCAGAAGTCACTACCAAGTGTGCTCCCCAATGATTATCAGACAGACTTGTTTAGCTTTTATAAAGGGTATTTACTTGGCAGGTATAGCAAGGACAACTGATAAATAAAAATTTCTAAATGAGGGCATATTCTCCCCTTGCAAACATCAAGTCTCTATAGAGAATGGGTTCAAACGTAAAGTACATATGGTCAAAATGCATATAGTAAACTCACAACTCCTGGTTACTGGAGATCCTTTTCTCCCTTTGCGTAACCTTCATGAGTTTCTCTTAAGCATACCTGTCTTCCAGTCTCTAAAGGTTAGTGTCCTTGTAAAGAGCTGGAGCTTGTGTATTTCTTAGCTCCTGATTCAGAGTTCCATCAGCTACTGCTTGCTCAGTGGGCACTGCTTTAGGCTCTAGTGGACACTGCCACCAATGTGGATGGGAACTCTCAGTCTTCCAACCTTTCTAAGTTGACAAGGCCATCACCTGGGGTGATAGTGTGGGCGGGGGAGGAGGAAGAGAGAAAACTCTTGCCTCCCTCTCCCTCCAAGGGCAATTCTCTCTCAGGAGTCCTTCACTGGATTTGACTGCCACTTGATGGACTGGCTACATTATTAGATTTTTATTTTTATACACAGCCCCAAGGCATTATCCTTCAACCAATCATAAGATACTTATTATGTGGTGCCATCTGCTTTCATATAATGACCCAAAGCCTAACTTATGAGTCTTTCAAATTGATTAAGGAAACATCAGCACCTAGGATGCCTTGATAGACTCATTTGAGATGTTAGGGTATTCTGTGATTAACTGGGGTGGGAGCAGATACTCCTCTCTTACAATAGGATCACAAATTTAAAGATGAAGGAGATTTGAAATGTTGTCAAGTCTATCCCCCATGTTTTACAGATGAGGAAACTGAGGAAGAAAGTTCAAGTGATTTGAACAAGATCATAAAGGTAATTTGAACTCACATCCTCCTGACTCTAAGTCTGATGCTCTGTTCACTACACCATGCTGCTTCTGACAGAAGAGTCAATAGATACTGTTATTCTGATCATTGTTAGGTTTCAATAGCTTTTGAAAAATTTATACACACATATTTTTGGTACTTTGAAAGAACTATGATTTTATTAGTATGTGCATTCCTTTCTGCTGATATGGAGGCAACCTCTTTATATCTCATGAGTTGTTGGGACCCAAGTATTCATCATCTGGGGCCAACTTCATGGTGAAGAGCTTTTGTATGGGCTTCTGGAACCAAAATAGTAGAATAAGATTTTACTCTAAATAAGGAAGCATATATGTGCACAGACACACAACATGCATGTGTGCACACATTGTATGCTCAGTATGACTTTGGTAACAGAGCCCTATTCACGGTTTGGATCATAGAAACTCCTGAACAGCAGGGACTAAGGGGAGAAAAGAGCTGTGATTTGGTTTGGTGGAGGAAGTAACCTTGTCGACCAAATTACAGATTCCTAATAATAAAATATGGGAGCTGGGAGGGATTTCAAAGGTAACTTTGTTCAACCCTAACCTCAACAAAAATGTCTTCAATGACAAAATACAGAATCTCAGAGTTTAAGGAGCCCTCAAAGGTAATAAAGTCCAATGTGAACCAGCATTCATGGACTTCTAGAGAGGGGGTAAATCTCTGGGAAGCCTGTCTACAGGCAGCTCTCATTTTTAACGAAAGTTTTCCTGCTACAAAGCCTAAGTCTTCTTCTGTTTAGGTTCTTCTCACTCCTTCCAATTTGGTCCCATTGACCAATTAGAGCAAGTTCAAATACTATCTTCCACACATGGTCCAAACAGAAGAGTTTTAATACTTTCTTCCACACACAGTTCGAACAGAACACTTCTAATACCTACTTCTACAAATGGCCAATTTAGACCAGTTCTTATCCATGCATGATCCAATTAGAAAAACTTCAAATACTTTCTTACATATATGTTTCAAGCAGAACAGTTCTAATACCTTCTTCTAAACATGAATCAATTATAACAGTTCTAATAGCCTTATTCCACATACAATCCAAGAAAACAGTGCTAATATGTTCTTTAACACATGGTCCAAACAGAACAGTTCTAATAAATTCTTCTCTTCATGGCCCAACTGGAATAGTTCCAAGATTTGCTCCCACACATGGCCCAATTGGAACAGTTCTAATAAATTCTTCTCTACATGGCCCACTTGGAATAGTTTCAATGCCTTCGTCCACATTACTCAACTGGAACAGTTCAATTATCTGCTTCCATATATGGCCCACTGGAACAGTTCTAATACCCACTTTCACAGATGGCCAGTTAGAATAGTTCTAATATGTCCTCCAATATATCGTCCAAATAGAACAGTTCTAAAACCTGCCTTCTCATATGATCCATTATAACAATTCTAATATATGATTCTATATGTGGGGTAAAACCTGCTTCCACATATGGTCCAAATAGAACACTTCCATTACTTGCTTCCATATATGGAACACTTTTAATACCTGCGTACACCAAGACCCAATTGGAACAGTTCTAATACGTGATTCCAAATATGGCCCAAATGGAATAGTTCTTCTAATACCTGCTTCCATTCAAGGCCAAATTAGCATAGCACTAGCAACTTCTTCAATACATGGTCTAATTAGAACAGTTCTAATCTATGATTTCACACTTGTTGGAAAAAGAAGAGCTCTAATACTTGTTTCCATATATGGTCTAATTAGAACAGTTCTAACACATTCTTCAACACATGTTCTAATTAGAAGAGTTCTAAAACCTGTTTCATTACATGATCCAATTAGAACAGTTCTGCTTTTTGATTCCACACTTGCTATGAAAACAATAGTTCTAATACATGCTTCCAGGTATAGTCCAATTGGAAGAGATCTAATGACTTCTATACACGGCCCAAATGGAAGAGTTTTAATATCTGCTTCCCCCCCCCCCGGCTCAAATGACATATGTCTAATACCAGCTTCCACACTAGACCCAAACAGAACAGTTCAAATACATGCTTTTATACATGGTCCAATTGTAACAATTCTAAAGCCTTTGTTCACATGTGGTCCAAATGAACTGTTCTAACATGATCTTGCACAAAAGGTCCAATTGTAAGAGTTCTAATTCCTGATTTCCCATATGGCCCCAAATCAGAACAGTTCTAGTACCTGCTTCCACATATTCCCCAATTAGAACAGTTCTAATATCTTGTTTCATACCTGGATGAATGGGAACAGTACAAATGCCTTGTTCTACACCTGGATGAATTGGAATATTTCTAATAACTCCTTCTACATGTGGAACAAATGGAATAGTCCTAATACATGCTTCCTTATATGTCCCAAAGGAAATTGTTTCAATAACTACTTTTATTACAGAAGCAACTGGAACAGTTCTAATGTCTACTTCCCAACATGGTCCAATTGAAATATTTCTTATACATGCTTCCACCCATGGCCCAAATGGAACAGTTCTAGTAGGTTCTTCCACAATAGGCCCATTTTGAAGAGTTCTAATTTCTGATTCAACACATGGCACAATCAGAAGATTTCTAATACCTGCTTCTACATACTGCCCAAATAGAGTCATTCTAATAACTGTTTAAAAACATGGCTAAATAGAACAGTTCCAATACCTTTGTGCACAAAGGTAAAAGTGAAAATGTTCTACTACCTGTTTCCACACATGGTCCAATCAGAACAGTTCTAAGACTTCCTTCAACACATGGTCCAGTTAGAACAGTTCTAAAACTTGCTGGCCATGATCCATTTAGAATATTCTAAGACATGCTTTGACACTTGTTTCTAATAGAACATGCTTCTACAATGGACCAAATGGAACAGTTATACCTACTTCCACACATGGCGCAAATGGAACTATTCTAATCCCCGTGTTCACACATGGACCATTCTAATATGTTCTTCCACGAAGTCCCAAATTGTAATAGTTCTAATTCCTTAATACATACAAGGTCAATTCAGAACAGTTCTCGTATTTGCTTCCATATATGCCCCAATTGAAACAGATATAATACCTGCTTCCACACCTGGATAAAGTAGAAGTGTTCTACCACCTACTTCCAAACATGACCCAATTGGAAAGGTTCTAAAAACTTCTTGCAACATGGGCCATGTAGAACAGTTCTAAAACCATCTTTCACTTATGGGTCAATTAGAACAATTCTAATATCTTCTACACATGGCCTAATTGGTAGTGTTCTAATACCTGCTTCCACCACTGACTCAGATGGCACTGTTCTAAATCAGATTCCATAATTCCACACTCCTAATAACTGCTTCCATACATAGGCCCAAATGGATCACTTCTAAAACCTTCCAAACTCAGCAAAATGCTCATCTTTGACCACACATGGTCTAATATTTGTTACTATACATGGTCCAATCAGAACAGTTCTATAACTGCTTCCTCACATGATCCAAGTAGAATAGTCCTAATATTTGATTCCAAAGTGCAAAAAAGAACAGTCATAATATCTTCTACCACATGTAGTCCAAACAGAACAGTTCTGATCTTACTTCTATACATGGTTCAAAGAGACGAGTTTTCTTACTTGCTTTCATACACAGACCCATTTGAAAAGCTCTAATTTTTGATTCCACACTTCTTGCTAAAAACACAGTTCTAATACCTGCTTCCACATGTGGCCCAATTAGGATAGTTCTAACATGTTCCTCAACACATGGTCCGATTAGAACAATTGTAAAACCTTCTTCCTCACATGATCCAATTAGAACAGTTCCAATAGTCGATTCCACACTTGTTGCAAAAAGAACAGTTCTAATACATGCCTCCATGTATGGTTCAATTGGAAGAATTATAATGACTTCCATGCATGACCCAAATGGAAGTGTTCTAATATCTGCTTCCATCCCTGGCACAACTGGAACAGTTCTAAGACCTGCTTCCCAACACGGTCCAGTTAGAATATTTCTAATACATATTTTTATACATGGAACAGTACAATGGAACATTTTTGGTAGGTTCTTCCACAATAGGCCCATTTAGAAGAGTTCTAATTTCTGATTCCACATCTGGACAACTTGGAATAGTTTCAATACCTGCTTCTACAAATCACCCAACTGGAGCCATTCTAACACCTACTTACAAACACAGCAAAATGAAACAGCTCTAATATCTTTGTCCCCACATGGTCCAAAAGGAAATTTTCTAATACACGATTCCAAACTTAGCAAAATAGAACAATGCTAATATCTTTGTCCACACATGTTCCAGTTAGAAAAGTTCTAATACCTGCTTTCCACACAATGCCCCATTAGAATAGTTCTAACACGATCTTCAACATATGGTCCAATCAGAACAGTTCTGAAACCTGTTTCTTCAAATGATCTAATCAGAATAGTTTTAATACTTGATTTTCCACTTATTGCAAAAAAGAACAGTTCTAATACCTGATTCCACATATGGTCCAACTGGAAGTATTCTAACATGTTCTTCAACTCATGGGCCAATTAGAACAGTTCTAAAACCTACTTCCTCACATAGAACATAGTTCTAATATTAGATTCTACATGTGTTGCAAAAAGAACATGTATAATACATGCTTCCACACATGACCCAAATGGAACACTCATAATTAACTGTTTTGACACACAGCCCTAATAGGACAGCTCTAATACCCATTTCCTCACTTGGTCCAATTGGAACATTTCTAATACATTCTTCCATAAAAGGCATAATTGGAATAACTGGGATATCTGTTTCCTTACACGTCCCTAATGGAAACGTTCTAACACCTTCTTCCACGCATGGCCCAATTCCACTATGTCTAATATATGCTTCCCCTCAAAGCTCCATTGGAACACTTCTAATACTTCCTTCCCCACATGCCCATACTGGACCAATTCTAATACCTACTTGCACTATGGCCCAAATGAAACATGTGGTCCAACTGGAATAGTTCTAATACCTTCTTCCATACATGGCTGGTCCAAATGGAATTATAATATGTTCTAATACTGGCTTCTATACATATCCCAATTACAATAGTTCTATTACCTGTCTCCACACCAGGCCCAACTGAAATAGTTCTAATATCTGCTACCACACAGGGCCCAATTGGAATAGTTCTAATACCTGCTTCCCTACCTCTCCCAGTTAGAACAGTTCCATTATCTGCTTCCATACCTGGCTCAATTAGAACAGTTACTTGTTCTAGAACCTGTCACACATGGTCCAATTAGAGCTATTCTAATACTTTCTTCTATAAATCAGATCCTCAAATACTTGGAGCCTACTATCAAATCCCTTAAGTCTTCTCTTTAATAGGTTAAATATCCATAGTTTCTTTAGTCCTATATGGTATAAAGACAAGTCCATTGTCTACCTGGTTCACTCTCTCCTTGATGAGAGTGAGCAGAATAGAAATGCAAGGCTCATGTACAAGCAACCTGGTTCAATGGAACGCCACTGGATTTGGATAGGGCAGATCCAAATTTGAATCCAGGTTCAGCTCCTTATACCCTGTGTGGCTATATGTAAGTTATTTCATCTCTCTGGGCTTCAGTTTCTTCTAACATCAGGGGGTAACTGGAGATGACCTCTTAAGTCCCTTCTAGCACTAAAGTGTTATTCTTGTAATCTTATAACATACTTTACAATTATCTGTATTTCAAATACTTTGGTACGTGTTCATTTCTCAGCATTAACTGACCCCAAGTGCTCTGTACTGTAAATTCAAGTCATAATGTGCTCTACTTTAAAGCCTACACAACTAATCTGTTGTCAAATGAAAATAATCTGCTATGTAACATGTAAATATTAAAATTTAACTTTAACAAGTCCAGTCACATTCATTGGCTTTCAGACAAGTCTCTAACATTTTTCATTATTTTCAAAAGAAAGACCAATTTAAGAAATGCAAACCAGTTCCAATTCCACTTCAGGATTTGGCTCTATATCAGAGGAATTTTAATATAATTTTGCTTAAGTAATGAACATTGAAGTATTCATTTGATGAATAAGTAAGTTATTAGAGTCAAACAGAAACTACTTTGAGGGCTCTGAGTCTAAGATTCCTTAACGCTAAGATAAAAAATGACAATGAAGGGAACAGAATCACTAATTCCACAAAAGAAAGTCCTCTAACAGCCACAAGCTTGTATGAGCATTGGTAAGGAGGGGTGTAGGCAACACAATACTAGACTTGGAAGCAGAAGACCTGGGGTTCAAGTCCTGCTCATTGGATTATATTTTGGGAATCAGAAAGAAGAATCTTAGAGGCCATCATGTTCTACTTTCTTTTTGCAGAAGAGGAAACTGAGGCACAGGGAGGTTAAGTTACTTGCACAAGGTCTACAGAACTGACTGTAATTGAAGAACTAGTGATTTCACTGGTGTGGGTCCTCTCTCCACTGATACAGATTCCCAAGCCCTCTCCAGCATGGTTAGATTGGTCCTTAAACAGCAGTTACACTTTCCATTGCAGGGGCCCATGCTGGAAGCCTTTCTAATTTTGTAGGAGAAGCAAATTTAGGCTTTAATGAATTAAACACAAATTCATTACAACTATCCTCAGGTGGTACTGGGATACCTCTAGAGGGAGAGGATTCTGCCCTCACCAGACATCTTTAAGCCACAACTGGATAACCACTTGTTAGGAATGGTCATACCTGGGGGGGACTACATGGGCCTGTGAGGTCCTTTGTAAATCTGAGATAGTGCCATCTTCAAGAACTTGTACCCCACAGGCAGAGCCTCCACTGCTCACGGTTAATCTTGACACTCTGATGAGGCACCCAAATGGGACCGTAGCAAAGGGAACTGCCTTCTATTCACTTCTCTATGGGCACATGGCATCCCCCTCCCAATAGAATATAAGCACTTTGATGGCATAGGCTATGTCATTTGGTCTCAGTGCCTAATATAGTACCTTACGTATAGTAATTGCTTAAAAATGTTCATTGATAATTAAGTTTGTTATTATCATACATTAATATTTTTAAACATAACACTTGTTTTGTCTCCCTGAACACTTTTTTAAAATAAATTAAAAGTCTGAGGTAGAGAACAGTATTGGGGAGCATTAATTAAGCTGTAAATTTTGGCCCTGAAAAAGATGAGGAAGCCAAGCAATAAGGCTTTGCCCAACACTGGACAGCTCCCCACTGCCTGATGACTTGCATGTGACACCATCCTCCAGCTTTTCTCTATCTGTGAAAGCTCAGTGTTGACTTTCACATTTTCTATGCTTTAACTCACAGTGTTTTTGTCTATGAGCGTTTTATTAAATAATCAACTTTCAAATGCCCATGTTACCAAAAAGAACTCTATTGCATTCCTAATGTGGTTTTTACTGCACATGATATACATGACAACTAATGGTATATATCACAACTCCCTATAGTTTATAAGCTCCCTGACAGCTTTGTATCTCCAAGGCCTGGCATTATTCTCTGAACACAGTAGGTGCTTAATAAATGTTTACTCAAGTCAACTGAACAGTTTACTTTTAATAACTGATAATAACAGATTAGTGGGTACAATTAACCAAATATTTGTGGTTTTCTCTACATTTCAGTTCATTATCACAAACCACCAATTTTCCACTTGAAAGCATTATAAAGCTATTTATGAGACAAAAGAAACTTGACTACTGGTCTTAGAATTATATGATCAAAAATTTTTGAAGCTGGAAGGGATCTCTAGTCCAATCCAATTATTCGGGCATACCATGACCTGGTAAGGGAGGTAGGGCTACAATTCAGCTCTCCTCATTCTCAGCTATTACACTGTCCCTTCTTGACATTAATGTAAAACGTCCATCTATGGGATTTTATATGTCGGAGTGTTAAAGTACTAAAGGTGAAAATTCTGAATATCAACAACCAAACCAAGCTCTCAAACTATCTATGTGAACCAGTGGCACCCCCTCTCTCCACCTCAACCTCCCACATATACATAGTCTATTAAGGTTAGTCTGACTGTAATTCTTTAGAAGTCTCCCAAAGGCAGATAATTTTCAGAAAACCAATGTATAAATAGGGGGAATGCTCACTTTATTCTGATATAGCCAAAATGAGCATAATAATTATCAAAACATACCTGCTTTTTTATTTATGGAACTGCATAAATCATTTAAAAATGATGCAATAGAAATGTTATCTTGTTCTAACCAGAGTTACTTGCCCATAATAGCCTACCACAGTTGATCTGCCAAGAAGAAATTTCACTTTTCAGTACATTGTGGTTGTGCTACCATCCAGTTAAAGTGTCAACGGTTCTAGAAAAACCGCAGGGGTCTTATGACAATTTACATGCTATTAACTCCCAGCTAGGGGACTGCACAACTCCATCCATTTTGCCACCTTTCTCTCCTTGGTTGGCTTAAATCTTTTAATTACCAATTGGGTTATGATGAAGTTATGCAGTCACAAATCTTAGAAGGCCAAGTCAAGATACTAAACATGAGAAGAACCAGAAAAGCCTTTTGATTTCACTTTGGATGTGCCTAGAGAACGCAGGCTCAAGTAATGTCTACTGATTTTTCTAACTGTGCCTGGTTCAACCGAATGTTAAAGTAAGTTTCCGTTCCCTGAGTCCACACCAAGTGGGCATCCGAGGAGAAGTGCCGTGAGAGCACTATATATCCCCAACCCAAAGAAAGAGGGATCTGGCCTGCCACTAAAACATAGTCAGAGTTTATAGTAAGAGAGCTGAGCATTGATTGTTGAAGTTAACACAGTAGCAGGCATTAGAGCAATGATAAAATGAATGGAGGACGGGAGAGGAAAATCAGCCACACTGGACAGGCTCAGTCACCAGGCTCCCCTTCTTCCATCCTGTTCCTTACCTAACCTTTAAAAGAGAAACCTTCATTTTTGGAAAACACAGATGCATGGGATTCATTTTGGGGCTAGAATCACAACAAAACAACTGAAGTTCATTAAAGTAATACATGTATGTGTATAGGATTTTCCCCCCAGGTGTAATAACAATATTGACCCCAGGAACAGGGGACATCGGAGGGGATTACTGTTCCCTTGGTTTTGCTATGGGTCATCAACTCCTCTGAATTTGTCATTAATCCCCATAATACACCCTACTTAAACAGGTCACTGGTGATAAAGGTTGGTGGCACTTAGAGTGAACTAATGCATTTTACCTTCTTTTCAGTGGTTAAAGGAGCATCTTTAAGAACAAAGACATTTTTCTAATGGGGTGTGAAAGAAGGGTGTGATTTTACAACTGGATATTTATAAGACCAGAGAAATAGAAAAACTCACATGGCCTGAATATCAAAATGACCAAAGAAAACACTATATCATTTAAAGAAAAATTACTCAATTACTAAACTTGGGTTTATTATTAAGGAAAGCTATGCTATGCTGTGTCCACTTGGAAACTTCCCTTTGGCCCTGTGACTTTGATAGGAGGCAAAGGTCATTATCACCACTGAGAAACTGTCATTGCCTAGATAATAATACCAAAGTCACTTTAATCTCAAGATATGCCACTGCCTAAGCAAACAACAGACACATTAATCTGACAAGCCTTGAAGATCATACAGTCAAAAATGCCTGAAGGTTAGTATTCACAATTCATGGTAATCCTTGCTTTCCTATAAAGACCTCATACACAAAGTTAGGCCTCCCTTCTTTGGAGAAGCTCAAACCCTGCCCCTACACACACACACACACACACACACACACACACACACACACACACGTAGAGTATGCAGGGGAAGCAGACTCTAGGGACTAAGGCAGTGAAGAATGATTGCTTCCCCCTGGACCCAGGAAAACTAAACAGAAGCCTGCAGAGATCAACAAGAGACACTCCCCTTGATGAGCAGGCAGGAGACTGAAAATAAGGCAAAGAATGTAGCTAAGAATCAGAGACTGAAAGTAGTGGGAATCTGAGCTCTTGCAGTCTTTTTTTTTTTATCAGTAATGTAAAAAATAAATTCACCATACTCTCACGGAGTTGTTAGAACTTCATCCTGAGGCTGGGTCTATGCAATACCAAACATCTGGATTCAAATTTTAAAACACAATTTTTAAACCATGCAGATGTTCAGCACCATGGAGGGAAAAACTCAGTTTTTCATAGCAGTTCTCATTTGGATGCTCAGGATTAGGTAGTCGTGCAGTCTCTGGATAGGAGGGACTATCTCAGCAGTGATAATGGCATAAAGCATTTCTATATTATACTCCCTTATGAGATATGAGAAAAAGAAAGGCACTGAGAAATCACTGTTAGATAACAAAGAAATAATAGAAAGATTTTGAACTCCTCAGTGTTACATTACCTCTGGACAATATCATCTTTCTTAAAAGCTATACTTGGTCCAGAAATCCCATATAGAAAAGCTTTATTCCAGGGATGGAAAAAATTCAAACCTATCATTATATTCTAAGTAAATCTAATTGGATCTGACCTAGTACTGTAAAATCAACAATAACAACAATTGGTGAAATAGCAATAGGAAATGTTTTTTTTTTCACTCGTTCAAAATATGGGACTATCGCAGATGCTTCCTTCCTAGCACTCCCTGAAAAAAGAAACAAAAAAACTGAAACACAGTGCAGGTCCTCCCTGATTTAATGCTCTCTTCCTCCTGAAATGACTTTGTATTATTCTGCACATCCGTTTACTTACTAATCTGTGTAACCCAGAGGCAACATTGCATAGAGGCTGGACAGGCTACACCTGGGCATACTCGCCTGCTCACAAGGCTGACTGGTTGGGTGACCATAAACTCTTTTCCTGGCAACATCCCAGGAAATGCCCTGAAACTATAAAATGCCAATGAGTTGCCAAGCTGCTTCTGTGGAGGAACCTCAGAGGAGCGGTTGGGCTATGTTGGTGGAGAAAGAATTTACACTGGCAGTTCTTTATGGGGATGAAATCACAGGTCTGGAACAAAAACAGAAGAATCTATATGTCTTTTGTTTGTAGATTGCAGGATCCTTGAGAAGAATTGTTTTTTCCTTTTGTCAATGTATCCCCAGCACAGAGCTCCTCTTTTTTTTTACCCTAAACCTGTGATTTCATCAGTGTGGAGTGATTTTATCACTCCATTCACCAGTGCAGATGTTCAACACAGAAAGAAACCAATGGATTTGGAGTTAAAAGACCTTGGTTCAAATTACACCATCACTTACTACTTGTGTGACTGGGCAAGTCGCTAAGCCCTTCTGGGCCTCAGTTTCCTCATCTGTAAAATGAAAGGATTAGACTAGCTGATCTCTGAGGTCCCTTCTGGTTTTAAATCTTTTCTCCTCCGAGCTATTACCTTGTGATCTGTAACTTAGAGTTTAAGAGAATTGCTCAGGATGATGAGAAGTAAAAGGCCTTGCCCATAATCACAAAACCAGGATGGACTAAGTGCAGGTTGTGAACCCATGTTTTCCTGATTCCAAAACCACCACTCTATCTACCATGCCATACTGCCCCTCTCTGGGCACATGATAGG
The DNA here is from genome assembly GCF_003287225.1 of Phascolarctos cinereus. Classification (NCBI taxonomy): domain Eukaryota; kingdom Metazoa; phylum Chordata; class Mammalia; order Diprotodontia; family Phascolarctidae; genus Phascolarctos; species Phascolarctos cinereus. Next base: position 31,475,054 of record NW_027556291.1, read on the forward strand.
TGCTTAATAAATGCATGATGAATGCAACTAGAATCAAATAAATCCAAGGATTAGATTATTTAGTAGTGTGTGTATGTGTATGTGTGTGTCAAGCACAGGTTTCAGAATAGGGCAAATTGTTCCAAGGCAAAGAATAGAGGCTTAAAAGGGGGGAAACTCAGGGAAAAATCAGCAACTCTAGGATGCTGACTAAAAAGGGCCATGTTCTAGATCTTACTCTAAAACTGTAAGCATTGCTTGCATAGCTAGACTCTCAAAAATCAGGATGTGCTTTTGCTCATGAAGATGTCTTGGTTGACCAACACCTGAAAAGAGGAACGAAAGGCATGGGGCACCCATCTAATTTCAATCCTCTGCCAGCACACTCCTGCACCCCCTTCTGAAGGGTCTGAAGGTGCTCATGCTGATGGATGGCTGACACCATATGTTCAAGGAGATGCAGGGCGTTCAAAGGAGATGGGAAAGGAAAGAGTGAGGCTCACCAGGAGGAAAGGGGATCTGCTGTAGGGAAAAACAAAGGGCTATTATGACTTGTATTCTGATGCAAAAGAAAATGCTTCCAACAAGTTTCCAAGTAAAAAAAAAAATGCTACTTCTTTCTACAGTCTGATTTTTGCATCTAAATTAACTATAATAAAGTAGTAATGGTATTAAATAAAACTTTGCAAGGAAAATCAGTTATTCTGACAAGGTTCTGGTTAGAGGCCAGGCTCTGCTAACTAACTTTGGGCTGGTCACTTAACCCCTGCATCTCACGTGGACTATGTGACCTTTAAGGATTCTTCTAGCTCTCAAATTTATGACCCCATGATTTTTCTTCATTTGTCCAAAGTCATCAGCAACATATATCCAGAATCTCAAGGAAAATCACCAATTCCTTCAAATGCTCCAACAACAAAGCTTAGAAAAATAAATTTCAATGAGCTGCTTTCCTTGTGATTTTTTTCAGTGCGGGGGGGGGGAATCTTGAAGGGTCTATCTACTCTTTGTCTCTTCTATAGCCTCAAGAAGAACCATATTCTGCCAAACCCAGATAGTCAGACCACACTTCCAGCCCACAGTTCTTCTTGCCATTAGTCTCCTACATGCCCTGGGGAACTTCACCCATTCATTGGTGGAATTCTTGTCCCAGGAGCCAAGTTGTCAAGACTGGGGATCCAACGAGCCAAACTTGCATGGCCCGATATATCTTGTTGGACCTAGCCATGTTTCACTTTCTTCTCCTTCTCAGCCACCTTTTTACCATTCATTTGCCACCATTCCTCCAATACTACACACACACACACACACACATGCACACACACGCACACACACACATTCGCACACACGCATGCGCATGCACACACACACACACACACACACACACACACACACAGAGGCTCTTGCTTTCACTCTCTCCCTGTCTAGCTCTCATTCTTGGAACTGTAATCAAATCAGTACTACCGTTATTTCTTTTTTTTTTAATTACTACCATTATTTCTAGAAAGGACATGCCACTTCTCTCTTTATGTTTCCCCTCATGACTTCTCATTTCAAAACATTTTTACCTAGCCACCACTATCCTCTATATGCTATATATCCTATTAGAATTTAAGCTCCTTGAGGGCAGAGACTATCTCTTTGTATTTATATCCTCAACTCTTTGCCTAGTCATACTTAACACACAGTAAACAGTTAATACATATTTTTCCTTTATTCTTCAGTGCCATGAGAAGGAAACCAAAGTCATTACTTCCATGGCTAGAAGGGATCTCAGGCATATGTCAAATCTCCTCATTTTATAGACGAGGGAAACTGAGGCCAAGTAAAGGGATATTTTTGAGCCAGGACTCAAATCCAAGTCTCCTGTTTCCTAGTACAGGATCCTTCCTACTTTACTTATTCCAAGAGAAAAAACATTTATTTATGGGGTTTAAGACACACTATTTTCAAATAGTCATCCTCCCCCTTTGCCAACACCATCTCCCACAACCATTTTATTTTTTATTTTCATCAGTGGATATAAGAACTTCTATATAAATTCCTGAAAGCAAATGCCTCTTAGAGAACTGAGGAGTATCTGAACAAATTGTGGCATATAATGTAATGGAATATTATTGTGCACTAAGAAATGACAAAAGAGATGATATTAGAGAAACCTGAGTAATATGAATTGATGCAGAGTGAAGTGAGCAGAACCAGAGCAACTTATATAAGGGCAGAAACATTTCAAAGAAAAAACAATTTTGAAAGACCTAAGTATGCTGATGCATACAGTGAGGCACCCTGCCACCAAAGCACCAGATCATAATGAACTTCCTGACAAATGGTCTCAAAGTACAGAGACAGAAATACATTTTCAGATATGGCTACTATGTGGATTTGTTTTGCTTGACTATATTTTTATGAAGGATTTTTCTCTTTCATTCTCTCTGTAAATTGGGAGGAGGAACAATAGTGATTACAAAAACAAAGTCCAAACCCAACAGATACCATTTTTGAAACATAGAAGAGAAGGAAACTCAGACAAGCAAGGGAGTTTTGAAAGTAATATACAGAATTTATCATATATACATATATATGTTTATAAAGCAAGTATTATGAAATAAAAATTCAGAGTTTCATACAGAACACTTTTTTGTGTTCTGCTATATAATGTAAATTTTTTTTTGGTATTTAATTTCAGAATAAAAAAACTTTAAAGAGATTTATAGGCAAAAGAGAAAATAGAGAAGTTCAAAAGAAATTAAAAGAATTCAGCAAAGATTTAGAGCTGGAAGGAACCAGAGAGGTCATCTTACACATTCACCTTATTTTACTGAAGAGGAAACTGAGGTCTAGAGAGGGCAAATGGCTTGCTCCCAAGCCACATAGTTAATAAAGAGCAAAGGCCAGATCTGAAATCCAATGTTCTTTTGACTGCCCTAGGTTGTTTTACCCCTTCTTTGCACCTCACCTTTCTCATTTGTAAAACTAACTCTGCATCTAGGATCCTATCATGTACTCTCAGAGGCATTTGCACTTTAATAGGCTAGCTTATTATAGGCACCCTGTGGTACTTTCCCAGTCACCCAGTAGGTGGCTGCCTACATGGAATAACTTGAGGGGTGCTAGACAGAGCCCACTACACAAAACTATCCCCTCACACCTGAAAATCGACCATTTGACATTCATTCTTTGAGGTCCAGATGACTTTTTGGCCATCCAGAACTTCCCATTGGAATGTAAATCTCTCTGGAAAGGGTAGCACCTTGGCTTATCATCAAGTGACAATTGACCAGGAAATAAACTGCTCTGTAATTAAAAACAACCTCTTCAGGGCACCTCATGCCCCTACCTTCAATAGCAGGTAGGATTTGGGGAGGGCAGTTCTGAGCGGGTAAAGAGGCCAAAGAAACCCAGGATGCAACTTTGCTCAGGACTGGTTCCAGCTATGGAGAAAGCCCACCTTCTCAGTTGCCTTGGAAATCCTCCTTGGGAACCATACATGCTTCAGAGGGCTGTCAGGAAAGGCTTTACTAAATCTCCTGACACACTCAACTTGCATATTCAGAAAGTGAATACCAGAAAAAAAAAAACTACATTTCTTGCCCAAGAGCTTGAGTTTGTCTCCCTCACTCCTTCCAGCTTGTCTCCCTCTGCCCAACATGGTACTGAATAATGGACATTCACCTAATACTTTAAGATTTGCAAGGTGTTTTACCTCTATGTTCTCAGTTAAGATCTAATCACCTTGTCAGGTAGCTACAATAGGAACTATCCCCACTTTACAGATGAGGAAAATGAATAACATACAGAAAAGTTAAGTATCTTGCCCATCCATAGTCACACAGATAGTAAGTACTGAAACAGGGACCTCAACTCAGGTATTCCTAACTCTGGGTCCAGCATTCTACTCACTATGCCTGACTGCCTCACTAATGAATTCTCAGATCTAAACTAGAAGTAAGGAACAAGGGCTGAGTGGCACAGAGCTTGAAGAAATTTCCTAAGACTATTCTGAGGTCTATAATGGAGCAGGCAATCTTCGTGGAAGGCAAAAGAATGGCTCTAAATGCGATTGGAGTTTGACCAAGTGCCCAGGAAGAACCCTACAAGGAGTAAATCACTGGCACTAAGTTTAGCTATTTCTGATTTCTTCCTATACTGTCTAACCTTGCTTATTGGGAGTCATTTCCATTTACAACTCACAGAAATCCATCTTGAAAGTAGATCCTCTGATCAAAAGATATTGGGCTGTCTTCCTGGCTCACTGTGTGCTCCTGTGGTGGTTCCTAAACTTTTCATTAGCTGAGTTCTCATAACTGAAACGTGGGTGTAACATCTTCCCCACAGTACAAACAAGGATTATTTTCAGAAACAATCATCAATGTGGTATAGCAGATAAGAAGCTAGATTTAGAACCAGGAAGATGTGGGTTCAAATCCTGAATTTTGACACTCCCTGGCTATGTGACTCTGGACAAGTCACTTCATCTCTCTCCAAGCCTTGGTCTCTTCATTTATAAAATGGGAATAATATTACCTGTGGTAACAACCTCAGAAGGTTGGAGTGAGGCAGAAATGAGATCATCTTTGTGGGGGTGCTTTGCACACTTTACATCCTCTACAAATGTCAGCTCTAATGATTATAATGAATGCTTGTATGACGTTTTGAGATTATCCATCATTCCTCCTCTGTAGAAACATCACCGTCTGTGTCTGTGACAGTGGCATTAAGCAGAAATTTTTTAGCATCTGAATGGGACTTCCTAGAATCCCAAGACTAGCATCACAGCCTCACTGCTCCAGCTGCCCACATTCCAGCTTTAGAGTTTAAGACTTGGGCACCAACTCCCAAACCTCTAGCCTAACAATAACAAGAACTCACATTTTCATAATGCTTTAAGATTTGCAAAGGAACTTTAGGAAGGAGGCTCTGAGACTTAACATGGCTAGTTCTGGGTCCCCCAGACCCTAAGTGCAAAGTTCTGTCCTTTACACCACACTGTCTCTCTCACTAACCCCCAGAATCTTCAAGTGAGCTCTTTAGAGATTTCCCAGAGGTGCCATCCACCCCAAGTCATGGAAAACCACACGGACAGACACCAAAAAAGGTAAAAACAAAAGAAAACAAAAATTTCAAGTGTTCCTTTTAGGACCTGGGGGACTGGAGGCTGGGGAGGGTTCTTGGCCAAGTCAAAGAAACCTGCATTTCAAACCCTTCTTGCTGTCTTTACTCAGCTCCTTTCCCCTACCTTAGCTGGCGACCTCACAGCAGTGTGAATTGCCTAAAAACATGTCAACAGACTAGCCTGCAGAGAACCCCTCCCCCATCCCCTAATTTATACAACCCTATTTGCACAAGGTGCTTGTTCTGCTTCTAAAACAGATGTCCTTGGACTCCCCATGAAATGACTGTTATTACTGCTATGTGGAATTTCAGTTGTGTGGAGTTTTGTTTTTTTTAAAGAATACTAAAAAGTGTGTGGATGGCTTGAAGCCTCTGTAGCTAAATACAAAAGGGTATGGAGGGTGATGACAATTACTATCACTTCAATAAAGGATTTATTTCTAAGCACTTCCATGAAAACGCTCTGTGATTCTTACTAACAGAGCTTTGGTAAACCTCAAGAATCCAATCCCCAACTCAAAAACTACACAGCCCGAGAGTGAACACAGAGGGTACTAACAGTGACCCTGGGGGCTGGGGAAATCACAGAGAAAAGGTGGGGGAAGAGAGGAGGGGACATCTGACAGTTTAGATATGGATTTATTTGCCCCTTCATCTAATTCTCTCCAGGGCACAGGCTTCGGTGGGCTCTGATATACTAAGACAGCTCTCTCAGGCAGCTGCTTCTGTAACACCTTGGGAAGTCACATCCATATGTATAATAAAGAGCTTCAGTTACTCACTGGCTTATTATCTACCTACCTTTTAGATATTTCAATCTTTGTTTCTTCCCCCACCCCTTTCCCTGTTCCCATGGTGTTTGGTCACACTACCCACTTTCAGTATCAACATCAGAGGAATGATATTAAAATTAAATATAGTATATAAATACACACACACACCTTCTACTTGTGCTATTTGCTAACAGTTTAGTATAAAGGTTGGTCCCAGGGGGCACTGACATAACCTCCCAAAATGCACCTAGGGCACACTTTTAGATTTCAGTCCCCCCTTCCCCAAACACCATTTCTGATGCTGCTGCCCCCCCTTCCTCACCATGAAGACACACACACACACACACACACACACACACACACACACCACACACACACACATATCCCCACACATTCCCTTCAGTACTCACCTGTCATCTATCTCATTTGCTGCATTCAGCAACTCAAACATCTTAGGGAAACTCAGGTGTCCTGGGTATGCTGTGGAACATCCTGGTAAGCCTTCCAAACCCTGAGAGATTTTAGACAGGTCTACTAAGAGATCTCCTCCAAAGCTATAGTGGAGGAGATGGAGGAAAGGAAGCTGCCTTCCTTCCTCTGAGTAGTCTGCGGCCATTCCTGACGGAAAGTCCTCAACCCCAGGGGTCTGGAGAAGTCTGTAACTGCACTAGGCTATATTTATACTGGGGGAATTCCTGCCTGCTGTCAATCAGCCACCTCCAGCACAGCTAGCTGACCAATGAGGAGCTAGGGAGGAGGGGGCAAGCTAGGGCCAAGGCTTACACTGAGGCTTTGATTTCGGCAGAGAACCCCTCCTAGCTGGAAACCTCCTGTCTGGTATGGGCCAGAGCAGTACCCAAAAGTGTAGTCAGGCTTTTGGAGCAAACCCAGTACTCGAGACCAAAGGAATTACCTACAAAGAAAAAAGCCTCCGTCTAGTATCTACTCAATGTTTTTTTTTTTTCCTAAATGAATGAAATAAAAGGCAAATACAATTTTTAAATTAAACTTACTGGCCCTAGAAGACTTAAATTGTCTGACAGGAAAGTAGAACCTGTTGTTGTCCTAAGACCATTCATTACTCAATTAATGATAATAATCATAATACCTCAAGATATATATAGCACTTAAGATATGCCATCTCATTTGAGTTTTTAGAACACTGAAAACTGAATAGATACGTATACAGAATTCCTCTTAAAAATAATGAATTTTGCCCTCTTCTCATAGGATTAGCCATGTAATATAGCTAAATAGTAGTGAATATTGTGGAAGGATCATACACTTTCAATACTGTTTATGTCTCACTGTGTTTCATTTGTTAAAAATGTCCTATATGTTCATTCTGTCACAGTGAGCTACATTTTTAAATAGAAAGCCTTGTAATGTCATTCAGGGCAACATTGCTGGATCTATTGTATCTTTCTAATAACTGTTATAGCATCTTGAGGGACTGCTAGTTTGCACAGACAATGGACAATGCCAATTTTATCTTCCAGAGGTACATAATAAACACATTATTACGAGCAAGCATAACAATGAATTAAAGCCAAATTCCTGGTACAACCTTTGAAAATCTTTCCCTTTTGTCTTGAACTTCCTAAAGATGTGTCCTTGTTAATTTTATTCCCCATTTCACTATGGAAGGGGCAAGTATACAACAAACTCCCCAAAATAATACAGAAAGGAACAGAGACCCAGGGAGACACTGCTGAATGCAACAATGAAATTCCATGGAGTTTCTTAAGCACATACTAGAAGTTTGGTTAAGCATAATTACTGTTAGGAAGTATAAAGCAGTTTCTTTTCCTTTTTTTTCTTAATCTTGAAGAAAAATGTCAACATTTCAACCCCTTCTCTTGGGGTATACCTTGACAACTGTGAATGAATCATCATATGAAGAGAAAAAAATACTCTTAAGTTAGACTTACACAGTGCCAAACATCTGGGTGAAAATGGAAAACGTTTGTCAAACAAGCTGATATTTCCAGACACTTTGATCTGAATGTGGGCCAGTGGGAAGATACCTCCCTGTACCTGTTCTAAGGCCAAAATAAAAACTCCATTATTAAGTGTGAATATTGGGGGGAGGGAGTGAATGGTATGTTCAGTATGCAAGAGGCATTCAAAGACATTTGCTGCAATGGATATTTTTAAACTCTTTCTAGCCATACATAGAATGCAGAAATTAACAAAAGAATGTCTTAATTGGGCCTATTTTATATACAAAGGAATAATGGGCTAAATGGGTTGGAATGAATGCCATATTTATCCTTCATGGGAGGAAAGACATCATGATTCACAGACAGTGAAGCCAAGAGCATCTAACGCTTTACTCATGAGTAGAATAAATATATCTCTTTTCATAATATTATGCTTTTTATTCCTTACAGGCCCCTAACGGCACAAATAGAAAAGAGCTGGAAAAAAGTGAATTGATCCTGCCCCACAGTCATTCTCTTTTCAAAATTATGAAACAAAGCAGAGATCATGGCTCAACACCTCAGACTCAACTTCTAACCTTCTGAAATGCCCATCAAAGTATGACAATTCCTGATTCTTTAAAAACACTCATTTTCCCAAATACTTACTGCCTACCTACTACATGCAAGGCACTTGTTGTGACTGATAACCCCGAGAATTCAAAATAAGAAAAAATATTTGGCTTTGAGAGTCAATCATGCAACCTATCTACCTTCAACCCGCAGCCTTTTTTTTTCTTTTTCGGCTTAGGTGAAATCTACAATTGAGTTTGCCTTCTTCCTGAGGCTTCTGTGTGCCAAGTGTTGGTGGAGGGAGGCAGCTCAAAGCTGCATTGGGTGGCAAAGGCAAGCGACTGCTCTGATTAAACATTTTCTGAAGATAATCAAGAAATGACTATGGAGCATTTGGAACTGCTCAAAAGAAGTGTCAAACACAGAGATAGCTATCCAATTAAACCAGTGTAAAGAAAGGGACTTGTGTCTGGGGAATAAAGGAAGGGGACGCCTGGCAGGGGTGGGGGTGTGGAGAGAAAATCACTCATAAGAATAAAGAAGGGCTCATCTTCCCTCTATCCTAGGCAGGATCTTTGGTTCAGGAAAACTGATTTGTGTTTTAGTGTGTTTGCCTCACAGAAGAGTAAGAGCAACAAAGAATGTGAGTGAAAACAGAAGTTGGTTGTGTGAGGCGGCTGCTGGAGTCATTTGATTGTGCAGAATCTGCAAGCTGATGTTTCCAAGTCCTGCCAGGTAGGTTGGATTTTGTAATTTGATGAAACTAAGCGAGTCTTCTCAGTAGTCACTCTGCCAAGCTGAGACTCACTTCAGGGTCTGGGAGCAAAGTTTAGCTTGCTTCATTCATTTGCCTCCTACCACTGAATGCAACTGCAACATTAAGACACTGATCCTGCTGAAAAGAGGGGTTGGGTTTCTTCTCTGCCTCTACGTGAGCTATGATGGAAGAAAGAAATTTACAGATCGGAGCACCTCCCCCTCCACAGATTCCAGTTCAGGTTCATGCTGCTTTATGCAACAGCTGTGTTCCTATAAAGTTGCACACAGATCAATTTTTCCCCTTAAGTCGAATCCTTCTTCCCCATTGACTTACATGATTTTATTATTTATTATTGTCCATTTCATTATCTAGAAAATGGGGATAATAAATTTGCAGTCCCTACCTCCCTGAGTTGTGAGCAAAGCTCTCTGTAAACCATAAAGCTATAGAAAATCGAGCTGTTAATGGTTATTTCAGAGATGTGTTATCTTCAATTCAAAATAATCTTCCACTGGAGGTTCCAAGCATTTTAGTATCTAGACTCTCTGTTTAAAGGAATGGAGAAATTAAAAATGCACTTTAAAGAAATAAGTTCCAGCTTTCATCTCATACTTTCTCTGCATGCCAGGGCCATGTATCTACTGTCATTTATCTTTCTTGGGCAGATGGTGAAGCTTTCCTCCACTTGTGCATCTCTCTGTCCCCACTGCCCATTGTGTTTTTCTATAGTAAAAAGCCTAGGGCAGAGGGGTCTCTTTCGCCTTGTCAAATAAGGTCAAGCCTTAGGCATTCAATTTAATATTCATTTTCCCCAGATCAGGCAATTCTTTGCTAGGAGAGCATCTGTTTCCATTTGAATTTATTTTATATTCTTTACACATATCCCCTCACAAATCCTGCATCACTGTCTGCAACAAGGGATCCATTTTTTAAGACGCTTCCCACCAAGGCTTCCCTTTGGGTGCCTGCAAGATTTTGCACCTGCAATTGGCTAATGGCCAGCACAAAAGGCCACTTGAGCCTTCCAAATGAAGGACTGAGAGATAAGTGGGGGACTGCAATGATAAGTGAAAGGCTGAATTCACACTTCTGTTTTCCATGTCCTAATATACTGGGGGAGGCAAAGTGTGGACAGGCCTTAATGGAGGCAAAAATGCTTCTTCAGCAGTAAACACTGGGCAGCTTGCTAAGTGCCTCTCCAATTTAGCAACCAGAGTGAAAGACATTCTTCAAACCTGTGATGTGGTCATTGTTGGGCCTTCAAAAGAAGGCTTTGTCACATCTACAGTGGTTGTTCAGTAACCTCTGAGGAAGATACCCCCTCTTCCCGCCCTCCCTTTCCATATTAGCTGTTTTCAAGGGCTCATCTCAAAGCAGGACCCCAAAATGGTCTTCCTTACCAAGGCCGGGGTTTTTCCAAGGCACCTCCACCAGCCTTAGGATTTGCAGCACTGTTTTTATATCCATTTCCTTCTGTTATCAATCAGAAACACAGGTGCCTAGGATGCTGATGTATATGCACCCTGTCCTGCCTTAACTCAAATGATACTTGTGACTAGAGAATAATTTATGTGCAAATAAAATTTTAAATGAGATGATATCCTCAGATATAACACCAGTCTTTGGGTTTGTTTTGTTGGTAGTTTTATTCCCTCCCAGTTTCTTTTATATAGTAAACTTCCCATTCTCCTAGATTTCATCTTCTGTGTTAACATTGTGTCTATTTGACATTTTCCGTGGAATCAGACCTAACAAGGCTTCCTGTTCCTTTCTCTTTTGGCAACATGACCAACAACTGGGGGGGGGGTGATGTACACTCACTGCTCAAAAAGTAGCCCTTGTGCATTTGCCTCAGGAAAGAAGGCTCTCCCACGACATTTGAAGCTAGCTATGCAAAACATTACAAAAGCTTTCCCTAGAAATCTATTCTTCTTTCCCAATAAAAGCAAGGGCTTTTTTGTTTGCTTGTTTAAATTAAAAATTGTTATTCTGAGCTTGACAAACACCAACATATATGAGCGCTTACACGTAAAAGATCGCAAAAAGAGGACTTTATATGAAACTATAAACCTCTATTAAACATAGCTTGATTTTTTAAATTCACAGTTTTCTTTTTGCTTAGTTAATATCATTCCTCTATACCCCACCAAATCACTCAATTCTCCCCCAGATACCTGAAATTGAAACCCACTCTTACAATAAATTAGCAAAATCAAGCAAAATAAATCCACATATTGTCCATATCTGAAAATATCTAGCTCATTCTGCACCTCTAGTCCAAGAGGAGGGAGATGTGTCATCATTGTTCCTGTGGAGTCTAGCTGATCATAACATTGATCATAGCTCATAGTGATTCACAGGTGTTTTACTTTACAATGTTGTACTTATGCATAAACAGTTTTCCTGGCTCTGCTCACTTCACTGCATCAATTCATACAAGTCTTTCCAGGCTTCTCTAAATCTATACCTTTCATCCTGTCTTGTGACATGATGAAATCCCATTATAATCATATACTATAATTCATTCAGTCATTCCCCAATTAATGGGTACCCCTTTAGTTTCCACTTCTTAGCTACAACAAAAATACTATAAATACTGTTGCACATATAGGTCCTTTTCCCTCTTTCTTATATGTCTCTGGGGTATAAGCTTGGCAATGGTATCACTTGGGTCAAAGGGTATGCAGAGTTTTGTGACTCTTGGGCATAGTTCTAAATTGCTTTCCAAAATGGTCAGATCACTTCAAACCGTACCAACAATTCATTAGTTTGCCTGTCTTCTCACAATCCCTACAAAAATTATTATTTTCTATTTTTGTCATCTTTGCTAGTCTGACCAATATAAGGTAGAAATTCAGAATTACTTACTTTGCATTTCTTTTATCATTAATGATCAGGAGAATTTTTTTTATATTCTTGTTGACTTATTTTTTCCTTTAGTCTCTTCATACCTTTTAACCATTTCTCTATTGGGGAGATATTGTAGATAAGGGACCTTTATCAGAGAAACATGCTTCAAAGATTTTTCCCAATTAACTGTTCTCCTTCTCATTTGAAAAGTACTGATTTCTTCTGGTGTAAAAACTTCAATTTTCTATGATGAAAATTGACTGTATTATTTCCTATGACTCTTTCAATCGCTTATTGATCATTAACTCTTTATCTATAGTTGTGAAAATATCTTTTGCCCTGCTCCTCTCATCTGTTCATGACATGAAATTTTCTAAGTCAGGTACGCATATAGAGATTATAATGGTGTATCGTGTAGGATGTTGATCTAAATACATTTTTCTTTGCTATGCTGCTTTCTGATTTTTCCAATGACCTTTGTTGAACAGTTCTTCCTCCAGTAATTGTGCTCTTTGGGCTTGTCAAATACTATGCTATCTTGCTGGCTTCTTTGTTTTGTGTTTCTAATCTGTTTTCTAAGTAGGTTATCATAGCATATGCAAAAAGTGATAATTTCCTTTCCTCTTTGCCTGTGCTTATTCCTTCAATTTATTTTTTCTCTTATAGCTATAACAAGCTTTTCTATAAATATATCAAATAATAGTGTTGATAATGGACATTCTTGCTATACACCTGATTTTCCTGGAAAATCCTCTAGTAATTTGTTGGTTCTTGTTTTTGATGATTATTTATCATATTAAATGGCAATTTATTCTTATGATTTTTAATATTTTCAACAGTAATTGGTGTTATATTTTGTCAAAAGCTCTTTTTCTCTGTCAATTGATAAAAACTGTATAATTTTATCTTGATATTAACATGGTTCATGTAAATATATTTATATTTATAATATTATATATAATATATATTAACATATAATATAATGTAATATAATATAAAATATATAATAATATGATACAACTATATTAGAACATATAATATATAAATACAAATATAAAAAATATAAAATATTTTTTAATATTGAACCAATTCTTCATTCCTGGTATAAATCTAATTCAGTCATACTACATGATCTTTTGGACATTACCTCTTTTAGCCTCTATGATAATATTGTGATCAAAATTTATGGCATCAATATTAAAGATATTGTTCTGCCTTATTTCTCTTATTTAGGGATCAAAGCAATAGTTATCTTAATATAATAAGGAATCATAAAAAGAGTTTTGTAGGATTCCATCTTTTTTCTTTTTTCTACTTTTGCAAATAGTTTACACAAAAATGGAATTGTTCTTTGAAAGTTTGATAAAATCCATCTTCTCCCAGGTTTTTCTTTCCCTTAAAAGTTCATTTGTGACTTCATAAAAATTTAAGTTTCTAAGGTTAAGTTTTTTAAGCATCTCTATTTCTTATACTATTTGAGTATTTTATTTTTATGCATATTCATTTATTTTTAAGTCATTAATTTTGTTGGCATAGTTAGGCAAGATAGTTTCTGAAAATTCCCTTTCTTTCTTAATTTTTTGTGAATTCTTTTCCATCTGTATATTGTTAATTTAGTTCTTTCTTTTCAAAATATCAGATTAGCTAATGCTTTTATCAATTTTATTGATTTAAAAATCTTAATTTTATCAAGTTAGTTTTTTTAATATTTTCTTTGATTTTAAGAATCTCTACTTTTCTGTTTAGTTGGGATCTTAAAATATATTACTCTTTTAGTTTTCTTAGTCACATGCCCAATTCATTGAGCTGTTCTTGCTCTCTGTTGATGATGAGAATGCTTAGAGATAAAAATTTTCTCCTCAGAAATATTTCGCTGGCATTACAAACTTTGTGGTATGCAGTCTTGTTGTTTACTTCACCAAAATTATCTACTGTTTCTATGATTTTACTTTAGCTTACCAATTCTTTAGTATTAAATTATTTTGTTTCAAACTAACTTTCATGCTTTATTTCAAAAACCCTTTACTAATTCTTACTGCATTGTGGTCAGGAAAGTTTGCATTTAATATTCCTGCTTTTCTGCATTTATTAGGTAGTTTTTATGCCCTAGGACACAGCTATTTTTTATAAAGTTGCTATATAGAGGTAAATATACACATATGCATACCCAGAGACATATATAGGATTGAGCACGCATGCATGCACATGCACATGCGTGCACGCGCACACACACACACACACACACACACACACACACACACACACACATTCATCTCATTCTCATTCGGTAATCACCAGAGAATTTAACTTCATTCTGGTTAAGAACCAGAGAGGTTCTTAACTTCATCCTTGTTTATATTTTCATTATAATTGTCTAAGTTTGAAAGCAGCACACTGAAATCTCCAACTGTTATGTGCTTACTGTCTGTTTCTCCTTGAAATTCAATGTACTTTTCCTTTAAGTATTTAGATTTCATGCCATTCTATGCATATAGAATTTCAATATTATTTCATTGTCTAGATGCCTTTAAGCATAATTTAATTTTTTGCTTGTCTCTTTTAACCATATCTGGTTTGTTTTGTTTTGTTTTTTACTTATTACCTTATCTGAGATTAAGATTACAGGATCCACTTTTTTGAGTTGAACAGAACGTACTCTAGTTCCTTAGTTAAACTCTCTGAATCTATGTTTCAATTTTGTTTCTTGTAAACAAGATACTGTTGCATTCTGCTTTCTGATATACTATGTTATCTTCTATTTCATGAGTGAGTTTATCACATTCATGTTTGTGGTTATAAATGATAATTGTGAATTTCCCCATATTATATATTTTTTCCTTTGCTCCCTACCCCCTAACATTTACAGAGAAGGTAGTGAAAGAGAAATGGGGTCAACATTAGCAATCTAAATAAATAAAACAGAAGAGATCTGATCGTACTGGAAGAGACCAGCTCCATGGCCATAGAGAGCACTGCCAAGGCAGAGTGTAAATAAGTTCAGAGAGATGCTCTGACGCTCAAGTGGGCGTCAGAACAGGGCTTTATGAAGTAGAAGGAAAGGAAAATCAAGGGCAATAGCAAAGTCATGGAGAAAATCTTAAAGCAAGAAGAATGAGGAGAAGAAAAAGGACTAGACAGGCAGAAACTAGCACACGTTGTCTACGAGAAGATGCAGGGAACAAGGCAAATAGAAAGAATATTGAATAAAGCTTCGAAAACCCATAGATGGCAGAGAATTTTGACAGATTATTTAAACACTCTCACCAGACATTATAATATCCCCAAAGTTGGCTGGATGAAATAGACTCCCACATCCCTGAATGAGGTGGCCCTGTTGAAGAGGAGTTGCTTTTATTTGTTCTGGATTACTATGACATGTTCGGTAAATTGTTTTTTTTTCTTTTTTTAATGTTTCCTGGTAAGACTATTTTAAAAGGTAAATCAAGTCAGTAACTTGATATACTTTATTAAAATAAAACTCATATGGTTAGTGAAAAAAAGAAAAAGAACAAAGTCACCCCCATTCCCTCTATTAATTCCATCTGTGACCCTTGAATTCATTAGGATTCTGAAGGGACACTTGTTTCTTCTCTCCCTATGAGAATGTAAGCACTTCATCATCATTTAGCTCATTCCACTGTGCATTTACTTTTCTATGTTTCTCTTGATTTCAGTGTTTGCAATACAAAATTTCTACTCAGTTCTTAGCCTTTCATCAGTAATGCTCAAAAACTTTCTGTTCCATTAAAAATCCACTTTACCCTGTAGGAGTATATTCAGTCTTTGAGGGTAAATCATCCTTAGGCGTAAGTCTTTTTGAGCATCATATTTAAAGAATTTTCTTATTTATATTAGCCCAATATTTTGAGATATTGACCATGGTTTCTTGGTACTTGAATTCTTTCTCTGTGGCTTCAGTATTTTTTCTTTGGCCTGGAAGCTCTGGATTTTAGCTCTGATGTTCATTGGAATTTTGATTTGGGGGTTTCTTTTAGGAAGTGACTAGCAGATTATATTGTCTTTTTGCCTTCTTCTAACAAATATGAACAATTTTAGATTATGATTTCTTCAAATAAGATATCCAGAATAGATTCTGGAGTCATGGTTTCCAGAGAGAACAAATGAGTTTTGAATTCTCTCTATTTTATCTATTTTCCAGTTTAATTGTTTATGTTGAGATAACCTATGTTTTCTTCTATTTTTTCCATCTTTAGATTTCATCCGAATATTTGTAGTTGTCTCATGAGAATGCAAATTTCTATGTGGTCTATTCTAATATTCATGGAAAAACTAGGCCTACCTGACTCCAAAAGTGACCATCACCTACTCCATTATGCCATGTTGCTCCTCATCTCCACTTTACATATACAGAAACTGAGACTCATAAAAATTAAGTGACTTGTCCAGAACTCAAGCCTCCCTAACTCCAAAGTTGGCCCCCTATCCACCATATCCTATTGCCTCTCTAAGTATTGGCCCTAAATCCAAGTACAAAGAATTGTGATATTAAGGCTGATATTATCCCTCATCCCTACATACTTAAGTATTATACTCAACCCACAAACGTTTTGCTCTAACATCTCTAACGTGGTAAAAATTGAAGGCCATACAACAAAGTACAAGTACCGATTCTCAAAGAAAAGAGAATTTTAAAACTCACATACACACAGATAGAATAAGTACCCAATGAGGGCTATAAATAGTAAGTGTTAAAGGAGTTCCTGAAAAGACAATATTTGTGTTCACCAGAGTCAGGAAGCATTTCGTGGGAGAGGTGGAACTTAAGAAGGGCACTGAAGGATTGTCACTGCCAAGTTGGGAATAGGTAAACTGTTATTATGAGAGGATTAGTAAACCAAAACGGCTGAAGCACAGGATTTGCAAAGGAAATCAGTGAGAAATGAAGCAGTAAAGGCTGAAGTCAGAATATCAGTGACCTTGCATGCCAGGAGGTGGCATCAAGACAATCTTTGGTTACTCAGAAGTTACTAAATGGATTAGATCAAGGGAGTGACATGATCCATGCATTATTTTGTGAAGATCAGGCTGACAATGATGTGCAGGATAGATCAGATAGAAGGAAGAGAAGAATGGCTAGTGAGGAGACTATTTCATTGAGTCTGGGCATGAAGTGAAAAGGGCCTAAATTATGGAATGGGCAGCTGGAAAGGAGAGAAAGGAATAACTATAACAGAACTGAAGATTTCTTTGATATCTATCATTTCATGCAACCCATATCTGAAATACGCATCTCATCTACACTATCCATAACCAGCAATCATTCCGTCTCCACTACAAAATCTTCAGTAATGAGGGACTCACTGCTTCTTCAGAAAGCCCATTTGCACTTCAGGACAACTCTAATTATTAAGAAATTTTCCTTCTAGCAAGTCACAATGTTCCAAACCAGTATTACACAATGAATGATACAACTCTGTTTCATGTAATACCAGACCCCCACCAAGGAGGCTAAAGTAATTCATGTTAAAGAGTTCACAAATCCTTATGGCATATAAAAAAATTGGTGGCGAAAGGGAAATATTATTAGAATTGTTTTATAAGTGAAAAAACTGAGATCCAAAGAGGGTACCAAATCCATTTCTTTTTGCTCTGAAAAGCTCTTCTAATTGCTAGACCACACCACCACAATCTATTCCTCTAACAAAACTGCAGACATGGATGAAAGGCACTGAGAATAATATAGAATAAACAGGCACCAGGTCAGCCACAGTCAGGTCAGGCCAAAGGCTAAGAACATATGCACAGATCTAAATGTAGTAATGCATGTGTTGCCTTTTAAAGAACAACCTTTATCAAATCACAATACTCTTCTGGTAATAGTTGACTAGCTGGAGGTTTTCATGTTTCAAGAACACACCATGACAAACAGCAAATGCCTCACACCCAAGCTATGCTTGAAAATTGCCACGAGGACTGACCAACTCTTATTGGCTTGGGTGTTTGTTCTTTCTGCAGATTGGATTTTCTCTGCAGAAAGCAAACCTCAGCTTTGATTACCAAGTACACAAACCAAGAATAACATAACACACTTATAGAGCTTATTACTGTAGCAGGAAATGTGACAGAGGGAAAAGAACCCTGGATTTTGAGTCAGAAGAACTAAAATTTGACCCCCAGACCTTCCACTTACTATTTGTATGACTATGGAAAAATCACATCCCCTCCCCTTCTCATATTCCTCCTTGATCAATTGAGGGGGTGGGACTAGATGATCCCTTCCAATGACAACTTTTATGATTGCCTATATTTTTTACAAATAATGAAGTATTTTAGTCTAGAATGCCAAATGTCACCAATAGAAAAGCTTGTCTTTGGATACAAACCACAACAGCTGAGAGCAAGAGTAAGTACAGCTGAAAAACAGGCAAATGGGAGTTGAAAAAGGGAGATTATGCAGCCAGAGCGTGTCATTCAGAGTGCCGAATTGTCCCCAGAAAAAGGCCTCCTTAAAAGCAGGGATGCTCTTCTGGATGCCAAGGCCGAGGTACCAGTGGAGAAAACCACCAACCACAAGCCAACGAACTCTAGGATAAGCTTCACTGGAGGCAGCAGCACGAGCTGAGAGGGCACAGGGGTAGGAGTCAAGTAGATCTGGATAGGGATACTGCCTACATGGCTGACTTAGTAGCTATGGAATTCTAGGCAAGTCATTTGACCACTTGGGCCCTCAGTTTCCTCATCTGTAAAATGAATATTATAATAGCACCTACCCCAAAGATCTATGTAAAGGGCTTGACCAACCTTAAAACACTATATCAATGTGAGTTACTATTGTAATTATTCCTTATTCCTCCTCATTCTGATGATTACCACCAAACTCTAATTTGTTTCCATGAGAAAATTCTGAGAAATCTACATAATTTTGACTGATTTTAGATAAATAACAGGAAATACAGACAATATTTTCAACAACTTTCCACTTGAGTTCTCCAACATCATTCAGAACATCTATTTTCCTCTTTAGACATTTTCCTGTTACTTTTTTTTTTTTTACTATTTCAACCTTTTAAGTAGGATATTTGGTATTATCATGAGAAAGTATTAAAAAAAACATAGGAATATTGCTTGTTCATCTGACTTAGTGAAAATCGGGCCTACAATGGCTGGATTATAACCATACTGATTATGAGAAGCACAGTGACTAGAACAGGGAAGGCAAAGTTCCTTTTTCCTCTGTGCTGATCAAACTGCATCTGTAATAGTGTGTTCAATTCTGGGCAATACACTTTAGAAGGACACCCATACAATGAAGATCATCCAGAACATAGCAAACAGGGAAGTAAGGGCCTTCAAGATCATGCCATAGTAGAGTTGGTTGAAGGACAAGCAGAAGAAAAACCTTCGAGTGGGGATAAGGTAGAAGTCCATAGAGAGCTCGAGGACATTTATGAGGGGGTATCTATTTGGCCCCAGAGGAACAAACTAAGAGCAAGAATAGAAGATACCCAGAAGCAGATTTAGGATGCTTGAAATTACCAATAATAAGCGAAATGCATTAGAATCATTCTGAAATTTTACCTCACACACAAAGATGACAAAAAGAATAAAATTGTAATGTTGGAAAGACAGTGTAGGAAGACTGGCCCACTGATGCCCTATTGGTAGAGTGATCAATTGCTCCAACTCTTCTAAAAATCAATTTAAGATTATGAAAAGAAAGTAACTAAGCTTTTCATGAATTTTGATCCAACTATATCACTTCTCCTTACACATCTCAGCAAATAAAAACTCCTTTGGGGACAAGAGATTCCTCCCTCTGTACTTTGTCCTGGTCACACACTATGTCTGGGATATTTCATTCCAGAGTCCACAGTTTAGGAAGGACCAGGAGAAGCTGGAGAATATCCTAAGGAAAGCAACCAAGATGGTGAGAGGCCTGGGAGTCATGTTTTATGAAGATCACTTTGAGGAACTGTGCATATTTACCCTGGACAAGAGGAACATGAAAGCTGTTTTCAAGTATTTGAAGTACCATCACCTGGATGATAGATTCCACTTGGACCAGAGGGCAGAACTGGGGAAAATGTTAAGTTTTACTCCTACAAGAGAAGAAAGCACACCCAGCCATGATCATTTAAGTACTTTGGCTCTCAAGACAAGGGAGATGACTCTGGTAATTCTAAGGTTTAGGGCGATATTGTTATTGAGTATTACCCTTCTTTAATGTAATTAGTTTGATATTTCTGTAACATGCAAAGTTTCCTTCACAAAGAACAGGAAAAAAGTAATTAATGACTTCCACATCTGTAAAGCTAACTCAATCAATAAGAGATGCACCAAACCTTTTTGCTTAGTCAATTAGTTGTATCCAACTCTTCGTGACCCCTGGGTTATATTTTTTCACCAAATCAAATGAATTAAAATGATTTTCCTATGACAATATTTGATCATTTTCAACACTCTCTAGAGATAATTATAGATAGCCTGGGCCATGACAAAACCCTGAGTGGGAATTCCTGTAGCAAGACTTGGTGGGGCATAAAATCTAATAGCCAAATACAGAATTGCTGTCAACTTTTCAATTAGGTATCAGAGAATGATCTAAGACTTGTGTGAATGTTTCTCATGAGTCTTTTCCTATTCGACCTCCACAGGGACCCTATCTTGACTTTGGGGATATGCAACACAATTTCTTATTACGATGATTGCTTAAATATACCCTGTAGCTGCAGTTACAAGCTTGTTAAAAATTTACAAATTTCTCCTTAATTGTTCATTAAGCTTGCTCTGCTTGGCCCTTGAAGACACAACTAGGACCAATAAACAGATTGTAAATTTCTGGAGAGATGGTCCAATGTCTATCCCTGTTGCCTTGCGTAGTTCTTTGGATTTTGTAGACATCCAATAGATGTTTATTCAATGGACAAATGAATGAAATTGCAAAGAAGCAGACTGCATTTTGATATAAGGCAAAAACTTAACAATTAGAGGTATCCAAAGGTAGAATGGGTTACCTTAGGAGGCAATCATTTCTAGCTTATCCCTGGAAGTCTTCAGGCACAGGCTATATGACTAGTGCAGGGAGTCACACTGCCTATCTGGGTGGGTACATTCCAGTGAAGACTCTTGTTCAGGTTCAGGCTCCAGTGGATGGTTTTTGAAATCTCTTCCAACTCAGAAATTCTTGGAGGCCCTTTGGAAAGCTGTGTGAACTAACGAAAGGAGGTGATGTAGATTCTCAAGTTACCTCACTTACCAAATCCAGGAACAGCTTAGATCTATCTAATGGATTTGGCATGCTAACAAAGGCATGTGATGCACCTTTAGTACAGTCAACAGAGAGCTGGACGCATAGTCAGAAAGGCCAGGGTTGGAATCCCAGCAGCAACACTTAACCTTTCAGAGTCTCCTCATCTGCAAAATGTGGGTAGGGGGGAGAAAACAGTACCTACCTCACAGGGTCAAGCATGAGGATCAAATGAAATGAAGTTCATAAAGTGTTTTGCAAACCTCTTAAAGGGCTTCATAAATGGCAGCTCTCAGTAGTAGTAATAGTAGCAGCAGCAGGAGGAGGAAAAGGAGGAGGAGGTGATTGAGAAGGAGATGGAGGAGGAGCAGATGGAGGAGATGGAGGAAAAGGTGACAATTTGTTTAACAAGTTCTTTCTACTGGGTACCATCTAGATAGCAAATTGTAAGTTACCACTGTAAGTGAGAGTCTTTGATTTACTCCCCAGGCCTCTTCTCCGATTCCCCATCTGGCTGGCCACTGTGAAACATCTCCAGGAGTCCTAGTTTAGAGGAGTGGAAGAGCTAGCTCTCTCCCACCCTGCAAAAAAAGGTGAATTGTCAACAAACATTTCCTCCACCTGATATCTTGAGTATGAGGAGCTGAGCTTTTAATAAAAGCAGTAGCTGCCCCAGACAAGCAATTAATCAGTCCTTGTAAGCTGATATCCTAAGAACTTGCTGAAGTAAAGCTTTTCTTTCCAGCATTTACAAATAAAGTACTCACTATTTGACTAAAGCCTGTCTACTTGACCAGAAAATATCAGAGTCCTATTTAAATGACGTTTGCAGAGAATGAGATTTTATCCTGACTACTGTTCATTATCGCTAACAATAACATCAGATTAGTGGATTCAGGCCAGCTGAGTAGCAATGTCTTTTTCTGAGCCCTTCTTAAACCAGCTCTTTCCATCTGTCCAGTCAAGCTTTGCACTGCTTTTATGAGGCAACGATAAGTTCAGAAATGGATCTTCAACTGACACCAAGTGTGCTATCTCTACAGGGTGTCAAGGTGTCCCCAGAACCCTATGGAAGACTTTATCATGGCTGACTGGTAGGGCAGGGCAGCAAAACAGATACACCCCTGGCCACTTACAGGTTCAAAGACTCCTTTCTATGTGCTAACTCTGACCAATACTTACCAGCTATAGGAAACAATAGCAAACTGAGGCAGCTTTGCAAATAGCAGGATTCTGACTTCCATTCTCCACCCTGACTTTTCGTCACTTTAATTCATGAGGTTCAGAGAAATTTTAAATCTAGGTAGGGGCTACAGGCATAAGCAATGAATGCTTCTGAAAAAAAACTGGCAACAGAAACCCATGCACACTTTGATAATTACTGTGAAGAATGCTTTTATTCCTCATTTTATGGGAACAGGTCAAATTTGAAGCCTCAATATGATTTCAGTTTGAAATGTCAGGTCTCCCAAGAACAAACCTCAACATTTTAAAATAGCTACCTTGCATCTCCATTCCTCCCTATTTGACATTTTAAAAGCCAGTTTACTTCCCCACCTAAAATATGCTACTTAAGTTAAATAACCAATATTTACTGTTCTTAGCACATAGTATAAAGGCTTCCTAGTCCTAGGAATCCAAGGTAAAATGTGAGCACAGGAATTCTCATAGGATTCCAATGTCGCAAAATCTTACACATTGTCTATCTCTTGTATTTATTTTATTTCTAAACTAAATCTTACTTGTTCCTAACCTTGACCAAAAAGTGTTTCCCCATGTCCTAGAAGCATATGCCAAGTATACCTATGTCAAACGAAGTTGCCTGATTTAAAAAGGGAATGGCAACAGTAAGGAATGAATACTGAGCAAGGTCGGGGTGAGACTGTTCTTAAAAACAACAACAAACCGTGGTCCATGCTGACAGTTGAAGGAATATCCCGAGTCTAGCATCTAATATTTATTGCAAAGAATCTTCACAATTTGTCACCCTGTTATCAAAGCTATGTTAAAAAAAAACACACACACACAGACTAAGAAAGATGCTTTTATGCAAAGGGCTACTCTCAGTTGTAAATTTATGCATGCCACAATTCATCTTCATTTTGCAAGGTCAGAATAAGTACACAGCCACATTTCTTTCAGAAAGCCCAGGGCATAGGACACCTCAAATGAGAGGACTTTCCAAAGCAAACCTGGGCAAAATGGGCTGATGACCAAAAAAATCAGAAACACAAAACTAGCTGATATCTATTTCAAATGTGCAATTCACAGAGAAAATCAACAATAAAGCAGTGTGGTAGATGTTAGCTTTTTTTTTCCCTTGACAAAATACATGACCTAGTTATCTGGTCATTTTGAACCTAGTAAGAAAGTCCATTTAGGAAAACCTACATTATTCCACACCATTTATGTTCTTGGAAGAACTACAGCATGTCTAGGTCATTATCACTAGTTATTATCATCACTACTACTCATAACAGCTGATATGTACACAGTACTTAGAAGGTTGCAAAGCACTTTCCATACATCAATTATTTTGATCTTCACAACAATCACCCAAGGTAGGTGCTATTATCACATACATTTTTAAAGACATGGAATGCAAGGAACACAAAGGTGAAATGACCTGTTCACAGTCGAATGGTTAATTAATATAAAAGGCAGAACTTGAACCTAGCTCTTCCTGACTCCCACTCTAGGACTCTAGCCATTATGCAACACTCAGAGATTCTTCCCTAAACGATAGCATATTTTTATTCATGAGGACTGCATTTATTTTATTTCTTAAATTAATAGCATCATTCATTCATTTAACAAGCATCTATTAACACATCTATTATGTGCAGGCACTAAGAATATGAAGACAAACTTAAGTGGAATATTTTGGAAAATAGGTCATCATCAATTAAGGGGAGATTTAGTGAATATACATTAGACGTATCCACACACTCTGCATTCATACAATTGCCAAAGGCTTAACTAATTGCAAAATACAACACCACCTATGTAAACACACTGAAAAGGGACCCCCACCTTAGCTATTTAAATTCTTAAAGAACATATCAATTTTGCCATTTTCAAGGTTTGAAATATTTATACAGTACTGAGCCATTCCCCAGGATCAAAGTCATTTTTTTCCCTTAATTTAAAACTGAAAGGGTTTCCCCGATTAGCAATAAGGCACCTGTGGAATATGTGGTGATCCTAAGCTAATCAAGTGCCTGAAGGATCAGAGGTACACAACTGTACTTTTTGTTTTGTAACTCCTCAGGGGGGTGATTATCTCATGATGGGCATATACCCCCTCACCCCACTGGGCCTTATTGCTTAATTAGGTACTACAGGAAATGGAGTTCTGTTTGCATCAACTTTCTATCTACAGTAATTGCCTTGAGTTCCACTTGCAAAAAGAAGAGGGGAAATGGATCAAATAACTACATATATGTTGTTTGATTAATCGTGAAAAATCATTAAGGGATTAAAGTGAAGCCATTTTACTCCCACTGATCATGTTCAGCAATTTGAAATTATTTTATGATCCTAATCAATGTAATTAATGAGAATGGCTCTTAATTAGTTACACTAGCAGGCAGCCATGGAAAAAAAAATGTATTCACCTAATAATATGACAGAATAACATGCAATTAGGAGCTCCCGGGCTGCCTTTACCTGGTGAGAAGAGAAAGAATGCCTGGCTGGCTAGCGAGGGCTCTGCACTTCAACATTCTTTGAGGACAGAGGGACTATACCTTTTCTAGAGCGGCACAGAAGCAGCAGAGGATTAGAGTGGGGTTTTTTTTTAAATGATATTGAGAGGAATTTTGGTTTAAAATTTTCCTCTTTGTCTCAGATCCTAATACCACACAGGGAAGGAACCAGGGTAACTTATTCAGGGGAAGTACTCTCCATTTCCAATGAGCTCAGGGGAGCCGCACCGGAGACAACTAGATTGTTCCCCTCTTCTGGCCCAGTCTCAGGTTACCAAACCTCCCCTCTCAAGTCACAGTAGTTTGGTAACCCCCTTGCTTGTTAACTGCACCCAGATAGAGCAAATGCTAACAAGACACCATTAATGGGGGAGCTCATTAGCTGGGATCAATGCTGATGGGATAGTGGGGGTGGGGAGGGGAAGAAGGGAAAGGAGGTATAGTCAGTTGCTGGAGGAAGCAGGAATTGAGGGTTCTCATCTCCACTCTATCACTGCAGAAATACAAAAAGTGGTTGAAATGTTTAACAAAGAACGTTCACTACTGTTCTGCTTAAACCATCCGCTCTCTGCACAGATTATCTCTTAAAATAATTACTGTAGATTCTGAGTTTCTGTGTCTTATTTGGCACTTTTGCTAAAAAGTGTTTTGGCTCCATCTAAATAACTGGAATATTGCTCTTCACTAGGCATAACTGGTAAGTCTTTAAAATGACATTTTTCTCCTGGCCTAGTGAAAGGGAGTAACATGAACCCGACTTTCAGCTCTTCCTGGAGGCCCTCTTGGAGACCACCTCTAAGGGACTCACTGAGGATTAGTCTTTTCACATTTTCACACATTTCAAAGAATCACAGTCAGAGATAGAAGGGAACTCATTGGAAATTTAGGCCAAACCGTGAACTAAAGGAATGCCCAATACATCAAGCATGACAGGTCATCTAGCTTTTGCTTTAAGACCACTGAAGGGGAAGTCATCACCTCCCAAGGCAGCCCATTCCACTTAAGGACATCTGTAATGGTTAACATATTTTTCCAGACATCAAGCCTAAATCTGCCTCTTTGCCACCACTGCACACTACTCTAGGAACAAAGAGAAGAAGCTCATCCCCTTTCCTGCAGGATAGCACTTCAAATACTTTAAGTCAAACATCCTGTATCATGTCTCTCTCAGTTTTTCTCTTCTCCAGGCTAGCTGTCCTCAGTTTCTTTAATCAGTCCTCATATGACATATACTTAGTGCCTTGACTTTCTTGGTTACCCTTCTTGGAATGTTCTCCAAATTATCACTGTCTTTCTCTCTTGGGGGTATATGAGTCCTTATTGTTTAAGCCGGGGGTGGGGCCACATGTGGCCTTCTAAGTCCAGGTTCCCCACCCCTGGTTTGGACATCAGATGAGTCTGGAATGCTTTTGACATTCTGCCAAATTCAAAACATTTCAGGGTCCATCTACTGCTTCTATTTTCACAGGAAAATTTAAAATATGATATAGAAAATGAAATGAGAACAGTAATGGAGGGATTCTTTTTTTTGGGGGGGGGGAGGCAATCAAGGTTAAGTGACTTGCCCAGGGTCACACAGCTGGTAAGTTTCAAGTGTCTGAGGCTGGATTTGAACTCAGGTCCTCCTGACTCAAAAGCCGGAGCTCTATCTACCGCACCACCTAGCTGCCCCTATGGAGTGATTCTTACATGACAGGGAAAAAAAAACACTCTCTAGTTGGCTGAAATGAATATCAATGAGAAAGACACCCCATACTTAATTTGTACAGGGAAAAAAACCGGATTATCTTGGATATTTAAAATACAGCTTTAGAGAAGAGAGGTAAAGTAGCCAGAGAAAGATTTTTTTTAAAAAAATAAGTTTTATTTTTCCAATTATGTAAAAACAATTTCAATATTATTTCTTTTTAATTTTGGGTTCCAAATTCTCTCCTTGCCCTCCCCCTCCCCATTGAGAAGGCAAGCAATTTGATATAATATCTACTTTATACATGTAAAGTCATAAAAAATATTTCTATATTTCAGAGAAAGATTTCCTAAAGAATATCTTGTATGGTAAGGTATTGGCCCTATGAAAATTCTATGTGAATTAAGAGTTTAATATTGGGCCCATCTGGAGTATTGTTTTCAGTTCTGGGTACTCTAAATATACAATTTCATTGGATCCTTCTAACAAGTCTGTGAGGTAATTACTACATCTATTTCTATCTATTACAGAAGAGGAAACTGAGGCTCAATGACAGGCCTTGAAGCCAAACCTGGCAGTCTGGCCATTCTATCACACAGGCAGATAGATGGCTATGCAGCTGAAGTCTTAACTCTGTATTTGGTAGGTAAAATGATCAGGAAAGCACAAGAGAATTTAGGAGAAGAGCAACTGGTAAATTCCAGCTCAGATTAAGTTTCCCTGGAAAAATATTTTGAGGTTCTTGTCTGAGCACAAAATGCAAGGAGTCTGGGTTCTAAACCTACTCTAACCCATCGTGGGGCAGCTAGGCGGTGCAGTGCATAGAGCACTGGGCCTGGAGTTAGGAAGAACTGAGGTCAAATCTAGCTTCAGATACTTACTAGCTATGCGTGTGTGTGTGTGTGTGTGTGTGTGTGTGTGTGTGTGTGTGTGACCCTGAGAAGTCACTTCATCTTCTTTGCCTCAGTTTCCTCATCTGTCAACTGAGCTGGAGAAGGAAACAGCAAACCACTTCACTATCTTTGCCAAGAAAACCCCAAATGGGGTAATGGAGAGTTGGACACAACTGAAACAAATGAACAACAAAAACTCCTATCATACTCAGAGAGCTAGGGTTAGGGACCAGACCAGTGATTTCACTAGTATTGGGAACTCTTTGGTAAGGAAAAGCCCTCCACCAATGAAGGCCAGCACCATGAGACATGAAACTAGTATTTATTAAGTACCTACTATGTGCCAGAGAATGGGCTAAGCCCAGGGGATACAAAGAAAGGCAAAAGACTAGCTTGCGGTCTGATGGGGAGACAATAGGCAAACAACTGCATACAGGCAGGATCTGGACAGCATCAGTTGGTGATCTTCCAAAAAAGAAAGGCTCTAGCATTAAGGGAGCTTGGGAAAGGCTTCTTGCAGAAGGTGAGATTTGAGCTGAGACTTGAAGGGAGCTAGGAAAGGTTGGAGGCAGCCAGTGAACAGGTTTGGAGTCTGGAGATGGAAAGTCATATAAAGAATAGAATGGAGGCCATTGGCACTGAATTGCAGAGTACACGGGGGTGAATAAGGTATGAGAAGCATGAAGAAAAGTGAAAAGAGGCTGTATAATGAAAGGCTTTCAAAGCCAAAGAGAGGATTTTATATTTGATTCTGGAAGCAATAGGGAGCCAGAGAATTGGACTGAATGAAGGGTGGGAGACACAACTAGACCTGAGCTTTAGGAAGATCGCTTTGCAGCTCAGTGGAGGATAGAATGGAGTAGAGAGAGACTTGAAGCAGGGAGACCCCAACCAGCAGCTTACTGCAAGTGTGAGGTGATGATGGCCTTCACCAGGGTGGTACAGAAGAGAGAAGGGGGCATATAAAGAGAAATGTGGTGAAGAGAGAAAAGGCAAGACTTGGCAAATGACTGTATGTGGAGAAGTGTTGAGGGTGGCACCTAGGTGATTGGGAGGGTAGTGGTACCCTCCAGAGAAATACGGAAGACAGGAAAAGGGGAGAGTTTGTGGGAACAGGTAATAAGTTCACTTCTTGACATGTTGAGTTTAAGATGTCTCAAGATATTCAGTTCAAATTGTCCACTAAACAGCTGGATATGTGAAACTAGAGATCAGGGGAGAGGTTAGGGAGAGAGAAGTAAATCTGAGAATCATCAGCACAGAGATAATAATTGAATCCATGGGACCTGATGAGATCACCAATTGCAGTAGTACAGAGGGAGAGGAGAAGAGGGTCGGGTACAGAGCTCTGGCTTGTGGAAGCCAACTGTTAAATTTTATGAGTGAGATTTAC
The DNA here is from genome assembly GCF_003287225.1 of Phascolarctos cinereus. Taxonomy (NCBI): domain Eukaryota; kingdom Metazoa; phylum Chordata; class Mammalia; order Diprotodontia; family Phascolarctidae; genus Phascolarctos; species Phascolarctos cinereus. Next base: position 31,503,911 of record NW_027556291.1, read on the forward strand.
ATCATGGAAATCAGCAAACCCTACAAATCAGGACTTGATTTATTATTTTGTTGGTTGCATAGAGTTAAGAAAGTGATGGGAAAATAATGAAAATTAAACTAAAAAGTATGTCATAGGCATTTTTCAGAGAATTCATTAAACATTTACCTATGGGGGGTATAAACCAATGCTTATTGATTGTCACCTGAAAAGCCAGCAAAAGAAACTGAAAACAATCAGACAGGAGGGAACAGTGTCATAAAAATCTAGATAGAAGAGAGTATCCCCTTCAACCCAGCAATAGCACTTCTAGGGCTGTATCCCAAACAGATCATAAAAATGGGAAAAGGACCCACATGTACAAAAATATTTATAGCAGTTCTTTTTGTGGTGGCAAAGAATTGGAAATTGAGGGAATGCCCATCAACTGGGGAATGGCTGAACAAGTTGTGGTATATGAATGTAATGGAATACTATCGTGCTATAAGAAATGAGGAGCAAGCAGGCTTCAGAAAAACCTGGAAAGACGTATATGGACTAATGCTGAATGAAGTGAGCAGAACCAGGAGAAAGTTGTACACAATAACAGCCATGTTGTACAATGACTAACTTTGATCAAGTTAGCTCTTCTTAGCAATGCAAGGATCTAAGACATCTCCAAAAGTCTCATGATGGAAAATGCTACCCACATCCACAGAAAGAACTATGGAGTTTGAATGCAGATTGAAGCATCCTATTTGCTCTTTTTTGTTCTTCTGTTCTGTTTTGTTTCTTCTTTCTTGTGGTTCCTTCTATTGGTTCTAATTCTTCTTTACAACATGACTAATGTGAAAATATGTTTAATCGGAATGTATATGTAGAGCCTATATCAAATAGCATGCCGTCTTGGGGAGAGAAGTGGGGAGGGAGGGGGAGAAAATTTAAAGCTCAAAAGCTTATGGAGGGGCAGCTAGGTGGCGCAGTGGATAGAGCACTGGCCCTGGAGTCAGGAAGATCTGAGTCCAAATCTGACCTAAGACACTTGACCCTTACTAGCTGTGTGACTCTGGTCAAGTCACTTAACCCCAATTGCCTAAAAAAATAGAAAAAATGCTTATGGAAGTGATTGTTGAAAACTAAAAATAAGTAAATTTTAAAAAAGAAGAAGAGAGTATCAAGGAGAAGAGGGTGATCAACAGTGTTAAAAGCTGCAGAGAGGTCAAAAAGGATGAGGACTGAGAAAAGATCATTAGATATCGGCAATTAAGAGATTATTCATTGGTGATGAGATGATTAGAATCCAAACTGCAGAGTTAAGAAGGGAGTAAGAGGAAAAGAAGCGGAGGGATTGATTTTAGATAGCCTTCTCAAACAATATAGCCAGAAAAGGTAGAAGAGATACAGGCGGATAGTTAGCAAGGATGGATGGATCAAGGGAGGGTTTTTTGAGGATGGCTAAAGACATGAACATGTCTGTAAGCAGCAGAAAAGCACTCAGAAGATAGGGAGAGATTGAAGATAAGTGAGAGATTGAAGATAAGTGAGAGAGTGAGGATAATAGAAAAGAAAAAGTGCTGGAGAAGATGGGATGGAACGGGGTCATCTGACCACATACAGTGGTTTGCCCTAGCCAAGAGAAGTGCCTTCTCTTCACGTGAGACAGAAGTGAAGAAGAAGAAAGCAGCAGAAAGCACCTGAAAGGCCTGGAGCACTGATGAGCTTAGCGACTTTCCCTAGCTTAGAGGTAGAGTTTCAGCACAGGGCTCCCTGCTCTCAAAGCCTGACTCTCTATCCATGACACCATGCTGCTTTTTATATCTATCGTACATATAATGCCACTTTTCCATAAGGAATAGTTAAAGGAAACAAGGGTGACTAGCCAGATAATGAGAAAACTCAGGGGCAATACAATCACTATCCTCAAATATCTGAAGCATAATTCTGTGGTTCCAGAGGACAAAGCTAAGCATAATGTGTAGGAGTCACAGGGAGGCAATATACAGACTGTCTCAGAAGTCTTAGTGTTGTTTTCAGCTTAAAACTGCACTAAGATTTTTAGGATACCCTGATATGTTCAATATAAGAAACAAGTTCCTCAAATTTGTAGTGATTCCAAAGTAAATTGGTTGTGTAGTCAGAGAATCAGATTTAGAATCAGAAGACCTGGGTTCAAAGTCTGATTCTGCCACTCACAGACTCTGTAACTTTGCATAAGTCACCTCACTTCTCTTGGTATCAGTTTTATTTACCCAGACAATAAGGAGGTCGGACTGGAAAGCCTAGAAAGTTTCTTCTAGCCTCATACCTATGATCCTGTGAACTTGGATATTGTGGAAGGGATGCAAGCATTAGAGGCTGACAAGTGAGGTTCCTTCTGATTCTTAGGCCTTTGAGATTCTACATACTGCAAATCTCTGCTGAAGATGAAGCTCCATTAGGCAAAATACCCCACAGAGGAGGGACATTCATGGTGGCATTTCTGTGGTGGGTATCTGCTATGGTAAGAATGACTAAAGAAACTGGGCCGTGGGAATGGAATGAGATATTGTCGCACCATTCAAAATGACAGATGTGATGAATTCAGAGAAACATGAAAAGACTCATGCGAACTGATGAAGAGCAAAGTGAGTCAAACCAAAAAAGAATGTACACAATGACCACAAAAATATCAAGGAAAGATGTGAAAGACATCAGATCTCTGCTCATTTCAGTGAACACTCACTTCAGATGGCCCATGGCAAAGCAGGCTCCACTTACTGGTGGAGTGGTGATGGATTAAAGGTTCTGGAGGAGTCAGATGTTATCAGACACAGCCAACGGATCAATTAATTTCGTTTAATTGTTCAATTGTTTAAGTGGTACAAGGGAGAAAGGGTTTTTTGTTGTTGTTTTGGTGGAGGGAGGTAATAGGGAAGAGAAAGTAAACGTATTTTTAAAATACCAACTATATAACATTTATACTTAAAAATTAGGGTAAAAAAACACTGTCATGATTTACTAATATAAGAATACACTAAAAAATGAAACAAAAAAAAGAATACACTGGCCAAACCTTTTTCCCATATTTGGAAGTTTCTCTGCCAAATCTAGCTACAAAAAATTTCTCATTAACAGGCATATTTGGGGCACTCTTCATTCAGCATGTAGAAATACCATTATAATAAAACCCATGAAATGTGTACACAAAATGTCTCAGCCACTTGTTTTTACTACAGGAACTTGCTGGTCTGGAAGATTAACAGAGTTATCTGATATGACTGCACTAGAGGATATAAAATGCCACCTGCCCCTTCAGCACATTTTCCCAAGTACACGGCGATGTCATTCACTGTGCTAAGGAGAAAAAGAGACCCATTTAACTTAATTCTGGTGAATGAAAAGACCAAAGGGAGAAAAAAATTGGCTTCTATCTCAAGGCTTGTCAAAGACCTGTCATTCTTTAGGATCTCAGTTGGTGGCATAAGGTATGAGTGAGGCCCCGGTCACAGACTCTATAATCAGATAAGCATTGGGCTACTGAAAAAATTTATAATATGCCTCTTAAGCCAACTGGACACTCAGCAAATATAGCCTATTGGCCTAAAGGAAGATGGAGCAAAGCCAATGGGAATGGTTCAGCACTAACCCACTATTACTATTGACAAAACAAATCCTTACCTTCCTCATCCTTCTTCACCTCTAAGAAACAGCTGATACTGTTGACCAAGCCCTCCTCCTGGATACTCTCTCTCCTCTGGGTTTTTGTGAAATGACTTCTCTTGGTGCTCCTAGTTATGCTCCAACCTGTCTGTTCACTCCTCTTCAGTCTTTTGTGATCGATCTTCATCCATGTCAAGCTTTCTAATTGTAGGTATACCCCAAGGGAATGTCCCAGGTCTGCTTCTATTTTCTCTCTACACTCTCACTTGGTGACTTCAACAGTCCCCATGGGTTCAATTACTATGCTGATGAGTGTCGGATATATAAATCTAACCCTAGTCTCTCTCCAGTCCTACATCACCAATTACTTATTGGACATTTCCAACTGGATGTCCCATGGGCACCTAAGACTCACTATGTCCATAACAAGATTCATTAAATGTTCCCTTTGTCCAAACTTCCCTATTTCTTTCAAGTACACTATCCTGATCACCCAGGTTGATTCACAGTCTCAGGGTTATTCTCAGCTTCTTATTTTCTCTCACCTTATATACACCTTATATATAAAGTAGAATCAGTTACCAAATCCCATCAGTTTTACCTTGTCTCTTCCAAAGGTCTCTTCCGTCACCACCCACACAAGCACCACCTTAGTTGAATCTCTTATCATCTCTTGCCTACATCACCATAATAGCTTTTTAACTGCTCTCCCTACTCCAGGTCTTTCCTCTTTCTAATCCATCCTCCCTAGAGCTGCCAGTCATTTTCCCAAATCACCGATATGACCATGTCACTCCCGTACTCAATAAAGTCCAGTAACTTCAAGCTGCCTAAACTATAAATTCTTTTGTTTGCCTTTTAAAGCCCTTTACAAACCATCCCAAATGTACCTTTGCAGCCTTAGTAGATATTTGGCCACATTCTACAATCCAACTAAACCAGCCCTCTAGTTCTGCACATACAACACTCTGTCTACAACCTCTCTGCCTTTTCAGTGCTTATCACCCATACCTAGAATATACTTCCTTTCCCCCTCCAGCTTTCAGAATCCCTCACTTCCTTCAGCACCTCAAATACTATCTTCAATGTGTGTTTTCTCATTTCTCCCTTCCACTCTCCTCCTTGGCTTTTGCCACTGCTATTTCCTCCCTAAATTACCTTTTTATTGTTTTATATTTATTCTGCATATACTTGTACACGCACAGACAGCATCCCAAGGCAAAACACAAGCTCTCTGAAAGTACAGACTCTTTCAGCTTGGTCTTTGTATCTTCGGTCTTTGTATCTGCACTTAATAAATGTCAGTTGATTGGTTTAAGTGAAAATAGTCCATTTTGATGACTCTTCCATCATAACAGGTTTTGTTCTTCATTAAAGTTCTTCTGTAGATCTCAAGGCCAGTTAGTCTGACTTTGATTATGACAGATATCCAAGAACAAAATAATGAAAGGAACCAAAATATCCATTGAAAATAGGACCTTGTTCAGCCACTGTCCAATGACTAAACTTACAAGTCAACCTGTGCAGTGGGAAGAAGGACTGGATTTGGGCAAGGCCTTTCCCCTCTCTAGGACTCGGTTTCCCTAGATATAAAATATAACAGAGGTGCTCTCTCTGGCTTTTTTATGCTAATTGTCACTACTCTTTCCATCATAAACCAAAGGTTACTTGAATGGCCCATATCCAGTTTCTAAAGAACTAGGTTTTGATGTCACCTATAGGTTCCTATACTAAATATTCCTTTACAGAACTGTCAGCTTGAGACAATTTATATTGGCCTCTTCAGATGAAAGAAAATTGGTGTCGGCAGGCTCCTGAGCACATTTTAATAATCAGCCTGATCATGGGTGCATGGCAGCTGCTCGATTGATGGTGTTAGACAGCGAATAAAGAGAGATGCCAGCAGTGTCCTCAGATCTGACATAACAAGGGAAACATCAGTCATTTGGCTAAAAGGCCCATAAAGGCTCCATCAGCTGTGACACAGGAGTCTGTCTTATGCGAAACTAATGAGGAAATGTGGCAGTGTTAGCATTCTCCTTAGACAGTAACAAGTTGTAAGTGAGCATTTTAGATGGGGGAAGAAGACCCACGTCTACTTGCTCTACACAGAAATTATATGTCTATGCTTCCAAAGAATTGTCTGAAATGAAAGAAGGTATAAAGAAAAAGCTGTTCTACTTCATTTACAAAATGCCTGAGCTACATGAAATTAAGTTCAGAGAAGTGGACACATATACGGAGGGCATATTATAAAAAGTAATCCTTTCCTTCATAAGGAAGGGAATTTTTTTCCATGATGTAATAAATGAAGTTCAATCATTATGAAAGAATTCACCAAGGAGCCTATGGGTCAGGAATTATGAAATAGACTTGCATTTTCCAAACACATTTGACTATGGAACCCTTTGACACCAGAAATATATTCAAATACAGAAATGTTTATCAAGGAGGAGTGAGAGTATGGAATGTTCCTATAACACAGTGGAGTTAGAGACATTTTAGGGAAGAATATCTTATTTTCATGCTGAAAAAAAATGTCTTCCATGGTATGTTTGATACAAATATCATTTCATACTTAATATTTCAGAGGGAAAAATAACCAGAGTGAAAAGTTTCTCATGGAACCTCAATTCCCATTGTATGCTCAAAAGCTTTGTGGAACACAGTTTGAGAAACACTGCAATAATAAATTCAGAAAAGTAAACAGAGAATGAGAGCAAAAGCTGGGACTCATGAACAGATTTCAACATGTAGTCTCATGATTCTCTAATTTAAGTACAAGAACATTCACCCTTGATGATGATAATGATGATGATGATGATGATGATGATATGATGATGATGATGATGATGAAAAGGACCCTTCTCTATAATTTCATATGAAGGTCTATGATCTTCTCTGTGGATGGACTCTGGATTCAACGTCCCATCTCTTGGTGGCATGGCACAACTTACAAAGGATGATGGGAGGTGAGGAAAAACTGGATCAAGGGAAAATTAGAAATTCATGAGAAATGTAATTGTGCATATATCTCAGTGAATTAAGGTTCAAAGTTTACAATCAGAAGGAAATGTAGGTTGCCAGATACCAAATGACACCACAATTATTTTGGAAGAAAATAAAGGAAAAATAGTATAAGGGGAAATTGAAGAATGTGCTTTTGTTGCTGGGTTTCATTTGAATATGAAAGGGCGTTTTGAAATAGAGTCTCCAACTAGCCCCAAATCAAGAAACATCTTAACTGATCTCATATTTGGCTTTTCTAGAAAAGTTCTGCATTGTTGTTCAAAAACCAAACCTCAAGGATGATAGCAACCAACTTATCATAGTTGCAGCACTACATTTGACAAACCCAAGGACACCAACCACTGAGAGAAGGGCTCACTATTCAACAAAATTTGCTGGGAAAATGGAAAGCAGTCTGGCAAAAATTAGGTTCAGACTAATATTTCTAACCAGGTACTACAGCTCCAAATAGATACATGACCTACATATAACAGATCAAATCATATATAAATGAGAGAAGAACGAAAGGAGATACTTTCACAGTTATGCATGAAAGAGAATTATTGATCAAAAAAGTGATAGGGACGATCATAAAAGATAAAACTGATCATTTTATTGCATAAAATTGATAAGAATTTGCACAAACAAAATCGGCATAGTAAGAATTAGAAGTATAAATAGGTCTCCAACCAACCCTAGAGCATCTTGTATGTTGCTGCTTTTGTGGAGACAGATATGACTCCTACTTGGTAGAGAGAATGCTGATGCAACACTACGATTTGTGGAAAATATTGAAGAAAAAGATATTTGGGCAGATTAGATGTTAAAAGAATACATGAATTCAACATTAGCCAAAATGAATGATCTTGAGACAAGAAGAGGGTGTACAGAGACTGAAAAACCAATACAATGAAAGGAAGTAACAGAATGGATAAGAAAACAAAATACAAAATTCTGTTACATACAAGAATCACATCTTTAAAAAAAGATTGAAAATGACAGATTCAAACAAAAATTTACCATGCATCAGGTATGCATCCTACCAAAATGGCAAGAATTACAATGACGATATTGGAGAAAGCACAAATCTCAACAATGAACATATCATGTACCAAATGACCTAGCATCTAATTTCATTTTTAGAAACTGATTGAACTACAAAAGAGCCAATGTAGTAGCACAATAATTATAAACAACTTTAATGTTATTCTTTTAGGACTGGACAAAATTGACAGAAAGACAATCAAAAATGAAAATAAAGAGCTAAACAAATTGTTAGAGAAGCTAAAGTTAAAAAACCTATGGAGTCTTCTGAATGGGAACATTAAAGAACATCCTTATTAATTAGGACCTCAGAGTACCTAAGTCAAATAGGCCATATGCTAGAATACAGAGAAATTATAAATAAATATAAAAAAGCAGAAATATTAAATACATACTTTATGGACTTTAATATATAAAATAATAATTACTGCAAGGAACACAAGCAAAAAATACAGATCCATACTGGGACTAATGACATAATGATTAATTAATGAGTCAAAGAACATATCAAAGTAACAAAAACTATGTGAAAAAAATAATGGTTAGACAGTACACGAAAACTTTTAAAGTACACCTAAAGCAGTCCTCAGAGAAGATATTATACCTCTGAAAATATACATTAATAAGATAGAAAAAAACTAAAAGAATCAAGAATCAAAAGGCACAAAAAAGAAAAATCTTAAAAATATTCAAAGAAATATATAAAATAGAAAACAAAAAGACTAAAGAATTGTTAAGCAAAACTAAATTTTGATTCCAAGAAAAGACTGATAAAATCAAAAACCTTTTGTTAGCCTTGTCAAAGAGAAGAGGACAAAAATTAAATTACCAAAATAAAAAAATGAAGAAGGGGAAACTACAAAAAGGAAGAAATAAAAATTATTATCTAAACCAACTAAACACAATTACATGCCAGAAAAACTGAAAATTTAAAAGATACGGAATATTATCTGCAAAGATATAAAATACTCAAATTAATAGAACATGAAATAGAGACCTTAAGGATCTAATTTTGGAAAATGAAACTGATCTATACAGTAACTTAAAAACAAAAGGTCTCTGGTCCAAATGCAATTAAAGGTGAATTTTTTCAAATATTTAAGTCAGAGTAAATACTTATGCTATATTAATCTCAAAAATGTAAGACAAAAATACTCTACCAAAATCCTTTTACGAAACAACTATAGTCCTAATAATTAAATTGTGGGATGAGAAAGTCAACCTTGAGTCTATGCAACTTGTTTTCTTTTTAAATATGTCAAAATGATATGTTTCCCTTTTAAGGCTATGTATTTTATACATTTAAAAACATTATTCTAAGAAGAGGTTCATAGGCTTTATAAGACTTCCAAAGAGGCCTATGACACACAAAAAGGTTAAAAACCTAGAACAATATCACTAATGAATATTGACATAATTTTTAAAATATTGAAATAATTTTAAAAAATAAAATCCAATGGGGCAGGTAGGTGGCACAGTGGATAGAGCAACAGCCCTGAAGTCAGGAGGACCTGAGTTCAAATCCAGCCTCAGACCAAACACTTGACACTTACTAGCTGTGTGACCCTGGGCAAGTCACTTAACCTCAATTGCCTAAAAAAAATTTTTTTATTAAAAAAAAAAAATCCAAGCAAAAATACCACAGTATGTGCAAAATTTTATTAACGCTGACCAAGATGTATTTATACCAAGGATGGCACGGATGGTTCAACATTCCAAAAATAATGTAATTAATTATATTTTTAAAAAATTATATCAACAGATGCAGAAGCCACTGACAAAGCACAACATTCATGTTTATTTAAAAACTTTGCAAATATAGTCAAAGAAGGGCCATTTTCATATGGTTAAAAGGTATACATGCATATATCTGTGTGTATATATGTATACATACATACATGTGTGTACGTATAACAAAAATCTAGCATGATTTGAAATAGAGAAATAATAGAAGCTTCTCCAATAAATCCAAGAATAATAGGAAGGCACCTTTCTCAACTGCTACTTTACATACTTATAGCACTGCTACTGACAGGAACAAGAAAAGAAATAATGAACATGAAGACTTCAGGAAAAGCACAGGAAGACAAATTAAACGATGCAAAGTAAAGCAAGAAGAACCAGGAAAACAATACATACAATTTCTACAGCAAAGTCAAGTGAAAAGACAACAACAATAATAATTCTAATAATTTCAATGCAGTCTAATTATAATAACCTAGGCTGGCCACAAAGAAGATAAGAGAAAATGCAGAGGTATAGAAAGTGGGACATTGGCAATATAGTCAGACAAGGTCAATGAGTTAGGTTTTTAGGGGTTTTTTTTCCATTTCTTAAAATTCTTTATTAAAAGAGATGACTTGCTAGGTAAGTAACAGAAAAGGATATATTTGGATATGAAGGTGGTAAAAAAAACAAAAGAGAGCTATAAAAATATTTTTTTAAAAAAACTCTGATGCCTGATTGACTCTTCAGAACTCACTTTTAGGTGCTTAGGGAGACACATTAACTCTTTTTGGCCACCAGGGTACTCTTCTGGTCCTTGAGGCATTACATGACAAAAATATCCCTGTACTAAACGATACTCTGGTGCTTTGACAGAGGCAAGGCCTCTTTCTAGACCCAAATTGCTATCAGGGTGTCTAAAGGCTTAGGCAGCAGAGAGAATAATGCATAAAATGCCAACAAAGTTCTAGGGGCCTGGAGATATTAAAGCCCCACAGAGAAATCAGGCAGGTGCAGCAAAGGGATACAAACCACAAAAAAGGATATGAACACTAACTGTTGGTAGCATCTGATGGAATCTTATAACCTCAGGGCTGTAAGGAAGTTTTGAGATCAAATCATTGAAGTCCCTTCATTTTGCAAGTAAAGAACCTGCATCAGAGAGGGTAAATGGTTTGGAAGAAGTGAACTAGTGGAAGATCTTAGATTGGAATGCATTGCCCCTCAAGATCACTGAGTGGGAGGGGGGAGCAATCTCAGAGGTCATGCAGTTCAGCTTCCTCACTTAACAAAATGAGCATAGAAAGAGTTTAAAGGACTTGCCCACGTTCACACTAATAGCAATCAACAGGGCCAACATTTGAATATAGGAACTCATTCCAAATTCAGAAATCTTTTCCCACTGCATCTCCCTCCACTACCTCCAGTTAAAAGAAAATAACCAGGACAGAGAATACTTCGGTCTTTCACATTTTATGCTGCTCTGAGAAATCTGTCATCTTAAACCAGAATTTTATATTTTTACTCTTTTGTTCTAGTCATAGATTGGCTTCTCTACTTATATGACAGCAAGCAAAGCAAAAAATAGGCCTGTGTTGGCACTGCCAACTCCGTTTTCTATGGAAAGGAGTAATGCACATGAATGGCTTTCTCCTTGTTGTATGCTAATGATTATCATGTGAGCCCCACACTAGAGCTCTGGAACAGGGTCTTAATATCTGAGAGTTACTCTGGGATGGGACTAAGTACCTAATCTTCTTCACAATAGAACTGTAGTTCTTCTGAAAGTTAATATTCCAGCAGTATTTTCCTGTGTTACCTGGCTCCACTTCCAAGCAGATTTGTTCAGTAAAGTGGCTTTTTGAGGCTACAAAAATATAAATTAAACACTAGCATATGAGAATCCTTTTGCCACGGATGCTTTACAGCTGTACTATTTGTGTTAAGATTTGTTCACAGTTTACTCTCTGCAATGTATTTGGCATAATGAGATTGCTCTTTAATGTTGGGTTGAAGGGGGAAGTATTGAGCTTCGAACAAACTGGTGACATTTTCTTAGGGGATGAATATGTGCCCCAGGGGTGTTCCAGGGCCACACCAACTAGTAGCCAATGGCAGTGCAGTGCTTCTAACATGCAACATGTCAGCAGCTGCTGCCTGGATCACAAGAGGGAAACACAGAGCCTCCTGTACTGCTAGGGCATAGAAGATATTTTAAACCATAATTTGAAGCCCGTATCATGCCCGCATGACAATTTCTGAAGCCTGCTTTCCAAATGTCACTAGCCAGGTGATTGCCAGGAATTCCTTGCATCATTCCCCTGAAGCTATAAAAGTAGCAGTCAACCTCCTTTGAATTCTACTTCTCCAGCATCCTGCAGGGGCTCTGGGAGTTTCTGATTCACATTCAAAAAGCTGCATGAAGTAGCCCTTTGGGGCTGTATATTAATGAAGAAATTTTCTCATGCCAGAACCAGCTCTTGATTGGCATGCAAAGGGTCCAGTCTGTTCTGAGTGGCTTTTTAATTCCTTACAATTAACCCTGCCAAAATTCACATCAGTGGCATCACTGACAGCAAATTAAAGAAGTCAAGATGGGAGAGTTAGCATCTTATGCCTGAGTTTTCTCCTTATGTTTGAAGGAGAGAGTTCTCAAAAGTCCATCAAGATGACTGCCTTGTCCCTGAACTGAGATGTGTGATTAGAGCAGTGTGGGTTTCTTGCCACTAATACCAATGAATTTGAGCTCTTCACTTGCCACATGCTCTGTAGATTGGCTGCTAAGAGCCACAATTTCAATGTTTTTCACTCTGAGAAATATAACGATTCCCCTGATGGCTGCTGGGAGTTGATGGAACAAAATCAAAGTGTGCCAACATATTCCTACCTGGTGCCAGGACTGACAGGGCATCAACTGATATGTCAATGGTACCTAGAGATACTTTAATCTAGTTTCGTATCAGTTTGCTTTAACAATCAAGGACAGAAGAAAAACCTCTGACTAAACACAGAGGTGCCCAAACAAACATAATTTCCCTGTGTTCAGCCAGCATAAATTGTACAATGTTTTGATTTTTCTGGTGTCACTTAAAAGGCAACTTTTCCCAGAAAGAGGGAAATGGATTGTTGGATATTCAGGTGTTTTGGTTTTGAACAGGAAATAACTGGTCTTCAAAGAAATTTGACATGAGAATTTCTGAAGGTTGACTCACCACTATTCAACTTCACCAGCTAAAATGTGATCTTTATTGGTATCCAGGATTAGGATATATAAATAGCTTATTTTCCCCCTTTGTTTGATATTTTGGTAAAAATTAGCAAATTGAAAAGCTGAAAGATCTAACAAAGCAGCGACCTGATAATACAAAAACTCTTCAAAACTCACACTGCCTACTGTATATTGTCATTTGGTCACCAATGTTGGGTATGGAATCCTTAAAAATACAACACAACTGCCTTACATCCCATCACAACTAATTATTACTCCGAAAGACTTGAAATTTTATTAGTGATGTCTCCATTTATACATATGAACAAATATTACTCTTTTGAACTTAGCACTGAAATTTCATCAACATGGAAAGCTGTTACATGCTTAACCCCCACAAGCATATTTGCTGTACATAGAAACAGCCTGGAGACAGGAATGGATCAAGTTATCTTCCCTCCTTGTTTTAGTTTTTTTAATCTGCCAAGAGTGGTACGTAACCATTCTTACAAATGACAAGCTCACTTCACTTCAATCACATTGCCGCTCACTAAGGAAGGTCTTGTGTTATTGACACTGGGGGAGAAATACCAAAAAGCTTATACAAAATCCATCACATCAACAAACGCTCACCAAGAGCTCATTCTATTTGAGGCCATGTGCTGCAGGACTGAGAGCCAACAAAATTGCATAAAATAAAAACAAATAAGAATGGATTGATTTCAAATATGGCTGTGAATTCCAAACATAAATATGCATAGAGCCACTAAAATAAATAATGTTCATAAAATCAATGCAAAAGCTTCTTCAGTAGAAATTGGCTATAACTCAGGGCTCACTAGACAACACTGTCAGAGTTATTTGGAATTAAGTGAACCATACTCATATGATCTATTAAATAATCACCTCTTTCACTAGGCAACTAGGCAAGGAAATAAAGGTGAAGTACTGCAATGTTTCTTTTTAAGGGTATCTCTTTGTATGCTCAGATTTCTGCCTGCTCACAGCATCTGTCTGCTTTGTTGTTGTCCTTGCGGGGGAGGGAGGAAGAGAGGGTAGTCTGGGGAACTCCTGGTATGAGAACTCCCTCTGCTGATATAGATAAGTCACCAGGCAGCTTCTGTCTCAGAAAAGTACCTGGGGTGGAGAAGAGGGTGTGCTGAGAGGTTGCGATTTGCTTAGTCACAGACAAAATATGTATAGGTCAGAGAAAGGACCTGAACGAAGGTCTTCCTAACTCCAAGGCCAATTTCTTTCCACTTGACCACACTGCTCTTCACCTCTTATTTCCTACGTCCTTCTACGCCTGTAAAGCCATTCAAATTATGTTCCAAATGTGTTCTTCTCTCTCATAGCTTCTATTTCTTGGGATCAACTCTCTATCATCAATTTTTCTACTTCACTAATCGTACTTCTTAATTCTGAATTTTAAGCTATAATTTCTGTATTGAGATTTCTAATTTCTGACCTAAATTCATTTCTAATTTCTTCTTTTATGAACTGCATTTCTCTTTTAAATCATTCCAAAATGCCTTTCTGTTATTCCATGATCTCTGGGGAGTTCAAAAGATTCTACCAAAAATTGAAAAATTTTAAAAATAAAAAAAAGATTCTACCTTTCATTAGGCAATATCGGTTCATCTTCCTTTATGTTAAAATTTTTGAAGTGTATTTTGGCTTCTCTCTGGGGTCTTAGTCCTTCTTCTTTCTCTTTTTACAATTGTCTCTGTCCCAGGGCTAGATTTCATTCAAGCTTTCTTGAGATTTTCAGCGTTCCAATCCTTTTCTTGCATTTAATATCACTAACTCTTTGGCTCTTCCCCACCATTGGTGCATGGACCCCTGTAGGGATGCTCCAGCTTCCTGCTACTTGGGCTTAAGAGGCGAGAGGAAGGGGGACGGGGAGGTCAAGACTTCACCATAGTTCATGGCACATTTCTGTCCTTGCCCAATTCCTTCTTTGCTCTCCTCCTTTCCTTTACTTGGTTGGTCAGAATCAGTATCTTTCTTTGAGTGTAAATGGTTAGAGGGTTGGTTCAGGCAAAGTCACTACAAGCTGCGTGGGATCCCCATAGCAAAGACCCCAGGAAAAACTTGCCCTAAGCAAGTGAAGTCTAGTGGGGGAGAATCGCTAAATCAGACTATATTAACATTCTTCAATAGTAATTCATGGGTTTTTTTAATTAATCTGGCAGTTCTGTCTAATCTTGTGAAATCAGCTGCAAATTACTTCATATTTGGTATAAAATTCATTTCTCTTGAGGTTATGGGGTTGAAAAGATTAGCAAAACATTATATCCATCACCTTGTTCACCAGAGCTTATTTCAACCTCAATTTTGTAATCATCCAAACATACTTTTCATTTTGAAATTTATTGCATTTTCACTCAAAGCACTACATTAATTATAATATTACATAGAAAATTAAATTCTAAAGCCCTTCACAGACATGGTCCTCAATAAGGCAGATATTTATACACTTAAAAATACACCCACTGAACCCTGTACTTTAAAAGCAGTTTAATTTGACTAATCTTTGACCCCATCTGCACACAGGAACAAAAGCAAAGAACAGTTGTCTAAACCATCTAGCACATTTCAGTGCCAAATCCATTGCTATGTCTCTTTTTATATCTTCATCCTGTCTCTCCAAATAGCTGATAAGTTCCTTGAGAGCAGGAAACATGTGTTAGGTCTCTCTCCATCTCTAGGCCTACTCACAACACTGAATATAAAATAAGTACTCAAGAAATGTTTATTGCTGTTTATTGGTATTGATGCAGTAATGTATTTTTTCTGATATCTCCTTTAAAAATTTTATTGGTATCTTGTTTTTACATCACTTCTATTTCCCATAAATACCCTCCCCCACCTAGAGGGTCATCCCTTACAAGAAAGGGGAAAAACGCAGCTCAGAAAAATTAATTAACTTCATGAAGTCCAATAGTATATACTAGGTTTGTCCTCCATAGTCCCCCATCTCTACAAAGAAGAGAGGGTACATTTTCATCTCTCTTCTTCAGCAAAGAGTTTGTTCATTATAACTGCATTTTATTTGGATTCATTTTTTGTTGTGGAAGCTGTTTCCATTGATAATGTTGTAATCACTGTCAATATGATTTTCCTGATTCTGCTTATTTCCCTTTGTATCAACTGACATACATCTTCCCTTGCTTCCCTGCATCCTTCATATTCATCATTCATTCCAACATGGTAATATTCCATGATGTTTATGTTTAATCATTCTTGAATCAATAGGCCTCTACAATGTTTCTAATTCTTGGCTACTACAAAAAGTGCTACTATCAATATTTTGGTATATATGGTACTTCCTTGGAGTATATGTCTTGCAGGTTCCCTGAGTCAAAGGATATGGACATTTTGATCACTTTCTGAGCATAGTTCCAAATTGCTTTCCAGAATGGTTATATCACTTTATAGCTCCTCATTTTCCATCAGCTGCTCTGGTTGGTTTCAAACATCATGCCACCCCCACCTCCGAGGCTAATAAGCCCATCACTTGAAATCTCAGCACCACCGTAATGAACTCAGTTTTGATACTCAATACTTTCAGGTACTTTTCCCCTCTGATTGCAGGGTTGGAAAGAGAAGCAATAAACTCCTTTCCAAGCTTTCCTCTACAGAAAGGGCTCGGAATTTTTTCAGCTAACTCTTTGTTTTCCATCAGCTGCTCTGCTTGATTTCAACTCCAGGAATACATTGGGTGCTCTCTGGTGCCCCTCTACCCACTTTTCAACTTCTTTTTGTGCATTGTCTTTCTCCATTGGATGGCAAGCTCCTTGAGGACACAGACTGTTTTTCTTTTTCTTATCTATATCTCTAGCACTGACTACAGAGCCTGGCACATAGTAGCTGCTTAATAAACGTTTGACTATTGATCATCCCCGACACAGCTATGTGACACAGTAGATAGAGTGACAGGCCTGAAGTCAAGAAGACTCATCTTCCTGAGTTCAAATCTGGCCACAGACACTAGCTGTGTGACCCTGAGCAAATCGCTTTACCCTCTTTGCCTCAGTTTCCTCATCTATAAAATGGGCTGGAAAAAGAAATGGCAAACTACTCTAGTATCTTTGCAAAGAAAACCCCAAATGGGGTCACAAAGAGTCGGACACAATGGAAAAACAACTGAACAACCACACTGATTATCTTTCCTTCTGTCATATTTGCCAATGTGGCTGACAGAAGGTGAAATATCAAAGTTTTTTTAAAAAATTTTTTTCTTATTATTACCGATTTATATCCATTTTTCATACGATAGTTAACAGATTGTAATTACTGTTTTGACAAATACTTGTTCATACTCTATGACTACTTATCTTTTGGGCAATGTCTTTCAGTCTTACATATTTGCGTTAGTTCCCTATAGATCTTGGCTCTCAGGCCCTGATCAAAGCTATTTGATGCAAAGATCTTTCCCCTCTAGTTGAGGGTCTTCCATCTTAATCTAGTTGTGTTGATTTTGTTATTGAAAAAGCCCAGAAATTTCAAGTAACAGAAATTTTATATATTATCTTTTTTGATCGCCTTTTCTCTTGAATACAGCTCTGCCCTGTGAGGGATCCAAACCCTGGGTGCCCAAGACTAGATATATTGAAGAAGAACTTTGGAAGGCAGTGTGTCTAGGATGGTTTGCAGAAAATTCTGGGAGGAATGAGGCAGAAGAAGAAAGAGGGGTGAGAAGCTTGAGGGAAAGACATGCTTGGCATCTTGAAGGAGAGGGATATGTGACAGCTTCAGTAGCTTCGACATGCCTCAATTTCCTCATTTGTAAAATGGGGATAGGCAGACCAAGTGCTATACCAGTAGAGTTCAGATACTAATAGAACAACCAGAAGGCTCCTGGCCGTTGGTTAACTCATTTATGAAGAATCCATGGAAAAACAAGGTCAAGAATGACACAGGATGAGATGACCCAGAGAAGCTGGAGTTTACAGTAGTGGAGGGACTGACTGCATTGATAAAATAACAGATTCAGCCAAAGGAAGGCAATCCTTGACCTCCCTTCCTCACAGATATCACCAGAGCCTCAATTTAAGTCTTAGATCTAACACCAGAAGAGATTTTACAGGCCCTCTTTGACTAACAAGTACCCTTAGGCCTAGAGTAGCAAAGTGCCTGAAGTCACAGAGAGGAGTAGGTGGAAATGGTGATTCAAAACCATTTCTTTAGACACCACATTTCTTGCTATTTCTACCACACCAACACTTGAGCAAATATGAGATCAGAAGCCACTAAACATACATAAGGTGGCTAGTAGTATATTGACTTTGTTTGCAAATTCAATTTCAAGACTATTCCTCTATTGCCATATAGCTCAACAAAGTATTTATGTATAATAATGCATACATAGAGGGGGAAAAAATGACTAAATGTTGCCTGTGGTGAAGCCACTAATCCTTAGTCCTATCTGGGATTAAGTCTAGCTAATGTGGATGCCACTACTTGATACTGGTTTCTCTTAATCTTCCCCAGGAATGAGGCAATAGAGAGTTTTTATGTGTATACAAAAGTTTAAGCTTAGTCACTGATGACATTGTTTTTTCAGATTTACAAAATTGAATGATATTAATACAAACTATCATTTAGGATTAATTAGTGAACCTTCCAAAACCCAAATCAGTGAGGCTGAAATTCTTTTGTTTTATCTTTATCACAGAACTATGGTATCCTATAGATGATATGATACAGGCCTATCTCTAGAATCAATGAAGTTTCAGGGTCATGCTTCCCATTTGAAAGCATGTCCACCAGAAGTTTTCTCTTGGTAGAAATCTAATGGAATCGATTCTCAAATGTCAAATCCTAATGGAAGCATATAATATAGCCTCAAGAAATGTACAGATTACTGATTGGGCTTGGACTTACACTATATGGATATTGTTTTGTTTTTATTGTTTTTAGATGACTAGCTCTTGCAAAAGAAGTTGGACAGATGATCTGTTGGGGGAAAAAAAATCTCTGCATGAAATATCTCTGACAAAGGCCTGAGAACCAAAATCTACTGGGACCTTATACAAGAGCAAAAGACTAAGACGACACTCTCCAACAGATAGGTGATCAAAGGATAAGAACAAACGGGTTCTCAAAGGGAAAATTTCAAACCATAAACAACCATATGAAAGACTGCTGCCATACACAGCTGAAGGAACTAGGAAAGCAATTTGGAATTAGGCTAAGAGAGTGATTTAAATGTGCCTAGCCTTTGACCTAGAGATGCCACTCCTAAGCATATATTCCCAAGGAGGTCAGAGGCATAAAGAAACATCCCATATGCACTAAAATATTGATAGCAGCACTTTGAGATTGATGGTAGTGAAGATCTGAAAATAACAAAGACGTCTGTTGAGTAGGAAATGGTTAAACTAATTTGCAACACATGAATGTGATAGAATAGTACTGGATCATTAGAAAGGATGAATAGAAGACCGCAAAGGAAGAACTATGTGAGCTGACTTAGTGAAGTAAGCAGAACCAGGGAAACAACATGCATGATGACAACAACAACAAAGATGTCTGAAAGAACAGAAAAAGAAAAAGGAACTGGAAGCTGTCTAATTATGACTGAGTTTGGGCCTAAAGAAGAGATGAGAAAATGTACTTCATGACCTTCTGTACAGTGCTGAGGGACTCTGAGTGTGGAATACTGCCTATATTAATGTTTCATGAGTTGGTTAGTTTTGCTGAACTGTGTTCTTTTCCCTCCTTGTTTCTTCTTTGTTACAGAGGATGGCTTTCTGGGTATGCCAAGAAGTAAAAATATAGATAGGAAGGTGATGTGAAAAATAAAATATATCACTAGTTTAAAAAGTAGGTTAGAGCAAGCACTCTGGTTACTTACTGATTTCCTGCTCAAAAACGTTCCTTGGATTCCTCTTGCCTTGCAGATCAAGTCCAGGCTCCTTCACCCAGCAGCTGAAGCCTTTCACACTCTAATGTGACCCCACATACCTTTCCAGCTTTGTTTCCTACTACTCATCTACCTAAACCCAAATCAGTCCAAGTGAGACCGATTTGTTCATTTTATCCCAATTCGACCCACATGCATGACCATGGATGACTTCAGTCCTCACCAGCTATACAGACCCTACCCATTCTTTAGACCCACTACAACCTCCTCTAGCATTATATAGAGACCTAAGGTCTCTGTGATGTGAACAAATACTTAGAACAATTATTGTATATACAATCCATCTGGGCATTAATTATGGACTGCTTTGTAAAATCCCTTCCAAGGAACTTCAAACTTGTGCTAGCAATATGCTTTCCTCCTACTGTGGCTATCAGTGACATTTGATCCTGCCCTATGCCAATGGACACTGCTCTCCTCGGGAAGCCTAGCACTCTCCCTTTCTCAAAGGACAATGGTGTGGTGGTGGATTAGCCACAGCTGAATTAAATGAGCATATTTCTAGATACAGAGAGAAGGGCTCACTAGTCTCTAGGGGCACAAAGGATCCCTGAGGCCCAGTCATCCAAAATATATTTTGCCAACTATTAATTAATTGCTAAGGAACATTACACAAGAAATAATAATGACTATATTTTGGTATTGGTATTAGTATTTATAAGACATTATGCTAGGACATAAAGATGAATGAAAAATAGTCCTTCCTCTTAAGTTTACATTTAATTGAAGGGACACAGCATATACATGGAAAAATATATACACACATTATATATGTGTGTACAGGCATATGCATATATATAATGTGTGTATATATTTTTCTATGTATATATATATATGCTCTAGTAGAAAGATATTTTCTTGCTTTCTGTCATGGCTTTTCCTTTAAAAAAAACTTTTATTTAAGTTTTTTAAAAAATGAATTTGTAGGATTTTTTAAAAATCTTAATAATATTATTATTGAGGACAAGTAATTAAAAGGTTTTCCATTAGGGCTAGAAATGGCCAATAGTACCACCAGAATCAATCCTTAGGGACCACTCCTTGTTTTTTGCCTCACCAGGACCCTAGCACACAACAATCATCTTTAATTTTCAAAATACTTGTAACTGTGATGGAGACGCTTCTGCTAAAAGTCTGTTATTTGCTAAGCTAAATTGTGCCTGGCCTCTCATTGAACTCCATGAAAATTGTACACATGGGCATCTTGGGCAGAATTTAACACTTAAAACTATATTTAGCTGCATATAGATACATACAATTCCAATGTTATTTACAGACAAAATACAGCAGGACATATTTGGTAATGAATACCAAGGCTAAATTCAGTCCACTGGAGGAGGCATACTTAGAATTTGAATTCATGCTACAGAAACTGACAATGGCATTTCAATGCCACGACAAAAATCTTTTCCTCCCAAGGTCTATTTCAATTATTCCTGGGTCTGAAAAATCTAATGGATTTTGCCATTTTACTTGATAGCTAATATTTTATATCCTATGGCACTGAAAAGTTAAGCTTCCAAAATAATTTGCTATCATATATGATTAAAGTGATGAAGTTTCAGGGACCAAAACCCTGCATAACTGTGCAGTTAAGTTAGATGCTGAAAAAATTTAAAAGTACCAGTCAAGTAACTCTTGCTCTAATGAGGGTTGGTGGTGGTGGTGGTGGTGGTGGTGGAAGAAGTATAGAAACATGGCACTGTCCAAATGAGCTTTTTTATTCATTTTCCAATTCACAAAGGGCAAGGCACTCCTTTATTGAGGAGGAGGCTATAGTTGAATGAGTGCTAGATTTGTGAGCCAGAAGACTGGGTTTGAATCCTGCTTCAAACAGGCCTCAGGTCCTTCATCTTGTACTAGATGATGACTACAAACAGCTCTCTATCTTGAATGCCCATGATCTTTCATGGGAGCTCAGAATTTCAGTGTGACCACTGTTATATTTTTTGAGTGAAAGAACATGATGAAATAAAACCTGAAGATAAAACCAAATAAATTAATTATGCTAAATGAATGTGTTTAATGTCTCTCATTCCAAAGTATCTTATTCCATTGTATTAGTGGATATTGACTTGTTCAAATACATCTAAGTACATTCATGCTTAATTTCACCATTTCAATTTCTTCACAAATATGAGGCCTCAGAGGTTTCCATGAGGAGCTAGCAGCTCCCAGCTCTCAGGATAGCTATTTCCTTTTATGATAACAACTGCTAGTGAAAATAATCCAGGCTAAAAAAAGAACCATCCTGAGAACCATCACTGAGAGCTCAACAGTGAACCAACTGACTTGGTCCCAGCTGTGAGAAAGAGAGAAGGTGCAAAAGAGTAAATAGCACTTAAGAAACCATCCCTGGGCTTGGAGCATGGGGCATGGGGCATTGGGCCCTCGGGAGCAGATTCTAAGGTACTTTGTCAGGGTCAAAGTGAAGAGCTCACAACCGGGATTTCTACTTGCCCATTGTAGTAGGGGACTGCCTATTTTCCCAATGGAAATGTGGCATCCAAGGGAGGTAAGGAAGGAAGGTAAGCTGAACAATAACACTTCAAAAATAGGGCTATTCAATAGGAGCCAGTGGAGAAAGCTAACTTTGTCCTCAAGAAAATAATGAATGAAAGCAACGGGAGGATGTATCAGAAGAATAGAATTATGAAAGGTATTGAGATCTGGGGTCAAGTAAATGGGTAACACTCAATTTCTGAAAGCTTACCCAAAAGGTGTGCTATCATTTAGAGCTTCAATCATCTAGGCAGGACTCCTGATGGACAGAGGCTTGGAGATAGCCAATGCTAACCCCACTAGCCCAAACAATGAAGACAATACCTTAAACTTCAAAGAATTTTCTTTCTCTGACTTGATCTTTTCATGGAAAGACCTCAATGTCATCGGGGAAAATAAAATAATTCAGTCAAAAGCAATGGTCCTGGGAAAGGAGGTAGGCAGCGTGTATGTGTGCATGTGTGTACATATGTGTACGTGTGTGTGTGTGCGCGTGTGTGTGTTGTGTGTGCATGTGTGTATGAAGCCTTTGGGAAGCCTTTAGTCTACTGTCTGGCTGTAGAAATTAAAGAGAGGAAAACAAATCAAAGGACTGCAGCATCACCAGATCGACAGGAAGCTGGATCTTAGGAAGTGTAGCTAGTGACACTGATAGGAGCCTAATTAAAGACACCTTCAGTCAAATTAATTCACCAATTCAGTTCAAGAGCCTAATACTCTCAGAGGGTAACAAGTAGGTACAATTTAAAACCAACAGGAAAGCTGAGATTTGAGAACACTTATCAAGAAAGAAAGGCCCCAGCAGCTAAGCTCCCCTGAAAGACCTCTGGTGCAGTAGGGTTCACCAGAAAGCCATGACCTTGATGTAGGTACTAATTTGTAGTTCCAAAATACTGCAAGAGAAACTAAAATGCCACACAGTGAAAAGAAATAATGAAGCAAGGTAATTTCAAACACCAGGAATGGGCAGACAAGACTAGAGTACGTGTCTGCCTTAATAAAGACCACTTAATCATGACTGAAAAAGAGGAAGAGCCAAGATGAAGTGAGGTCAAGTTAGAGGGTTATGATGTCTTTTATCTTCTTTTGTCTTGAATGCATCGCTTGTACCATTATTAATTCCTTACTTTCTGAGGCCTGAGAGAATAATTGAGACTTTGGAATCTTAGAAACATGGTTGATTGTAGAAAAGTACCAAATGGCTTATGTAAGTAGAGGGTTTATACTCTACAAATAACTTCCATTTCTTATTTATTCTTTACACGGCCAACATTACTGGAGACTGGATGATGGCTTTTTGCTACTGCCTGGTTGACTTCTTCCACATACATACCCCAAATAATGACAATATTGATTCTGAAGAGACATTTTGTAAAACCATGTGGCTGGCCTAAGAGAACAGGCTGAGAAGCTCAAGTGGTAAAGCTTTTAGTCTCTTAAGTGAATACCAATTGACTAATGCTTGAAAATCCTACATTCTAATATCATCAGAGATTTGAAATAGCAGTAGAAAATAATAAAATGTCTTAGAGGTACTCAAGACAGTAAGCGGCCTAGGGTATAGGATTATAAATTAAGAAAGAAATTTTCTCTTCAATAAAAAAGAAAGCCCATACCCATAGCCTTGAGGAGCAATAAGCAAAGCAGGAAAACCAAGTTTAGTGTATGAAAACATCTTAATTTTAAAAAGAGTCCAGCTATAAAGCAAAGGAAAACAATTAGGTAGTTTGAAAGATGAAAATGCTTTAAAGGACTTGGCTACAGAGGCTTGATGAGCCTCACAACTAAGTGTTTCATTTTACTGTGCTAAGAGGATTGGGAAATATTTCTGTCTTTGGGGGATGGCCACCTCACTTGGTTAAATGTAAAATTCAAAATCTGCCTAATTCTCATAATCCAAATAAGTGACACTGTTTTGGTTTCCATGACAACTGTCCTGAAAACCATATTAATTATTCAAGATGTCCATGCCATTCTCCCAACATGCCCTAAAGAATGCTGGAAAATGCAACGTGCCTTTGGAGAGGAAGAGCACCCTTTAGCAGACTGCAACTCCAGATCAAAATACTAAAGCCATTCACTTGCAGTACTAAGAGCCTAGAGAAGGTGTTAATAAATGCTATGTAAACTTTTTTGGCAAAAAGAAGTGAATAAGATGTTGTATATTGTGTCTGATTTTTCATCCATCCTGATGAGATCTTAAAATTTTATTTTATGAGAAGTTTTTTCATCTTTTTAACTAATTCAGTCAGCTTATTATACACCACAGGGATAACACTGGGGTACTTTTCTTAAGAAGTATGACACAGGAAACCTGAAGAAATTGAAGCCAATCAGATAACCAAAGTATTAGGACAAATTGGCACTAAGCAAGTGTTTGTCACTGAATGCTTCACTAAGCATAGTGTGTGTAGCCTGTGATCAAGCATTCATCATAAATATTATTATCAAAATACAGAAGAGGAGGTATGTATGCTCAGACACTAATGCCATTGCCTTCCTGTCATAGCAAAACCATTGCTGTCAATCACAGACAAAAGTCATAAGGATGGAATGATAGCCTAATTACTTAAAGACAGAAAGAAAACACTGGCAACTGTCTTCATGATGCATCCTTGAGTTGCATCCCTGCAATAACTCTTCAGCATTGGCATCTGTTCTCTTTTCAAAGACATAACAATATTGTGATAGGGCAGAATCTTAAGTACTAGTTCAAAGTCCTGCAGGCTCTGTTTTGACATTAACTAAGGTTTATTACCTTACAAGGACTGCTAAACAAGCACAGGAAGCCAGGGAAACTGTAGGAGTTCAGAGTGATTGAAATACCTATACTGTGATCAAGGTTCCAACAACGTAGTCCAAACATCCAAATAAATTTCAAAAGCAAATGCTTAAAAAATTATACCATGCAACTTTAATCATTTGCCATAAATAACAAAATAATCTGATCCAATAACATGTAAAATTTCATATAAAAGTTCCCAGTGCTAAATCAAAATAGCCTATATTGGAGGTGGAGTCAAGATGGTAGAGTGAGAGTTAGCAATTTTGCAAAACTCACCCAACACAACTCCTCCACAAACAACCTAAAAAAAAATTACTATACCAAATTCTAATCAAGAAAGCTAATAAAAACTCACAGAGTCATTTTTCCAGCCCAGGGAAGCTTAGGAAGAGACAGAGACAGAAAGAGACAGAGAGGTATGCAGACACTGGGGTGGAGGTTGTCCAGGAACTAGCACAGTATCAGCAGAAGCAGCAGTGACAGGGACATTGCTAAGGAGCAGTCTAGCACCCACACAAAGTAAAAAGGCTGTGACTGATCACCAAGGCTGGAGGCAGTGGAGCAGAAAGAGATTCCATGGGAACCCAGGGGAACCAGTACTGGGAGCAGGAATAGGTACCAGCTGGTAGCCCTGTCAGCCATTACCCAGTTCTATGTCATAGTTCCAAGATGGAGAGAAGTAGTTGTGGTTATGTGAGAGAGAGGCCATAGCTGTGTACTGAGTAAGGAAAAAGTTCCAAAAACTTAGCTGTGTGGCTCTGAGTCCAAGAGCAGAAGAGGAACTAAGTTCTAACCCTTAGCCCCATAATAAGGCTTCAGTGGAATAATCAGGGCAGAAAAGCAACACCAAAGGAGAGTCAAGCAGTTTAGTCACTCTGAACCTGCAGAAACTACTAGTAGGCCAACAGTGACTGAGTCCAGTAGTAGTCTATGAAAATTCTGCAACATACAAGCCAACAGATGCAAATCTAGGTCTAGAAATTACAGAGCTCAACTTGGGCTTATAGAGCCCAAAGGACGTGAATACTTCTCACCCCAAACGACCCTACTTTGGAAGCAATAAAACCTGTAGGCCTTCAAACTGGGCTGTGAAAATAGCAGATCATAAAAAGACAGAAGCTCAGGCTAGATAACCTCCCCAGAAATGAGCACAGCCACACAATAACATTAAGTCCAAAGTTCAAGAAGCAGACAGGAAGAATGAGCAAACAAAAAAGAAAATCTGAGCATAAAGAATTACTATGGTGATAGGAAGGTTCAAGACACAAACACAGGAGAAAAAAACAACTTGAAGACATCTACAAGGAAGGACTCAAAGAAAAATGCAGATTGGAAACAAACCCAACAAGAATTCTTAGAAGACAAAGAAAAATGAAAAAAGATACATACACACACACATTTATACAACCAATTAAGAGTGATAGATGAAAAGGGGGCAAAGAAGGAGAGTTATGCAAGAAAGTTATGAAAAGAGAATTAATAGCTTATAAACTAGGTATATAACATTGCTGAAGAAAATAACTTCTTAAAAATTCAAATGGGCCAAATGAAAGGTAATGATGGCAGGAAACATCAAGAAATGTAAAAACAAAGTCAAAAAGACTTAAACAATAGAAGAGAAAAATGAAATATCTCAAAGTAAAAAAAAAAAATTGACCTGGAAAATATATCCAAGAAGGACAATTTAAGATGATTGGATGATTTGAAAGCCATAAAAAAGGAGCGCAGATATCACATTTCAAGAAATATGAAAGGAAAATGCTTAGATATCTTAGAACCAGAGGGTAAAGTAGAATTGAAAGAATTCACCAGTCACCTCCCAGAAAGAATCCCAAAAATGAAAACTCCTAGAAATATTATAGCCAAAATCCCTAAGTCTAAGGTCAAGGAAAAAGTACTGCAAGTAATCAGAAAGAAATAATTCACATACCAAGGAGCTACAATCAGAATCACAAAAGATTTAGCAACCATAACTATAAAGAAGTGGAGGGCTTAGAATAGGATATTCCAGAAGGCAAATGACCTCAGCTTACAGCCAAGAATAACCTACCCAGAAAACAAATGAATATAATTCTACTGGGGGAAAATGGACATTTAATGAAACAGGAGACTTTCAAGCATTCCTGATGAAAAGACCTGAGTTGAAGAGAAAATGTGATATTCAAACCCAGGGCTCAAGAGAAGCATAAAACGGTAAGCAAGAGGGTGAAATCTTAAAGACTAAATAAGGTTAAACTGTTTACATTCTCATATGGGGACAAAATATATGTGACCCCTTGGAACTTTATCATTACTAGGGCTCTTAGAGGGACTCTAATTAGAGAGAGAGTCTAGGTTTGATTCTATTATGTTGGGATGATTGCAAAAGAAGAATGGGAGGGTGAGAAAGAGGAATGCACTGAGAGGAGAAAAGGAAGAAGAAGAATGGAGAAAACTACTTCATATAAATGGGGTATGCAGAGGAAGAGTTTTTACAATGAAAGGGACAATGGGGGAGAGTGGGCAACACTTGAACTTCACCCTCATATGAAAAGGATGAAAGAATAAACATATACACACAGTTGAGTACAGAAATTCATCTTACTCAACAGGGAAGCAGGAGGGAAAGCAGTTAAGAGAAAGTAGGGAGGAGGATAAGAGAGAAGATGTATTAAGGGAGGCAGTGGTCAGAATCAAAGCAGACTCTTCAGGAAAAGACCAGGTAAAAAAGAGAAGGATGAAGGGAAATATTCAGTTTTTGAATGTGATGAATTCTCCCATAAAACAAAAGAGGACAGCTAAATAAATTAAAAGCCAGAGTCCAACAATATATTGTTTACAAGAAAAAACACTTGAAACAAAGATACACATATGGTAAAAATAGGGAGCTAGAGAATAATCTATTATGCTTTAGCGAAAGAAAACAGGCCAAGCTGGAAATTGTGATCTCAGACAAAACAAAAGCAAAAATAGATCTCGATAAAATGAGTAATTGAGGAAATTAAATTTTGCTAAAAGGTATCACAATCAACTGATATCAATACTAAACATATACACATCAAATAGCATAGCATCCAAATTCTTAAAGGAAAAATTAAATGAATTACAGGATAAAATAGATAATAAAACTATACTAGTGGGGGATATCAATTTACCCCCTTGTAGACCTAGATAAAGCTAACCATAAAATAAATACAAAAAAAAGTTAAGGAGGTAAAGAGAATTTTAGAAAAGTTAGATATGAAAAATATTACCTCTGGAAAATAATAAATGGGAATAGAAAGGAGTATACCTATTTCTCAACTGTGCATTGTACCATCACAAAAAAAGATCATGTATTAGACCATAAAAACCTCAGAAACAAATGTAGAAAAGCAGAAATGTTAAATGCAGCCTATTCTTACAATAATAAAATAAAATTATATTCAATAAAGGGCCTTTGAAGCATAGATTAAAATTAATTGGAAACTAAATAACCTAATTCTAAAAATTTAGTGGGTCAAAGAATAAATCATAGAAGCAATCAATAATTACATTAAAGATAATGACAACAATAATATGACATACTGAAATTTGTGGGATGCAACCAAAACACTACTTAGGGGAAAATATGTGTTTCTAAATACTTAAACTGGTAAACAAGAGAAAGAGTAGAGCAAGAAATTGGGCATGCAACTAAGAAAAACTAGAAAAAGAACCAATTAAAACTCCCCAATGAAACACCAAAATAGAAATCCTGGAAAATCAAATTAACAAAGTTGAAAGTTTTTTAAAAAACCTAATAAATAAAACTGGGAGTTGTTTAGGAGGGAAAAAAACAAGAAAATAGACAAACCATTGGCTAATTTGATTTTGAAAAAAAAAAAGAATAAAACCGAATTATCAGTAACAAAAATGAAAAAGGTGAATACACAACCAATGAAGTGGAAATAAAAGCAATTGTTAGGAGCTATTTTGTTCAATATGCCAACAAAAGTCACAATCTAAATGAAATAGACAAATACTTGTAAAAATATGAAATGCCTAGATTAACAAAAACAGGAAATAGAATACTTAAATAGAAAACAGATATGAAAGACTTAGCTACTCTTATAAGTACAATGATCCAAGACAATTCCAAAGGACTCATGATGAAAAATGCTATTCACCTCCAGAGAGAGAACTAAACTCTAAGTACAGATTGAAGCATAATGATTTTCACTTTCTTTTTCTTGCCTTTTTCTTTTAAACATAACTAATACAGAAACATGTTTTGCATGATTTCACATGTATAATGGGTGTCACATTCCTTGCCTTCTCAATGAGTGGGAGAAGGGCTAAAGAAAGGGAGAGAATTTAGAAGTCAAAATTTTAAAGAAGAATGCTAAAAATTACAGGACCAAAAAAATGTAAGAACCAAAAAAATATAGGGAACTGAGTCAAATTTACAAGAGCCATTCACCAATTAATAAATGGTCAAAGGATATGAATAGGCAATTTTCAGAGGAAGAAATCAAAGCTATCAACAACCATATGTTAAAATTCTCTCAATCACTAATAATTAGAGAAATGAAAATTAAAACAACTCTAAGGTATCACCTCACACTCATCAGATTAAGATGACAAAAATAGTAAATGACAGATGCTGGAAGAGATGTGGGGAAATGGGCACACTAATGTACTATTGGTGAACTAGACTAACTATTCTGGAAAGCAATTTGGAAGTATGGCCAAAAAGCTATTAAACTCTGCATATCCTGTGACCCTGCAATACTGCTACTAGGGCTATACCCCAAGCAGATCAAAGAAAGAAGAAAAGGACCCATATAAACAAAACCATTTATAGCAGTTCTTTTCATGGTGGCAAAGAATTGGAAGGCGAGTAGACGCCCATCAATTGGGGAATGGCTGAACAAGTTGCGGTATATGACTGTGATGGAATACTATTGTGTCATAAGAAATGATGAAGGGAATGGTTTCAGAAAAACCTGGGAAGGTCTGTACGACTTGATTTGAAGTCAAGTGAGCAGAACCAGGAGAAAAATTTCCATAGCAATAGCAATATTTAAAGATAATCAGCTTTGAAAGACTGTCCTTCTAGCAGGAAGCTTACAGTCTAATTGGGGAAATAAGATATAAACATGGAGAAAGAACAGGGAAAAAAAATGATGCAAAACCTTACATTCACAAAGTTCCAATTTCTACCATGCTCTCTAGATGTAGAATGAGCTTAATTAACATTAGTTCAATTAAAAGGTATTCTAGAACTGTGTGAAAACTCTTCCTTGAGCATATATACTCAATCATCTATTATGATGAAGGGGGAAAGAAGTAAAATGAGAATTGAATTGCATGGAAAACCCAAAAACATTAACTGGACTGATAATGCCTATTCCTTCTTTAGCCTACATTTCCACTGGACTGCCACCAAAAAACAAGAGTGACTGACCAGCTTAATTCTAGATTCAGGGGTCTTCATTGCTCGGCTTCTAAGAGAGATATGAGTGAGGTGACAGGAAAGGAAGAAGGGCTGTGTGAAAGGCAGGCTTCTTCAGAGAAGAGAAAAAGGCCAATTGGGGAAATAAATCAAAGGGGACATAGCACAGAAACCCATCTATTTTCCATTCCCTATACATCTTGGACCAGAAGCCTAGTCACCTCTTATGACCCTCAAATATTTAACGGAAAAGAATGCTAAGGTAGCCAGGAAATAATTCCTTCCCCTCCATGTCTAGCACCTTGTTTCCTATATGTAGATATCCTTAGTGATCTCTCCCTTCATGCAGCCTGCCCTTTGACCCCAAATTGCTTTTTAATTAGATCTGACTGGAATAAACACTTTATCAGATGTCCATATGTCAATCTGTCTCCATGTGAGAAACTCTTTAAACAGCACAGAAAGCTTATAGAACCTCTTGAAAATGAGCATAATGCTTGAGGGCTGCCTATCTTTGAGCTAGGGACATCATAATCAAATGTAGGTGGTTTTCCAAGGATTTCTTCATTGTAATTGTTTAGATAAGAGGATTGAAGTGGGCAGTTTGTCCAAGGTTTGATGGGCTAAAAGACCTTCAGCATTGCTCCTGAAATTCTACCTTTAATCAAGAAAATAAGTTTCCTACCTTGAATTCATCTTTAAAATCCATTCAGAAGGTGTAGATTTTCTAGATTTCTTTTAAATACAGTCAAAACTTAACAAGTGGGACTAATCTGGTGGGGGCAGGAGGGAGGGGTTCAGGAGAGAAGAAAATGGCCAGCCTTTAAGTAGGGACCAGCCTGAATTACAAGATTTTTTAAAGAAAACTGAAGTATGGCAATCACAGCAGGCAGAGAAGGCGAAGGAACAGGATGCACTGAAGCATGACCTAAAGCAATGTGGTTTAATTGTGGGTGGCTAAGAAAGGACTGAAGCTGACAAGCCTGCCTGATATGCAGCTTGAAAAAATAAAGTTTTGCCCTCCTTCCCTCCCAGCTCCACCATGTTTGGTGTTTAGCTGGCCACAAAGCTTTTGGGGTAACAGCTGTAGGTGCTAGTCTAGGGAAGAGCTTTACATGGACCCAGAAGAAAGGGCTTTCAGTCTTGCATGGACACTTTCTGTCATACCTATTCATAGATGATGCTCATGGTCAGGAGTGCAATCTTTCAAAATGGAGGAAAATGTTATGGTAAGCATCTCTATACTTCTTCTCTTAGGATGATGCCCATTTCCACAATACCAATTACTCACGTCTACTTAAACAGCCCTACCTAACCTTTCTCCTGACTTCTAGTCTCACATCTCCAAATTCCTTTCAGACAACTTGAAATGGATGTCCTATAGATATTTTAAACTTAACATGCCCCAAACTGAACTCATTACATTTCCCCCAAAACTCTCTCCATTTCCTAAGTTCCCTCTGACTCTTAAAGGTACCACTATCCTCCCAGTCCCCTAGGCTGCCAATCTAGGTGTCATCCTTGACCTTTCACTCTCTCTCACACCCCATATCGAATCTGTTGTCATGGCCTATTGATTCCTTTGTGGCATCTCTTGAATATGTCCCCCTGACACTGCCACCATTAGGCAGTACGCTTCTCAGCTCCTCACTCTTGGACTTATACAATAGCCTGCTGGTGGGTCTGCCTGCCACTCCCTATTCCAGTCTATCCTTCACCATCAACCACCAAAGTAATTTTTTTCTAAAGTAGAAGTCCAACCATATCACCCCAACCCACACTCAATAAAATCCAGTGACTTCTATCACCTCCAGGATCAAATATAAAATCTATGTGGCATTCAAAGTCCTTCATAACTTGTCCCCGTCCCTTCCTCTGCCACTGCCAATCTTCTTATACCTTATAGTGACCCATGCACTCTTTTATCTAATAACACCAGCCTTATTGCTGCTCCTTGAAAAAGAATGTACTATCTCCCACTAGCTATCCCCATGCCTGGAATGCTTTCCTCCCTCATCTCTACCTCCTGTCTTTCTTCAAGTCCCAGCTTAAATCCTACCATTTATTCGAACCCTTTTCCAACCCCACTTCATTCTAGTGTCTTCCCTGTGTTGATTATTTCCTATTTATCATGTCTATAGTATGCTGCCACATAGCTATCTGTATATTGTCTCCTTCATTAGACTGTGAGCTCCTGAAGGGCTAGGTCTGGCCTTTGACTTTGTATCCCCAAAGCTTAGTGCAGTTCCTGGCACACAGTAGGGATTTAACAAATGTTTACTGACTGACAATTAGTGTGGCATCTGAGTTCCTGATATCTTGGTGAAATAAGATGATATAATTAGAAAGGTCATGCTGAAGAGCAAAGTACCACATTTAAATGTTTTATTAAGAATAGGACATCTTACTTTTGGACACTCTATGTCTAGCATTATTTAACAACTGAAAAAGCAGAGTCTAGGTAAAGCTAGGCATGAGCCTAATAGCAAATCCTCTGGGCACTAAGCAGCTATAGGCAACTCTTCTTTCCAGGGTCAAGGGCATTGTATAACCCAAGTATTTTAAAACTTTCAAAACTGTTGTTTGAGTCAAGGGGACAAGGATGTCAGCTAGATAAGGGAGGAAAACAGTATTGCAGAAACATCCTTCAAGTTCCCAATAAGAAGTGATATATCACTTTGTGATAGTAAATTGCAAGTTTCTTTAAGGCAAGGTCAGGGTCTCCCAAAACCATGTGACTCCAGGAGGCTTCAGAAACCCAGGAAAGCCAGGAGTCATTTAAAGGCATGATTGTGCCAGGCTAATGAACAGTGACCTCCACAGGCAGCTAACAAATATGGGTGGAAAGGAAATCTCACCCTGAACCTGTGCAAAGCCATTAGTGCTATTCTTGGGGTTGGAAACAAGAACAATTGAGAGCCTGTCAAAATACAGCAGCAAAACCAAACCAAAACCTCAAGGATGCTTATCAGTAATAATTCACAATAACTCTCAATAAGGGAATATTGAATTTTACAAAAGCACTTTCCTCAAAACAACCTATGAACTAAGTGATCCAAATAGTATTTATCTCCATTTGACAAATGGAGGAACTGAGGCTCAGAGAGGATTGGTGATATACTTGGAGTCATAGAGTTTGGCAGATACATGGCAGGACACGAACCTTAATTTCTCAAGCTGAGAGGCATAGATGGGTTACACTATCTTCCACTGGAAGGAGTGCCCAGACTCAAAAATTCACAAACCCATCAATGTTTAAGAAACAAGAGCAGAAGTTCCTTTAATTTGGTTAAACATTGTCCAAAAGTTCCAAATCTCCACTTCTGCATCTCCACAGACACAGTCCAGTTGGAGACCTTAGGCATGTCTGTGTTTCCCAGGTCCCTTTGGGGAATGCAAGGCTAAGAACCTTGAATCCATGCCATATGAGGATCAATGGAAAAAACTGGGAATGTTTAGCTAGAAGAAGGAAAGACTTAGGAGTGCAAAAATGATAGCTGTCTGTAATTATTGGGGGAGGGTGGTAGAGGGGTCTGCGGAGAGAGAATTAGACTTATTCTGCTTGGTCTCAGGGGGCAGAATTAGGAGCAAACGGATGGGGGGGTTAGGGTCTCCTAAAAATTAGAGCAATACCAAAGAGGAATGGGCTGCTTCAGAAGACAATGGCTTCCCCAACTGACTGACCACTGGCTAGTTTTGGTGTACAGGGTCAGGTATGGATGGTGTGAAGCAAGAGAGGTTTCTTTCTCTGCTGAGATCCTGTAATTCTATTCAAGAAGCAATTTTTGTCACAAGCTCTGTCAAACAAAGAGCCAACAGCATTTTCATAGGCCCTAGGCCCTGTCCCTATTAACAGCACAGACAGGGAAATTCAGCTCAGTTCTCAGACCATCATGGCTTTCACATCTCTTCCAGAACAAGCCAGCACTAGGCCCTCACCTGGTACTAGCAATAACTTCCCAAGGTTGAGCTGAACTCTAAGACTATATCTCCTCTAAGCTGTAAAAAGAATAAATAGCCACCTTCATGGCTAATCCTCATATATCTTTCTCTGTCTCTCCAAGAGACTCAGAAAAGCTATCCTTGAGTCATCAAAATTCTTGTTTGCCATAACAATTAATATTAGTTTATCAATGCTTTGAAAATCAATTAATGTTATATTAATAACTAACAAGTCATGTTCACTCTAACCACCATATCACACTGCTTCACTTCTAGGCAACTGTGAAATGACTATTTAATGATGTTAAATTTTTTCTCTCTGTAAACCTACACACACACACACACACACACACACACACACACACACACACACACACACAAAGTGGTGAGTAATATCTATTTTTTAACATGTGAAAATTTGAAACCTGGACTTTTTCCTGAATTTCCTGTCTCACATCCTCCCCAAGCAGTATTTGGTAAAACTTCAGTTCACATATAATGGAGAAAAAAAAAACAGTAAAAAACCTAGCACGAGAAAATGGGAAGTAATTATCTGATAACTTTTAGAATGACAGACAGGTTTCACAATATATATTGTTCAAGGGAATTAACATAACTTTGGACACTGCTTGCTTAACTGCTCCATAACTGTGGTTGTAAGTATATCTGGTATGTGTTTCATTAATGACAATCTACAGTATTTATAGCACAGACGCTATGAAATATGGTCCTTTTATTTCATAACTCTTTTCCCTTATGAGTTGTGTTTTTCCTTGATATTTCTTATGTTGGAGGAAGTTTATATTTCAAAATGATTCATTTTGATCTGCCTAATGCAAAGTAAGACGGCTGTAAATGTTACCTTTTGCTGACTGTAACCATGTATTTACAACAGAAAGAAATACAAATGAATTCACATCGTAGTTTGGACCATGACATACGTCGTCATGCCAAGACACTAGATTGTTTACAGATATGATAAATGTCAGACAAAGGTAAAACACCTTTTTCAGTTATAAGATAGTCTTCTGTACCTTTTGGGACATGTAATATGGAAACAAAGTATGACTATGCCATCCAGACATTACATTTGATCTGAAGTTCATTTCAAAGACTAGAGAAACTATTTTAAAGCTGTACTTTTGGATTAGGATCCAGAAACAGATATGCCTTGAAATCTCACTTCAAATTCCAACACTAATTTGTCAAGCGGATCACAGCTTTAGAGAAGAAGCAAACTAGAAACCACTTAAAACAGAAATTCATGACATAAGACACAATTGTGGAAGAGACCTACTCTGTAGGTCAGAGAGTAACAGGGACACACTTCCAATGATAACTGGGCCTGGCTAAGTCTGGGGCTTCCCTGACTTGGTCACAGTGGCAGATAGATTACTGCTCTGTTACAAACCTATGCCTGTGATTCAAACAAGGTGTCATTCCAGTAGAATCTACAGACAATACTATTTCAGGATTCAGGAGCTCATCCCCTTTGGGGAGAGGAGGCAGACTCCTACAGAGAGAAGCCCTGTCCCCAAAAATATGGAGAACAGCTATGACAGGTGAGAAGGGGCATATACACTAGTCTCCCAATGTGCCAAGTGGCTAAGTTAGCCTTACTAAAATGGACATTTGAAAGAAATTTTCTCTGATTAAAAAAACTCTTTTTACATTGATATAGTTTCATCATGCTGGTACCTTTGGAAAATGTAGCACAACGTCTATACTTAAATTGTTTTTGCAATATGGAGAAGTTGGAGATGTGTGTGTGTGTGTGTGTGTGTGTGTGTGTGTGTGTGTGTGTGTGTGTAATTTGCCCTTAATTTTAAAAAAATTCATGGCCTAGCAAAATAATCTCCCCCACCCCTCTCTCTCTCTCTCTCTCTCTCTCTCTCTCTCTCTCTCTCTCTCTCTCTCTCTCTCTCTCTCTCTCTCTCTCTCATACACACACACACATATATGTATATGCACACACAAAACTACACCGCAAAGGAAAAATACATCTAGACTTTTGCTCAACCTAGAGTTAAAAGTCACAAAGCACTCCTAGCATCTTTTGTTAGAACAGAGTTACCTATAACTGTTCTCTCTCCCTCCCGTTATGCTGCTGATATTATTCATTCACCTTCCTCTCCCATGCTGAAAGGTATTAACTTTATCCTAAGGTATACTGGAAGAGTGTCAGTCATGTAGGCCAGTCAATACGCCACATATAAATCTTGGTGGAAGATGAAAGGCCAAAGGAAAAGTAATTGCAAGGATAATTTGATTTTTAAAGTAGTGCTGTCATTTTCAATGCATTAAATAAAATAGTAAGCCCCTGTGTGACTAAAAAGGTATTTTTAGAATTGCTCCTTTCCAATAATTCTTCGATTAGTTCTTAAGTAATAGCCAAATTAAAGTATCTTGGTTTTCTCAAGCTTCTTTGCCACAGATGGGATACATATTTCCAGTTTATCTGGGATAATCATTTAAGATGATCAGCTCCTACTTCACTACTCACTAGCTGTGTGACCTTCGGGAAATTACAACTTATTTGTCAATTTTCTTTTAATGCTTTTATTTTCACATCACAGTCATTTGCAGGTTTATTGTCTCCATGATGCCTTTGGAATGAAACAAAAATAGATCAGAAAAAACCAAAACTGACAGTGGGGGTCTGCCTGCGTATACAACATTTGGCACCCATGTACCCAATCTACCACTCTACTCAAAAAAGAGCAATGTATTTTTTCATCTGCAATTCAGGGCCAAGATGAGTCATTAGAATCACTCATAGTTCAACTTCCTTTAAATACTTCTTTTCATCTACAGTACTGCAGTCATTGTGTGTATTATTCTCCTCATTCTGCATCTGTTTAAACAGATCTTCCCATACTTTTCTGAATTCTTCAAATTTTCATTTGCTATGGCCAAAAGACCAAAAGAGTCCATTAAATGCCTTAGCCAGCAAACATCTAACCCACTTGCTAAATGGGGATATTGTTGCCAAAAGCCACACCAGATTAGAGTATAAACTACTTGTAAAATCTTGCTGAGAAGGATGATAGATGATTATGAGTAGCATTATCTCACAAAGCAGAGAGAAGCAATTTTCTTTAAAAGCTTGGCAAGCTATCCAACTAAGAAGTCAAGGGCATTCGAGGATTCAAATGGGAGAAGGAGTACAAATAGAAGAAAAATGGACAAGATTTGCAAAGACCATCGCAATAAATGTTTTTCTCCATCAAAAAAAGTGGAAACAATATACTTGCACATCACAGTCCCAGAGGTTCTTATAGAAGAGATAAAAATGGCATTTTTTTGAGGAAAAAAAGGCAAGAAAAACATCTGGATTGGACCAAGAATAAAATAACAATAATGTACATAGTGCCTTAAGTTTTGCAAAGTATCTATCATCTCATGTTTATCATTATCACCCTATGGTATTATTATCACCCCATTTGAAAGAGGAGAAAACTGAGGCAGAGAAAGGTTAAGTGATTTGCCCAGGGTCACACAGATAGTAAAGGTCTGAGGCAGGATTTGAAATGGGGTCTTCCTGATTCCAAGTCCAGTATTTTATCTACTACACTACCTATGCCCTCTTTTATAAAGAGCAGATGTGCATTTGGATACAACACAATTGTGAGGTTGTTGAGAGACTGATGTATAACCTATATGCAAGAGAGAAATAAACCAAAGGTATGAAGAAAATTGTGAATCTTAATACCAAAAAAGGCAATTAAGAGAACGTTAATCAACTAACCTATATGCCTATAGTCCTATGTATACAAAATCTTTATGAGAGTCAGCAATATGTAAATTGCAAGTGTCAAGCATACTTTTTAAAGTAATAATCTATAATAAAGGACATTTTTGTTATTTCACAATTAATTAAACTTTGTAGAGAAGATAAGATCCCACTGTACCTATTCTTTGTTGATTACTCCCCTCCCAAAAGAGCATATATAAACTCATATGCTTGTTTACAAAAAGATTTCTGCCATGGATACAGCAAGATTTGCGGGAAGACATCATAACATAAGTAATGCTGTTCACCAACTCTTCGACAGCAAACAAGCCCTAAAACAAGATGTGTTTGACACTGAGAGGAAGGCCATCCAGTACAGAGCCCAAGTCAAAGAGGGATTCCCGGCAGATGGGCAGGTCCCTCCCACACACTTGTTTTCAGACTGCATAGTGCTTGTTGCATCAAGCCCTGGAAAAAAGGCAGCACCTCTGGAAAGGGATCAATAATCCCTCAGTGAGTTTGGCTTGTTCATGAACATAAGAAAGACCAAGTGGATTAAGAACCTCTATTGCCCAGATTTCAATCCATATTTGGACTGAGACACGATTGAGTTTGTCCATTAGTGTACACATCTGGGAGAGACAGCAAAGACGAATGAGCTGGGCCCAAGGCTGAAGAAGAGAAGAGTAGGTAGGAAACTGCCACGCTCCTTTAATGACCCCCAAGCTTCCCATGAAAGCAAAGGCTGATCTTTTCAATAGTAACATTACAACAATGTTGCTATAAAATAAGAAGAGATATAACAGCGTTGCCTCTAAAGAATTAAAAATGATTATCACCCCCAAAGACCATACATGGCAGGTGTGAGCAGGCTGCAACATATTACCAATGAAGAACTCCAAAGAAGAACTGGGTGTAAAAGATGCCTTCCCGGAACTGTAGAAGAAGAGAAGATGGATGGTCAAGGGACAAAAACAAGAAGTGATAAGAGGACAGTCAGTGCTCAAATGTTACCTTTGCAATGACAGGAGAAAGTGAGGAAGGCCACTAGCACAATAGGTAGGCACCCTGTGGCAAACTTATGAGAGGACATGGCCAAGAATCTCCCAGGGTTGGCAGGCAGGAAGGAGCCTCTGAACTGAGGAGATCTCAGGGTCACCTGAGTATTTGAATATAAACATGTTGTGTCTCCCAGTACAATCAAAGCTTCTCTGTGTAACTGGAATAGCACTCAGCTTGTCATCCTAGAACCCAAGTCCCAACACTGGCCTGATGACCTGTGACCATGAGCAAGTCATTTCACCACTCTTGGGCCTCATTTGTTTTCCTTTCTAAGATGAGAGGCTTGTATGAGATGGCCTCTGTTCAAAATCTAGGCTCCTACGCCATTTTTCCTCTTGTGCTGGACCCCCAGTGCCAAGCACACATCTTGGCACCTGTTCAATAAATAACTGAACTAAAATGAACTGAATTGGAACAGATGTTGTGGGGAATGCTATAAGGGGTGAAGGACTGTGGAGCAAAGCTAAATGCCAGCTGAGTTTATGAAGCAGGAATTTGTAGTAGGTGAAATCAGCTGTGATTTCGTTGTAACAACCTTGGCAGATAAAAACGTGTTCTTATGCCTTGGAACA
Source organism: Phascolarctos cinereus (assembly GCF_003287225.1). Taxonomy (NCBI): domain Eukaryota; kingdom Metazoa; phylum Chordata; class Mammalia; order Diprotodontia; family Phascolarctidae; genus Phascolarctos; species Phascolarctos cinereus. The sequence continues at coordinate 31,543,416 of NW_027556291.1, forward strand.
AAGATTAGAAGACTAAGGACCCTGACTTCTAATCTAAGAGGCTGCAAAGTTTGAAATAACAATGCACAAAGGTCATTACATTGCAAAAGGAAGAGCATCCAATTGCCCTTGAAGTCTTGTATAGTGGGAAGATAATCACACTTCGGGTAAGAAGCCCCAGCTTTGCTTCCCACCTGGGCAGTTTACTGCTTCAGTAACCCTGGTAAGTCACCGCAGCGCTCTACACTTCAGTCTCCTTACCTGCTAAAGGGTGGTTGAGAGGAGCAAATAAGATACTCAAATGGCTGTGGGATCAACGGATTTGATCCAGACTGCAGCCCATCCTGTTTGCCTCTTGTCAATTTCACTAAGGCCTTCCATACTTCCTTCTGGCATTGCAGGGATGTCAATGGCATGTTCTGGCTGTTTGCCTAGCATCCTTTCCACATGATGCACATGATGATCCTTCATCAATACATTGCCCTGATAACACATTTTATACCTACTTTTCTTTGAAGCTGCTTATTTAAAATATGTTGCAGCCTGCATATATCACCATGTGTTTCTCCACTGTCCTCTACATGATACTCATGTTCAATTGTTCACAGATTATTGTGTTTCCTGTCTCACAGACATATACACATCACTAGTGGAATATTGTGCAGAGCAAATAAGATAACACATACCAAATACTTTGTAATTGAGATTATATATGTGTGTGTGTGTATGTATACACATATTCATATACAATTTTTTTCTTTGTAACTATAAGGTGCTAGAGGAGTAGATTAGTGCTCTGTAAAAATACAAGATTTGGAGTGAAATGATCTGGGTTCAAATTCAAACTCTGCCACTTTGGGTAAGTCATTTTACCTGTATGAGTATCAGTTCCTCATCTATCAAACTGTGGTCTCTGAGGTCCCTTTTCGTCTATGATTCTAACTTTATATAATTATGAGGTAAATGCAAGTGATTGATAAAATAAGTTTAGGTTGGTTGTTTGGTTTTACAAAAAAAAGTTGTTCAAATGCCATAAATTGAAACAACTTATCAACCACAACCCTCCCCACCCCCACCCCCACCACCCAAGACAGTCTTTTGGACAATCTTAATAAATTAACTCACCTACTAGAGGTCAGAGAGATTGGTCCTCAAACATTAGTGAAATAACTCACCAAATGCATGGGTGAACACCATCTGCCCCTTCTGAGACCAGGGCAAATTGACCTTCAAAATCTGGACGAGATGTAAAGAAGTAAAGAAACTTATAGCCCCACAAAGGGCCCCCATGGTGAGGGGTAAGTGGGGGAAAGCATCTCCTTTTCAAGAACTTGCAATGCAAACAAGGTCATTCATGTGCTTTTTGTTTGGTTTGGGTTTTTTTTTTGGTCACATGATGAACTTCACATGTTGCTAACTATTTTTGGACAACGTGATTCATACATCTAATACATATCATTGCTTTGATGGTAAAAATCCCTCCTTAAGTTTTAATAAAATCTTTCTATATCCTTACAGGTCAGGTAGTTCCTAAGTTCAAAAGTTGAGGAGAAGAACCAGAATGAAGTCAAGAAATAATAAGTATTTCATTGGTAGTCCTTGGTCCAGAAAGGCACAGGAAGAGGTACTGACATCCTCTGACACTACTTACTGCCTCTTTCCTTCTCTTGACCTACTTTACTTGATTCAAGGAGATAATTTACCTAGATATCTTTCTCATTCCATGCCTGTGTGCTCTACTCTACCACAGTGCTACACCTCACTATTTGTACCAAGAGTCTCCATGGCACCCACTACTCCTTAGCCTACCCTAAATAACATAACTTCTATCCAGAGACCCCCTTAGTCCCAACACCACATGTGATTAAAATAATAAAGATTTCCATTTTATCCACCCAATAGATTATAAAAGACCAACCCTGGCTCCTGAAATAACAAAAGGATAGGTTTGTATTCTTAGAGTATAAACATCAGAAGAGGGTCTGAGTTGCTTCATTTAAATACATGCAGTTATTCAATTCAACAAATGTTTATTAAACATCTATTATGGATCTAGGCACTGTGCTGCGTACCTTGGAAGACGTCAAAAATGAAACACTCCTTACCCTCAAGGACCTTACGTTCTATCCTAAGTAAGTAAATTGGACAAAAGGAACACTGAATGAACCAGATGTGAGATGCTATTCCAAGTAGTAATGGAATACAAAGATGAAATATGACAGTCCTCACCCCCAGAGCTTAAAATCTAAAACAGTCTAAAGGGCTAATTGAGAGGCACCTTGTTCAAAGATCTTGCATTGTCAGGCTAGTAGATGGTCTATTAAAGATACCCACTTTACAATGATCAAAAGCTCTAAATTCACAGGTTAGTCTTTTCTCTTCCTGACATGAAATTAAATGATTTAGCAAAAATATGACAATTTCAATTTTCTTTCTATAAGTAAAAGCAAAGATCTCATGCTGTTCAGTGACATGCATATATGTGTGTGCACACTGGGGTAGGAGAAGGCAAGAGGTGATTTTCAAGACTTCTAGTCTAAAATTTTGATATGATAGCATCATGAAGGGTTGTTGGGTTTTACATCTTTTTTTGGTTCTTTTCTTCAGTGTTCGGAATATGGTACACGTGACTATGGTATACCTAGCTCCTAATGCTACTGCCTGTGTTTGAAAACATGAAGCAGGAGATAGTTATTGAGAATTCAGATCTGTAACGTAGCAGCCATAGAGAGACTGCAGTCAATGAGAGGGCTATATTTGGAAATCATTTCCCAATCCACCCCCAGCCAAGTCTCTGGCTCTTCGTTTCAAAGGGGCAAAACACTTGGTGCTCCATAAGTGCATCTTACACTTAGAGCCCCGAACAGCATTGATTTTAGTCTTGCTTTGTGGTGTCCTTTATTCCTGATAAGAGCCACTCACCATCACTCCTCAGAAAAGTTAAAATATAATCTATCAGGACCAATGAGAAGGAGAATAAGAGACATAAAACCAAAGTGAGAGTTTGAAAAATTCACTGGATTTGTCACAATTCTTTTGTTCATTTAATAAAAATCTTCTTATAGAAGCCAAAGACGAAGTCTCCACTTTCTTCTCAGTCCTAAGGAGCTGATAGCACTCTGATGAATGTCCAGTTGTGTGGTTTTATTCAAGTGATAATAATTGTGATGTATTGAGAATATTTGTTTATCACATATTAGTTCCCTAATTAAATGATTCCTAAGGGAAGGGGAAGAATGTTCCAATTTGGGGGTGAAAAGACACTTTTATGAAACTACAACAGGCTATTGTAGACTTAGAACTTCTTTCAAATCCTTTTCCTCAAGTGAGATCAAATGATAAATGATTTTGTAATAAATAGATGAGAGCTCAGAATCACATTTTTTTAACTGAGTCTTTTGAAGTCATTTGGCCAGACTCTCTCATTTCACAGATGAGAAAGCTGAGGCTTTGAGAAATGAGAAGGGAAGCTAGGAACTACCTAGCAAAGTTGGGGCTAGAACTTCTGATTTTAGTCCCGGGAGCTTCCCACTACACGTCACTGCCAAATCCAATAAGTACATTAGCCAGTAAGTACAATAAGCAGTCACTGGCTAAAGACGTGGCCAAAGAGGCTACCATCATTCAAACCACTTCTACAACTTCTTCAGGGCCAATTAATAAAACTACAGGAAAAGCAGTCTGATTACTTTAAAATCCTCTGTCTCTCTGTCTCTCTGTATCTGTTTCTCTGTCTCTGTCTTTGTCTCTCTCTCTTTTCCCCACAAACAGTATTCCCCAATTTGAGCAGCACCTTCTCACATCATATAACAGATGTATTTCTGAATGATTTGGGGTTTCCTCTACTTCCTCTCTTTTCACTCAGTTCTCAATTTGTAATCTGGCTTCTTACCTCATCACTCAATTGAAATTGCTCTCCCCAAAGTCACCAAGTGATCTCTTAATTATTAAAACTGATCACCTTTTCTCAATCCTTCTCTGTCTTGGCATCTGTGCACCATTTAATACTTTTAACCTTTCCTTTGTACTTTAATATGTCTAACTCTTCCTGTATACTTTCTACTTGCAGGGTTTTTCTTCCATCCCATTTTCCCTAGCAGCTTTCTCCCTCTATCATTCCCACTTGATCATTAATCTTCAATCTCTTCCTATCTACTAGCTGCCTCCCTATTGCCTACAAACATGCTCATGTCATCCTATATCCTTAAAAAAAACCCTACTTGATTGGCCCATCTCCAGTAGCTATTGCTTGATGTCTTTCCACCTCTTCTCATCTAATCTCCTTAAGAATGCTGTGTGAAATAGGTGAGCCTATTTCTCCTCTTGCTCTCTTCTATACATTCCACAATCCAAACTGCTCTCTCCAATGTTGGCACTGATCCCTTACCTGCCAAATCGAAGCCTTTTCTCAGTCCTCATCCTTCTTGACCAGCCTTCGCACTGCTGAATCACCTCTTCTCCTCAATCCTCTTTCTCCCTAGGTTTTTGTGACATTGCTCTCTCCTGGTTCTCCTCCTTCCTATCTGGCAGGTCCTTCTCAGTTGCCTTTGCTAGATCTTCGGCCAGTTCATACTCGTTACCTGGGTGTCCTTCAGGGCTCTGTCCTAGATTCTCTTCTCTTCTCCCTCTATTCCATTTTCCTTGGTGATCTCATTAGCTCCCATGGATTCCATTTATTACCTGTATGCAGATGATTCTCAGATCTACTTCTCTGGCTCTAACCTTTCTCCTAACCGTCAGTCTCACATCTTCACCTACTTGTTCGCCATCTCAAACTGGATGTCCTATATACATCCTAAACTCAATATGCCTAAAACTGAACTCATCTCTCCCCCAAAAGCTTCTCCCATCTTCTGAACCCCCCTATTCACAAGCTTGGCACCACCATCCTCCCAGTCACCCAGGTTCACAACTTCAGTGTCATCTTTGACTTGCCACTCTCACCCCCCCATATCCAATCTGTCACCATTTCTTATTGATTCTACCCTCACAAGATCTCTCAAATAGAGCCCCTTTTCTTCTTTGACATTGCCCCCCCCCCGCCCCGGTGCAAGCCCTTATCATCATCATGAATTGCTGCATAGCCTTCTGGTTGGTTGCCTGCCTCAAGTCTCTCCTCACTCAAGTCCATCCTCCAGTAAGTTGCTAAAGCAATCTTCTTAAATTATATGTCTCACGATGTCACCCTGCTACTCAAAAAACTCCACTAGCTTCCTATGACTTCCAAAATCGAATATAAAGTCCTTTGTAAATGTAAAAGCCCTTCATAACCCAGCTCTAATCTACCTTTCCAGCCTTATTAGACCTCACATCCCTTCACATCCTCCACAGATCAGACACATTGGCCTACTCGCTGTCCCTCACACATAACAGTCTACCTCCTGTCTCTGTGTCTTTGCAAAACTGACTCCTATGCCTGGAATACACTCTCTTTACCTCCAACTCTTAGAATTGCTAGTGTTCTTCAAAGCTCAGCTCAAATGCCAATTTCTTCATGATGTCTGATGTCTTTCGTGATACCCACTCCCAGGTGTTAGTGCCTCAACCCCTAAATTACCTTTTATTGAGTTTGTATATATTTTAACATACTTTTACATGTAGATATTATCTCCCCTAATAGAATGTAGGTTGCTTAAGGAGATGGAATTTTATTTTTGTCTATGAATCCTGAGAATCTAGTATTGTACTTGGCATGTAGGAGACCTTAAATAAATATTTGTTGAATTAGTAAAGCACTCACAAAGGATGACAGTTTGCCACCAGTGAGGAGGTTCAGAGAAATTGCCTAAGAGGGGTTTCTCCAGTGGTCTAAATGCTGATAGCATAGGGAAATACATGTGTAGCCTCCCAAGGGAACTCTTCTGAAGAGAACAATATGCATTTGGAAGTACAAGTTTTGTTCTCTTGGTTAAAAAAATCAATCATGTTATATTATAGTTAGTCACAACTAGGGGTAGAATAAATTCTATGCAAAGCTGTTATTAAAGGAATTATGCAATTTAGTTTCCTAAATGAGCATTTACCTTGCCCATTTCTAACTGTGAACCTCCATTTTGGTCACCTGTAGGTTAACACCTCCAATGCATGACTAGGAAAAAAATGGGCCAGTCACACAGTAAGAACAAAGGACAAAAAGAGCTATAAAAATGTGTATACCCTTTGACCCAGCAATAGCACTTCTGGGGCTGCATCCCAAAGAGATCATAAAAATGGGAAAAGGACCCACATGTACAAAAATATTTATAACAGTTCTTTCTGTGGTGGCAAAGAACTGGAAACTGAGGGGAGGCCCATCAATTGGGGAATGGCTGAACAAGTTATTGTATATGAATGTAATGGGATACTATTGTGCTATAAGAAATGATGAGCAGGCAGACTTCAGAAAAACCTGGAAAGACTTGTATGGACTGATGCTGAGTGAAGTGAGCAGAACCAGAAGAACATTGTACACAGTAAGAGTCATATTGTGCGGTGACTAACTTTGATAGACTTAGCCCTTCTCAGCAATGCAAGGATCTAAGGCATCTCCAAAAGTCACATGATAGAAAACGCTATCCACATCCAAAGAAAGAACTATGGAGTTTGAATGCAGATTGAAGCATACTATTTGCTCTTTTTTTCTCTTGTGTTTTGTTTTGTTTCCTCTTTCTTGTGGTTCCTCCTATTGGTTCTGATTCTTCCTTACAACATCACTAATGTGAAAATATGTTTAATAGGAATGTATATGTATAGCCTATATCAGATTGTGCACCATCTTGGGGAGGGAGGGGGGGAGGAAGGGGGAGAAAAATTAGAAGCTCGAAAGTGTATGGAAGTGACTGTTGATAAATCAAAATTAATTAATAATTAAAAAAAGAACAAAGGACAAGAGACAGCCAGCCAAAGGAGATTCCACAAACTCCAATGGAATCCATGAAAGGAAGGCCCCAAGCGTGCTGGGTGGACACGGGAAGACATGTGCGAGAGTTGCACAGGATGTCCAGGCATAGATTATTACAATCTATATCATTAGAGTAATACCCTCTTTAATGAGAACATAGATCCACTTGTATGACTTTATTTCTCTTGGCCTCAGTTTCCTCATGTATAAAATGAGCTGATTGGATGCTATCTTTGCTGAGATTTCCTTTTGCTCTGGACCTCTGATCCTACTAAAGGTCAGCACAGGAAATTTTTGTTTTTTCCTTGTCAAAAAGATTGGTTTTTTTCAGTTTGGATCTTTTAAAAATCATTCCCAAAGTAGGAAGAAAATTCAATTTGCATCCAGAATAACACATGAAAAGCAAAATCATTCTAGAGGAAAACTGCCCAGTCAAATCATAAACTTGTCTCGGACAGGGTTAACAACAAAAATGCTGACACAACCTAAAGTATGGCAGTGCCGGCAACCAGCCCTATAATTAATCTCAATGGACTATAATTACAGTAAATGTGGCTTCTGTTGAAGACTTCCAAATCATAAGACTTTTTTTTTCTCCTTAGATAACATGTAGTTTATTTCCAATCACGGATGTAGCCATGGTTTGCTAAAGCAACATTAGGACTACAAGCAACATCTTAAATCAGAATCTCTACTTCATAGCAAATCTTTGGCTTTTGGAGAATTAGCAATGTCTGATGCCTTAGGAATAGAGATGTGAAACTGAGCTGAAATGTGCCCTGCTGGAGAACATCCTCTGCTAGCCTGCTTCTATATAAGTACATCTATGTAACCTCCTATCTAGCCACCTCTGCTTTATATGGTCATAACCCACCAAAGAAAAGTGGAAATTATACACTGAAAATTTCCTGAACAAGGGGGTAGAAACATTCACCTCACGTGACCTGTACATTTTCTACACTCCATTTTCTTGTGGAAGAAAGTCATTTAAACAAAATCTGATAGCTAACAACCACATACCAAGCATTACTTATATGTATATGATCAGATCCATAACAATCAACAGGATTATATGCTAGGACTGAAGAACCAGACCATTACAGATGTGAACTGACCACCTATTCACACAACACCAAAATGAAAATGTTGCATTTGGAAACCTACAAATGTTAAATGTCATCACTCTTTCCAACTCTCTCCTCACCCAAGGAACTGGGACTTTTTCAATCACCAAATGGAAAGAAAAGCCAACTACAGCAGAGACATACGCGTGAAATTCTGAATAGCTACTCCTACAACTGAGCAAGGGAAATGAATTGTAAAAGTTGTTGCTAGGGAATCCCTTAGCGGGTGTAACATCAGTGTTCCCTAAAGCAGGGACCCCATGTGATCATTATGAAATAATGGGCCACGCCAGAACTAGTTCTTCCTTTTCTGCCTGCATATTAGGGGCCACGTGCCCCATGGTTCATGAGAAGGAAGAGAAGTTCAGAAAAGACCAAGCAAGGAAACACCAGGACCAAAAGAACCTGCCAGTCTTTGCTCCTTTCCTGACTCTTATCAAAACTTGTTATAAAACATAAAATACAAATAATGTGAAATATGTTCTAGTAACATATTTCAATAAGCCCAATATTTCGATGTCATAAATTCATTTCTCTGAACTACCATTTGGAGGGCAGGTGTCCAGGCAGGTGCATGGATAGAGCCACATAACCATGTTCCTTTTGAGGGGAGGAGACAAAGAAAAAGGGAGAGAGAGCATGGCTGAACCTGTACTAATGGGCATTCAATCACAAAATCAAGAAGTGGCCAATCCTATGCTAGACACAGTTTGGCATATAGAGAAGTATAATCTTAATTTTTTTTTCACGGTCCCTGTTCTCTCTGTGTTTACAATCAGTTCGGGGTGATTAGACAATATATATGTGAAACAATAAAAATTGCTCTCTATTTCCTACCAGTGTGGCTGGCGTTAATTATACATTATGAAATTTCCCAGGCTTGTCAACTACTCCCCATTCTCCTCAAATACCTTAGAGGCCTTTGCTCACACTGTTCCCTCAATCTCTGCCTCTTCAAATCGCACCCACCCTTCAAAGCCTTGCTTAAATATCAGCTCTTTCCAGAAGTCTTTCTTGGTTCTCCCCAACCAGGACCACTTTTGCCGTCTTTTTAATTCACAGAATTTTGTTTGTGCTCCCCTTTTGCACTCTGAACTCTCTCAGCTTCAGTTTCCTCCTCTGTAAAATGGGAATACTAAGAGCATCTACTTGATGGGATTATTAGGACAATGAAATAAAGTAAAAAAAAGTGCTTTGCAAACCATTCAACTATTATTATTAATAAGTTTTTGTTAATTTGTATTAATTATTACTAATTTTTAGTTCCATTATTTACTCTTTTAGCATAGTCCCCACACTAGACTATAAACACCTTGTGGGAAGGGGCAAGCCAACCTTAAGCTGCTTATACAAATGTGAGTTACTATTATTATTTTTCATTTTAATGGTCCCTACAGGTCCTGAGACAGAGCAGGAGCTCAGAAAATGTTTGAATCAATCAATGTTAGCTTAGGGATCTTAGAGATTCAGAGGGGTTTTTTTTAATACATGGTTTTTTTTTTGGGAGGGGGCAGAAATTAGAGTAACAGAGTAACAGATGTTAACACTGGCTGGTGGCAGCTCAGTAGGGTTCTGATCCTCAGAACAGATTCCAAATGCTAGGGGCCTGTCTGCCTGCCCTATTGTTTTTGCCAGTGGCTTTAATGAGATATCCTCCCAGCAGGTGCCAAGGAGGTAGGGGCAAAGAGGGAAGCTATTAGGGTTTGACATAGCGTGAATGTGTGGAGGCAGCTCTTATACCTGACCCTTTTCTATACCATTTTCAAAATGTAAGAATACTCAAGAAGCGAACATAGGAGGGAATGGATGAAACAGTCTGTTCTCTGGCACAGAGGGGAAAAAAACCCACAATGTCTTTTCAAAGTACCTAGTAAATGTCAGCACTTAGATGCAATTTTCTGCCTCTGTAGCAGGGAAAAACCAGTGGTGGTCCAAGCCCACTGTTTAGCTCACTACTCCTTTCCTATTGTTTCCCATTATCTCATCCCAACAGCAACAATCCTCTGAACGGGATGGGAACCCTAGAAGATTTAGGAGCTGCCCTAAAGAAGCAAGAAGGAAAGGATGATCCTAATTTCCATAGCTAGAGATAAACATGCTTTGAACAAAACATGTCAGGGAAAAACCAAAAGCCATAAGGCCTTCAATTCTCCCAGATTTGACTTTTTTCATTCATCCAAAGGCATCTGTGCTGTGAAGCCAAGGCATGCTTTGTAATAGTCAATTAGTCTCTGCACTGGAATAAGGATGCTAATTTTTTAAAATAGAAGACAGAAAATAAATTGCTTCATATAGGCACAGCAGACAGTTTAGGAGCTCCTCCTTTCACTGTTCAGGAAAAAAGAAAGAAAGGAAGGAAACGGAAGGAAGGAAGGAAGGAAAAGGAAAGAAGGAAAAGAAAAAAAAAGGATGGATAGAAAGAAGGGAGGGAAGGAGGGAGGGAATTAGAGACGATGGTTCTCCTTTGTCTCCCTGCCTAAAGTACACAGATGTCTGACTCTCAGGGTGTTAATGAGACAGACTAAAATAAAACTGTGCCCCTGTAAGGCAGTGTTCCCTCTTCAGCCACTTTGGGGTCCCTAGGGGGGAAAAATCACAAAGAACAAATGAAGACAGTCTATGAAAGAGTAAAGGCACCTCTCTTCTCATGGGATTCCCTACAATTGAGGGGCTACTTGGGTAGTATGCAAGCACATTTTCTCAAGGGAAATGTAAGGCCTATCCCTAACATATGCAAGATGTTTTACAACTTACAAAGTACTTTCCATACCTTAACTCTTTTGATCTTCATAAAGTCCTTGTACAGTAGGGAGGACATATATTGTTATCCCCATTTAAAAGAGGAGGAAACTGAGACTCAGAAAGAGGAACTGACTTTCCAAAGGTCACACAGCTAGTAACTGGCAGAGCAAAGATGTGAAATCTCGGCTCCTTCCTCTCAGTTCAATGAATGCTCTTCTCATTATGTGATATTATGTGTCATAAGTGTGCAAAACACATATATTTATATGGAAACACACATATATGTTTTTCCATGTAGAAAGAAACACATATGCGTATATACCTTTTCCATCAGCAGCTCTGCTCGGTTTCCATTCTATGGGAACATCAGACATCCCCCAGAACATGCCAATCACCTGAAATCACCCCAGAGCGTAACTCAGGTTTTGCTGCTCAGCACCCTTCTCAAATCCTTCAGTTGCCTCTCCCTTCTGACTGGAGGGCTGGAGGGTGGCCTACTAAAGGCTTTCCAAAGGCTCAAGTTTGCAGGAAACTCTCTGTGTGATTTCCACCCCATGGAATAGTATGCTGCCCTCCTTTTCAGTTTCCTTCTCTGCGACTTATCTTCCCCAATTAGCCTTTAAGCCCCTTAAGGGTAGGGAATGTTTTTCTTTCTCTTAAGTGTGTCCCCAGTACTTACCATAGGGGTGGGGAACCTGTGGCCTCAAGGCCACCTGTGGCCTTCTAGGTCCTTGAGTGTGGCCCTTTGACTGAGTCCGAGTTTTACAGAACAGATCCTTTTATTAAGGAGATTTGTTCTGTGAAGTTTGGATTCAGTCAAAGAGCTGCACTTAAGGACCTAGAGGGCCACATGTGGCTTCAAGGCTGCAGGTTCCACACCCCTGGCTTAGCACAATGCCTAGCACATAGCAGATGGTTAATGAATGTTTACTGAATTGAAATGAATTTCATATACAGCTGTGTATTGTTGTTGTTATTGTTGTCAGAACATGGAGTTCAAATCCAGCCTCAGATACTTACTAGTTGTGATCCCTTAACAAGTCACTTGAACTCTGTCTGCCTCAGTTTTTTTCAACTGTAAAATGGACATAACAACAGCAGCTATCTCCAGGATTGTTGTGAGGATCAAACGGCAATATTTTTTAAAGTGTTAACACAGTGTCTGTTACATAGTAGGCGCTTCCTTCTGGTAGCATACTTGATGAAATATACTCAGATAGTCCTTCAAAATACCAAAGTCTTCTCAATACATGAATCTTAGCTAAAATCAGGCTTAGGTTATGATGTGGGGCATAGGAGTTATGCCCATTAATACTTTGGTAAAAGGCACATAATGAGAAGAGTCCATCTCTGCCTGGTTATCTGACACTCATTTCTCTAACAATAAGAGATAATGGATGAAGCCAGTAATCACAATCTGAAAAATCCGGGAAACTCCAAGGCCATGCAAAGAGCAGATAAAAAACTAGTGAATTCTTAGGAAACAAGTAAGGAGCAGATAAGATTATCAATAGAATTGTTCAAATGTTTAGCTACTCCAATCCCCCCTCCCACCATCTTAGAATCTCCTCTTCCCTTCTTGCAGCTACAAAGTTACTCAGACTTGATGCAAATAAACTTTCAAATGCAGAGTTTTAAGTCCTCATGATAAGCAACTGTAGTTAGCAAAACACAAAACAGACTTCTGTAACTGGAAGAACAACATCATTGGCTTATTTCTCTCATGAACATCTCTGTGTTCTCCACCTTCGCCATTTTCCTAGCCCTCAATATCTGAATCCTGTGAACTCTTGTGCAGACCAAAATCAAGTCCTGAACATAAAGTGCAATACCCAGAGGGACTAAACCAAAGCAAATCATTATGTCCTAGCTAAAGGATGATCTTTGAACCATAAGACCTCGGGGAAGGCTTTATCTAATCCTTAAAAACTGACCACTAGAAAATTCAGACTACAGGATGAGGCTTATTGTTTGAAACCAGGGGTTAAAAGCAAGGGCCTATTTTTTAAGCTAATGGCAACTTGGTGAATCTGGCAAAAACAAATTGGTTGAGCAAAAAAGACAAAAGTGGCCACACAACATTTTAAAGCCAAGCTTTTGGAATACCACCCAGACCCAACAAAAAGTCTATTGTCTGAATTTTCTTCATCTGATAAGGAAGTCCGTGATTGGCATCAGATAGTTCTAGATCCAAAACAGCCACCAATCCCTTCACAAGGTCCACTTTGGTAGAGCCTTCCTAGAGTGGTATAACCAGTTCTGGGTTTCACAAATGAAAACAATAACAACAAATTCATGAAGAACTTGTGAAGAAAGTAGCAATGATCACTCATCATCCTTCAGAAGGGGTACCAGATGCTTAGACTTCTCAACCCTGCATTAATACCTTGATCTTTACCATCTCCATCAATGCCTGGAAAACAAATACATTTTCCTTTTGTTGTGGTGCTACTTGTTCTGAGACAGTTTTAATCAGGTAATCCAAGAGAGTCAGGACCTTACACACCGTCTCCAGTTCTTACGATGGTTGTTTAGCCATTTCCAAATCATACTCATGATCTCAGAACATGCCAGCACATTGTATACGAGCAGATATGCTATTTCAGTCATTAAATAGGTGGAAGGACGCCATAGGTCACTGGAGGTTGTTTCTCAAACTTTAATTTCAGTCTCTGAATAACTATTTTTCATCTACCATCTCACAGATAATGTAATTTTAATTTTTTTGTCATACTTTTAAAGCCTTTCAAAAAGAAGCAATTTAGTAACCACCAAGTTTGTGTCCTATGAAGGCTCTATATCAGTGAATGAGCTGAAACAAGGACCTCATAAAATCATTTTCTTCTGAGTCTCAGATGCAAAAACTGAAAGCCATGACCTTCTTCTCTTCTCCTCTTCCTCTGGTGCCCCTACACCAGAAGTCCAGGGATCTTCAAGTGCAGAGTGTAAGAGGAGTTGAGAATGAAGCGAAGGAGCCTAGTGGGGAGCCACCCACCCAGCTTTCTTGGCACTACCATATCTGGTCAGTTCGACACCCAAACACCATTCAACATGGCAGCTGAGAGGTGGTGGGGGCTGTATACAAGCATCCCTGCATTCCACACACCCCTTGACTGTTCTATACCTGCCCCCTTGAACAAAGTGAGGACCTGCATCACACCTTTTTAATGACCTGAAGTTCGCAAAACATTCATTCCAAATGATTTAATATACAAACTAAATTATGTAGACAGAATCACAAAATCACAGAACTTAGGGGAAAAAATTCTGTGACATAAATATATCTAGCCCAAACATATTGGCATCATTCATGTTTAGCTTAATGAAACCACTATTCATCTCTTGATTGCATGGACCAATTGGTCAAAATCTATTTTCACCACTAAATCCATTTCTAGCTTATGGTTACATCTACACTAGAATAAAAGAAAAGCCACTTTAAGCAGAAAACATCTGTTTTCTTTGGCTGCATCCTCAGAGACCAAATGGACACTTCAGTTGCAGACAGGTCCAAAATGCACAATAACATTAGTTACTATGACAAAACATCTGCTTTGGTTTTTTGGAGGGGGGGGGTAGGGATGTCAAACTTTTCAGTGAACATCCCACAGATATTTGCTCTAAAACCTATAAAGTAGTTCCTTGTTATGATTTTTTCCTCTTCTTCTATGCAATGGATGATGAAGTTTAGTTGAATTTGACGCAACAGATATTTAAATATGTACTATGTGCAAAGTGCTGACTCTGGAACTTAGGGAAAGAGACAGTAAAAAAATGGAAGGTTCGTATGCTGACACAATAAATAATGGAAGGTTCCTAGGCTGAAACAGTAAATAATGGAAGGTTCCTATGCTCACAGTGCTCAGAGGGAAAAGTATCATCACAGAACCAACAGATATAATATAAGTGTCAAGGGCCTTTAATCTTCTTATTCATCATAGTCTGGGTTTCTCTCCTGGTGATCTCATAAGCTCTTATGGGTTCAACTATCATCTCTACTTAGAGGACTACTGAATCCACAAATCCAGCTGCCATTTTTCTTCTGTGCTCCAGTCCCACTCCTCTAACTGCCTCATGGGCATCGCCACCTGGCATTCTCTAGGTCTCTCAAAGTCACTACATTCATAAAAGAACTCAACGTCCTTCCCCTTAAACTTTCTCCTCTTGCTAATTTTACTACTTCTACCAAGGGGGCCTGCCCTGATTCCAGCCTCCTTGGGCACAAACTCAAAGTCACACCCCCCAGTATTCAACTAGTTGCCAATTCCTGTTGATTCTGCCTCCTCTACATCTCCCCACTCACAACACAATGGTCCCATTTGAAGCAATCATCACCTCTCTAGTACAACTGCCTCCTCATTGACTTCCCTGCCTCTAGTCTCTCTGCTCTCTGACACATTCTTCACCCAGATGCCAAATAACCCTTCCTATAGCCAGAGTCCGAGCATGTCATTCCCATGCTCAAGAAGTTTCAGTGGCTCTCTACTGCCACTTGGGTAAATGATAAACTTTTAAGTTTGACATTTGTAGCTCTTTATAATCTGGCACCAGCCTATCCTTGGGGACTGAATACATATTTCTCCCCCTGATACATTCCATTTTTAAGCCAAACTGCAC
This sequence comes from Phascolarctos cinereus, assembly GCF_003287225.1. NCBI lineage: Eukaryota > Metazoa > Chordata > Mammalia > Diprotodontia > Phascolarctidae > Phascolarctos > Phascolarctos cinereus. The sequence continues at coordinate 31,558,758 of NW_027556291.1, forward strand.
TCTGGCTATTCTCTATGCATGCCATTCTCTCTCCTGACTCTATACCTTTTCACTAGCTGCCCTCATGCCTGGAATGTTCTTTCTTCCCACCTCCACACCTCCTGGAAAACCTAGCTTTCCTCAAGGCCCAGCTCAAATTCCAACTCCTCCAAGACACCTTTGTTTGTTGAAAAGAACTAAATCTGAGAGGTTCAAATAAAGTGTCCTGTGACACTTGAGCAGGGATTGGGCATTATTGACAGAGGGGATCAAAGAAGAGAAAATGGATAATGTGGCATTTTAGCAGGTAGGTAAGGGGGGGAGAAGGAAGAAAGGGAAGGTGAGAATAAGCATTTATATAATGCCTATGTGCCAAGCACTGTGCTAGGTCCTTTTACAAATGTAATTTCATTTGACAAAATTATATTTCATTTGAGACAGAGAGTTAGAGCCATCATATATCAAGCCAGAGGGGGGAAAAAAACCAGAAAGACAACCCAAATGCAGCATCAGTACCCATATAGTATGGTAGAAAGAGTCAGAAGAATAGGCTCAAATCCCAGCTTTGTCATTTACTATAGTAATGCAGTATTCAGAAAATAACTTCCTCTCTCTGAGCCTCAGATTGCATCTGTGTAAAATGACAAGATTAGCCTACAGGGTCTCCAAGGTCTCAAGGACCACAGGAAGGCCTCTAACACATTTACTAGCTTCTCTATGGAGGATGCATGAAAACACATGGGCAAGAATCAAAGAGGATGAAAATGTATGCAGGGTTGCAAAATGTGAAGGGAGCACTCTCACTGATGAGATCATAGATCCACTGAAGTCTGGAAGTCATTATACCAAATATTCATATGGTATCTCTAAGTTATAAAGTGTTTTCCAATACAGGAACTTATTTGATTCCTATAAGATTCCTTATGAGGCAGGTAGTTCAAGTAAAACTACACATAAGCCTATACAGGTTAAACCAAGTACCTAAAGTCATGAGACCAATAAGAAATGGAGTCAGGACTAAAACCCAGGTCTTCCAGTACTTTTTTTTTTTTTGGTTAGGCAATGGGGTTAAGAGACTTGCCCAGGATCACACAGCTAGTAAGTGTTATGTGTCTGAGGCTGAATTTGAACTCAGGTCCTCCTGAATCCAGGGCTGGTGTTCTATCCACTGCGCCACCTAGCTGCCCCCATCCCAGTACTCTTTAACGAATAATGCTCAGACTGAAGCAAAACACTCACAAAAAGTGTGTGTGTGTGTGTGTGTGTGTATGTGTGTACATATGTTTTAAATCCAGTAAAATACAAGCTAGTTGAAGGCAAGAACTATTACTATTTGATTTTGTCCTGGTATTCCCAGTACCCTGAACAAAGAAACAGTTGATGAACTGGACTGCAGTGGACCTAAGTTTCATCTAAGACAAACCAAGAAGCTTTGTATGGGGGGGGGTATTCAAACAGTGGGCCCAGGCCTGCAATGCTTACATGGCTTCCCTTGCAGTTACCCAATGGCCAAAATGCTCAAAAGAAAGAACTTGGGCAAGCAAGAAATGGAAAGAGCAGGAAGGGCTCCTCACTAAGAACAGACAGAATGAATGGGGAAAGAGAGGATTTTGAATTCAAATTTCTTTCTTCTCAAGGGAGGGACTTTTCCACCTTTCAAATTTTATTGCACATGAATATGAAGAAAGCAGAGATTTCCCTCTTGAGATCTTCAGGACCATGGAGCTATCCAGTGACTGGAACTTGGTTCTTACAGAACGTAAGTTTTTCTTTTTTCCATAAGAATCTCCATGTTCCTATTCTTAGCCCCTATAAGCTATTGACAGACAGCATGTGAAAAAAAAACTTATATATTTACAGACCTGTTCCATTTGCAAGCTGAGAAAGTTGCTCTTCCCTAAATATCCAAAACTGAAAATAGCTGAGAAATTTGGAGTACTGTAGTATCACAGAGACAGATTTTAAGCAAATACACAGATTCTCACTACAGATTATTTTAACAAGATCTACTCTTTATGTTATCAGAAAAACATGTTTGAATTGAAAATGTTCCTTCCACAAACAGGGCGGGGGGGCGGGTATGGCAAAGTGTGTGGGGACCTATGTATGGCCACACGCTAGGGCACGTTCCACTTTGTTTTTCTACTGAGGCCAGATCAATATTATATCAATAGCTCACTTCTGGACTCCTTAACTTATTGACTTGGCATTGTTATCTCTATAGCCAATGTGTGTTCCTCATTAGTAAGCATAAAGTAGTATAGTACATGAAAACATAACCAACAAAAACCATTTTCACTGACACTGGATCGAAGGCTAGTCACACCAAAGCATTCTGAACCTTGAATACAGGAGGGAAGCCAAATTATGCTTAGAATCTTATCAGAGAGTCAAAAACGAAAGATAACAAATTGGAAAAATGGTCAGATAAGAAGAAGGGAGCAAAATAATATTTATTTATACTCTTTTCAGCAATCTGCTATTTTCCTGTGATAAGTGAAGATAAAGTAAATACATGGAAGTTAAACTAGAATCCGAGTTATGTGATCAGTGACTCTCCGATTATACCAGGATGAAAGCCTAAGGAAGGACCTCGGCATGATCCAAGGCACATCTCCTATTGCTTGTTGCTGTTGCTATGTGTGTATCTCAATCTAATGAGTTGTCCATCCCAATGTGCACATATCTAAATTATTCTTCAGTAAATAGAACACATAAACATACAAAGAAGCAGTTTAGATTCCTCATTAGAACACAGCTTCAGTTAAACTATGGATCAACCCTTATACTGAAAAGGACCTGGGATCTTAGCAATTTGGGCCCTCCCTCTGCTAGGGTAAATCACAACTCATCTCTGTTCTTTCATCCTACAGGACTCTGGTTCAAGTTTTTCTTCAAATTCTCTATGAAACGTCTACCTAACCACTAAGGGACTTTACCTCAGATTATCAATATTAGTAGCTAATGGCACAATATTGGGTCTGTCCACCTTTTTTTTTTTTTAATCTTTTGTTCTCACTACATGACCACACTGCTTAATTTTTCTCTTTTTTTCCTGCTTAATTTTTCAATCACATTTTAATGAATATGTCTTATGCAACTTTTTGGATGTGAATCATTGTTACATACAACAGCTAACATAACTACGTATTCTTTTATTGTCCATTAGCTTAACTCCAAGTGGGAGTTTTCTAAGATTGCTCCCCTCCAAGATTTGTATCTGTGTAGCAATGTAACAGTGTTGAAAAGATGGCTTCTGATAGCAGGAAATAGCTTGGGAATGCTGAAGGCATTGTTCATTTTGTCCACCTGTGGTGACTATCTTACATAAAGTGGTATCCACCCAAATGCTTTTTATGATCTGGGTAATACGCATTCTACATCCACTTGTTTTTTCCTGTATAGATGCTCTCCAGTTCAACAAATATTTAGGATACATCTACTTACTACATGTAAGACACTGGGCAAAGTGCTATGGAAATGACAAAAATCATCATTCAGCCCTTCCAGTCAATGAGCTCACATTCTCTTCTGGCTCTCTAACAAGTCCAGGAAACAAAATCATCGATAAGCTTTTATTAAGTCATTATTATGTTTGGGGCTCCAAACTAAGTACTAGGGATACAAACATAAGCAAAAAGAGTTCCTGCCCTTGAGGAACTTACATTCTAACAGGAGAAGACAACACATGAAGTTGAAAAGTATATGGGAGAGTACTTACCCGGGAGTGTAGTGGTGAAGTCCAGAGAATGAAGGATGGCTGCTAGAGGTCTTTCCTGCTTGTGTTCAAAGCCCTTTATAATCTAGCACCCTGCCTGTCTCCCACCACCACTACCACCTCTCCAGTTGTTTTTTTTTTAATACCTTACACAGCCCAACATACTTTTCAGTCCAGTGACACTGGCCTCCTTGCTACATCATCTCCTGATTCTGGGCATTTTCACTAACTATCCCCCATACCTTGAATACTTTTCCTCCTCATCTCCATTGACTGGCTTCTCTGACTTCCTTCAAGCACCAGCTAAAATCTCACCTTCTACAGGACCTTTTTCTAATCTAGTGCCTTCCTTCTGTTGATAATTTCCAATTTCTCCCATATTTAGCTGGTGTGTACATAGTTGTTGGTTTTTTTGTAACTTGTCTCCAACATTAGATTGTGAACTCCTTGAGAAAATGGACTCGTTCACCTTTCTTTGTATTCCCAGCGCTCAGCACAGTCCTTGGAACATAAGAAATCTGCTTAAGAAATCTATATGGATAGGGACAGCTAGATGGTGCAGTGGATAGAGCACTGGCCCTGGAATCAGGAGGATCTGAGTTGAAATTTGACCTCAGACACATTAAAAAAAAACTAGCTGTGTGACTCTGGGCAAGTCACTTAACCCCAATTGCCTCATCAAAAACAAAATTGTATGGATTGATAGACTAGAGGTTCCTAGAATAACCCACCAATGTATATAACTTGCACAAAGAAACATAAATACAAAGTAGTTTGAGGAGGAAGAATACACCAACACCTGTGGGAGGAAGGGAAGAATTTCTAGTTGATTTTCTAACTATCCACACAAAGCTGATTATGAAGTAAGGACTCACTATTTGAGAAAAACTCTGCAGTGTGGCAGAAATTATAGATCAACATTCCTCTCCATACACCATGATAAGCTCCAAATGGAAACGTAACTTAGATATAAGAGAGCACATAAACAAATTAGAGGAAGAAGGAAGAAAAAAAAACCTTTTACAAAAGGGAAGTGTTCATGACCAAACCTTTCACCTTTCTGAGCCCAAGATCCCGGAAGCAGAGTCCAAGTTCTGGTGGGATGGAGAAGGCCAGAGTGTAGGTGATATGGTTTGTAGATGTCCAAGAAGTGGTATGCTGGTCAGGTTTAGGGTAAGATAATGTGGAAACTCAACCATCAGAGCCTAGGGTACTAGGGGGCAGATTCTGAGCTCCAATAGCAGGAAGAGGGACAAAGTGTAGGTGGCGTGGTTTTCTTCTTAGGAAGATCCTATAACTCATAATTCCATTCAGCTGCATTTTTTTTAATGTTTTCCGGTTTTACTTAAAGTAAGAATGTCAATATGGGTATGGCTATGTTCCTCCACATGTTTATTATCTTGCTCATTGTTGGACACGGATCTCATAGTTAGACTACCAGGAGCTAAATTAATACTTGCAGATAGTCTAAAAACTGTATCATTCTTAACCTCTTCCCTCCTTCCCATCATTCTCCTATAATCATTATAAAGGGAGAAGGGGTCTTCATAAAATGGAGGCCCATTTTGAACTAGTATCTGTTTCATGCATAGCCATGGCCAAACAATTCTTCACCAAGTGTCCAATCTGCTGCAGAGTCTGTCTGCAAATAGTTCAACTGGCCATTTGACAGCAAACGTGATCTTTGTGTAGAACCACACTCACAAAATCCCAGCTTGATAAAATCTAAGAGAATTTGTATTCTACTAAGACAGCCTTCATTCTTCAGGTCTCTGAGAACTTAACAATTCCATAGAACATGATCCTCATCAAAAATATGAATCCTAATCCCAACACTAATATGAAAATGGAGTTCTTCTATCTGACTCCTCACAAAGCTGAAATTTCAAGAAGAAGCTTTCCCTAAGTTTATAGCTACCACCAGAGTTGTTTCTTTTGGGATTATTAATGATATGTGATAATACCTATGTTGCTTTTAATTTAACAAGGTGATTATTAATACTGTGTTGCCTACATGTCACTCCTTCCCTATAAACATAATTTGCTATACAAATAAGGCAAACCTTTTTAAAAATCCATTCCAACACAACTATGCCAAGAGATAACAAACCAAATGCTATTTATAAATGTCATAATCATTACAAAGTAAGAAGTTGTAACTTATGCTTTCAGGTACCTAAGAAGGGTAACATATTCACTGTATGTATCCAACCCCTTAAATTAAAATTACTTCATGTTTTCCTTGTTTTTATACCCCTATCCTTCTTTCTCTGCATCTCTAACTCTGAAAAGCATCTGCATGGAGGATGTTAAGTGACCAGTTAAACATGACTATTTTAACATGACTATAACATGGTCCGATCTCATGCCAAGCCTGACTGCAAAACCTGTTGAAGCAGCTCCTTCCAAAAATCAGGCTGAAAATAGGGCACCACAACTGAAGAATATGTCAGAACACTATTTTAAATAGCATTAACCCTGTGAGCAAACTTCCACGATGTGGGCAATGAGGTGTTCAATAAGAGCTTCGAAACCAATTTTCAAACCTACCTGAAGACAGGGTTTAAAAGTTAAGCATTTTTCTGACAAAGACATTTGATAGCGCATTCACTTCATGGACTATTGTTCCTTGTGTTAGAAGATACTGAAACCTTTTTTATGACAAAAACCTCAATTTTAAGGCAAAACCTAAAATTTGTTATGCTGGTTAGTATAACTTTCTGTTAGAGTTAACTACAGATTCATTTCAGCCCAATTCAATATAGAACATGTATTAAGCACCTACTATGTGCTGGGCCCACTGCTAGGAGACAAATATACATTCTAAGCTCTCTCCTAGACTCCATGGAGGGTGGGTGTTACCCCACCAAGAGGAGTCTATATTCTACAGTACTGATAAAAATTGTTTTTTGTTTCAATAATGCATTGAAAATTATTCTAAATTATACAACATTCTTCCACCCACCATAATAAGTAGAATATAGTGACCATTGGGCTAGTCGTCTTTGTTTATTAAGGGGCTTACATGGCTTTTTTGGACATCAATTCTCATTTTAAGGTGCTGTACATGTAGAAGCTGGAGATGATCTGACTCAATCTGCCCTAATCAAAAAATTCAATTCTTTCTCTCTCATAAAAGGAGAGTGTAGAAAAAAAAATTGTGGCTTATTGAGAGCCCCAGCCAGGAGAGCTGTATCTAATCAAGATACTACCGTACACTCCAATTATAGCAATAAGGAAATAGGGAGATCATTCAAAATTACAATGACACTTCTCAGTAACAATCTCCTAAGGCAACTGTGCAACCAGCTCCCTACACAAGAGGACCTTATGATCAGATCTTCGTATTCCTTCAATAAATGACCTGTAACCAGGGAAACTCCACATCTCTCGATCACAGGCATCCCTGTCTATAACATGAAAAGGTTCAACTCACCTATCTCTAAGGTCTATTCTAAGGCTTTCATGCCTTCTAATACACTTATCACCCATGACTGTGGACCATAGCATTCTGTTTAGAAGTCCCATTATTCCCCTACTAAACTTGAAGTTTCCTGAGGACAGAGACCGTGTCTTATTCATTTTCTTTCACTTTAGTGTATGCCACAGTAATCAGCACACAGAATATGATTAGTAAATGTTTGCTTAGTACAAGTGAAAATTTAATTAAATCTTGTGCAAGGGAGCATAAAAATTTGATGTAAAAATGTGATTCTATAATAGTAAAAACGATAATAGTTAGCATTTATATAGCATGTTTAAGGTCTACAAAAGGCTTACTTAACATACATTAATCTTACTTGATTCTCACAACAATCCTAAAGATAAGAAATCTAGTCATTATCATCCCCATTTTATAGATGAGGAAACTGAGGCTGACAAGGTTGTGATTTAGGGTCACATTTTTAATAAGTGTCAGAGACAAAATTTGAACCTAGGTCTTTCTGACTTCCCAGGAGGTCCATCCCAGGTGGGAAAAAATTAAAGAACTTGGAAAAATAAGGCCAAATAATGTTAAAAAGACTTTCCCGAGGTCATAAGGTGACCTTCACAACACAAAGACTCAAATTCAAGATTTCAGAACTCCAAGGCCAGCGCAATTTCCACTATTCCAAACTTGTGATATTTTTAGCTGGAATAGAAATGTTTAGCTCTGTACAGCATTAGAAAAACCACTGAACAAGGAATTAGCAGACGGGGGGCTACCCACAACTGTGCTACTGGCTGAATGTATGTCCCTGAGGAAGCCACTTCAATTCAATTCAGTACGCACGTATTAACCACCTACTCTGTATAAGAAGCACTGGGCTAGGGCTGGAGACACAAGGATAAAAACAGTATATGGCCTTCTCACAAAGGCAACAGCATCAAGAGCACGTGGGCATCATCCAAAGTACCGAGATACAGGGCAAAGGAGAACAATGCTCAGAAAAATACTCAAGAAATTTCTGAAGAAGGAGAAAAACTTTTGTTTGAATGTAGGGGGAGGAGATCAAGAAAGGCTTCACAGAGGACACTATTTTGTCTTTTTTTTTTTAATCTTTAGGCAATTGGGGTTAAGTGACTTGCCCAAGGTCACACAGCTAGTAACTGTCAAGTGTTTGATCTGAGGCCGGATTTGAACTCAGGTCCTCCTGACCTCAGGGCTGATGCTCTATCTACTGCGCCACCTAGTTGCCCCCCCAGCAGCCCCCCTGCCCAGGACACTATTTTGGAAGGAAAATAAAATGTCTTAAAGATAGAACTCAGGACAGACTATAACCCAGGACCATGAGCATAAGCTGTAAAAGGGCATAGATTGAGAGATGGCACACTGGGCTTACAGAACAGCAAGGAAACCATTTTGACTGGAACATGGTGTATGGGAAGGGGAGTCACGTGAAATAATGCTGGAAAGGTAGTATGGCACCATATTGTAAAAGGCCTTTGATACTAGGCCAAGGGGTTTCTTTTATCCTAGAGATAACAAGTAATGCTTTTTGAATATGGAACTGACATGGTCAGCTTGATGCCTATTAAGATGATTTTGACATCTCTTTGAATGATAATTTAGAAAAAGGAAAAGACTAGAGGCACTTCTACTTTCTGGGCCTCATTTTCGCTATATGTAAATTCCCTGCTTCTCTTTTTAGCACACATGTTTCCTGTTTCATCAGCAGATATAGGGCCATCATCCTTTTTATCTAGCTCTGCTCATTTTTAGGCCACTTTCTGTTTTATATTTTTTTTAATTAAATTTTACTTTTTTAATCAATGGAATTCTGACTTCTCTCCATGCCACCTTCCAATTCCCTTCCCACACACATTGTGAAAGCAAGGAAAACAAACCCCCTGATCCAAACATGTATAGTTGAACAAAACAAATTCCTGCCTTGGTCAAAAAATGTCTCAATCTGCACTCTGTGTTGCTCTCCAGAGGCCTCTCTATTTGGAGGTAGTATCATGTTTCATTAGGAGTCCTAAGTAATCATGGTCAATCACTATATTGAATGGAGTTGACAAGTTTTTCAGAGTTGTTTGGTTCTACAATATTGTTGTTATCATACGAACCGTTCTCTTCATTCTCCTCACTTCCCTCTACATCAATTTATATGTCTTCCCAAGTTTCTCTGAAATGACACCATTCATCATTTCTTAAAGTACAACAGTATTCCATCACATGCATATACCAAATCTTGTTTAGTCATTACCCAGTTGATGGGCACTGCCTCAGTTGCTAATTCTTAGGCACCATAAAAAGAGCTGCTACAAATATTTTTGAACATACAGGTCCCTTTCCTTTTTCTTTGATCTTTTCAGGGTGAAGACCTCACAGCAACATCACTGGGCCAAAGAGGATGCACAGTTTTCTAGTTTTTTAGACACTCAAAATGTTTTCCAGAATGGCTGGGTCAATTCATAACTCTACCAACAGTACATTGATGTACCTGTTCATCCACAGCCCCTACAACATTTGATATTTTCCTTTTTTGGTTAACTTTGTGGGGTTTTTTTATGATATGAAATGAAACCTCACAGTTGTTTTAATTTGTATGTCTCTAATTATTAGTTATTTAGAGCAGTTTTATGTGACTATTGGTAGCTTGTATGACTTCATCTGAAAACTGCCTGTTTATATCCTTTGACCATTTATCAACTGTGGAATGACTTTTATTCTTATAAATTGGAATCTGTTTTCTATATGTCCTAGAAATGAGACCTTTATCATAAAAACTTGCCGCAAAGATTTTTGTTTTACTATTTACCTATTTCCCTCCTAATTTTAGCTGCAGTGGTCTTGTTTGTGCAAAACCTTTATAATTTTATGTAATTAAAACCAGCCAATTTGCCTTCTGTGACTCTCTCTATCTCTTGGCTGATCACACACTCTTCCCCTGTCTATAGATCTAACAGGTAATTTCTTTCTTGTTCCTCTAATTTGTTATGCTATCACCCTACATGATCAACTTATCTTTTCTTTCCAATCATATGCTTCTCTAATAGCATAAGACAATACTACTTTCATGAATACAGAAGGATTTTAGAAATTCTAACTGCTGTGGTACTGCTCTAGCTACCCCTAGTCCCCAAGGTTGATAGTAGAGAAGCAACAGAAAAACCAGATTTTTATCTATTCTCTCAAGACACCAAAATCTCTTATTTCTGGAAACTAATTTTTAAGAAAGGGAAACAGTCCTGAAACATGGAAAAGAGCAATGATGTGGGATATTCAAATGTCTAACCCCCAAATCATTTGTGTCTGAAGAAAGTAACATTTCCTGTATTTATTCACATTTAAATGTATTCTGGGAACATTGAACAAACTAAAGAAACAAGCAAGGATGCAAAACCTGAGACTTCTCACCCGGGAAGACGTCCCTCCTCTGGTTCCCTGCTCGCCTCTTCATTGCTGTCACAATCCCTGCTTAAAGTTGATGATAAAAACCTCCGATTCCATTTGAAATAAGACTGCCCTTTCTTTAAGACTGCCATCTTCCTGTTTACATGGAAGTGAGACAGCAGTGGAAATGAAGTGTTCTGGTGAAAAGCCAATCAATTAAATAAGTGGTCTGGTTTAAAAGGTTTCTTCCAGATTGCATGGGGGAAATGAAAGTAAAAGCACGGCATCAAGAAGAGACTTCAAAGTGACTGTGTCAAAAAAAATGAAAAGCAAGATTCACAGATAACTGAGAACTGGAACCAAGAGCATCATGTTGAAAGCATCCTATTCTTACTTTTAATCACCTGATCAGACACATTCACCAGAACTCTCATCTTCATTTCACCAGTCCAGCCCCACCCGCATGTTCTCTCACATACCACAGGAGATATATCCAAATGGATCTAGGACCTAACTGATGTGGGGGCTTCCTCCATAGGTGCAGACTGCCACCCATTAATACCTTCTCATCCTGTGTAATTATCAGCTATGATGTTCTATAGATCAACAATAAAGGACTTGCCCAATAGAACAGAGGTCTTTCTCAATTTATTATGCAATTATTAATAATAAAAATATATTAATAATATAATTAAATATATTAAATATAATAATATAGTATAATAACAGTTAATTATTAATTCATTATACAAAACATTTTATAGAACAGAACAAAGACTACGCATAACCTTCACTCACATGACCAGCCCACTTTCGTTTCTAAATATAATGTTTTCTGGATGATGCCTTTGATATATCTCCCTTTTAAGTCACGGTCAGTTACATGCTTTAGCATACTGCCCTTTGGGTCACCTATCACTGTGACTCTTCTGAGATGATGGTACTCCATGATTCACAGCCATCTAGCACATTATATATAGCACAGCATATTAGGTGAGTACTCATGCAATCATGGACTTCTCAGCATCAAGCAGCTTGGACCCACTGAAAACACTGTACAATTTCCCAAATGCAATTCAGTCCAATCTTCTCCTCCTATTAAATTCTGGGCTCAGACCATTGTCCATCTGCCAGTGTGTGAATGGTTCAACTCCTCGGTTGCTTGTCCAACTATGTGTCATCATCTGGGCAATGTTCATTTTTCATCTACTTGGTTTGTTTTTCCAGTGTGAAAGTCTAGGCTGCTTTCTTTTGAGTGCCCATGGATCTCCCTGAAGATTCCCTGTAGTCTTCTGGGGCTTGATGCAATCATTTAAGCCTTGCCAACCCTGCTAATGCTGCTGTTGCTCTAATAGCACATGTCTGAAGTGAAAGTGAATCATTTGTTCAGTAGATCCCCAAAGTGTACTTACCTTCTGGGGGAAGTCTAATGAGTCTAATGAGCGATTTGATTCATTTATGTTTCCATATTTCTTCAGGGGCTCCTGAGAGTCCTTTGCATCTTACATGTTTTCTGTGGTGGGTGGAATTAAAGTTCTCTCATCGTCAATACTCATATTGTATAATATGTGCCTGTGCCAGAGTTAGGAATCCTGTTCCTACATTTCAGAAACTTAGACATGAGTCATATCTAAAACTGATTTTGGAAATTTCCCCAAAGTAAAACTCTAGGGTGCAGGTATGAGCTAAAGAGAAATAATGATCTTTTGGATAATTCCTCCAGGATCAAAATGAGTCTGTTTGAGCCCAGATCCTTACTTTAGGGGATGTGAGGTGGGGGCTATTCCACAGGTAACATAATGTAAACATGACAGATAAGAAATACATAAACCCATGGAACATGGAAGAATTTGGAAGTTAAATAAGAGAAATGCAAACCAAGTATTACGAGCGTTCAAAGGAAAAGTGACTCCTTTCTTTTAGTGGGGGAAGTGATCAAAAATGCTCCTTGAAGGAAGCAGCATTTGATCTGAGCCATGAAGGACAGATGTATAGGTTGTTCCCTGTGTCTGAAATACACCTCCTCCTCACCACATCTTGGAACCCCTAATTCCTATCACAGCTCAGCCTGAGTGCCAACTTCAGTAAGAGGCCTTTCTTGATTCCTGTAGTTAATGCCCCACCTAATATTTGGGCATTTCCCATATAAGATGCACACAGGTATGTATTCTGGATAAGATATTCACAGAATAAATACACAGTAATGGGGAGGTGGAGACAATGACAATTACTATACATGGCATTACGGGTCACTGAATATTTCTAGCCCCACTTCATTCCAGCCTGTAATAGCTGACCTTTATATAGCACTTTAAAGTTATCAAAGTGTTTTCCATGCAATATCTTTTGAACCTCACAAATCCATCAAGTCAACACCCAAGTATTATTATTATTATTATTACACCTTTTTTCCCAGAGGAGAAAAGTGAGGCTCAAATAGGCAAAGCAATTTCCACAAGGCGATGCCATTACAAAATGTTCCCCTCTCCTCCTCTCCTCTTCTACTCTTTGCCTCATTCACAGCCCAGCCCAAATACCATCTCCTTCATGAAGCCTTTCATGACTGTTCAAGTCAATGCTAAACACCTCCTTCTTTGAACGCCTAGAACAATGAATATCTGTGCCAACTACGTGGCATTAATCATATAATGCCCTTAATTGTAATTAATCTTTCATTTATTCATCCTCTCTTCCTAACTACTGGAAGTTGCATGAGGGCAGGATATATGTCTTATACCTCTTGGTATCACCAGCACCCAGCACGGGGTTCCAAAAGCTTTGGTGCTAACAAAGATTCTACTGAATTCTAAAGACTAGGTAACTGAGATCCCATAATTTAAAAACTAAAGCTGAAAGGAACCTCAGAGGTCATCTAGTTCAAGCCCCTAATTTTAAAGAGGGGAAGCTGAGGCTGAGAGGGCAAGTATCTTCCTTGAGATGTACAAGGAGCAGATGGCAGAGTCAAGTCTGGAATCCAGGCTTTCTGAGTCCACGTCCAGAGCCCTGTCTGCTACTCCGCGATATTGCAATGGGGCTACCCCATGCTCCCATAGAACCAATACAAAGGGAGCATCTGAATGGAAGCTTGGGCAGTTGGTACCTATAAAATTACAAAGTAATCACTTGTTGAAATGGTTCAATTTAGGGGACCAGGTATTGATTTGAGAGGAACTAGAAAATGAGGTTTAATGCCAACTCTTCAGGTGACTTGGAGGAATAAATCTCCATTTTGCTATCAGCTCCCTCTCACATAAGGTAAGTATGTCACTGTCCTGTACTTCATGCCTATTGTACGGGTAAAATTCCTCTGAAGTGCTGAATAAATTCTTAGCAATAGCCTTCTTCTCATATCTCACCTCTCGATTTATTCCAACTAAAGACACTCATCAAAAACATGGATTGAAATGATTATTCTTTGTTTCAAATGCCTTCAGACTCACTTCTTCCATGTAACTGTACTCATCCTCAGCACTTTGCTTTTTCCTGACAAGGTTCTTAATAACACTTTACCCTGTGTGTATGGGTATGTGTGGTCAAATCAAGTCAAGTTAACAAGCATTTATTAAGGGCCTACAATATGCCAGGCACTGTGCTTGAGGATACAAAGAAAGACAAAAACAAGCTCAAGCTCAGCTTTCAAGGAACTTGAAGTCTAAGGAGAGAGGCACCCTGCAAGTAACTATATACAAACAAAAGAGATGCAGAATAAACTGCGGGTGATCAAAGAGGGGAGGCGGCAGCACTAAGAGCAATCAGGTAAGGCTTCTTCCAGAGTTGCAATTCTAGCTGTGGATTCAGGAGATGGCAGTTAGAAGGTGAGAACTGCAGGCCTGAGGACGGCCAATGAAAATGCATTGCTTGAGGAGAAGCAAAGAGGCCAGGGTCGCTAGCTGCAGAGTAGCTAGAGGGAAATCATGTGTAAGAAAGCTGGAAAGGTAGGAAGGAGCAAGGTTAGAGAGTGATTTAAAACAGAAGGGGAGGGAGGAGAAGAAACATTTCTACAGCACCTGGGTCTTCACAACAACCCTGAGAGATAGGTGCTACTATTATGCCCATTTTAGAGTTAAGGAAACTGAGGAAAACAAAGGTTAAGTGACTAGTTTAGGGTCATACAACGAGTAAATATCTGAGGCTGGATTTGAACTCAGGTATGCCTGACTCCAGGCCCAGCACTCCATCGATTGTGTTGCCTAGCTGCCTCTGGTGCCAAATAGGAGGATTTAAATTTGATCCTGGAGGTAATAAGGAGCCAATGGAGTTTAATGAAATGTGGGAGGAGGTGAGGTGTGCCATATTCACAGTTGCACTTCTGGAAGATCACTTTGACAGCTGAGTGGAGGATGGACTGGAGTAAGGGAGACTTGAGGCAAGAAGATGAACTAGCAGCCTTTTGCAATAGGCCAGGTGTGGGGTGATGAGGGCCTGCATCAGAGTGAGGGCAGTGTCACCTGGGGAGACAAGGAGAGGAGAGCACATAGCAGAGGAGAGAAGGGGCATAAAATGAGAGATGTGTGAACAGAGAATCAATAAGACTTGGAAACACATTGGATGGATATAGGGAGTGAGAGAGTGAGGAGTGGAAGAATAAACCATGGATATTATAAACCTATGTGGTGCACGGGATAGTGTGCTGGGCCTGGATTAAGGAAGCCCTGAGTTCAAATCTGGCTTCAGACACTTACAAGCAAACTGCTTCACCCTGTTTGCCTCAGTTTTCTCATCTGTAAAATGAGCTGCAGAAGGAAATGGCAACCCGCTCCAGGATCTTTGCCAAGAAAATTCCAAATGGGATCATGAAGAGTTGGACATGGCTGAACAGTAACAATTATAAAGCTGAGTAACTGGGAGGGTGGAAACAATACAATGTGTTTTCAAAATGACACAAAGGAATTCAAAGCAAAACCTTGAACTAAGCAATCTTCCACTCCTCTCCTTTTTAGCACAATTAGGAAACAGTTTGCAATACCTCTCTTCTGACCACTGCCTCAGATTTCTGAGTGCAAATAGCCAGCATGCATCTCTTTGAAAACACATCCCTTTAAGACATCCCCCCCAGATGCCAGACTCAGCCCGTATACCATGTTAGATACAGACTCATCATTCCTCATTTTCTCCACAGGCAATCATTTCTAACAGGACTGTAACCTCAGTCTTTAAGATCCTTCTGACTTGCAGCATAGTACAGAAGAATGTGTACTGAGCTTATTTGCAGAAGATTTGGCCTTGAGTCAGATGGTGCCATTTGACCATGAGCAAGTCACTTCTTGGCAACTAGGTGGTTCAGTGGATATAGCACCAAGCCCGGAGTCAGAAAGACTCATTTTCTTGAGTTCAAATATGGCCTCAGAAACTTACTGGCTGTGTGACTCTGAGCAAGTCACTTCACCCTGTTTGTCTCAGTTTCCTCATCTGTAACATGAGTTGGAGAAGGAAATGGCAAACACCCCAGAATCTTTGCAGGAAAATCCCAAATGAGGTCACAAAAAGTCAGACCCAACTGAAAAACGACTGAACAAAAAAAGTCACTTCCTGTCTTGGAGTCTCAGTTTGCTCATTTGTAAAGTGGAGATCATCACACTGGTGCTACTGACCCCACAGCATTGCTGGGAGGCTCAAAAGAGATAATGAACATAAAGTGCTCCTTATTCATTTAGTATCATGTAAATGATGACTATTGTAAAGGAGGCCAGTTAATTTTCCCTAGACAAACTTTGGGAGCAGGGTTTAAAAATCAGTTAGAGATGCTACTACCTCCCATTCAGCATACACAAATGGTCTATATAATGAGAATGAGACATACCTTGAAAAACACTGAGACAGTAGGTATGCTATTGCAACAACATGCTACAGGACAAAGGGCAGGCAAGGTATTTGGAATCAGAGGCTTCTGAGTTTGAATTCCAGCTCTGCCACTTATGGCCTAGGTGACCTTGGACAAGTCATTTGATGTCTGTGGGCCTTAGCATCCTAGTCTGTTAAATGAGATGGGTTGAACTTGACCTCTAAGATCCCTTCCAGCACTAAATTCTATGGAAAGACATAAATGATATTTAAAAAGTTGAATCAACTGGGGCTGTATGGTTCAATGGAGAGCAATGGACTTGGAGTCAGAGGATCTGGGTTCAAATCTTTACTTTCCCACTTATTATTTGGGCGCTTTGGGACAGGTCACTTTACATCTCTGTACCTCAGTTTCCTCATCTGTCAAGGGGGAGCATGGACTAGATGACTTCCAAAGTCAAGTAAGACACCAGAAGAACTGATGACCTGTCATCATTTAATAAATTGTCAAAAGCTCTGTTTGGATATAAATGAATAACAGAAAGAGCTACTTTAAGTGCTTATAACATTTACTTGGAACACAATAGAAAATGACTGCTTTCCAAAGATGGATGGTAGTGAGATGCTACTTTCTCTTTCTGAATAAAGACTATAATTGTAGTCTGGAGGATACAAATCATTTAAAAAAAAAGAGTCCTCAATGTTTTAGGTTTTATAATATGTTTTTTGTAATGTAGTTGATTTAACTTCAAGCTTGCATGGTCCAACCATGATTACATATGCATTCAAAATGGTAATAATCTGATACACTACACTGATTCAAATTTCAATCGTGTTCTCTTCCCACACCATTTTCTTAAAAAGTTAATGAATTAATGAATCTCTAAAGGACAGTCCAGGCAGCCAGGGAAAAAAAGGTATCTTTTGGAATAAGGTGGATTACAACTTAATGGTTTCAGAATAATGGTAATTTCCTTCCTCTTCTCTTCACTTGCCTTTGCTCAGCTAATGGTCTCATTAATAGACACACTTTTCCGAGAATCAGAAAGGAGGACCATGTTACATATATTGTAGTCACATCATGATCAAACCAGTTCAGTATAAGGCCACTGCCTGTTTTCTGCCATTCAGTACTGGGAGGCTAGAGGGAAATCCCTCCTCACCACAGTCACTTTTTACAAGTAGCATCAAACTGGCTCTATTAAGAAACCATTGATGGTATTGTAGCTTCTGGAGTGATTTGATAACTCCAGCAGCAATCCAAAAATGATGGGTGAATGAATTATTCCTTAGTGGAACAAACAGTTGTTCCACAAAGCCTCTTTTTTTTTCTTTCCTACATGATTAAAGTCACACATTTTGTGACAATTAATGAAATCTTGTTACATCCTCAATGTCATCTCATAATCTATAATGTGATCTACAATCTACAATGGGATTGCTTGAGTAACTTCAAAAGCAGCTGGGTAAGTGAGAAAGTTTCTTCTCCATGAAGCCTCTTGAGACTCTGAATCACTGATGATCACCACTTCTATGACTCCAGGAGCAATCATTGCCTGGGTCATTTTCCTCATGTTGAGCATGTGCTGTGCTTTCACTGCTAATTATCTTTCCTTACATATTCTCTCTTCCTTCCCAACTATGGAAATCTGTTTGAGTGAAGGAACTGTGTTTTAGACCCCTTTGAATCCCATGAACCTAGCACATATTAATGTTCTTTGGTTGTCAGAGAATAGAGAAAGTACATGAAGGTAGCAATGATTCAGCCAATAACTTCAAAGGTTTTGACTAATCAAGATACTCAGTCATTTTGCATATATTAAGAAGCCAAGTTGACCAGAATTTATTAAGCAGCTAATGTGTGCCAGGCACTGTGCTCAGCACAAAGACCAAACAGCCCCTGTTTTCAGGGATCTCAAAGTCCAGCAGGCTAAACAACATGCAGACAAAAAGCTACGTACAAGTAAGAAAGATACAGGCTTGGAGATAGTCAACAAAAGGAAAGCACTAGCATAAAGCGGGGTTGGGAAGAGCATCTTGCAGAAGGTAGGGTTTTAAGTGGCTTGAAGAATGCCAAAGAAACCAGGAAAGGCAACCAGGAGGGAGAGAACTCCAGACAGGAGGGGTATCCAGTGTAAAGGCACGGTCAGGAAATGGAATGTCTTGTTCAAGGAACAGCAAAGAGGTCAGTGTCACTGAATGGCAAAGTATGTGGAAAGAAGCAAGATGTAAGAAGACTGGAAAGACAGGGAGGAGCCAGATTGTGAAGGGCTTTAAAAGACAAAAAGAATTTTTTTTATTTAATCCTCGAGGTAATAGGGAGCCATGGTAGTTTACTGAATAGGGGAATGACTAGACATGGAAAGTTTCAGTGACATGTCATTATATCAACTTTACCTATTCTACAACCAGATCGTCATGTTGCATAAAGCATTCCCCAAAGAAAGACAGGAATTTTCAGAAGCTGAATTCAATCCTTGGGACCACTCGAGAATCATTAAGTGATCTGAAGTAACTGACCAAAAGGTCTTCTCCTGATTTCATCAAATGGAAGATCCTCAAAGGTGTAATTCATTCCCAAGGAATAGTTTATGATTCCAGAGAAATTAGGTCAACAGGAATAACTCAAAAGTAGCATTTCTGAGTAGATCAGTGAACAAACAGTGTGTATATACACACACACACACACACACACATACACACACACACACACACACACACACACACACATCACTTGTTTGGGCCTGAGATGGTTGGCAGCCACACACACATTTCAATCTCAACTGCAGCGAAGCAGACTGTGCTGTTTTACGGCTAGAAAGAATCTGGGTATTTTCAGCTCTTTATTATTAATATTATTGTTCCTCTTTGAATACATAGTTTAAAAGGATTCATTTTCAGAAAAAAAAAATAACGGGGGTCAATCTTTATGTGGTCAATGACATTCTTTGTCAGGGCTGATGCTTCTCCCTCCCCACCTTTCTTCCCCCGGGCATTCAGCTCCTTTCAGATAACAACTTATTCTACTTCAATTTAAAAAATGCATAAGGTGTTGTGCATTTTCAATGCTCCCTTAGTCTATCCTTCTGGCAACATAAATTTGAACCAGCTGGAAGTGGTGGGGTTGGAGGTATTTCATTTTTGTCTTTTTTGTCTTGAAATACTGTTTGCACTTAACATTTCTCTCTACTAGCAAATGTAATGTATAAACTATTTTGCTGTTCTCTCGGGTAACCCGGGATTAACTAAAGTGCACATATTTTCAGCAGATGCCCTACAGTTATTTTTTGATTAAAACAAGCTGGTAGTAACAGCCAGGGGGAAAAAAAAAGTTCTACACCTAGCAATTTGGATTGTATTCTTCCAAATCAAGGGTTCCAACATCCGGGAACACTCTTCTCCCAGGGACATGTAGTGCCAGTCTTTAATAGTGATGGCATGGCACGCCGCTTTGAAACTGGGAAGGCAAAATTGGAGGCAGAAGTTTACAGGTCTCCAATGTGTAGCCCAAGTATTATATATTTCGACCTTGTGGCGTTTTGATATACTGTTGTGTGATAATTTCTTTAGCCTTGTTTCAGTTTTGCCTAGTACCCATAACAGATGCTTTTCTTTACACTATTCATTCATACAGCAAACATTTATTAAGCCCCTCCTGTATAGAAGGCATACTGATAGGAATGCAGAAGCTAAAAAAGCCCACAGTTTCTGCTCTCAATGATTCTACTCTCCCATGTGGCATGCAAAATTCAAAAGCTTCAAAGTACAGAGAAGAGAAAAAAAAAACTACCCTACCTTTCTAAGCACATAATGCCATAGAGGGAATATTTGACCAACCATCCACATAATGGTTTTTTTTTTAATAGTTCCATTCAATGAGCCTTTCTAGAGCATACATGCTAATGGTATATTGAAGGGCGGCTGTGTTTCTTTCAGAGGGTAGAGAGTAAGACGTCTGCCCATATTGCTATTTATTTCATTTAAAACTATACTAAAGATCTAATGTAGTTTAATCCCATGCATGGAGTTCTGTAACACACAGGTGACATATAATAGCAATTGCTGTGCAAAAACTGGTTCATTTTATAGCAAGCAATGGGCAAAACATCCTATCTTGATTCCTCTCGCTCCTGCCATTTTGGAAGCCTCTTAAAGCTAATGCCTTTTGTTCCTCTGCTTTCAGGGCAGAGATATAAAGTTCATCTGAGGTGAGTCCATTGTCTGGACATTCTAAAATGAAACAGAGTGATGCTTGAACCCAGGAAACAACCAGTGGAGCAGATGGCTCAACTCATACTCTGGATTGCTATAAGACCATGGGCTTTGGCTAAGGGAAAGGAACTCAGGAGTCAAATAAGATCCCAGGCCCCACACAGTGTTTTTCTTATGTGCAACAAAAGGAAACAAGTGGCTTCAATCATAAACAGAGGGTCAGGAGTCATTATGCTAGTCATGGCTAATATTTGATAAAGTCAAGTCTCAAGCCAAGTGTCCTAGTCCTTCCCAACTCTTCATTACCATACAACTGAACTTCTAGAGTCACCAAATTCATCTTGCAGTCTCCCAATCTCTCTACCCAATAAGCTAGCCTAAACTCTCCTGCATCAAACAAACAAAAAGCAATAAAAGGACTCCTATGGTTCTCTGCTGCCCAAGCATAAAGACTAACACTCGACTTGGCATTCAAAGCCCTGAATAATCTGACCTCTCCAAGGTTATCTTCCTGGTGACAATGCTCTATAAAAGGGCTTAACAAATAAAAAAAAAAGTGGTACCATGACTCCTTGCATATATCATATGTATTTCTGCCTCTGGTTCTGTACTTGGATTCTTCCCTTTTCCCGGAATGCCCAGCCTTTCTTCTATACTGGTCTAAATCTTATCATCCTTTTAAATATCACTTCCTTCAAAAAGCCTTTCCTGATCATGACAGCTAGCCTACAACACTGGTTGGTTGTATCATACATGAGACATCCAGTTTATGCTGCTTCATATCATGTCATCTCCAGGCAGCTAGGTGGTGCAGTGGCTAGAGGGCCGGACCTTGTTTCAAGAAGATCTGATTGCAAATCTAACCTCAGATATTTACTAGCTCCGGGACTCTGGGCAAGTCACTTCATTTTTATCAGATTCCTCACCTGTAAAATGGGGATATTGATAGCACCTACCTCTCAGGGCTGTTGTGAGGATCAAATGAGATATGAGACAGTAAATTACTTTGCAAATCTTAAAGAGCTAGCTATTATCATTAGCTATCTATTATTTTTCTGCATGGCCTATATCTCCTCAACTAAACGCATCAGGTACCTGCTGGTGAGGACCATGTCTTTGCCTCTGTGTCCCATAAATTCAGCACAAAGGAGCTAGGATTCAAAACTGGCTCTCCTAAGGCAGTTTTCATTGCAACTTTCAGGCCTGAAACTTAACTCATGGTTGCCAAGCCTCCTTCTTGATGGCTGCCCTCATTTTGATGGACCTGTAAATCCGAAGCATCTTTTCAAGGCTTAGATGCTAGGATAGTGTGGAGGGATAATCAAACACTGCTTACAAATGGGGAGGAAAGAATTTTTAAGGTACCTGAATCTAGGTAACACAAATAATCAGGGGTCCGAAGCAGTATAATTGAAACTACCCTCTAGCCAAATAGGCTTTATCCCATTAAGAGTCCTGCAGGTCCATTTGGTTTCAAAGTTGTCCATTTCCTGCCTCAACTCCCATGGGAATTAAGACCATTCCTCTCATCATGATCACCTCAGGAAATCCTCTCCCTCTTTATTTTTCTGTTACTGAGGTAGCTCAACTCACCACTAGCATGACAGCACTTCAAAATGCAAGTCTTCCTCTCAAATTCGGAACGAGGGCCCCAAAGGCAGCTGGGAGCTGTTTTCAAATTAGTTTGCCAGAAGAGACCCAGATGCCATTTTGCTATTTAAATGGCACAAAACCCAGCCTTGCAGGAGCACACATCCCCTCAGAATAGGCTCCTTAACATGCAAGTGCACTGTCTGCCTAAACTCTGCTTTTCTGATTAAAGTTTGGTATTTAATTAAATTTTTCTTTAATTAAAATGCAAATATTCTAGGACTTTCACAATAAATTGTTTACACCAGACTGAGTAACAGCCCTCAAAGGCTTTGGGGAAAATGGCTTCAATTGCAAGCTATAGATTCAGATTTCACTGCTCGCTGAAAATTGGTAGAGATCTATTTTTCTATTGGCTTAATCTGCTGGCAACACAAAGTGCAGATATACTCATTTGTATCTGGAATTCATGTACGGAGAATACAATTCCCCAAGTTCTCAGCTGTTAAGCAAATAATTAGGCCAGTTCAGACTCGGGCTCTTTTTTGGGTTTTGAAACAATTCTCTTACGGGTTTTTGGGCAGAAATGAACATTACAAAGGTCTGACATTATCAAGGATTTTAGTTAAGATGTTTCTGTTCTCTCAAATTTGTCAATACAAGCCACCGAAAGACCACTTTTTGGCCAAAGTAACTCCTGCAACCATCAGCTAAGGCAAGGAAGGGATTGAGATTTACTTTGAATTTACTTTCAGTATATTTTACATTTACTTATCTGTTTACAAATGTTTTTTTCCTAAAAAGAGAATGTAAGCTCCTTAAGGGCAGGGCCTGCTTCCTCTTTGTATGTCCAGCATCACACATAATAGGCATTTAATGAATGTTTGAGTTGGAACCAACTGAACTGTGATCTGTGTTTGTTAGACAGAGGAAATGACGGATCTCTGAAAAGCAGAAGCAGTAAATGAAGACTGCTACTAAAATGTGATCAAATCAGCGCCTTGGGAGGCAGACCCAACATCAGTTTTATCTTTGCATCCCGAGTGCCTAGCGCATTAGAGGTGATGAATAAATGTTCGTTGAGTGAAAATGATTTTTTTTTCCTAGAAAACAAGCAAGAGTTCTAACAACATTTCTCAATTAACATCAATTCAAAGGTGGGCCTCCATTCAATTTGGAATATTGGAATATTCAATTCCATTCAATCTTATTTTTTAAATTCCATTCAATCTTACCTCAACACTGTCAAAGCTATACTACAGGTTTTGACTTACATCTAAATTCTTTAATTCCTATGCGTAAGAAAAGACGGATGTCCATTTGAAATACCGGACAAGTGATTTAGAAAGTAATGACATTTACAATCAATCTGTAGATATGGGGAGGGAGGAGATGAATGGGAGGGGCTGGAACTGACCCTGACATAAACTTTCAAAAAACAAGTAGATCTTCCTTCCAAACCTCAGGGAAACAGAAAATCAGACATCATCAACAATCCATTGCCACTTAAAAGAAAACCTCATCAATGTAGCATCCATTAACAAAAAATGAAGCAACAATGAAATGCATCATTTAATCATTTCTTTTTCAAATATTTCAGCACGTTGATCTATGGCAAGCCAAGAGGCAATGTAAAAAACTGATTTTGAGGTTAAACAGAACACATTTCTAAAAACCATTAAAAGAATCAATTCTTGATTTGTTTGTTATTTAACTAAAATTATTTTTAGAATAATGGCATAAATATGATCCCAGTGGGAGTATTTGAACAAATTTTCTTTATCTTGGTGAAACTCTCAGGAAGAGCACTTGATACAAAGCTGAATTTCCAACATTCATTGTTGATCAGAGAAACTACAGTGAAATAAATCACTACGGCTTGACACAATCTCCTTAATCACAGAAATTCCCAATTTCTGGCCCAAAACCATTACTGAGATTTCCCATTATCATTTACATGCTTTTTTCTTCTCCCCACAATCATTTTAGGCCTAAGGAAAGATTCATCTTCTTTCACCGTATTGATGTGCCAGTATGTTTAACTAGCACATCTGAAAAACCAAATCTAGAAGCCAGAGCCAGATGGATGCTTCCTGCAATCACAGTTGTGATCTGCAATAATGCTATTGATGTCATTGTTCCAGAGCAAAGAGAAGAGATGATCTTGAACAGAGTTGGGTTTTTGTGAAATAAAACTGAAAATAGGCAGGGGTGCTCTGAAAAGCGACATGCCTATCTGAGTTAATATGTGAGCTGGTCTTAAGAAAGCTTTCTACCCACTGTTACAAAACATCCATCTTGAGGCTATTATGTATTAGTAAGAGCTGTCTAGTCCCATGTGATTTAGAAATTCTTAGCAAAAGTCAGTAGCATGGAATGGACCAAGTCAGTTGGACATTTTTCATATTAGGGGTGAGAGAGAATCTCCCTCTTAAGGAAGGAAAAAAATGAGATACTCTAGATTTTAAAAATCCATTTAACCAAGAAGTACCATCTTCCTGGATATGTATTTCCTCTATAGCCTTAATATATGTGTGTGCATACACACACATATATATGTATGTATATGTATACACATATACACACACATATATGTATGTACATGTATACATATACACATACACATATACATATGATTCTATGTTCCTGACTTCCCAGAAGTTTTCTCTAGACTTGACTGCGTAGACATGTTTCCTATCTTTATTTTCTCCTATACAGGTGTGTATTTTCCTTACATTTTCTATGTAAGGGCATCTCTCCTCTCTATATTCTCTAGTACATAGTTGTGTGTTCTCTCTGTATTATCTAGCACAGGGATGTGTATTATAGTCTCAATTATGTGGGTATGTATACTCTCCATATTTATTCTTCTGGTGCATTTGCTAGGATCAGCTCTGTTAATCGACAGGGGCGACTTTCCCTGAATGAAATGCCGTAATAGTCTATGTTATTCCTTGACCTTTTTTCCCTTGCAGTGCATATGGTTAAATAAATCTTCAGGAAATGCACAATAGTGTCATCTACAACCAATTACCATCAGCAATTGCTCTGTAAACACTCAACAATAAAACAATTTATTTTAGTGAACAGAATCTATGTCAGTCCAACATTAAAGTTAAAAAATAGCATGGAATCCACCTCAGCCACAGTAGTGCTTAATTGCTACTCAATTTGCATAATTTATACAAATTAATGTAGACTCAATAATTAGCATTTTCATATGGTTTACTGAAATCTAAAAGGCATAACAGTATGGTCTGTTAGCAATCGGAACATGTTTAAACAATATGTTTTGCGAGTCACTGGAATCCCAAGTTAGCTTAGTACAAAATGGGACTCAGAGACAACACAGGCCTGCATCAACTTGTGAAGCCTGCCTTTGTGGTGCCAGGAAAGTTTAAGTTCAATGATGTTTTTGGGGGGTGACAGGGATCCATGATTAACACCCGTTAGCTCTGATTAACAACCACAATCTACAAGCTGAGGACCTACTACAGATACAAAGGAAGGCAAAAACAGCCCCTGCCCTCATGGAACTTGCATTGTAATGGAGGAGACAACATATACGTAAGTAAGCATGAAAATAAGAATAACACAGACAAAATGAATACAAAGATAGTTTTGAGAGGGAAGGCACTAGCATCTGGGGTAACATGAAAGGCTTTATGTGGAAGGTGGTGCACCTCATGAGTCTTGAAGAAATCCAAAGATTCCAAGACAGAATTAAAGATGGAAAACATTCCAGGTATGGGGGGGTGGGGAGTGGCCAGTACAAACTATGGAGATGAAACACTGTGTGTGAGGAACAGTAAGTAGGCTGGTTTGGCTGAGCCAGAAGGAAGAAAAGTGCAAAGACTGGAAAAGTGGAATGAGCCTGGCTTGGCCAGAATTGCAAATGCCAAATAGAGTAGTTTCTAATTCTAGATGTCATAGGGAGCCACTGGAATTTATATTTCCTTCAGCTTGGGTAAAGTAGCAGTGCAAGGGACAGACTGGAAGCAGCATGGGCCAGGCAAGTTAAACCACCCCGACTTTGACCATCATCTCCTCCTGGACTCAGATGGAGACAGCCCAGAACCCTAAACCCAAGAGCCTTGAGAAGAGCAGTGCCCTCCCCACCAAAACCAATAGACCTGCTCCTCCCTTAGCCCCCCACAGCCATCCTTGAAAGCAGAAATCATTTTCTGGAAGGCGCTCACCCTCCTCATCACCCCTGCACCAGATGCTGGCCAACTGTGACCAGCAGGCCAATAGGCACAACAGTCCCAGGACTAACAGCACCCCTCAGACCACTGATCCTGCCATCATCCAGGGAGGAGGCTCTTGTTGAGAAGGGGCCAGCTACCCCTACCAACTGCCATCCAACTGCCACACCTGTGGCAGGCAAGCTAACCCAGCTGAAGCATTCCTGAGGGAGGAGATACAGGAGATGGTATGTGCCAAATAAGGCAAACCCACCGCCACTTTTATCACCATCTCCACTCAGACTCTGACAGAGTTATTAATCTGGAACACTGAACCCAAGAGTCTTGGGAACAGCAGTGCTTCCAGGGAAGGGCCCCTAAACATCATCATGGGAAGTCAGCCCTGTAGAGATGCAGCCTGGCCATAGGCTCCTGCAGGGGCTCCAGCCACAGCTACTAAAGACCCAGAAAAGAAGCCTTTGTCACTGACAAATGGATCAACCTCAGAAATAGCTAAGAATTGGCCTCGCTAAAAAGAAAAAAAAATAGAAATTTATCAGTAGAAATGACATCAAAGGAGAAGCATTAGCATCTGCTTTGCTGCTCTACTCAGAGGACCCTGGGACCTTTCCATCTGAACTGCAGCTAAAGCCTTCCATGATTTTCTTCCCCCATTAGAATGTGAGCTCCTTGAAAGTAGGAACTGACTGTCTTACTAGCTAAGTATCAAAGCATAAGGCTTTGCACAAATTAAGTGCTTAATAAATGCTTTTTTCTGCATTCATTCATAGGGTAGAGCAGTGATGTGACAAGATCCAGGCTTTTGGGAAATCACTTTAGAGGCTGTGTGAAGAAGAGATCATATAGTAGGCAGCTTATTGTAAAGGTCCAGAAGATGGAGGGTGATGAAGACATGAATGAGGATGGTGGTCATGGGAACTGCAAGAAGGGGAAATACGTGAGAGAGACTGTGGAGATGGAAACAATGGGATTTGGGAAAATCACTGATTGAGGGAGAGTCAGGATTCAAGCATGACACCAAAGCTGCAAATCTCCACAATCAGATGAAAAAAATCTCCTCTCTGGCATATAAAGCTCTTCCTAACTTGGCCCTCTGCTACCATTGCTGTCTTTTCACGTCTTATTTCCCTCCATACAGCCCCTGATCCAGCTGTCCCGGCCTACTTGTCTTGTCAAAAACATAACATTCCACCACTCATCTCCATGCCTTTGCAATGAGTATTCTCCGTGTCTGGAATGCTCTCCCTCCTTAACTGTTGCTCTTTAGTCTAAGCTCAAATCCCACCTACTGAAGGAGGCCCTTCCTAGTCATCACAATTGCCAGTATCCCCTGGGCAATTACCACTAACTCATCATACAGAGTACATGTACCTACCTAGTGATTACAGAACATATAATCCTTAAGGACAGGGAACGTTTTTGCTTTTCTTTGCATCCCTGGGGCTTAGCACAATGTCTAGTATACAGTAAACACTTAACAAATGATTTTTGGTAGATTTGGTTCCCTCAACAGTAAGAGATTAATTATTAATGGGGTAGGGGGTAGGGGGTAAGACGAGTTATATTTTGGACATGTCAAGTTTCAGATGGCTACAGGACACCCAGTTCACAATGTTCAACAGGCATCTAGTGGTGCAGGACCAGAGCTCATAGGAAAGATTAAAGCTAGCCATATAGATCTGAAAGTCATCTATGTAAAGATAATGATTGAATCTATAGGAATTGGTGAGGATACCAAGTAAGAGAATATAGAGAGAAAAGAAGATAGACTAGAACAGTGCCTGTGGAGACAAATGGAGTTAGCAGGTGTGATATGAATGACAAATTAGCTAAAAAGACTAAGAAAAGTAGTCAGATAAGTAGAAAAAGAACTTGGAGAGAGAAGTGTCATTAAAACCCAGAGAGAAGAGAATGGCTAGTAGAGTATGGTCAACAGTGTCAAATGCTGCAGGAAAGTCAAGAAAGATCCTGAGAGGTAACTATTAGATCTGACCATTAAGAAATCATTGGTGACTGCAGATCACATTTTTTAGTAAAATGAAGTCAGAAGTCAAATTTCAGGGAGGTTAAGAAGAAAGTAAGACGGTTAATGATACTTAGCAAATCACATGTACAGACACTGGTCGGATATTTTAGTTTTCCTAAAGAAGCTCAATATATGCTCAATTGCATAGCCTAATGTTTTACAGAACCAGACTGAAAAAGACCAGAAAATTCTCCTGCTTTGGGGAGCTTTAGGAAAATACACTTGTCAAAATATAAGAGCAGAGGCATAAGTATACCATTTCCAATGACAAAATTAATGTCTCAAAAATTGAGAGAAAACAGTCACATGACAGTCATCATTTTTTCCTGGGGTGATATCTATCTTTTACCCAGTTGAACTACCCTCCAGAATATTCATTCCATCAATCAAAAGAGGGATCTGTGTTCCTTCTAAGCCAGTGGAAATCAGGTTCATTCTTGGCACAACAAGATTCACACATACTGAATGTAATCTTTGGGGCTTGAGGTCAAAGGTTAGGCTACAGCTTGAACAAAGTATGCAATGGGGAAAACAAAGCTCTGAGGCCTTTGGCAAACTAGTACCTTCAGCCTCTGCTTCCTCATTTCTAAAACTGGGAGGGGGAAAGGGGCTTAGACCAGAGGACCTCAAAGGTCTGCTTAGTATCATTTTACAGTTGAAGAAACTGGAGCTGGGGAAAGCAAATGGAACCAAATGATTCTATTATTTGCTGAGATTTCAGGAAAAAGATGAAATTTGCAAGTCTTACTCAGATATCTGGAAATATTAATTTTCCATTTTGTCTTTCATTAACATGGGTAATCAAGAATTTACTATAAAAAGGATCTTTAGGTCCTGTTACCACGTGAAAAACAAATGCTTTGACTTTGTCTCTATGACAATGAAATCAGGGTATAACATACCTTTATTCTTATATCAAGGGGGCATGTTAGAATGAGGGATGGGTTTGGAATCAGGAAGATCTAGGTTCCAATCCTGCCTATGACACATGAGTTTGTTCATTTGTAAAAGGAGGTTTATAATAATTTACAAAGCAACTGTAAGTCTCAAGTAAGATGTTACGCAAAATGTTTTGAAAACTTTAATGTACTAAATAAATGTCTTTTGTTATTATTGTTATCTTGATAGTTCCATGGAGTCCTAATAGAAATGGCACTGGGACAGACTGTTATTCTGAAATTATTATTGCATAGGTGAATAAAATAACTTTTTTGTAACTAAAAACAATAGTATGTAAGCTTATCTTGCACAGGATCACTGTAAACAATAACACTTACTTCTAGACTGCTTCACAGTTTGTAAAGCACTATGCCCCTTTTGAAGTTAATGAAATGAAGGCTCAGAATCTTATAATAGCTAGTTGTTGTCACAGGTAGGATTTGAGGCTAAGTGTTTTTGACTATGAATCCAGTTATCCAATTCTCAAAGTTTTCAAAATGTTAAAACCTCAATGGGCTGATTTGTCCAGCATATTTGTACCACTTACTGATGAAAAGGGTGGTTTAAAAGATAGGTGATAACAACAATCCCTATTTCAGAGTTGTGTGGATCAACTGGGATAATACTATATAAAGTGGCCACTTTGCAAACTTTACATTGCCTTACACTTCTAAGCTATTATTGTTTTTATTAGTGTGCATGTAGAAGGGGAAGATCAGGGGACCCTTGATCACTTAAGCTCCTCAGGCCTCTAGATGAAATGAAAGGATTCCCCTCTTTCAGATGTTATTGATGATGGGGTGCATGAGAAAGGAGAGAGAGAAATCCCTTGCCCCACGTGGCTAAATTCTACAAGAGATTCAAGTCAGTCCTCCAGACCTCCGGCCTTCCTCCTTAGCAGACTCTTGAGCTCACTTGACTGGACATGCAGAGGTCAGTTCCACTGTTTTAAATTCCAAATCTTTCCTGTTTACCCACATAAAGGAGTAGGAGGAGAAAAGGCTGGAAGCAACCCATGGCCAAGGGGCAAGTCCATTGTCTCTGCCAAGTGCTTAACCTGTTTCCTGGCCTTTTCATATGCAAATATGACCACTCAGAGTCTTAAAGTACTTTTTACCAAGCACCCTCAGAAACTCCAAATATGACCACTCAAAGTCTGAAAAGCACTACCTTTTAATTTCTTCAGGTCCTGCCGATTACATCATCATCCTTATTATTATCTTTTCTTCACATCTTTTCAATGGAGTTCAAATAGAAATGGTCCTGAGACAAGTAATTATCCTTCTATAATTCTTTTATATATAATATCCTGCGAACTATGGCACAGATGGATAAAATAATTGATTTTTGTAGCTGAATGAGGGTGTTGGGATCTAAGTTTATTTGCTATTGGTTCATTGAAAGCACAGAAGATGATGACATGTAGTTCATCTGGTTATTACATGGTTTGGATGTCTTCTGTTAGTTCACTACATTTTTAAAGTTTTTTGTTCCATATACCTTGAGAACTAAAGATTTTTGATATGGCAATTCCTATTAAAAATATTGTTCTTAAATGTTTCTGGATAAGTGTTATGTCTGTGTAATGTGGGGAACAGTTCTATCTTTGATAGTGCTCCAGTTGCAATACAGTTTATTGGCTGAATTCGCAAAGATATTTTGAAGTCTGTATCTGTAACACAGGGATTTGTTTTCTGTTTATGAAGAATACCGAGCTTCTGACGTGTAATTCATGTATAATTCTTATCCACCAGGTCTTCGTGACAAGCTAGGTATTCAGTGGATGATAAATTTCTGTAACTTGCAAAATATGTTGCACAGCTTCTACCATTTTTTTAAAAATGAATTGCACTAATCAATAATACGCTAAGTCCAAATTCCTTGAAGACTATTCTGTAATTTCTGGTGACAATGACATGATCCTGAATTGACATCATAAACCCTTTTCCACAAATCAATCTATATAACTCAGTGATTTCTTCCTGTCTCTTGCTCAACATATTGTTGCTGTTGGCTGATTCAATACAGATGTACATATGTATGTGTATGTCAATCCTGTCATTAGCATTTTTGTTATTCAGCTCATTCTAATTTTTTTAAAAACTTAAATGAAGTTCACAAAGAAATAGTCCTGGGACAACTCACTATTCAGCTACTATTCTTTTATAGATAATGTTCTAAGGACTAATGCACAGATGGGAAGGAAATAAGCATTTATTAAGTGCCTACTATGTGCCAGGCACTGTGCTAAGAGCTTTACCAAGAGTATCTCATTTGATCCTCTCAACCCTGAGAAGCAGGCACTATTCTATTATTATTCCCAATTTACACTTAAGGAAACAGAAGCTAACATAAGTTAAATGACTTGCCCAGGGTCACACAGCTAGTAAGTATCTGAGGCTGCATTCGAACACAGGTCTTCCTATATCCAGGCCCAAGGCTTTATCCACTGTACCACCTATCTGCCTCTAGATAGATAAAATAGTTGCTTTCATAGGAAAATAAATATATTGGAGTGTTAGCTTATCCCCTGTAGGCTTGCTGAAAGCACCCCTCAATATAACTCCAAAAGTAGCAAGGACTGTAGGAATGATATGAACTTCATCTTATTTCCACATGATTTTGATCTCTCCTTACTAGGGCTCTACACGATGAAATCTTTTCATTTTTTGTAGCTTGGAGATTATGAGGACTATGTAGAGTGTCATCTATTTAAAATTATTCCCAAGTTTTTTAGAGATCAATATCATATCTGGATGATTGCGGACAAGAGACCTGTCTGAGTTAATGCTTCACTTCCAGTATAAGTTATTGATTGAGTTGTCCAGAATATTTTGAGATCTGTATTTAGAGTATGGAGATCTGTTTTCTCTCAGGCCATGAAAAATAGCAAACTTCTGATTTATAATTCTAGCCACCAAATGATTGATGTATTACTATGTATTTCTGGTTGCTAGATTTTTATAGTTTGCAGTGACATGCTGCAAACTGTAAATTGTAGTTTCTACCAATTCCTCCCATAATATACATTGATTACTTTGTCAAAGATCCTTAAAGATAACAATTTTATGATTCCTGGTGGCAATGACCTCATCCTTAATTACCATTATAAATCCCTCCATTCCCACAAACAAATGGTTAACAAGTCATTAAGCATTTATTAAGTGATTACTATATGCTAGGCACTGTACTAAAGCACTGGGGATATAAAGAGAAGCAAAAGGAAAGTTCCTGGCCTCAAGGAGTTTACATTTTAAAGGGAGAAGACAGCACAAAAAAAGGAAGCTAAAAAGTTGGGAATGAGAGGAAGGTACCCACTTGGGAGGATGGTATTGAAGGGTGGTGAGTCATAAGCAGTGGCAGGAAAGGAATAAAGGATGACTAGCCTTAGCCCTTCTTTAAAAGGAGGGGTCTGGGAAGAACTCACCCTGGAAAAGGTACAGAAGGGAATTGAGGTACACAGGGACGGAGGAATAGTCGAGGATGAAAAGGCCACAGTGAAGAAGGGATGTTCTGGGTGAGAAGACCACAGGCAGTGAGGGAACACGTAGGTGAGAGGGCAATAGAGTCATGGTAATGAAGTGCAGAGAGTCAGAACCAAAGCCTGGAGAGGAATGATAGACCTGGGACCTTCCTCAAAATGGAGGTTCCTAGAGGAACTCACCAACGGGGGAATGGGGCTGCAGAGATGAAGGAATGTTCTAGGGTGAGATGGCAGCTGATGCAAGGTGGTAAATCCACATAACTCAGTCATTTTTTCAATGTTTCTTTGGTAACATAGGGTTGACCGAATTCATACAAATGTCACCCATGCAAAGCCTCTTAATTCCACTTCTTAGACATACCTATTCATATGTTCTATCTGGTTACAAACTATTTTGTGTTGCATTCCACCAATCTAATGGCATATACCTGTTAAAAGCCTTTATTCCTGCTTGAAGTCATTTTTTGCTTGTTCCAAAAGTATTTCTGTAGGTTTCTGACCCATTTATTACAAGCTGTAAGAAGGTTTACCAATCCTCTTCCTCATTTTTGGTAAGGAAGTATTTCTTTCTAGAACAGTCTTAGTGTGGTGGGCCTTGTACTTTTTTAGTGTAGTACAGGTTTTGGGAGGATAATTTACAAATTTATTACATTTTATAGTCCCAAAAATTAAGACTCGTACTTCATAGGTGTTCATTGCTTTAAGTGCTCTTCCCATTCAACTTTGATTTCAGGATGCCAGTAACTCTCTTAACATATTCAGTAAGTCTTCTCTTTGATATGTTTATGCTTGTTCTGACTGATCTGGAGGAAAAGACGGTATTATAGGTATTACCTTCATCCATTGGGTTCAATATGAACTCCAGATTCAAACTCAAAGCCTTCATTCTGTATCTCTCTTCAACTGTCAGTAAATACTTTACCTTTGAGTCCAAATAACATTTTGCTATCCTTAGAAAAATAATCCATGAGATGAATAAGCTATTTAGTGTGCTTTTCAGTGAAGCCATATAGTTTGATTTTATCCACATACCTCAGTATTATTATATTACTATTATTTCCTATAGTTTCTTAATTATAAAGGTAAAGTATATGAGCTCTAGCCAGCTTTTTATTTTAAAGCCTGAATTTACTTTCTTCCTTTAAAATGATTTATTCTTTCATTTTTATGAACATTTAGCATCTCTTCCTCCTGCTATTCCATTGAACTTTGTTTTTAAATAAAAACTAAAACCAGCATAAAAAATTTGCACAACCCAAGTAAAACAAATCCCCACATTGACCATGTCCACAAATATAATCTCATTCTACATTTTAAGTCCATTACTTTTCTGGCAAGAGGTGGATGGCATGTTCCATCTTCAATTCTCCGAACTTGTATTAATACCTACACATGTTAGGCAGCTCTGATCATCTAAGGAATCACAGAGGAAGAGAAATGAGGAAGACTTTGAAGAGTTTTCAAAGTCATATTATTGCTTATTTGTATGCCCTTGGCTTCAGGCCTAGAGAGTTATTTCAATCAAGGGGAATTATTTGTGGACATTTCAATTTTATAATGCCTGTTCTTCTTAAGTGTTAAATCATCAGTGTAATGATTGCTCTGCTTTATGCCTGAGTGACAGAGCTTCAGAGGCTGGCGCTACAGGATGGAATTGGGCACTAAATAGCCAGGGAGTTGGGAGATAGAATGGCATAGGAGAATCTATCTATTTGGAGTCATAGGATTTAAAGGCAAATAGATTAAGGAGACTGGAGTAGATGACTTTTAAGGTCCTTGCAACTCTAACATTCTGTGAGCTTATGAATTTTGTCTAACTAAATCATTATGCACACCATCTAAGCAAATTGGTGATGATAAAAAAATGACTGAGCAAAAATAAATAAAATAAGAGAGTTTTAGATGAAGCCTAACATTCCTTCCAGCTTTAAATCCTATGATGCAGAAAGATCCCTGGATTAGAAGTCATATGACCTTGGTTTTGTACTTACTATCTATGTGACCTTGGGCAAATTACATCAACTGGTTGGCCTCAATTTCCTCATTGGTACAGTGAGAGTGATGAGCTATATGACCTCTAGGGTCCCTTCCCAGCTCTAAATTTATGATCCTACGAATGGTCATATTGGAAAACACCCACATTAGCTGGTGGCACCTACTGGTGAAATCTACAATTGGAGATTAACAGTATTAGACACTGTAAATCCTCAGGCCAAATTAAGAGCACTGAAGTCTATGAAGAGCTAATCTGGCATAAAAGGGTGGCCTTGAATTTTCCACTTGACACATATTAGTTGTATGATCGTGGACAAATCATTTAACATCTCAATTCCACTGGCAACTCTCTAGGATAAGGTGTCTATTCACATCAGTGGAAAGGGCTGCCACAATGGGAGTTCCCTACTCTGATGAAATCTCAGCTTTTATACCAAAAATGTTAAAAAACAAAACAAAACAAAACAATAATACATGAGCAGTTATCGTTGATTTGCAGGGTTCTCTGAGGAAAAATTCAAACGGTATAAGGAGGACGGGGCAGTAGCAGAAAGGAGATTTCAAGGTCATTAAAATGTATCAAAAGCACCCTGATACAACCTTAGCATGCCACTGACTACCATCCCCGTTTTAAAATATTCACTTCAATCTGATGGGAGATTTTTTCCCCTCTCTTTGAAAATATATCTTCAATTTCAGAAAGAAAGTCAATGAGAAATAAGGACTTATTTTATATAAAACATTTAAATGATTTTGTTGCTGTCTATTCTAAAATACGGTATTAGTATAGCACCTTGGGAGAAGACTGTGCAAAATGTATCCTTTGCTGACCAAAGGAATGTGATGTCTTTAATTCTTTGACATTTAGTATTGTTAACTGGAATTTCAAGTTAAAGAATATCATAGCTTCATAGTCAAAAAGTCAAAGACCTCATATCCCATTATTAATCCTGTGGTCAGCTGATAATAATTTACAAAGCTGTAAGTAGGGCTGGGCAAGTACACCTTACACTGAGGCAATGAAATGGAAATTAAGTGCTCTACAATTTACACAGTAATTTATAGATATCTTCTCATTTTATTCTCACCGAAATCCTGGAAAGGAGGTGCCACGGTTGCCTCCAGTTTACAGATGAGGAAACTGGGGCAGAAGTTAACTGATGTCCAAGGTAACATACAAGTGCTCAGAGGTGCCTGAGGCAGGATTTGAACTATATTCTTTCTGAATCCAGGTCCAGCACTATCCACTACGCGCCACACAGCTGACAGCATTTGCACTTAGGACCTAGTCACTAAAAAGTAGTTAAAAATAAGAAGCTACAGGATTGCAGCCTTTTCCTTCTCCTCCCTAAGCAGCAGGTCACACTAGGTCTAGCTCCTTTTCACAGAGAATTGTGACCTGAGATCTAAAGTGTCTCCCTGAAATCTCCTTACCTCCCTTCCATATGTAAATTTGTTTCAACAAGTTAAATTTGAAGAGGTTTTCATGCGAATAGCTCCAGTTCCCAGAAGTGTTGGGCACTGCTCTGACAGTCTGGAAAGTATCAACACCATTTTAGCAGATGCTCAAGATAATTCATAATTTTGTTTGGAAAGTTGGTTACCTGGATGAAAACTTTTTTTGAGGAAAGATTAGATTCTTAACATTCTATGCCTGTCTTAGCTGAATTTCAACCAAAAGGAACAACACATCTGCACTGACACTTCTGTCCTCCATCTAACTAGTTTATTAGGATTACTTATCAGAACTCATTAGCGACTCAGCACATCAAAAGACTTTTCTTTTCTTTTTTTTTTTTTACAAACTCATTTCAAATCTAGTACCAAAAAAAGGAAACACACAAGTTATGACTTGATCAGGCTCCAGTGTAGTTTGGCTATGTTAACATACTATCACTTATGCAAACTGTTCAGTTCAGAACATAAATGTTAATATGGGCACAATCTAATTTGCTGATTGTTGGTGGATATTTCCAACTGAGTGATGTCTCTGTGTGTCTCTCTGTCTCTATGTGATTATATATATGTTATATACCACACACACATGCGCACACACACACACACACCTTGGTCCTGATGTGTGATTTCACTGGTATGGAAATTTTTTTTTAAATCTAGAAGTTCTTACACTAATGCTCAACTCCTCTACAACTTTGAAAAATGCCTTGGGCACAGAAAGGTTAAATGTCTTGCCCAAAGATGCAACTTAAACCCAGCTCTTCCTAACACTCTATCCACTAAATTTTCTCCTCCTGCCTCTCATAGATGTATATGTACAGCTAAAGGTCCAATTACCTCATTATGATATTTTAAGGATTGTTTAGAAGAGCAGGCAGCAGAAGTAAATAGAAAGAGCACTGAATTTGGAGTCCTGGGACTTAGTTTAAAATCCCAACTTGGTTGCTGGCTTTATTACCTTGGGCAAGCCACTTAACTTCTGCTTTCTACTTAGGTGTTTGCTTTCTATTCAGTAAAATATAGCTAGATATGGACCTGTACAGCATATTAGATTTATGTTTATTAAGTATTTGCTGCCTACCTAGCAAATGTCTGAAAACTAATCTAAAATCACCTGAAACAAATGTCAGTGATGAGATTTTGAGCTAGAAGGAACCTTGGAGATCATCCAGCCTAATCCTTTCATCTTAACATGAGGAAATTGGGGATCAGAAAGGAGGAAGGAATTTGCCCAAGATTACATGGATGGTGACTGAGCTGGGATTTGAACCCAAGTCCTTTGACTCCCAAACAGTAATCTATCATCTGAAGCATCCAGATGTGCATGGACCACGTCGACTCCACCTAGCTCTATATTCTGGTTGTATTCACCTGGATCTGGGAGTTTAACTGGGAGCCCTAAGTTAGGTGAGCTCAGAACACCAAAGTAATTATCTAACAGCCATGTTTATAGCCAAAGATGTATGGATCATGGAATGTAGAGTCAACTGTCCCTTTACAAATGAACTGCCTACAAGCTTCCTTTAAACAGGGAACTCCTGTGAGTACATTTAAAACGTATTCCCAGAAGACAGGTGGCATATAGCTTGTCAGAAGGAGGACACCTGTTTAGTAAGGAAGGCCTACAAGTACAAACCACTAATGAGACTGCTCAAGTTTTTACGAAAACATTGCTTTTGCTCTGTGAGGAGGGAGATAGGGAGCCAAAGGAACTCTTGATTATTATCCTCCCATCAAATGTCATTTGCTCTTCTAGGGCACTTGGGCGTATATTAAATTAAAGTCTAGTTGAGAATAGGAAATAGTTCTATTATCCCTTTGCCAGGGCATCTAGGGAGCAAAGGGATCAGGGGACCAGCAAGGGGCACAATGCGGCTCAGTTGTTCCTCAGCTACACTGGAGGATCCTTCCAGTCCAGTAGGGTCCAATAGGCCCAGCACCAGGACAGAAATGCATGTTCAGCAGACACAGCCAGATGAAGTCATGTAGTAAAGTCGTAGATTCAATTACTTTTCAAGAAAATGACAAATTACATGATTAGAAAAAGAAACATCTTAAAACCAAACCTTTTATCGCTCTCTGTATTTCCTATTTTGTTTTCACTCCAAGTTTCTTTGAAGCGTATTCCCTAAAATCATAGGATCACAAATTTAAAGGCAGAAGGGACCTTAAATTTCATCTAATCTAGTCTACCTCCTCCATCTTGTTGATGGGAAACTGAGGCTCATAAGAGCAGAAAGGACTTCTCTCGACTTTGGTTTTCTTATCTGTACAATGAGGAGTCCTAACTATGGGAGTAATTTTTATTGAAAAAGCTGGAGAACTGGCCTACGACAGAGTTCTGTCAAGGCGCCTAGTGACTGTAACTGGGAATGATGTGCTCCTGTGTGAAACAGAACTTTGCAGGCTAAGTTTTAATGATGGCTTTATGTAAAGCAAGCTTAAAGCCAACAACGGGATTGCTGCTGTCACATTTCCCGTCCTGTTTCAATCAAATTAGGTTGCTGCCCCAGGGTATAGGAATATGCTATGCAGGGATTAAAAGTGTTTTTTCCTTTCCTCCCCAGAAGTCATTTCCAAAATTTCTCAGTTGACTTTCCAGGCAGTTTTCAGGTTGGAAGTGATCAATTCCTCAACACCTGACAATAGTACAAAGGCTGTTCCATAGTAGTTGCCTCCTAATGATACTACAAAAGAAAGTGGAATCTTATTCCTTCTTCCTAAAATAGGGATTACAGGAGCCAGAATAATGACCTCCCATGTCTGGGAGGCTCAGCCAGGATAATGAAAGTAAGATACTTTCCAATAATGGGACAGAGTGGAGTGAGTGCCCAGCCAGTAAGATGTGGGTTCAAATTCCACCTCAGATGCTTAGTAGTTATGAAACCCTAGGACAATCAAGTAGCTTCTTTAAGCTACACTTTCCTTATCTGTCAAATCAAGGATACTTACATTAGCACCAATTTTTCAAGGCTTTTGTGAAGATTAAATGAGGAAGGTTTATAAAGTGGTCTTGAATTTTTAAGTGAGATAAAAAAAAAATACACACATACACATAAAGCCAAATACCACAGAGAGTAGCACACATGAAACAGGAACAATAATATCAAGGGAGAGGTCTGGTAATTCATGTATGACAATATCCAAGAACAGCAGTACTGATAGTCATAGTCAAAGCTACACAAATACATAGAATATGGATAATTAATTGAACTAGATATATTAATAAAGCAAACTAATTCAAGTTTGCCTATGCATCATTAAGTCTTAGAAGGATATGACTCTTGAATAGATTATGTAATTGGAAGTGTATACCTCACTTAAAATAAACAGATTAGATACAAAGAGTAGTGTTGGGGCAGCTAGGTGGCACAGTGGCTAGAGCACTGGCCCTGAATTGAGGAGGACCTGAGTTCAAATCCAGCCTCAGACACATAACACTACCTGTATGACTCTGGGCAAGCCACTTAAGCCCTTGCCTAACCCCCAACCCCCCCCAAAAAAGTAGTGTTAACTATCGAGATAGCCTGTTGTCAGTGAAAAGCATTTGGGTAAGGATCAGTGAAAACCATAAGTTATATAGTGGTGGGGGTATCCTGAAGGCTGCCGAGTCAGAAAGAAAAAATGCATATTGAACTCTGGAAGCAGATCACAAAACTATCAAGGAAGAATGATAGAGTATTGATGGGGAGCTTCAAATGTCTAGATATATTCTAGAGCTCTCTCTCTCTGCTAAAAACAGGGGTGCTGATAAAATTTTGACTTGTCTTGATGGCAATTTTATTCTTCAAAAAACAGAGGAAATAATAAAGGTCTTCACAATTACAGAAATGATTCTGCCCAATAAGGATCAGTTGGTTGTTTAAATCAAAATGACAAAGTTTGAGCAGAAGTGATTTTGTCATCTTAGATTCTATGAGATATAAAGGGGAAGAGGTTGGCAAGGTTCAAAATGCACCCTAGAATTGGAAAAAAATACATTTCAAATGGTTTGTAGAAAGGATAGGTAGGAACCTACAGCCTAAAATTCTATAAGTGATGGGATAATATCAACAAAATTCTGATGACATACATTATTTTGATGAGAAAGAAAAGAGAAAACTGTATAAAGAGAACAATTTGGATAAGGGGTGCAAGAAACTCACTGAACAACTTGGCTTTTGGATGTATACAGAAAAAGGTAGAAGTAGGGCTGATAAGTGAGGATGAATACAAAAGAGTTACGGAGTCCTATAAGAATAATTTCAACAGTGGAAAAGCCCAAAATGAGATGAGCCTTGCAAATGAATGCTAAAGTCATCAAAAAAAGTCATTTTTTTTAAAGGCACATGGGAGTAGAGAGGAGAGAAGATTCTTTTTTTTTATATTGAAGACAGGACCATCATATGGGAGCAAACATGCCTTGCTTGTTCCCAAAGAGCAAAACTAAGAACAGTGGTTGGAAGTTGAAGGGAGGCAAATACAGTGTCAATATAAAGAAAGACTTCCTAACAGAACTCTCTCCATAAGGGAACAGGAGAGCTACGCTTGGGTGCACACTGATCTAGATATTATAGATATAATATTATATTATGGTAATATAATATAATATTAATATTAAATATTATAGATAGTATATATATGTGTGTACTTTTTGTAATATTTGCACATTCCATATGCAACCTTAAGTTAGGTATATGTATATGCATATATATATGTATATTTATTTACAGATATTATAGAGGGTATTCCTTTATAGGTGCAAATCAAGTTAAGTCAAATCAAGAAGTATTTATCAAATATCTACTATGTGTTAGAAACTGTGCTGAGGGGAGCAGGAATATAAAGAAAGACAAAAACAGTCCCTGCTTTTAAGGAGCCCATATTCTAACGTAGTGATAGTGTACAAACAAATAGACAGGCTTGGATATTCATTCCAGGTCTAATAATTCTAAAAAATAATTCAAGGCAGTGGTGACATAGTGAAATGAACAGTGGATTAGGAGTCAAGAGCCCAGGGTTCTACTCTCAGGTCTGCCACACAGACACACAGTGTGGCCTTAGACAAATGGTATCTTACCTGAAATATGAAGTGCAAAGGTTGGACCAAATAATCTCTAAGGTCCCTTCTACCTCTCTTGGCCTGTGAACATCTATAAAGCTGATTATTCAGAACAGCTAAAGTCACCCTCAGCTGGGTAATATTAATATTAGCTGGCAATATGTGGCTAATGTTAAATCTTCCAAACATTCACCACTGATGGTTTGCTTAGTCACTGAGAATTTGATATGAAAACGTCTGTAACTTCTGTTCCTTTCCAGCATTCATTTAGTAGCACCAATGCTGTGAATCATTGCTTGTTCTTCAGAGATCTAACATTAGCCAAACCTTTTCCAAGGACTTTTAAAAAATTATTATTAGCTATTGATGTTGACTGGTGTGTGGATTTTTAACTGTTACATAGCAAACTTCTGAAATTCTTGGCTTGATTTCAGACATGAAGAACAGGAAAATACTTATACTTTGAGGGGGAAAACTATTTACCTTCTTCAGAACAGACATAAAATTGTGCAATTGGTTGGGTTTTCCTCCCTACAGATATAGTCGGCTCATCCTATCAGGATACTATTACAAGAAATAATTTTACCTTAAAGAATCCTGACAGCTCTTCACTTTCAGGAAAAAAATAACTACAATGGGTTAGCTTTTTGTGTGGTTATTTCACATTCCCCAAATCCCAAGTCATTCTGCTGCCCCACTTTCTCCAAACCTATTCCTTTAAATACTTAAAAGGGAGAGCTGCCCACAATAGCTGTCAACAGAGTAGATGGAGCACTTTATAAATCTTGACTCCAAATGGTGATGTGGCAGTTACAATTTTGAATACAGAGGAAGGCTAGGTGAAGGCTCACAGGCCCCAAACGCTCTCCCCAGTTATTCTGAAAGGAAGGGCCCAGGCAACACGGGGGCTAGATGCCGGGTGGTACAGCAACTACAAGAACATATAATGATATTCAGGCCTTAGCCCCATAGGACTGCATTAATGAGTCAATCCAAATTATCTCTCCTCTGTCTTTGAAATAGGGAGATGCCAGAAAATCCTACGTGTTGAAATATCAACTGAAATTATATATACGTATATATAATTGTTTCCTTGGTGTCTTGTATTTTGAATTTGGAATATCTTAAACTGGTAGGAGGCAGAGGTTGAGGGGAGGACAATAGGAGGAGGCAACTCTACAGTAAAACGCAAGAGTGATAAGTTTCATTTGCTACTTTTATAACTATTTTCCTTGGAAACTCCAGAGAAAATAAATTTCTAAAGTCACCTTTTCATACTAAGTGTGTGGGGGAAGGGTTTGTCTGAAAGGCAATGAAGAAAAACATACAATGTTATGAGCCCTTCTGAAGCAATATCTGTTAACTTAAAAGAAAATAGTGAACTATATTAATTTGTCATTTCTGTTCTGTGGGAGCCATATGGTATACAGTAGACAGTAGTATTGGGCTGGGGAGGGGTGAGGGTGGTGGTATGCAGAGATTTGGCTTCTAGTCTCTGCTCTGCTGCTAACTTGCTGGGGGACCTTGGGCAAAACCCTTGTCTTCTCTGGGCCTCATCGTCTTCATCTGTAAAGTTAATGGATCGAACTTGACTGTCTTTGTGTTCCCTTCTAGCAATAAGATTATATGAGTCTGTATAAGCATCCTGTAATTCTTGTTGAAATGATGCGAGCAAGCCTCCCCAATCCCAATGGATTTTTAGGAGATTCTGCAATTATTCAGGCTTCAGCAGCACAGCTCAAACAGCAGGATCACTTTTTCTTCTACTTTGTCACATACCTTTCAGGGAGATCTGAGAGTGCCTCTTTTGAAACTTCAGAAGAGGGCAACTATGTAAACAGAGATGCAAAAACAGTGTTCCTTCCCTACTCCGGACAGGTGTGTGTCTTCTTCTGCAGCACCTGAAGAATGCTTATACCACTCTGCCATAACAGTTAGGAAGACATAGAGGAGCAAACATTTTTCTAGAGTAAATTAACCAGAAAGGAAAAAACAGGGCTAGAATGAGCTGTTATGAATTAGGGGGGGAAGAAAAGAAAACATTAGTCACTACTATTTAAATGACCATAATTTAAAATAGTCATAGACTGAAAGAGATACAGTTGGAAGTCACTTGATGGTGTTTCACAATATGCATAGGAACTGAGACAAGGGTATTAGGACATTAGGACAAGTCTTACTTATCCTCCTAAGAGTTAAGTCATAGACACACTGGCTCAAGAGGTCCAAAGACCTGAATTAAAAATACCAGCTCAACTACTGACTAGAAATGTGACTTAGGGCGAGGCATTTCCTTGTCTGGGCTTCAGTTGCCTTACCTATAAAATGAGGGGATTTGATCAGATGATCTCTGATGTATTTTCTACCTCAAAATCTAGGATCTTATGACTTGTTTTTAGAGTGAAAAAGGCAACTTTTAAAATCATGGTGTGATATGCTATTAATCTCCCTAACAGCTCATTATTCATAGGCCAGATTACTGGTAATTAAAATAGAGTGATCAACTTGTGTAAGTTTGTGTGCAGTCGTTTTTCAGTTGTAGCCTACTCTTTGTGAACCCATTTGGGGTTTTCTTAACACAGATACTGGACTGGTTTGCCATTTCCATCTCCAGCTCATTTTACAGATGAGGAAACTAAGGCAACCAGGGTTGAGTGATTTGTCCAGGGTCACCCAGCTACTAAGTGTCTGAGGCCAGATTTGAACTCAGGAAGATGAGTCTTCCTGACTCCAGGCCTGGTACTCTACCCACTGCAGCACCACCTAGCTGCCCTTGTGCAAGTTTACAGGCCTCCAAGTCACCTCATCTTCTGGGCTTCTAGTTTTTGAGACTTTCTAACAATCTGTTTGTTTAACTGGTTTGAAGATATGGATGTGTGCACGTTACAAAACAGAATCAATCCAGGCAAGTAACTTAACATTTTCA
Organism: Phascolarctos cinereus; assembly: GCF_003287225.1. Lineage (NCBI taxonomy): Eukaryota > Metazoa > Chordata > Mammalia > Diprotodontia > Phascolarctidae > Phascolarctos > Phascolarctos cinereus. Next base: position 31,602,932 of record NW_027556291.1, read on the forward strand.
CTTAAAAAGCAACCAAATCATTATAATGTATCTGAGACAACCCTCATCTGTATCCCTTTTTGTATTAACTTCCAAAAAGATATGTGACCTTAATATTAAATATCATACTATAAAAAAATAGAAGAGAAGCATATCATGTGCCTCTCACAGCTATAAGTAGGAGATGGATTCTTAACGAGAAATAGATACAATTACAAAAGAGAAAACAGGTAACTTTGATTACTTGAAAAGCTTCTGCACAGACAGCATTAATGCATCTAGGACAAGAAGGGAAATGGTCAAAAAGGAAAAAAAAGGTCTTTGTATCAAGTTTCTCTGATAAGGTTTTGGCATGTAAGATGTATAAACATCTAAAATAAATCATAATAAATGTATATATGTATATGTACATATACATATATATGTATATATGTATATGTACATATACATATATATGTATATATCCACACACACATACACACATATAAATACCTATACATACATGTGTGTATAATATATATAAATATATATAAAAGCGAAAGCTATTCCCTAATATATAAGTGATCAAAGGTCATGAACAGTTCTCAAAAGAGGAATTGCAAGCTATTGAAAATCATATGCACAAATGCTCCAAATCACTGATAAAAGAAATGAAAATCAAAACATCCTTGAGGTTTCACCTCACACTCAGAAAATGGATAAAGATGGCAATAGATGGGAATACTCAATTTTGGAAGGGTTGTGAGACAATAGGTATACTAGTTGGTGGTGTTGTGAATCAGTACGACCATTTTGAAAGGAATGTGAATTGCGTAAATAAGATGATTAAAATGTCCATACACTTTGAGCCAAAGATTCCACTACTAGGTTAATACCCCAACGAAGTCATTAAAAAGAAGAAAGTCCCCATATGCACTAAAATATTCATAGAAGTACTTTTTAATAACAGCAAAGAAATAGAAACAAAGGAGGTGTTAATTGATTGGGAAACTGCTTAACAAATTATGGTACATGAATGTATTGGAATATTATTGTGTTGTAAAAAACAATAAAATATGATGAATACAGAGACAAATGGAAACATTTACAGGATCTAATGCAGAATGAAGTAAGCACAGCTAAGAAAACAATAAACATAATCACTACAACTATGTAAATGGAAAGAAGAACCACAATACAACCAAATGTGAATATTCCAAAATTATAAAGAATAAATGTGGCTCCAAAGAAGAGAATTGAGAAGACACCCAGTTCACAAGTGGGAGGTCCACTGATGTGATATATTACATATATTTTCAGATTTTTTCAATGTATTAGTTACACTGATTTTTTTTCTTTTCTTTTTAAAAAAAAAACTTGTTATATGGGATCACTTTCTGGGAAGGGGGGGAAAGATACTGGGGAAAAAAATCTGGTGATGTAAAAAAAGATGGATAAAATTTATAAAAGGAAAAAAGGAGTATGTGTATATTAAATTGCTGTTTAAATGTTTCCCCATTTCTTTTTAATTATGATTCATAGACCTATAAATCTCCCTTGACCCCCCCCCAAGAGATTTCCTAGACAGAATGAGGTACTGTATGCTCTGTCAAGTTGAATTCTAGAATCAATTCAAAGCTTTAATCTCATCCCTAACAAAATGTAAAGTTACTCAAGAAAGTCACACGACTTCTCCAGCCATGCCTCAGCAAAGGGCCAGAGAGGAATTACCTTCCACAAAAAAAAATTTCTAGTTCCCAGCCTTGACACAATAATAAATATGTGAACAAGATACATTTCTGTCAAGATCCTGGCCTTTTTTTTCTTTTGCAGAAACCCGACCAGGGTTATTGATACTGATCTTTCTAAGACTTGATGCACAACCATTATAAGATGTAAAGCAGCGCCTTTTGAAAGAGCTGGATGTGCATTTTAAGTCTGCCTCCCATTGGAGGTCACTCTAGAACACACCATCAACTTGGCCACTGGACAAAGCAAAAGGTCCTGGAGTCTGTTCCCTAAACAGAAAGCTGTGGCAATTTTTCCTCAAAGCCCTTCTCAACCCTATAAATACAAGGTGGGACAGTTTCAATAAAAATCCCATCCCTTACTATGAAATGATCAGAAATCACTCTACACAGACATCCAAGAAGACACACATGCAGGTCTGTACCAAATGCAAATAAGTTCACTAACACTCTCAACAGTTTTCTTTGATGAATCCAGATTTGAAAACAGTTTGTAGTGCACCTGCAGTCAATGGAAAAGCAGCTAGGGTTTCAAGTCCAACACAGGCGACCAGTGTTTCCTCTTGTCAGTGAGACAGGTGGCCAACAAATAACAGTCACAGTTGGGCTACTTTGCATGAAGTGCTTTTTTTGGAGCACATATTAAAAGAACAATGGGGGAAGCCGTGACAGCTTCCAGCCTGGCTCCATCTCATCTGGGGCTAGAAGAAGCCATCAGAGCATGCTGTTCTGAAACACCAGTAGCAATGGGCCAGGTACTGGCTCACAAAGGAGACTTCGAAAAATAAGAGGGTGAAAAACCTCTGGCAGGGGGATGATATTTAAATCTCCCACACCCAGTTTATCATGACCTGACATTGGCATAAGTTTAACAGGAGAGCTCATGCAACTGTTAAGAAAGGTAACTTATTCACAGAGAGCATGATGCATCTTGCTGCTCTACAGTGAGAGTTTCACCACTGCAATGGCTCACCAACCTCAGGCCCTGAAAAGAAAATTATCTTTCTGTCCCATCACCCCTACTGTTCTTTTAACATGTCTATTGTTGGAAATCAAAAATATTTTTAAAGTTATCAATCTGGAAAGGACAGTGATGTCCTCCATTTTTCTGTCAGCACTCTTATTCCACACACAAAAAAGAGTTCATTTGCATATAAGCCCAAATCTGCTTTAAGATGCTCACATGCAATTCTGATTTGTTTCAATTAGGAATTCCATCAGATCATTTAGTCTTCCCCTCTTTGGAGAATCATTCAAAATTCTAGGAGGTACATACATTCTTTTACTTTATGTAATGTTGATAGTCACTCCTTGTTTGTTTGTTTTTTTAATAAAATGCAATTGGATTTCAATGTCTGTAAATTTGTATTGATGAAGGGGGATAAAAAGTATTTTGAATAATCCAGATGATTCCCATCACAAATTGATTTGCATCATCTGAATTATTTTAAAGTTTTTGATGAAGGGAGCAGTTTTCTGTTCCACCAAGTCGCCATTTTGGGTTAAGCAAAAGTGCCTAGTATTTACTACTTAAATGTTCTAGCAATCTATTGCTCTATCAATTGATCTATCTGTAGGCCTCATTCGAATAACGAATCTAAGCCCTATTATGGCAGGCATAAAGGAAGCACTGGAAAGAAGAAAAGTCTGGCCATGTGCTTCTCAGAGCTTCTCTTTGCTCTCCCCTGGTCATCGACCTCCACATTCCTTCACTACTACCAGAGGATCCCCTTTTCTCTTAAGTCAGCAAAATGAATGTAGGAGAGGAGCATTTTGGAAAGCTCCCATGCAAAGATGACTTCAAATACTTGACAGGCCATGCACTGAGATAACAGCTATACTGACCAGCTCTACCAATTTCTGCTGTATTTATCTACTGCTATACTCTTTGCCATCAAAACAAAAAAACACCTTTTCAAGGGCATTGTTTCAGTGATCACTGGACAAATTGTCAGAGTTTCTTTGTAATCTTAATGACAAATAAATTACTAGGGGTGGGTGAGGGAGTGTGTTGGAGAAGCACCTGCTATGGGACAGCTAAAATCAACCAAAGGAAAATCCCATTGATGCCACTTATTATGGAGAAGTGGAAAGGATTCAGGCCAACTGGAAAGGAAGACTCAGAGAAGCTTCATTTCTAAAGTCACTGCCCAACTGTGTGATGATAGTGTTTACTTCCATTCCAAGATCTTCTCTTCCACTTCCTATTCAACTCAGAATGAAGACAAGTATACAAATGCCTTCTACGTTTGAAGAAGCAGATTGACAAATCTGATAAATGAGGGAATTGCTCAAATGAAAAGACAGACAAGTGACTAGGTCAGAGTAGCCTACCCAAATCCACTAACGGAAGAAGTGGAGGGGGCCCAGGGCAGCCGAGTGGGGCTCAGAGGGCCTGGGCATCTCCTTGAAGTGGTCTGCCTTGCATTCTGTAGAGAAGTCATTAAGAACTGAACTCAGACTAGCTTGGCATTAGGGTTTGTTTACTCCTGGCAATGCAGGGCTTTCAGATTTAAGGAGAAGAGAAGGGTTTAAGGGGTTTATTTTTTAAAAGGCACAGAAAGCTTCTCGAACATCAAATGGCCCTTACTAGACAACATTTTGATGGGTTAAGTGTAAATGAATCAAAAACATATGGATTACATTCCACTCCAAATACAGAGGGTCTCCAAATTAAAAGGGAAAAAAGTGCTTGAGGGCAATATGCATTTGGGGTTTTCCTGAATCCAAAACTTTTAAAAGAAAAGTTCTTGTAGCCCTGAAGCAGACCCAGAATGCAGCTGGATTTATCCATCCTGAATGTGATGAATTTTATAAGTTTTGTAAATGTTGTGGAGTTAATATCCTCTCTTTGAAGCTTCGGATGCAAACTGGGTTTTATAGTTTTCCTTTTTCTTTAAAAACACATGCATAAGGGGCAGCTGGAATTAATTTTTTTTTCTTTCTAAAGGAAAGGGGGTGTTTGAAATACAAATCACTGGTATTCTTAGACAAAATGGCCCCAAACAGGCAAAAAGTAGCAAGAGAGGAATCCAGGATGTGTGTTAGGGTGGGTAGGGGGTCACTATCCCAGGCTACTGGGGCCATATCCCTTAGAATCAAGGAGAAACAGCAGCCAAAATTGGCAGTAAGTTTTCTTATAAAATCAGATGGACATTATTCCCAACTTTACTCATCATAGCTGCATATTGCAAAGGTCTAGCATCATTACACGATGCTGCAGTGCACATAACCCAGTATGTGGATTTGACAAGTAGTATTAACATCAGTTCTTGGGATTTTAAGCATCCTCTCTGTCTTTTCTAACGTAGTTTCCTTTTTGGACTTGCTTTACTTTGTCTAGAGCTATCTAAGTCAAGTGGAGGAAGTTTGCTGCAAACCAAGCAGAAGTTGTTGCAAGGTACTTCTCTAAAAGGGTGTATAAAAACTATAATATTTACTGTGTTGAGGTTGGGAAGCCAGAACAGCAAAGTAGTTGGTTTTTGTTTACAAAACGCATAAAAAGGCAAGTTGGCAGATTAAAGATGTATTTGTATTCTCCATTGGGAGAACCTGAACATTTCTTCTCAGAGCTAACCAGCCAACAAGCATTTATTAAGCACTTATTCTATGTTAGGCTCTGTGTTGCCCAGGGAAGAGGTATGAGTGACTTCTTCAACAAGAATGTCAAAAACCAAAGCAGGTCCTTGCACCAATCCAAGAAAATGAGAACTGGGGCTACATGAGGAAGAGTTGCGATCTGCAAATGTTAAAGGGCACGTGTCAGTTACTATTATCTCTGAGAAACCGCCACTTCCAACTCAGCAGTGGCAGCTGGCATCCAAACATCACCTTATCACCCTGCAGTAAAGAGAGAAGTTCTCACCACAGACAAAGAGCAAACATCACAAATCAATAAAACATTAGCCCCTGCTTGAAAGACAGTCTAGAAAACATTGGGTTTTGAGTGTCAGTCCAAAAAGTCATTTATTCATTCATGGCTACGAATATCAATCATTTAAATCAACAAGTATTTATTAAGCAATTACCATGTGCCTGGACAGCTTGCTGATCACTAAGAATATAAAGAAAGGCAAAAACAATCCCCATCTTGAAGGAAGAAACCAAATAAGTGCCTACTAGGTGCCAGGCACTGTGCTAAGCACGCTACAAACATCTCATCTGATCCTTTATCTACCTCCTGATTCTATATATAGTGCATTGAATACACTTTGTGAGCCATAAAGTGCTACATCAGTGCAAGCAATCATTATTGGATCCCACATGAACAACTGAGTTAATAACAGGAGCCAAGTGCATACCCTTCAACATGATTAAATGCACTCTGGTGTTGACTCCTGGCTGGAGCACAGACAAATAATTGTCTATCACTGACTAATGTTGACTATGGATGGGAACTTTGTGGTAGTGCACATTATATTTTAATATAATAGTCAAGAGCGAGATTTTGACTTCACTTCCACCCATGCAAGAGGAGGAAATAATGAGTAACAGATGCTTTTAAAAAATTAGGTCAGGGTCAGCTCAACCTAGCTTCCTGCCAGTCATTCAAAAAGGCAGATGCCCAGTGCCATTCTTGCAGCCTCTGGCTAGGAATCCAAGCTCCTGCACGGCACTGGCATTGCAAATGGTATATGTTATGGCCATTTGCTGATGTTTCCCTGGTGTTGATCTCGACTCCTCTAAGCTATAGCAACATAAACATGATGAAGCAGTATCTATTTTTACTCTCTCAATGATTCAGAGTATGACTTCGAATCCAATTCAACGTTTGCCATTTGTGTCCATAGCGAATGAACACTCCACCTGGGCCTTTGTTTCAGTTTACCAGTCACCACTACTTAGTAAAGAAAAAGGGCTTTGTGAATGTTGAGCACAATTTGCATTTGCAAAAAGATTAACTAATGTGTGAGGGCCAGAACCAATCTCATTCCCCAAGACTAACCTAAAAAGAAGTATCTGGCTAGTTCCTAATGGCTAATACACCATGCTAGCACCTGTCAAGAATCCTATCACCTTGATAAGTAGGATGACTCTGTAGGGATGGGTCCTTGAACTCATAATTCCTTAGTCCAAGGCACCAGGAAGATTGGAAGCATACTTTAGCCCTTTCCCTCCCTCAGTCCACCTAACAGTCTAGATTTTCACTGTTGCCAAGTCAGATCAGCTTAGCTACCATCAATTTCTCACACAGACTACCAGAGGGTTTGGCTATCAGAGAACGCATATACACATTATGTACTCTGATTTGCTATGCTGGATTAAGGTATGGAAAGGCACACATAAAATCTTATTTTCCAAAATTCAGGATGGTTATAACTTAGAAGGAGGTCTCTGGGGAAGTCCTCAGGGATACAGGATATGTTTATCCCTGTGCTGTTTAACTTTTTTTCCTCAATGACTAGGATAAAAGCAGAGACGTCAGGCTAATCAAATTTGGAGATGATGCAAATTTGGGAGGGATAGCCAACATACAGGATGAAATTCAATATTCACAAAGGTCATGACTAGCTAAAGCATGGGGTCAAATCCAAGAAAATCTACATTAAGGTGAAGTCTTAGCCCTGGATTTTAAAAAGTACATGTCGGAGGAGGGAGGCATGGCTAGAGACTAATTTATCTGAAAAAAAAAAATAGGGATTTTTTTTTAGCGTCTTAAAAGCTCACTCTGAGCTAAGTGAGATATGGCAGCCAAAAAAGCCAATGCAGTTTTAGGAGAGATTAAGAGAAGCATCACGTGTAGAACGCCCCACTATAGTTGTTGTTGTTGTTGTTGTTGTTGTTGTTTTTCCTTCATTTTCAAAGAGGATCAATGATATCAGCAGGTGATGTCTTTTAACTTGTGCATGAATTGCATTTAAGGGAAGCAGACTTGCATAAAGTCATCAGCCTCACTCTTTCTTCCAGTGTCATCGAAGTCCAGGGGCAAGACACAAGTCATGATGGCTAGCGACGGCCTGGGATGAAGTGGATGATCCCCACAGCTCCTGCTTTAGCCATCTTCTTAGCGGTTGGAACAAATTGTTCTTATCTGCCCATTCCAGCAGAGGAGATCTTCATGTGCTTGGGGCGGACACCCTTTAACTCACTGAGAGGTTTGAGGCCTGTTGGTTGACTACTCTTTGTAGTATTCCCTGATCAAATCACATGGTGAGACCCGTGTTCAGTTCTAGATATATTTTAGGAAGGACACTGATAACTGGAGAGTATCCAAAGGAATGAAAGCAGGATTATTCATAAGATCATAAATTTACAAGTTTATGCTAGATAAAGGTTAATAGGAGGATTAGGGGAAGTTGAGAGAAGATATAGGTGATATATGATACCTGTCTTCAAATATGTGAAAGAAAGCTAGGTGACAGTGTGGAGAGTATTGAACCTAGAGTCAGAAAGATCTGAGATCAGTATAAACCAGGACAAGTCACTTAACTTCTGTCTGCCTCAGTTTCCTCATCTGTAAAATGTAAATAACAGAAGAACCTACCTCCCAGGGTTGTGGTGAGGATAAAATGAAATACTGTTTGTATACCTTAAAACTCTGTATTAGTGGTGCTGTTATGATTTACCCATTAGACTGAGCTCTTTGAGAACAGGCACTGTACTTTTTTGCCTCTCTTTGTACCTGTAGCATTTAAACCAGTGTCTGGCACATAGCAGGTGCTTACTAAACTCTAGCTGACTGCCTGACTTCCTGTAACATGGAGGAGGGATCGATCACACTTGGCTCTGCTTGGTCCCCTGAAATTGCAAAGAAGAAGATTTGGGTGGAGGGAGGTGGCAGGAAACACTTTATAATAATTGACGCTGTCTCAAAGTGTAATAGGAGAGGGGGATGCCTTCATTAGAAGTCTTCAAACAAAAGTCAGGTGATCATTTTTTGGGGGGAGTATAGAAGGGATTGCTATTCAAGCCTAAGTTGGCCTACATGGCCCCTGGGTTTCCTTACAACTCAGCGATTCTGTAACATTGGGCTCATCTGGAAATCTGGAGAAGGCCTACACAGCGGAAGGGGAAATGCCTGCTCCTTTCCTCACCTCTCTCTCAATATGAGTGGACGTCCCTGGACATTCTATTTTTTTCACTCAATTACTGTTCTCCCCCTCTTTATCCTTCCCTCTCAAGATGTAGATAATATTGTGACTTCAGCATCTACTGCCCACACTGCCCACCCACAATCCAACTTCTTACCCGAGAAGCATTCATTTGTGGCACCCTTTTCCAAAAAGTATTCATTGACTTCATCCTCCTCATTTATATCTCCAGCTAGGCTTTTCTGAATTCTATTCTTTCACTCATAGGCTTTATGTTTCCATCTTCCTTCTTTAATCTATGTCTCTAATGAAATGTAGAGCTTTGGGAGCTCCCTCATCTTTCCATTTGTACATTTGTAGGTCTCACCGCAATCTCTCTTCTCCTTATTTTGATTTCCTCATTTGGACTTTCTTGTTTTATGTTTTTTGTGGATCTTTTTTTCTGTTCTACTTCACTCCTGCCTATATCAATTAATGGAGGTGGCAATGTGGTTTGGTGAGGGAGTCACTCTCTATTCCAAGTCATAAGGCCTGGTCCTAATCCCAGCCCTTAACCATTACCATCTCTCCATCCTGAGGGCCAATGTATCCTTCATCTGGATATATGTCCATGTTTGTTTTCTGGGTCTTCCTCCAGGAGGCAACTACTTGCTACAATACCCTCAGAATGGTACCAGAAAGTATGAGGACCCAGAACTGGGTAGGTCTCAAGATACTGCAGAGTAATTATTTCATAGTACAGTTGAAGTTCCAGGAAAGGACGCATGAGAGGCATGAAAGGAATGGTAAAAGTTCTTCTGCCCCTGCATGTTTCACCACACTTAAGGAACAAGAATTACTGGGCACAAAGGAAATAAATAAGTAAAACATGCAATTATCATATTGTCTTCACATCACTAACAGGAGTTCCAATTGAGTTTGGAAAAAAAATGATTATTTATTTTTATGTTTTTACAGGTTTTTCTGATTTTACATTTCAATTTTTAATGAGATGTAATCACCCTGAAAAAAGTGGCTCATTGAGAGCTTTAATTCTGTTAATTTCTGATCTAGAGGGAAGAGTACCAGGAATGCAAGTTCTAAAGGTTTTATCATCCATTATCTATTTATGAAAATGTGGAAGCCCATGATTAAATACATTTTTGTGAAATATAAACAAATGTATCATTATATGCCAATACAAAGCAGCTAGCATTTGCAGGTTTCTTAAATTTAGCTGAAAATTAAGGTTCTATGAATTCAACAATTTAAACACATACTGTTCTCTTGAGTTTTTAAATTAGTATGCCATAAAATCCACATGAACTACAAAAATTGGGGAACCAGATTTTGGAACTCAGAGAAACAACTTGCAAGATGTTAAATAATATGACCCTTGAAGAACTTTTTTCTATATCAGAGAAGAAATAAAGCGATTTGTTGTTTACCTTTATAGGATCATAAGAGCTAGGGTTAGATGAGACCCTAGAGAGCATTTCATTCAAAACCTTCACTTTCCATGGGGAAAAAACCCCCAAAAAGCTAAGGTCCAGGGACAGGAAGGAATTTGACTGAAATCACCCAGCTAGTAAGTTGCAGAGACATGATTTGGACAGAGGTTCTAAATCCAATCCTCCTTTGCCTTTGCTGAGCTACCTCATACAAATTCATGCATCCATAAAAGGTTTTAAAAATGCAACAAAAACAAACGTTTGACACTTTAACTAAGAACAAAGAGAAGATCCCAGATGTAGAGCTGGAAAGCACCTCAAAAGCCATCTAGTCCAACCCTCTCACTTTAGGGAAGAGGAAACTGAGGTCCAGAGAAGGAAAGTAACTTGGCCAAGGTCACAGGGCCAATTTGTCAAAGAAGGGATTTTGGCCCAGGGCTTCTGCTCTTTCCACTACACCACACTGTCACACAGCCATTGGTGAGAATGTTCTCCTGTCATTCACATGTATCTTTCATAAAATGTCGGAGTATAAGTTTTAGGAGCAATAAATTAAATGAATACTCAGAATGAGTCAGTGTCCCCATCGAAAATGGCTGAAGCATTTTCCTAAATCACTAATATAGGGGGAGAAAAAAAGCAAATGTGCTAAAGAGAAGTAAACAAAAGGATAAAGGTTGATGTAGATATCATTCCCCAAAAATTTTCCCCACTACATGAAGATGTTTGCACAGGGAAGCAACTACATAGCTAGTGAAGTGCTGGTGAGGAATCAAAAAGAAAAGAGAGGATGATGTAAAAACCCAGTTACTGCTGAACTGAAAGGCTGAGAATTTAAACTCAATAGATGAGGGCCAAGAGATGTTTCATTTTTGTCTTTGTATCTCCAGACCATAACACAGAGTATCACACGTTGTTGTTATTGTTTAGTTGTGTCCACTCTTCGTGATCTAATTTGGGGTATTCTTGGTAGAGATACTGGAGTGGTTTGCCATTTCCTTCTCCAGCTCATTTTACAGATGAGGAATTGAGGCAAACCAGGTAAAGTGACTTGCCCAAGGGCACATAGTTAGTGTCTGAGACCAGATTTGAACTCAAGAAGAGTCTTCCTGACTCCAGGGCCGGCATTCTATCCACTGGGTCACCTGGGTACCCAAGTTGCACATAGTAGGCACTTAACAAATACTTGTTAAATTGAAGTGAACTGAGACACACACCAAGAAAGGTAGGAAGAATTTCCCCAAGAGAACTGAATCAAACTTCTTTTGAGGTAGCAGTGCTCAAGACCAATTCTCTATCAAAATGCTATTGGAAGGAAGACTTCTTTGGAACATTCCATAAAAGATTAAGGTACTGTCCAAGATGGACAGCCTTTACTATTTGTGCATACAAACACCTATTGATAGTATTACCATATTCTCCTTACATCTTTAAGCACAAAGGCCTGAGTGAGATCTAGGGCAAACTCTGCAGGAAAGGAGTTTAGAAAGTGTACAGCAGAAAATGAAGGAAGGAATCAAGATCCTTCATTTGAGAATTCAGCTTTTTGTTATTTTCCATCTAAATTATCCACCTTCAGTGGTTGCTTTTCACAAACTGGTGATTTTTTCACTAAAAAATCTCTTCTGTTACATTAATACCTGAATCCATGAAGCTCTCTCTGCAGATTAGTCCCATGAGTGTTCTCATTTTCTAGCGCTAATAAGTAGAAAAATGGAAGTTTACGGCTCCATGAGGACCTAAGCATGGTACCTCTTCCCAGTTTCTACCCCTTAGTTGGGTGGAGGCAGCTTGCCTTGAAACATTTTGGAGAAATTCCATTAGCAGTGACGTTACTGCCTAGTGTATCCTTTACGATCCCCCTAGGGAAAAGCCTTGCCTGAGACAGCCAAGCCTTCAGCACCCTCATAAGGTTCTCATTAAAAACTGGAATGTGCCAGCCCAGATGCAAGGGAGTTGTCAAACTTTAGAAACCCTCCCCCCCCAAAAAAAAAGACTCATAATTTTTACAAAATGTATGACTTTTTCCTTGATTTTTTTATAATGCACAATTTGAGGAAATTTAATAAAATAAAGACCATACTTTATCATTTGCCTCATTTTTAAAGAGTTTTTGATGTTCCATAGGGCTTGTGACCATTTTGTAATCATGTTTTTCTTCCTTAAATGTATGAAATCATACATGATCAGCCATCCACCAACAGTAAGCCAAATTTGGAATGTAACTAAAACTGTGGATTCCAAAGAATTTCTCAGTTGAGCAACATAAGCTTTTCCATCATCCATTAAAACAATGAACTAAATAGAAGAGATGTGGTTGATCTACAAGTTCTGCAATTTTCGCCACTTGTAAATGTATCTGTGACCTTGTTCTCTTTTGTCTAGTGGGAGGAGAGAAATCCCAACTGGTGATTTCATTTGTATAGGGAATTCTCTCCACTGATGCACGTGGACAACTGCAGATCCACTGACACAATGAAAATCATAGTCTGTCATCTCAGAAAGCAGCCTAGGGCATTGAGAAGGTAAGTGACCTTCCTATGATTACAAGAAAAGTATGGCTCAGGAGAAAGACTTGCCACTTGAATTCAGTTCTCCATGACTTCAAAGCCAATTTTCTCTCCATCCACTATGCCAAGCTATGTCTCAATATTATATTATTCATATAAATATAACTAATAACCAAACAGAATCTGCAATACTTAGGGGACAAGGAAAGAGCCCACCTCCACCATGGAGATATGCAAACAGTAATTTCTGGAGGTGTTTTCTATCTTTGTATCTACAGTGCCTAACCCAAGAAGAACACAATAGGAATTTTTTAAATTTATGTTGAATTGGCAAAGAGATGGTGGTCTTGGAGGGGGAACACCCTAAGCAAAATTCTGTTTGGCACGTCCAAATTTAAACTTATGCTATATATGAATATTCAATTATTTTGCTGTTATGTTTAAAAATAGCATATTTAAAAATATATAAAAATATACTTTAAAAATTTAATAAGTGATCAGAGGATCTAAGAAGTAACTTCAGAGATCAACCAGTCCAACCCTCTTCTTTTATATATATAAATGAATAAATGAAGTACTTATTAAGCACACATGATGTGCAAAGGACTGGGGATACAAATAGAAAGGACAGTTCCTACTCTCAAGAAGATCACATTCTAATATGGGAGATAACACTTACGAAAAGTTTCAGATGGAAGTCAAAATGGAAAGGTTCCATAGTCTTGAAGGCAGACCTGCGAAGTAGATGGTCATACCTCTTATTTAATGTAATTTCACTGATAAAAGCACACTAGTTTCTGATGTTAAACCATCTGACAATACCAAGGATTGGAGGGGGCAAGAACTTTCCTTTCTGAGTTTTCAGTAGCTGTGTCCATACCACTGGCAGGAGTGGTTGCCAGGCTGCATCACCACAGGAATTGCTTCCTGGGGTGACAGCTGTAGGCACTGGGGTAAAAACATTATTTTTCCAAGGCTCTTAGGTTCAGGGTTCTGGACTGTCTCCATGAGGGTCTGAGGGAGATGGCAATACAGGTAATGGTAGTGGTTTGATTTGTGTGGCACATGCTGCCTCCCGTCTTTCCTTCGGGGTGCCTTGCTGCTTTGGATAGGCTGGCATGCCTTCTTTGTTTGTGGAAGATAGCTGGCAGTTGGTGGGGATGGTTGGCCCCTTCTCTATAGGCTCCATCTTCCCAGATGATGGCTGTGAGGACTAGACTGGAAGCAAGAGTGGTCTGGGAGGCAGTGTGTGGCAGCATCAGAATCAGAACTCCCGGTCTTCTGACTCCAAATTTATTACAATGTCCACTGTACCACACCACTTCCGAACATAGTACACTGATTACTTTAACAAATTGAAAATGAAGTCTTCTCATTTTCATGCATGTGATAGGTCAGAGTAGACAGTAACATCCTAAGAAAGACTTCTACCTCACAGGAGATACAACATGACACAGTCCACAAACAAACAAATATGAAAACAAGAAGCTCTTCTTTATGCACTCCAGAAACACTAAGGGGAATAAAATAGACTAGGAGAAAATGAGGGACTTTATGATACTGTCTCTTCTAATGAGCTAGGAAGCAAGAGATGGAAAGATTTCATTCAACCCACTACCTCTTACTGTATGAATCAACTACTAAAACTGATTTAATTCTTTACAAAATGAGATTATATGAAAGAAAAAAAATTGCAACTTTATTTAATATGTCATTTTATCCAGTGTGACTAATGCATTATTTGCACAGAGCTAAAATGGAGCTTTGGAAAACTGAAATAAATCAAATGCCCCACTTTATGTAACCTTAATAGACAGATCCCATTAGGATTCTACTCTGCATAGCTTTTGGTTATAATCATTGACCAGTATCTTTATACATTAATTGACTGAGGCAATGCTGGCTCTACCGTTCTCATTTCTCCTCATCTCCACTTAGCATTCACTTTAACTTTTCCGACATTTTGGAAGATGTTCTTCTCTTCTGTATTCTTGGCTCTGGAATCACAACTAAGAGCCCTTTGCTCACAGATGCCTGGGCAATCTGGAACTGTGTAGCTTGCCTCATTGGTATTTCACCGCTGTTTCTTAGGAATATATAAATTGTCGTCCAATCAGTGGCAGTTTTTGGTGAGAACTTGGGTCATCTGCTGCTTGGCTACCATAACACCACTGAAGTTTAAATAAGTAGGTTTTTATAGAACTCCAAAACCAGTTGGTCAGCACATGTGAACATAGGCTCACGGTGGCTTTGGGGTTTCAAAAACATCCATAATTTCTGGACATTCATATTGGTCAGTCCATTTTTTTATTTCTCCAAGCTACATGCTCACGTGTCAGGTCTGGTTATTTTAACAAACCTTTAGTAAGAGGCCTCTTGCTCTTGAAGTGCCCTCTTTCTTTTAGTATGCTTTACACATCTCTCATCATGTTTATTTTTTCAACCAAGAATTTTTTTTAAAACTTTTTTAAAAATTGGGATTTTTTTACGCTCTTCAACTCTTCAAATTTGTTCACAACAAAAGCACAGTGTCAGTTGTTCTCCAGATATCGACACTTGATGGCAGAATTTTCTCATAAATAATATAATTAACATAAAACTGTTGAAATCTTAAATTCAATGTATAATAAGGAAGTTTTTTTTTCCTGCAGATCCTCACTATGACACAAAGCAATTTAAATCCTCCAGAGATATAAATAGAAAATATGTTCTGTCTAAAAATATATGTTAGGAAAACCCAAGCCTTAGGTTAGCCACCAAAAGCAACAGACTGTTCAAAACAAAAGCATCTGGCTCAACAGAAACAATGTCATAAAGCTAGGGAGAAACACACTGAGAAAATGTTGAAAGACTCAGCTTTCAGTTCCAGTATCACCCCAGAACCTTGATGTGCAACTGGGTACAAGATCAAACAAAATTGTCTTTTTGGAAAAATTCAATTCAATTGAAATATTTGTTGAGCATCCAATACACTTAAGTAAAGCATTGTAGCAGGTTCTAAAAGGCATGGAAATAAAGAGCCTCTAAAGTGCTCTCAGGATGTCATAGATTGCAAGATGAAGAATCCTAATTTCTGGCATTCTTTGTTTTGAGAAAACTTGAAGTACAAAATAATCAGAAGGAAAAAGATAAATTAGGATTGAAGGAGAGATTTTGGACTATTTGCATTATAAAATAATTCACTAAAAAAAGCAAATACCCTAAGACATTTAAAGAACAAATAAATTTATAAAAACATCAACATATATGCAATTTATGAAATACATATATTACATAAGGTAAACTATCTGTACATATTATTTTCTCTCTTCTTAGACCAAGGGTGGGGAACTTGAGGCCTTGAGGCCACATGTGGCCTCACAGAACAAATCCCCTTAATAAAAGGATGTTTTCTGTAAAACTTGGACTCAGTCAAAAGGCCATCCCCAAGGACCTGGAAGGCCACATGTGGCCTCAAGGTTGCAGGTTCCCTGATCCTGTCTTAGACCTTATCCTTGACCCTCTGATCTCTTTTCAGTCAAGGCACTGACAACGATTATTTATTATTTACAAATTTGAAAAATCATTTTCACCCCACATGAAATCACAACTATTTCAGGTCTATAAAAAAGACTCTAAGACATCTCTGCCTGAAAAAAAAAAAAAGATGAAAAAAGAGCCATTTATCTGGATTTCTAGTCTACATATTCAGCATCATATAGACTAAACAGCCAGGTGACTGGCCACATCTTTCACTTTTCCTCTACATGCTATGGCCCCCTGTAGACAATCTCTTTCTAGTATCAGAATGCCTAGGATGCCCGAGGATATTCCAAATCAAAACTCCAAGCCACGCATATGATGATCATACTGAGGAACAATCTCCACTGTCATTCAAGACTCATATTTGGCATTTAAACTCAATTCCCATGCATTTGCAAGTTATCTAGCAAAGAATCAAGGAGGAATAGTCCTGACCTACTACAGAAACACCAATGGCTCTTGGTAACTCACTGAATTTATTGTATTTACTCATAATATCAAACTCCAAGTTCACACACACCAAGCTCATCCTCTCCACACCAAACATCGACTGAGTTCACCTCGGACTGAACGGCCAGTTATTCAAAACCCAAGTGGAGATGCCAAATACGTTGAACTGAATTAGCTTGTTCCCTAACATTCTTCAGAGACAAGAGAACTAAGAAGATTAAAATGCAAGTGTCTGAGGATACTAATTACCTTAATAATCAATTCAGATCTCTATGTCCTATTTGTCTCTGACGAACATATTCTAATTCTAACACATGGTAAACACATTGTAACATACAGCTATATACTGAATGTGCCAGAGTTGAATCACCAAATTATATTCTCTTAATGTCAAGGTTTAAAAAAAAGATGAATTATAAGTGAAGGAATGAAAAAGATGCACCAGCATTGGGAAACTTTACCATTCAAAAACTGTGCTCCAAAAAAGGAGCATTTTATTTGTGAGCATCTCAGCAGCCCAAATGTATGTTTCTGTTGAAAAAGTCTATTTTGCCAGCAAATGTTGCCAATTTGCAAACATGTGTTTCAATTGTTTCAGGAAAAACAAACTTTCATTTACAATTTCTCTGAAAGGAAATTGATGCCTGTTGAAAACATTTGCATATACAGTATACACACAAATATAACAATTCATATATATATATATATATATGTATATATGTGTGTGTGTATATATGTATATATATATATATAATATATATATGTATATGTATGTATATATCATTAAGACCATGAACATATCTAGCAAGTATCATGTGGCTATTCCCCCAAAATGGTGGCCAATACAGTCAAGTCTACTATACCTACAGAGGAAAAAAGTGAACTTGGCAATCATCTGTATGACTCTGACTTCTGTAGATGGCCAAATGAGATAAGTTAGGCCCCACAGTAGATTTTTGCTCATCTCAAATGATCCTGTTGGCCCTCCAGACAGGCCTGATTGCCAACTTTGCACTTGACTTTCTATTATATTGACTTTACTCAAAATTGTTTCCCTGTCATTGCCCATATTTTCTTCCACAGCGGCAGACTGCACCCAACTCATACGTCTCTTACTTCCCATTGCCTTTATCTTCATTCCTAACTTGCCATGTACTATTCCAATTTCCCAAACTAGATTGTAAGCTTCTTGAGGTCCGGGCACATTTCTCCTACCTCTTTTGTGTCCCTCCCAGTGTTGTGAATATAGCAGAGTTTTAATAAAAGAGGCCAAAGTCCTGACTGTAAAGTGAAGGGGGTAGGCCAGTGATCTCTATGGCACCTTTCAGCTCTAAAATTTTCCCTGCATGTCTAATTGAATTGATGTTTATGTGATTCAATAAAAAAGTCACACCACGCACCCTGCTACAGGTTCAATAAAAGACTTGTTAATAGATGAGCTGATTATCAGTGAAGTATGTTACACTGATTCTGTGGTACCTGGGGGAGTTGTAGTGCTACAGGAGAGAACTGGACTTAAAGTCTCAGGACCTGAGTTCAAATCCTAACTCTGTCACTTGCTACCTGTGTAACTCTGGGATCACTTATACTCTCTGGTCCCAGATTCCCTTACCTGTAAACCACACGTGCACAACTTGGCAGTAGGTAGGGGCCAAAATTAAAATAGGCTAAACTTCTTCAGGCCGCAGATAGGTTTTTAATGGCTCACTTTCTAAGTAAAGGTATAATTAATGATTAAACTATTTTGCAAATAAACCGTATTTTTAAAAAGGGAAATTTCAATTAATGTCAATTAATTACACTTATTACTTAAGTTTTTGCTTATCATGAAATCACATTAATGTTAAAAAAAAAAATTACTTTGCTACACTCACTTTGTTCAATGCCAGTTTTGCCGAAAACAAAGTGTAAAGATATGACACTTGCTCCTCTCAGACTAGAGACAGACTGACTGTGGGTCACGTGACAAACAGGAATGAGAATGCACAGTGGCAATCCACCAGCCAAGTTACATGACAGGCTCAATAGTGACTAGCGGAAGGCAGGTTAAGCAGGGCATAGACAAAGCATTTGTTTCATCTTTACTTTCTTTTACATCCTCTACATTTTACATAGGCTGCCCGAAATCCTTAGGTGGGCCAAAAGTTGCCCACAGGCCAGATGTTGTACAGGCCAGCTGTCCCAGTAGAACTGAGGGAGCTGTCCCAATAGATCTCACAGGTACCCTCTAGCTCTAAATCTACGGTCCTATGCAGCCATTCAATTTAGTCACAATAGCTGAATCTCTATAGCATGAAAAATAATCCATTTAATCAGTGAAAAACAGTCAATTTTTCTATGTGATATCATGAAAACAAAACACTTGATCAATTGACAGAATTTTCCCAGGTCAACTGACTGTTTTGATGAAACTTGGAAAAAATCAGCCATCTGGAGACTATATAATACACACTCATAAAACCACTCTTCTCCCAGTAATTGTTAAGGTAGAAACTATAATTTCAGCATCAATTCATGGTGAGTTAAAAAGTATTTTTTCTGATTTTATTTCTATTGACATGAAAATAATCTACCTCATTGCTATTCCCAGGAGATATTTTGCCTGGAAAATATAAAATCTGATTCCAAATACATGATTTAGGAAAGGCCAACAAGAAGACCAGTATCTGTATCTGTTTTCCACTGCAGAGGGCATCTCCCTCAGCATCTCTAGCAGAGTGCTTTCTCAAATGCATGCAGTGGACACTCAAGAGAAATCTGTTGAGTTCAACTAGATGGAACACAGAGGACTATTATTTTGATAACAAAAAACAAATGATTCTACATAACATGAAGTAGCATGTTGGAGTTTGTTTCCTTTTGCTCATAGCAGAGACTTAAAAAAATAAATGGAGGGAATGAGGGATGTTTAATGTCTAGCAAAAACAAAATATATGTTTCCTTAACCTATTTTCCCATTTGTAACTGGGTAATCTTAAACACTTAGAAAACACACAGAAAAAAAATCTTTGGGCACCATCACACATTTCTCCCACTGCAGAGGGACTACTGAAAACTCAAACCAGAGTTTATTTTAAATCATTAGTTGTTTGAGGTTTTCATGTGAAGTAAAACACATGTACTATCCCTAAGAGATATCATTCCATATACTGGGCTACCCCTAATCAAAATCAGATTTCACAGGAAGGGCTATTGTCAACTCAGCTTAGAGCTCATCATTCAACTGAAACTCCCAGATCATTTTTCTCAGCTCAGTAGGTCGGGAGACGTTCACCGCTAAGGTCATAGATGAGATTTACTTTAAAGTAAATTCAACAATTCTGAGCATCACCTACCCTTCTCCACCACGTAAACTTCAACAGGCTATGAACATGCAGATAAAATTCCATTCAAGTGAAAGCACAAAAGTTTGACAGAAGAGCAACCTAGCATTGGACCTTGGTTTAACAGTTAGAATAATTTGTGGTATGGATCTGCTATAGTTAGGTCAAACAAAACACAAACAACTTTTCATGACGAAAAATAAAGGGGATGGCTGAAAACTCAAGGCAAGCAGAAGATAGGAAAATGGGCCGACCTTCTTTCGCCTTTGGAACAGCCTTGCTCTATATCTGCCTTCTAGCCTACTGATACACTAAGTTTACAAATACTCTTTCTTACCCAAGTGTCCTGGCAGAGCAAACAGAGTCCTGGATTGGGAATCAGGAAGATGTGGATTTGAATCCTATCTTAGGCACTAACTATGGAGCCTTGACAAGCCACTTCACTGGAGCCTCACTTTCATCTACCAAATAAAGATACTAACAGCACCTACCTAAAAGGGAAGCGGTGAGGATCAAATGAAATAACACATATAAAAGGCTTTGCTAATCTTAAGGCACCATGTAAATGTGAACTATTATTATGGAAAAAAATGGTGTTTTTTTCCCTTCCATCTTTCTTTTCTACATATCCTTTAAAGTTACCAGAAATAGGATTCAAATAGTAGCCTCCCTCTTTGGAGCCCCCGATTTTCTTCCCTTTTAATTGCCCTCTTATGCCAGCATTCTTTTCTGGGAAAGAGGTCAAGTTGGCCTCTTGGCCCAATTGGTGAATGAGCACTCAAACAATGAGTATATTATACAACCTGTAGAGGAGCAGCATGGAGGGTGGGAGTTATTAGATACCTATATTTTACATGGCACATGTGTTTACCTGGGATGATAATAATAGGTGATCATTTATATAGCATGTCAGGGTTTGCAAAATGCTTTATATGCATAATCTCACAAAGATTCTGGGAGGCATTATTATTCCCATTTTAGAGATTTGCTATAGTAGAAAAAGCCATGGATTTAGGGTTCAGAGGTCCTAGGCCCCAGTCTACCACTTACTAGCTGTATGATTTTGGAAAAGTGAATTAACCACTGTACAGTCTCTGTTTCCTCATTTGCAAGACAAGAGGGGTGGAGTAGATGATCTTTCAGATCCCATCCAACTTTAAATAGATAATTTCATCTATGGGGCTCAAGAGAGGTAAAACAACTTGCCCATATTCACAAAGCTACGAGTGTTAGAGGATGGATGTGAACCCAAGATTTTAGGACAACAAGTCCAGCACTCTCTCCACTATGCCATGTCGATTCTCCATAGCCACTGAACTGAGTAGAGCTTTATTATCAGTACATTGGCATATTTCTTGAACACTGAGCAAGGGACTGAGGGTTATAGAAGATACTGTTCCCTAGGGGTCAGTATTGTGGCTTTAAAAATCAGTAAAACATTCCCCTGTAAAACCCCAACTGCTTCAACTTGACTCACAAAATTACTCACTAGTCATATTCTTATTTAAATAAAACATTTTCAAAATTTGGGAATCTATATTTGGAAGAATAGTTGTCCAAGATTTCAACCGAGTTTCTCCTCAGACGCTTTTTCATTCATCAACTTCCATCAAAAGACTCTTAAAATATAAAAGTATTGTGATTCTGTAGCATAGCATAACTAATATATTATTTTAAAATACATTTTGGTCTGTCAAATCCCCTGTAATATACAATTATTATGTTTACCTATGCACACAACAGTTTTACCACATTTCAGTGGGGCCTACTTACATAAAAATGATATGTTCCAGCCCACATGGGGCAATATGCAACTGATTCCTCAGGCATAATTTATTAAGAGCATAAAATGAAACTGGAAATGCATTTCATGAGTCCCCAAAACGTCCCAATTTTAGAGGTGGTATTATTTGCAATTGTCTTATTTCTGTCAGTTCTTTTGGTAACAATCATGGAAGTAGATAGAAATTAAGACAGAGTGAGAACTGGAGGGGGTTTGGGGGAAGGTGATCAGCTAGTCTTACTCCTTCATTTTACAGGTAAGGAAACTGGAGCTGAGAGAGCAAATGGCTGATCTGTGGTCGTCCAACCAGTCAGTGGAAGAACCAGGACCAGTCCTCTTCCTACTTTCCCAGGCTTCCTGAAGCAGTCTGGCAACTTGCTTTGACTCTGATTTCTTCCTTTTCCCACCCCAAAGAGATTATACTTAAAAGGGCAGATCTCTCCAGGCTGTACAGAGCAAGGAGGAGTGATGCTGTCTGCAATACATTGGATTTCAGCTATCAATGGACAGATATTTTAAACATTTTTAGCTCAGTCTCCACAACACCAAAACAAGAAGTTGAAAAGTTAAAAAAAAAAGTTATTCAATGCACCCCACTGCTTTGTCTTCATGCCACTAATCAAGCAGCCTGACTGACTTTGGTCACTGAATCCAACGACCTGACTGGGTGGTCTGGCATCCTGGAGACACAAGCTAAGTCTGTTAATCAAGGGCATGGTCTCCCGCGATCTGAAGGCCACAAAGGCCAGGGCCTCTCTATTGTTCCAGGGAGGACCACTTTTTTTTTAGTTATTGAGATTTTTTGACAAATGTGAACAATTCAAATTATTTTAGATATCTTTAAATTTCACATGGAAAAAATCATCATGGGGAATAAAAGACACGAAACAAAGATTCATTTCATTAAAACCATTTTGAGTCCACAAAAAGCAGCGTGTTTCAAAACAATGCGATTTCCTTCCATCCACAAAATGCTTAAATGGTGTGGATCTTATCTGTGTAATGATTGATTTATTACTGAGATAGTCATTTTCCAACTTGATTTGTATGTTTTTAAGTTGTTAAAGGCTTGACTGCATCATTAACAAAACAATTCATGTATCATTAAACTGATTTCTCACACAGGGATCCTTTTCTTCCCTGTCCAATGGATGTGCTTTCAAAATCTACAGACACTGATTGCTTTTTTTTCCCTAAGGGGAGTAGGGGACCTTCTCTACTACCTGATCAGGCACTTGTCCATCCCTCCTACCCATCTACCCCAAACTCTAACAAATGCTTTTTTTAAAAATGGCTAACATAATTGGCAAACACTTGAGAATGTATAGTAAATTAAATATAATTATTCTTCCTCTGAATGGATGACAAATATATACAGACAGGGAAGGTGCGTGGGTTGGGGAGAGAAATCATCCAAAGCTAAGGATATTAGTTAGAACCAGCTGTCTCTGTCTCTCTCTCTCTCTCTCTGTATCTCTCTCTGTCTCTCCCTCCGTCCCTCTCTTTCCCTGCCTAAGCACCAGAAAATATCCATGTTTGCAAGGGATATCACACACCTTTCTCTCCTAAACAGCCTTGTTCTAATATTAAGAATTGTAGTTAATAAGGCCTCTGAAGACCTTTGCGCAAAGAAGGCAGCCAGAAGGAGCTCGTGTGCTGCTGCAGTGTGCAGGGAAAGCTCAGGCTGAAGCTGGAACAGTCCACCTTTGTGTGGAGAGCAGGGTCACCGGCTCCAGGCTCCAGGAACATGGTGAAGGGGTGCGCTGCTCTCTGGCGGGCGGACAGAAGAGAAAACTGGCCAGCACATGGCCTCTTCTCAGCTTTGACAACCACACACAGACCTTTGAACTTTCTATTTATATAACAGGGTAGAGAGTTTAAGGCTCTTCCAATACAAGTGCCAGTTTACTGGCTTGACTCTAATTAGGCTACTTGGGAGACATCATATAAAAAGCAAAAACAATTGATTTGGGTCTCTTCGAGAGAGAGAGAAGGCTTCTACTGACAAGATCCCTTAGCTACAATTTGCACTATGCCTAGAGGTTTTCTTTTAGAAGAGTTAGGTTTGTCCAGTAAGGATAAGATAACATTTCCCCCCCAAAATGGACCTTTTTTATGCTGCCATTTCAAAAAATAAAGGAGAAACACTCCCTGCTCCTACTACTCACCCCCCCCCCAAGAAAAACCTCAAGCTGGGACAAAATAGCAGGGCAGTTCTTTACCACCCATGGCCCTGAATGACTTCATATTTGAGTTGCTTTTCTGAGCTTTTTTTTCCTCTAGTAGGTGATTAAAGGTATCACCACTTCCCAGAGAGAGGTCCAAATCCAGCCACAGGGGCCGGGTACTTCAAAATGCTATTACCTTGGTGACCACCAACAAGCCTACAGAATGATTTAAAAGAAAAAAAAAATTGGCTCTATTTTTTTCACGGGGTCCCAGGCACCTCTTTTCTCATTCCCTTCACAGATTGGTTTATATTGAAAAATCTAACTCAGGTAAATGTAAATTCATGCAGAAATCTTACAGAACTTGAGGTTTGGCCCTTTAATCCAGCCCATGAAAGGATTTCTGCAGTTTTTAAAAGCCAGCAATGGGAATTCTAAAGCACAATGGGGGTGGGGGGAGTCCCCTGGGTGTCATTTTCACCCCATTTTTCCATATTTATTCACACATATAACTCTGAACATATATGGGGCACACTTTTCATATACGGCTAAAGAGAAGCACAAGCTCTTGAAATAAAGGTGTAGGCCTTTCATGGCAGTTCTTGGCAGAGTGGTAAGTTCCACTAGTGAAGCTAAAGAAACCGTCTAGATGAAAATAAGCTTTCAAATGTTGACAGTACCATGGGCGAGGGTCACGCATGCAGGTAGCCGCCACTTCATGGCAATAAATATAACAGGCAAATTCTGGGCTGTCCAGAGACTTTGGATGTGATTTGATGTCAAGGCTGTTTTCGAGGGTCAGAATTCCTTTTCTGGCCCTCTAACACTAATCACACATATTTCCAGTCACCTGAATGGCAAGCTTTCATTGCATTTACCCAGGTCATATCTGTGCTTATTTTTTTGGTAGGGGTGTCTTACACAACTGCACACCAGATGTTTATGAAGACAAATACACAAGCAAGCATACTAGTATATAGAGCAAAAAAAAGTAAACAGCAGAGAGACTAAGAGAGTGTGTGTTCAACACAATGAGTGAAGGCAAAATACATACATATATCCGTACTACACTAAGTGATTGGGCAGGTCACACACAAGGAGGGACTAGAGGCATATATGCTTCTTAAGACACATGGGCCTAAAACAAGGATTAGTTGGAACTCCTGAGAAACAAGGGTGTTGCATTTTCCTTTAAGGAAAGAGAAGCCCCAAACAACAGAACAAGAATTTTCATCCACTGCATAAAAGAAATCAGAGCAATGTGAATTTCCCTTTTGGATTAAGTGGACTGAGAGAGTCTAAGATAGAAGTAAAATTAAAATACTGTGTTAGACATCCTAAAAAAAAATCCCATACCTGCTGGCTGTTTCACATTTTTGAACTACACGCACATCTTCAGTTGTAACAGTGTCTATTAAATTGATGGTGTTACCCACACCGTATATTAGGCAAATTGTATGCAAATAGCAAGACAGTACTTATCAGCTGCCTGAAAAATGAATTAGTGCAGCTGAGTACAGATACTGTGCAGAAGCATAATATTTAATTGAGGAGTGATTTTATTGTGATTATTACTGTTAAATAACAACAGCATGACTATTAAACATTGTAGTCTAATGTTTTATGTGTAGCTGATAAAACCCTGCATGAGATCAAAAATGCCTTCCAGATGAATATTGATACTGTGTAATTGGTGTTTTCAAGGATTTACATGGCAGGGCTGGAAAATAAAAGATGACAGGTATTTAAATTCTGGTTATCTTAGATTTGCAATTGAAGCAGTGTGGATCAGCAAAATATAACTACTGCCTAAGTATATGACCTTTTCTTCAAAAATTGAGTAAAAACATTAGAGTAGCAAGGTGACTGTAAAAACACAGAGCCTTTAGGGCCAAGATATGACAACATTCTTACATTAAAAAGATCTTTTACCCTCATTTCAGGTTGGGCCATTAGCGATTACAATTCAAGGGAAAAGCCAGTAACCAACCTTAGAATTCTAAATTACCCCAAATATCTGACTAGAATGAAAAAGATAAATGACATGATAGCTTAAATTGCTGGGGCAGATAAAAAATGGTAACATTTCTCCTAGGAGGAAGCACAAATAAATAGATAAATAAATAA
Organism: Phascolarctos cinereus; assembly: GCF_003287225.1. Classification (NCBI taxonomy): domain Eukaryota; kingdom Metazoa; phylum Chordata; class Mammalia; order Diprotodontia; family Phascolarctidae; genus Phascolarctos; species Phascolarctos cinereus. The sequence continues at coordinate 31,628,982 of NW_027556291.1, forward strand.
ATGGAGTTGATGTGCCATACATATCAATTTCCCTGCTGCCTCCGGACCTCTGTCCAACCCTTAGGCAACGCATATACAATATTTTCCAGAATATGCCCAAACCTTCCCATCTAAGCTACCTGCACAATGCAAAAACCTGAGGATGTTTGGGGGAGGAGGAAGAGAGGACAGCGTCAAGTCAGTAATTATTTGTATACTTATATTAGACTACCTCACTTCAGGGCTAACTTAAATCATATTTGCCCCTTAGTCAGTACAATATAGTGCTCCAAATTAGCAAATATAGTTTGTACAAGAAGTCACTTCGTTTACTACAGTAGTAAAGAGAACTTATGGGAAGCAAAGTGGAAAGGAGGGTGTGTGTGTGTGTGTGTGTGTGTGTGTGTCTATGTCTGTGTGTCTGTCTCTGATTGTCTGACTGTCCAAGGCTGTTTGCTCATGTATGAGAGAAGAGGGAGCAGGGAGGGAGGTACATGCCTGCTTCTTTTAAATCCCTTTAAAAAGAAACCTACCAAGATATATAAGCACCCTTAAAGTTAAGCCATCTATTTGAAGGAAGAAGCACTAGGTGTCTCTGCCAGCTGAAGGCAGGCAGAGCCAGTGAGGAACAAAACCCGAAAAGGGGGAGGGGGGAGGAGAGATGGCTCAACACCCTTAAGCATCATAAAATTGCATTTTCTAATATAACTCTCTTAACTTGAAAAAAAAAAAACCAACCACGCAATCTGCCCCCGTAACCCTCCTCTTCCTGTCCTCCAATCTAAGGTGGCTTAAAGCAAGTAGGAAACATTTGGGGGCTTCCCCCCTCACTCAACCCCCCATCTCTTTACCCCCCTAACAAAGAAGCCCTGAAAAGAGGGAAAGGATTAGGCAAAAAGACTGGCAAAATGAAGAGGGGAAAACAAAACCCCCAAACAACAAAACCCCCAACCTACCACTGCTGTTCCAAGTCCCAGTCCCTGAAAAAGTCGAATAGATCCATAGCGGTGGGCTGGGGAGCCTCTCCAGAATTACTGGCAGCTGCCCCCGGCTCAGCAGCCGGCTCCTTGCCCCGGCTCCAAGTGAGCGGCCAGCCTAGGCGAGCGGCAGTAATTGCCTAAGGTGACTGCCCGCAGTCTGAGGAAGTGTCCGTCCGCCTGCCAGGCTGCCCCCTCGCTCAGCCTCCGGAGTGGAGTGGAGTGAAGTGCAGTGGCCACTGGCCGTGGCAGCGGCCAGTGGCGCGAGGCTGAGGGCGAGGTGGCGCGAGGCGCCCGGGGCTGCGCTGAGCCGCGCCGCTCTGCTCGGGCTCCCGCTCCGGCTCTTGCCCTCTCTCGCTGCCTGGCTCGAGCTCTCACTCCCAGCGCCACGATGCTACGTCCAGCTCAGGCTGCTGCTAGTGCTGCTGCTGCTGCTGCTGCTGCTGCCGCCGCCGCCGCTGCTGCTGCTGCTGCGGCTGTTGCCGCCTCAGCCGCAAGCTCAGCCGGCCGGCTGACTGCCTGCGAGAAAGAGGCAGGAGCGGCAGCAGCACCGGCGGCGGTGGCGGCGGCAGCATCACATACACACACTCACGCAGACACACGCGCGCGCGCGCGCACACACACACACACACACACACACACACACACACACACACACACACACACACAAGGGACAATTGGGGGGGGTGGAACCTGATCAGCCAGAAGCTGCTATATGCAGCCCACACAGTATCATCTCTTAGATCTGCCCAGGGGCCCCCGACCCCTACCCAGTCCTGACAGGGCCTCTGGCTCCACCTCTGTCAAATCAGCTGTCGGGGGGGAGGAAGAGGTAAGACGGGGAATAGGACACGGGGTCTACTGAACCCCAGCTGCTAGTCACCTGGCTCTCAGCAAGCAATCATTTCTCTCCCCAAATCGTTCCCCAGTCCCCCCAAGGTCCAGGGCTATTCTGATGGGAAGAACAGGGAAAGAGGATGTAAACTGTCACTGACAGCAGCAATGATAATTCTCCAGGCTGCCGGGAAGAGAAGGGGCTGACTTCCAAAAGCCTGGGGACTTGTTCCTGGGGAAAGGGGGGACTGAGGGAGCACAAGCCCCCAGGCGGCCCGCACAAAGTTCGAGGAGAGCTTAGTGGCCTGCACGCGCCGTTCGTTCACAAGGTGATCGATCGATTAACAAGCATTTCTTTAGCGCTTGTGTGCCTGGCAACGTTCAGACCTTATTGCAGATACAAACACAAGAGTAAAAACAGTCCCGGCCCTCGAAGAGATTTCAGTTTAGTGAAGGGAGTGTAAACAGATGCAAGGTAATCGGGTAGCGGTGAAGAGATTACACAAGAAAATGGCTCTAGAGCGGAGGTTTGAAGAAAACTCGGGGTTCTAGGGGCCTGAGAGGAGGACAGAGTACCTTGTGAACAAGAGGGGACAGCCAGGGGAGAGGCAGACAGACAGGAAATGAACGGGTGTGTGGGAAGAAAAGTGAGAGACCAGCTGGCATGAAGGTAAGATGTGTAATAAGGCTGGCAAGGTAGAGTGAGGTAGATTGATGAGAAAGGCCCAACTGAGAAGTTTATATTTGATCCTGGAGATAATAAGGAGTTAGTGGAGTGACTCTCCTGCCCCATGCCCAAGGATGACCAGCACTTAGACAAAGAACTGGCAAGCAGTACTTCCTCTGACTCCTGGAAAGCAGTGGACTGGGAAATGGAATCTCTAAGTTTGGAATGCAGGTGCCACCCATAAGTTACCAGGTGCCTTAGGCAAAAGCTCTCAGACTCACTGCCTTCCTCTGCTAAATGGACTCCAGGCTTGCATGAAACAGACCTGCTTTAGCCTCTGTTCAGCTGTCTTTAGTATTTTTTTTTCACCATTCAACTGACAGTTTGTTCCACACCACCTCACCCTCCCTTCCACGTTCAAATAGCTTCCTTCCCTTCTTCCCACTAGGCAAATGCACAAAGAGGGAAATCACTCTAAGAATCACCAATCTTCTACTTCAAAAAAGAGGCAGGTCCAAGTAGAATAGAACCTGGGAATATCAGATAAGAGCATCAGGCTGAAACAAGGAAGTCCAGAGGGGGCATGTCAGACAGAGGCCTCCAACCCAAGTCTTTTGCCTCGGAATCCTCAGCTATTTCCTCTGGACCATACTGCTAAGAAATGGAGAATGAGGCCCATCTCTTGCCTTCATTGTGCTGCTGGATCTGTCCCTTGGAGATAATACTTTTATGCACTGACAGATACCAATAAAGTTTTAAAATAACAATGAGAGATTCCATATAATCACACAAGCTCAGATTTCAAAGGGACATTCCAGGCTACTGAGTCCAATCTGTACCTGATCTGGTGCACATCCCATTAGGGTGATCATGTAACCTACTCCTGAAGCTGTCCAGTGATAGCACGCTCACTAACTCCTGAATCAGCCTGCTCTACATCTGTTGCTCTCTAACTTCCTATTACTCCTAGTTCTGCCTTCTAAAGCAAAAAGGAAAGAAGGAAACATGCATTTATTAACCACTTACTATCTTCCAGGTGCTTTACAAATATCTCATTTGATCCTCACAGAATCCCTGGGAGGTGTGTACAATTGCTATTCTCATTTTACAGTTGAGCAAACTAAGGCAGATGGAGGCTAAATGACTTGTCCAGAGTCACATAAGATAGTATGTATCTGAGGCAAAATTTGAATTCAGATCTTACAGTGCTTCCCACAGTACCAGGCATATAAGTGGGCACTTATATAAATGATTTTAGATTAATGCCAGGCCCAGCACTCCATGCCACCTAGAACAAATCTGGCCACTTTTCTACATCACACAATGTCAAATACTTGAAGATAGTTCTTGTGTCCTCCCTAAAAGTTTTCTCTCATAAAGGCTAAATGTTCCCAATTCTGCCAATTTATCTCCTTTGTGGCATGGTTATGATTTCCCTCATCATTCTGGTCACCATTTTAAAGTACTTTCACTCTTATCTCATTTAATTTTCTCAACCATACAAGTATTGCTCTTTTTTTTAACTGAAGTACAGAAGGTGATTTTTTTGTTTTCTTTTAGAGATGACAGCATTATACACAGTGATGAAAAGGACCTAAGAGGACATCTAGACCAACCCCAGGCCAGGGAGGTTAAGAGATTTGCTTGAGCTTACATACAGTGGTGGAGCCTGAACCAGGGCTCAGGTCCCCTCTTCCTAGGAGCCCATGCTGATGTTCATCAGTTCTAAATACAAGCTTTTAAGGAATGGAGCACACCTGCTCAAAAAGCACAAAACTGGATAGTAGGTGCTTAATAATAGTGGAGAATAAAAACTTGTAGGGTGAACCAGTAGTTATTACCAGAAGAAAGTCCTAACATATACAATCATATTTCAAAGGGTGATTCTCTAGCTTTCGTGCTTTAAGAGAATGTAGCTATTAAGACAAAGTAGAAAAATAGTGTGAGGTGAGGGAGAAAAAAGCACCAGTCCATAATTAGAGCTCATGTAAGATCCTTATGTCTCCATCACCCTTGTACTGGTAGGAAGAAGGAACAGAAACAGAAAATACCAACCACACAGTTGTAGTCAACAAGCACTTATTCGGTATTTACTATGTACCAGGCTCTGGGGACGGAAAAAATGAACAAAACCAGCCCCCAGCAGGGAGGCCAATGGATCCCACTGAATGTATCATATATAGAGAAGGGAATAAGGTGTGAGAAGGTTACAAAGGTAGGAAGGCGGAAGCTTATAAAAAGCTTCAAATGGCAAACAGAAGTTTATATTTGCTTGCTGAGATCATAAGTAACCACTGGAACTCATTGAGAGCATGTGTGACATGGTTAGATTATACTGTAGGGAAATCACTTTGGCAGCTGAGTAGAGGATAGACTGAAGTGGGGAGACTTGAGGCACGGAGACCAACCAGAAGGCTACTGAAAGAGTCCAGGTGAGAGGTGATAAGGGCCTATGCTAAAGAAGTGAACTTGTGAGTGGAGGTATGTTGAAAGGCTAGAAACAATCAGATTTGACAACATGTTGGATATTTGGGTTGGGGGTCCTAGTGAGGGGTCAAAGATGACAACAAGGTTCAGGACGGGATGGATGAGGAAATGGCATTTCACTTTACAACAGGAAAGCTGGAAAGATGGGAAGATGGGGAGAAAGATAATGAGTTTGTCAAGGTTGTGATAATGTACCTAGGAGACATTCATTTCTAGATGTCCAAAAGTCAGTTGGGTATGTGAGAAAAGAGCTCAGGAGAGCCACAGAGGCACCACTTTACTACTACTACCACTACTACTACTACTACTACCACTACTACTAACTACTACTACTACTACTACTACTACTACTACTACTACTACTACTATCACTACTACTACTACCAACAACAACAAAAATAATAGCACTTATATGGTGCTTAACACTTAGCACAGTACTTCACATATATCATCTCATTTGATATTACTTGAAACCAAAGTGCCTGGGGGACTGAGAAAAGAGATAAGTGGGCCTAGGGAATGACCTGGAAGAGAGCAAGAGTGAAAGTGACCCTAGGGAGGAGAAGCAAGTACATTCTCATCATGGCTCAGTATTACCTGAGCAAAGCCTCTCAGTAGTACAGTGGAAAAAGAAGTCAGATAACCTGCATTACAACACAGGTTTTTTCCCCACTTATTAGATATGCAACATTAGCATACAGTCACTTAACCGTTTGGGCCTCAGTTTCCTCATCTGAAGACTGAGGGCATTGGACTAGATGACCTCTGACATACCTTTCCATCTCTATCCCTATGATCCTTTGATTTCAGGACAGTGTCTAGGAAAACAGAAGTAGAGGAATAACCTCTGAGTCCCCAACATCACAACCAACCTTTATCAAGTATCTATGTGTCAACTACTGTGCCCAGAGTGAATATAAAAAGAAAAATAAAGAAACATGCTCCCTGCCCTCAAGGGGCTTATGTTCTCCTCACAAGGTATGACATGTTAACATGCAAACTGATACAAGGGACAGTGGGATGGGTATAAGATAGAATTCCAACATAAGAGAATACCTGTAAGTTTACTTTTGCCACTAAAGGCTTAACAGGTTTTACTTCTCTTCACCCAGTGTTTTCTCTGGCAAGGAAAACTGAGTATTCCAGCCATAAATCTGCTATTCCAGCTCATTGTCTCATTGCCCCTCCCCCAGCTAGTACTTCCCTCTAAGAGAAGGCACTGAGTAGCATCACATACTGTTCACTGGAAAGGGAAGACCTCTGATGTAAGGGTGAGGGTGACAGAATAGCAGGTCGGTTTTTCTCTCAACTCAAGAGCTGGCAGTAGGAGAAGTAAAGCAGGTACTAATAAGCAAAGCATAAAAAAGGAAGGGAGATTCTGTTTTTAGTCACAGAGTCTTGGTTCCTTCTCTTTGACCACATCTGTTACTTACATTCATAGGATTTAGAACTGGCAGGAACCTTAGAGTTAATATAGTCCTACCTCTCTCATTTTACAGAACAGGAAACTGAGGCTGGAAAGGTAAATGACTTACCCAAGATCAAAAAGCTCCTGAGTGCCAGACTCAGGATTTGAATCTGGATGCTGAAGATCTGACTCCAAATTTGCTCTTTCCTCCATGCCATAGGGTTCTGTCTCTTAACAAATGAAAAAGTGGCTTCCTTCAATACTCCACTATCTATGGCCCTTTAGTTAAGGCTGAAAGTGGATCTTCTCTTTTGGAAGGCAAAGTAACTACTTCTAGAAAGTCAGCAAGATGTAGTGAATAGAATGGTGGAATTAGGAGTCAGTAAGATCTGGATTGAAACCCTGCTTCTTATATTAGCTGTATGACCATGGGCATTTTACTTCCATGAGAATCATTCTGTTCATCTGAAAAATGGGAATAATAATGCCTGTAGTACCTGCCTCACAGGGTTATGATAAGGCTTAAACGACATAATGAACTTAACATATTTTGCAAACCTTAAAGTGCTGATTATATGTCAGTGTTTATCATCATCATCATCATCATCAGATTGGAGAGGTCTTGATAGGAACCACAAAGACCCTTCATCCATTTCTTAGGGATAACATCATTGTTAGTCCTGGTTAGGGAATCATGTAGCAGCTGTCACCTTTTTTTCTTTTTCAGAAGAATCTCAGAGCCTCTCCTCAGTTTCAAGGCACCTTACACTTAGCACTCTCATGCCAACCTTACAGCTTAGGAAGAAGAGTCTCAGCCTTCCTTTCTTCTTCCTCTCCTTATCTTCTCATGTTGATAACCATCTAAGAACTATCTCACTAAGGACCAGTTAGTCCTTACTTTTGAGAGGAAAAATAGCAGCACAGAGATATTAGGTCTCAGTTCACAGAAAAGAACAATCATTTTTAAATCACACAAGCTAGAAATAAGCAAAGATGATGAAGGAGGAAACAATACCAACCAGTCTTCCCTCACAATGACTCCAAAAAAATCTGGAAAGAGCAGCAGACCAAGTCAAGATTAGGATATCTAAGGAAAAAGTCACAGTGAGTAACTGTTTTAGTCCAGGTCAGTGTAGTAAGATAGAAGATTGTAGGCAATAGGGACAGAGCATGGACATGAAGGTGTCAAAGAGTCCACCCTAACAGAGAAAGCAGCAGGAGAAACCCAGAGAATACAAAACAGGACCAAGCAAAGCCCAGACATTTTCTCCAGTTGGGCTCAGAGCCTGGCCCTAATACAAAGTAATAATTCAGGAAGTAAGGCTGGAAGACTGTATAAACAAAAAATTCTCACCATAAAGGACAATTGTGGTAATAGTGATGCCCAAGGCACAAACCCAGAAGAAGACAGTGAGTCCAAAGCCTCAAAGAAAAGAAAAGCTTGGGCACAAGTTCAACTAGAATTCCTGGAATAAATGAAATGAATTTTAAAAAAGATTTTGAAATAAAATAAAAGCATTTGTGTAAAAATATGATTTAAATGATAGCTATAGAAGAAATCCTTGGAAAGAGAATTAATGGCTTAACACAAGTAGAAGAAAAAAAAAACCTTGAATGGAAAAACGTATCCAAGTGAAATTCTCCTTGAAAATTGGAATACAACCAACAGAAGCCACGAAGCAACAAGAAATATTAAAACAAAGTCAAAAGACTGAAAAATCACAGAAGGAAATGCAAGTTATTTCTTATCACAACAACTGACTTGGAAAAAAATCAAAGGGAGATAATTAATGAATCACTGAACTAAAAACAACAACTAAAAAAAAAAAACCAGACACTGTAGTTCAAGAAATAATGAAAGAAAACTGTCCAGAACTCTTAGAACCAGAGGGCAAAGAGAAAACTGCAAGAATCCACCAGTCATCATCAGAAAGAAACCCTAAAATGAAAATTCCCAGAAACATCACAGCCAAAATCCAAAGGTTTCAGGTCAAAGAAAAAGTACTGCAAGTAGTTTGGAAGACAGAATTCAAGAACTGAGGGGCCGCCCTCAGGATCACAAATGATTTAACAGTTATTGCTGTGAAGGAGTAGAGAATTAAGAATACAATATTCCAAAAGGCAAAAGATAGAAGCTTAACACCAAGAAAAATATACCTAGCAAAACTAAGCATAATCCTATAGGGGATAAAATAGGCCTTTAATGAAATATGAAACTTCCAAGCAGTCCTAATTTTAAAAAACAGAGCTGAAAGAAATTCTGAAATCTAAATACTAGAGTTAAGAGAAACATAAAATATGAGTGAGCAATCAAAAGAGATTTAAAAAGGATGAAGTCTTTACATTCTAATAGAGGGAGATGATTTAAGTATTCCCTCAGAATCCTAATGTCATCAGGAGTCACAGAGGGAGTTAAATAAGACAGAGAACTTGGGAATGGTTTTATATTTTGCTTGTCTTAAAAGAAGGTGAGACAGAGAACGAAAAAAGTCTACAGGGGAAGATTTAGGCTCCTATAAGCTTTTTGTTTATTTTTGTTTGGCTTTTCAAGTCCTTTATTAGAAAGATCTAAAGTTGATTACAATTCCATACATAGTTTTACAAAGTTTACATGAGGGAGGAGCGCAGTGATGCTATTAATATGCAAGTCTCAACCACTTAGGTAAAGTAACCATTTCTTCTTGAATAAAGGGGCACTATGACAACTCATATAAACAGGCTTGTAGAATGTAAAGTTCTGACAATCCCTTAGGTCCTACACAGAAGTTACTGCTTAACAGTACCTTCAGTTGCATTAGCTTTGAGTTACTTAATAGTAGCCTAAAGATATAAAGCTAGATTAAGTCTGAAGTCCCTTCCAATTCCAGCCCTCTCATTTTTACTTATGAGGAAAAGAAGTAAAAATGGCATTTTTCTGCAAGCCCCCTTCTACAAAGGAGAGGAAATGTGGGAGAAATTAATGCATATAATTAGGGTGCACATGTTGAAGAATGTATAAACAAGGAGGAAGGAGTTGGGCAGTGGGTGACATTTGACTTTCACTTTCATATGACCTTGTTAAAGAAAAGGAGAACACACACACTATACGTGCTTGGGTACAGAAATACATTTAACTCAACAAGGAAACAGAAGGGAGCCAGAAACATGGAGAGGGAAGAATAAGACTGAGAGAAGAGTCAGAGAGGAATTAGTCATAAGCAAAACAAACTTTAACTTCTTCATTCACTGCTTTCACTCCCACACATGTGCTGCTGAATGAAAGTGGTGAAAATCATTCAACGATTGTGACTGGGTCCATTCCAAATTTATGTTACACAACTTAACTATATTGTCAAGGTAACTATATGGTATATGATAGATATCAGATAGATAGAATTCTATACTAGCAATTTTCTGTTCTATATATAGAAAGAGATGACAAATCCCTATACTAAAAAGTTACCCCAACTGGGCCCTCACTGTTACTAGGCAATCCTTCCACATTTCCCTTATCAAATCACTATTCCACTCTCCACAGCTGCTCTTCCAAACCTTTTCATCCCTCCTCAAATCTTCCATAGCTCCTTCAGCCGATAACCTTGCCTCATGTTTTACACAAAAATATTCACCATGAACTCCCTCATCTTCCCTCTTCCTCTTCTCCTATCACTCACATGCCTTCTGCCACTATCTCCTTGAGAGGAGACCCCTGTCACATGAAGTGGCCGTACTCCTTCCCAAAGCTAATCTCTTTACTTGTTCAAGTGATCCCATTCCATCTCTTATCCTCCAACAGATTGCCTCCTCTGTTATCCCCACTCTTTCACTCATTTTCAATCTCTCTCTCTCTCTCTCTCTCTCTCTCTCTCTCTCTCTCTCTCTCTCTCTCTCTCTCTCTCTCCCCTAACTCATTTCTTATGAACATCCCTAATAATGATGAAGTTTTTATGAGTTACATTTATCATGTTCCCATATAGGAATGTAAATAATTTATTGAGTCCCTTATGATTTCTCTTTCCTGTTTTCCTTTTTATGCTTCTCTTGAGTTTTGTATTTGAAAGTCAAATTTTCTATTGAGCTCTGGTCTTTTCATCAGGAATGCTTGAAAGTCCTCTATTTCATTAAATATCCATTTCCCCCCAATGGTTTATACTCAGTTTTGTTTTGTTGGGTAGGTGATTCTAGGTCCTTTGCCTTCCAGAATATCATATTCTAAGTCCTCTGATCCTTTATTATTATAAAGGCTGCTAAAGCTTGTATTATCCTGACTATGGCTCCATGATACTTGAATTGTTTCTTTGTCACTGCTTGCCATATTTTCTCCTTGATTCTCCTTGGAATTTGGGTATAATATTCCCAATAATTTTCATTTTGGGATCTCTTTCAGGAAGTGATTGGTGGATTCTTTCCATTTCTATTTCACCCTCTGGTTTTAGGATACAAGGACAGTTTTCCTTGATAATTTCTTGAAAAATGATGTCTAGGCCTTTTTTTTTTCATGGCTTTCAGTCAGTCTAATAATTATTAAATATCTCTCTTCAATTTATTTTCCATGTCAGTTATTCCAATGAGATATTTTACATTCTCTTCTATTCTTTCATTTTTTTATTTTGTTTTTATTACTTCTTGATGTCTTGTGGAGTCATTAGCTTCCATTTGCCTAATTCTATTTTTTTTTTTAGGCAATTGGGATTAAGTGACTTGCCCAGGGTCACACAGCTAATAAGTGTCAAGTATTTGGTCTGAGGCCGGATTTGAACTCAGGTCCTCCTTACTTCAGGGCTGGTGCTCTATCCACTGCACCACCTAGCTGCCCCCCCAATTCTAATTTCTAAGGAATTATTTTCTTTAGTGTGCTTTTGTACCTCCTTTTTCCATTTGGCCATTCTATTTTTTAAGGGACTCTTTTCTTCAGTGACTTTTTATGCCTCTCTAACCATTTGGCCTATTTAAGGTGTTTTTAAGGTGTTATTTTCTTCAGTATTTTGTGCCTTCTTTACAAAGCTGTTGACTCTTTTTCTATGATTTTCTTGCATTACTCTCATTTCTTTTCCCAATTTCTTCTCTACCTCTTATTTGATTTTTAAAATCCTTTTTGAGCTCTTCTAATAATTCATTTTGGGCCTGAGACCAATTCACTTATTTCTTTGAGGCTTTGAATATGGCTGTTTGACATTATTATCCTCTTCTGAGTTTGTATTTTAATATCCCCTGTCACCATAGTAACTTTCAGTGGTCAGGTTCTTTTTTTGTTGTTTGCTCATTTTCCCAGCCTGTTTCTTGACTTTTAAATTTATGTTAAAGTTGGGCTCTGTTTCCAGGGTGGGGGTGGGGAGGGGAACTGTCCCTAAGTTTCAGGGGGGGTTTTTGTGCTGCTTTTGTCAGAGCTAGTTCTGTGGTTCTGTATGTTTTCAGTTCTTCCAAGATGGTATGACTTAAAGAGAGGTATGGTTACTGCTCTCCTGGCCTATGTTCTCCTGGTCTATGAGTGACCATAAGCACTCTTCTCCACTCTGGAATTGTCATCAGGATCCCTATACCCTTGTAGCCACACATTCTAATTCTTTGCCCTGGGATTGCAACTGAAAACCGCATATGGGAAATGCAACCAATCCTGCAATGAGTGCCAGCAAAGAGTTCCCTATAATCTCCTTTTCATCAGTTTTCCAATCCCCTTACCATCCATGGGCTGAGAATTCTGGAAGCCAACATGGCTGATTCAATCCTCCTTGCCAATTTGGTCACCCCCAAGGCCTGCTGCTGACTTACTGGGGTATGGCCTGCACTAGTGCTGTCTGCACTGGAATGCACTCTGCTCTTACCCCAATGAGATAGACCTTTCTTGCTGACCTAAGTTGTCTTGGGCTGGAAAACTGTTTCACATCATTTTGCTTTTTCTGCCAGTCAAGAATTCATTTTGAAGCATTCTTTAAAGTTGTTTGGAGAGGAATTTTGAAGAGCTCAGGCAAATTCTACCTTTACTACACCATCCTGACTCTGGCATAAGTGTTGTTTTTTATTTTTGTTTTTTTTAAACACTGCTAGGACTTTTTAGCATATCTCTTTTTTTTGCTTCTCAGCTAATGTATTGTGGTTTTTTTTTTTTGGTAAACAATTATAGATGTTTTGAATAATATAATCTGTGAATGCTTTGTATGAAGTATACGAATATGACAAATAATGTCAAGTGATGCGCATGGCCCTTCTGATGTTAACCTTTATTTGGAAGGAACAATGGTGTTCTTTTCTTTTGGTATTAAATATATGATGTTTTTCAGTTAAGAAAGATGGGATCAAGATTGCATCAGAGAAGAAACTAATAAAGTGTTTTGTAAGTGTAGACTACCTATCTATGGGACAGAGAGACTTGAGATAGGAACAGACATTTACTCTCTGGCTTACTCTACTCTTCCTTTTGAAAAGAAGGAACTGTGGGAAGAGGAGACAAAGGATCTGGGGGAAAATAGGACTAAGAGGTTAGAGTGCTAAATGTAGAAGTGGGAAGCATGCTGAGGGATAAACCATAAAAGCTTATCAGAAGATCTGGACCCATCCAGGGCTGTGACAGAGCAGAACACCTGAGCCTGAGTACTGGAGTGCTAAGAGTCAGCCCAAGGTGATGAGATCAAACCACAGACCTCTTCTACTTCCTAGCAAAGCTGCTTGCCTTCTTCTAGTTAGCTGGAAGTGCTAGCCTGTCTGTTCATTATCTGCTGCTTTCAATTTAGATCTCATTTACCTACTAAGCTATGAATGTTATTTAAGGCTTAAGGGGATAAAGAAGACAGAGTATTCCTTATTGTAGAGAGATGAAAGGTTTGATCAGCAAGAGTTTATATGGGAGCTGGAGTCCTTAGGACAAAGTGGGAGATATGTATTAGGCTGTACAAGCCTGGCTTATGAATTCAGAATTCAGCTAATCCTAGAAACAATGAACTGGTGAGAAAGCAGATTATGAGCAGCATAGTGTGGGTAAGTGCACTTTCATTTTCAAACCACCAGCATCACTCTTGCTAGGCTGTATTTGAAAGGAAAGCCACTCTCTTGAAGGGGGAGGGAGCTGAAAGTCGCAACTTCCTTATGACTAGCAACTCAGTTGACCTTGCTCACTAGCACCACCTGCAGCCTATATGAATAATTCATGTGCCATTGTAAAAAGCTTGAGTTAATACCTGCAGATCCCATTGGCCTTGCCACTTTCCATTGTTGAAAAGAAGATAGTTTGTCTTACATAATCCTTTTATCATTCATTATGTTAACAACACACAAGCTTTCTGTTTCATATTTGATCCCATTTGATCTTTTGTTGCTTTTAAGTTCTTTTGCATATGTAGACCAGAAATTTTCTACAACCTTCCATGGGGATTCTCCTTCTATAATTTTCTTGCTTCTGAAACCAGTATAGTATAGATTTTTTTTCCCCTTTAATATTTTGTTGCTCTGACTCCTTGTGTTACCTTAAATTACTGGCCTTTTACTTTCAGTTGCTGATTAATTGTATCAGAAATTTCTGATCTACCTTTATTTTTCAGATTCCAATCTGGAGGTTTCTTTTTTGTTGTCTTTAGCTGAGTGATATGGTGTTTGAGTGTATGCATTGGCTAGATATTCATATAATCTCTGAGAGTCTTTTCACAGGTCTTCAATTGTTTTCTCAAGCCACTTTTGTCATGGTGGTATTTGATGCCTGTCCACAGCAATATTCATAAATAGCTCTACAATTCCTCCAATGGTCCTTAATATGACAATGTTTATAGCATATACTGTTGTCTGCAGGCACTGACATGTTTTTATGCTCTTTGTAAAATATTATGGGAGAAGTCATGATGATTATAGAATATAACTTTCTGGAATTACTCTGTTTTGGTATAGTTGACTTATTAATTGGATTCATACAATCAAGGAAAAATTTTTTTTTAAATTCCATTCTAAGTATGCCCATTTCCTTTGTAAAAATAATTCAGAATACTGACATTTTTGCTATATATTTCATTTTTAGGTAGCATTCCTAGAGTTTGTGTTAAGTGTAGATTTTTAATGCCCTAAGGTTCTTAAGCTGTTCCTTTTTCAGATTAAGGGAAATTATAAATGAAAACTACTCTGAATTCTTAGAGCCAGAGGACAAAATGTAAGTTGAAAGAATCCAATAATCATCTTTGGAAAGAAACCCCAAGAAGAAAATGCCAAGGAATGACATAGTAGTGAATCAGAGCTTCCAACTTAAAGAAAAAAATATTATAAGCATCTCAAAATGAGTTCACATACCAATAAAGCACAATAAAGATCACAGAAGCCATAGCAGTTGCCGACATAAAGGAGAGGAGAGCTTGGAACAAGATATTCCAAAAGGTAAGAGATAAGTTGTCCTTGGTTGGAAACCTTTATCTACAGGACAAAAAATGGACCTTTAGCAGAAGAGAGGATTTTCAAGTATTCTTTATGAAAAGGTCAGAAATGAGTTGATATTTTGAAATAGAAACACAGGCACCAAGGGAAACACAGGAAGGTGTACATCAATTTATCTAAAAGTGAATGTGTGGGAGCTGAGCCAAAATGGCAGAGTGAAAGCAGTGACTTGCTTGAGCTCTCCCCCAAACTCCTCCAAATACCCATAAACAATGGCTCTAAACAAATCCTAAATCAGCAGAACCCACAAAAAGACAGAGTGAAACAAATTTTCAGCCCAAGATAACCTGGATGGTTGATTAGAAAGGTATATCACGCTGGGCTGGTAGAGGAGCGCAGTTTGGTATAGGTGCACAGGCCACAGCATAGCTGGAGCAGGCCTTAGAGGACTGAATGGCAGGCAGCTGTGGCAGTTTCTAGACTTCTCCACCCATGAATGCCAAAGAAGAAGGTCAGTGGGAAAAGTCTGTTTCTGTAGTGAGAGAGAAGCTAGGTCTCAGCCCCAGTTCCCGGGCTTGGCCCTGGGGCAGAGGCTGCCTCCTGAGCTTCCAGGCCACAGACTGAGGGGAAATCGAGTGGATGATCAGAGGGGGATTGCAGGGATCTCTCTGACAGTGCTGAGGCAGGAATCTCTTGTTTTGCCTGTGCTTGGATCTGGGTCACAGTTCTGAGGGGCAAGAAGGAGCACTGGCATGGTGGAGCTTGTAGTGGCTGTGCAGAGAAAATTCTCCTCATAGTTCTAAGACAGAAAAGAATGCTTGTGGTCACTCATAGACCAGAGCACAGGCCAGGAAAGGAGTAAACACCTTGCCCCTTATCTCTGAAAACAGCTGCACAAAACCCCTGAAGCTTCTCCACATTGGAAGCAGACCTCTACCTTAATAAAGAGTTTATAACTCAAGGAACTGGCCAGGATCATGAGCAAACCTCGCAAGAAGTGTCAGACCACAGAATCTTTTTTTGGTATTCAAAGATCAAAACATACAACCAGAAGAAGACAACAAAGTCAAAACTCCTACATCCAAAGCCTCCAAGAAAAATATGAATCAGTCCCAGGCATTGGAAGAGCTCAAAAAGGATTTTGAGAAGCAAGTAAGGGAAGTAGAGGGAAAACTGGGAAGAGAAATGAGAGTGATGCAAGAAAATCATGAAAAACAAGTCAACAGCTTGCTAAAGGAGACCCCAAAAATATTGAAGAAAATAACACCTTAAAAAATAGCCTAACCCAAATGGCAAAAGAGGTCCAAAAAGCCAATGAGGAGAAGAATGCCCTAAGAAGCAAAATTGGCCAAATGGAGAAGGAAGTCCAAAAGCTTACTGAAGAAAATGCTTCCTTAAAAATTAGAATAGAGCCATTGGAAGCTAGTGACTTTATAAGAAATAAAGATACTGTAAAACAAATCCAAAAGAATGAAAAATTAGAAAATAATGTGAAATATCATATTGGAAAAACAACTGACCTGGAAAATAGATCCAGGAGAGATAATTTAAAAAGTATTAGACTATCTGAAAACCATGATCAAAAAAAAGAGCCTAGACATCATTTTTCAAGAAATTATCAAGGAAAACTGCTGTGATATTTTAGAACCAGAGGGCAAAATAGAAATTGAAAGACTCCACAGATCTCCTCCTGAAAGAGATCCCCAAAGGAAAGCTCCCAGGAATATTATAGCCAAATCCCAGAGTTCTCAGGTCAAGGAGAAAAATATTACAAGCAGCCAGAAAGAAACAATTCAAGTATTGTAGAAAAACAATCAGGATAACACAAGATTTAGCAGCTTCTACATTAAAGGACCACAGGGCATGGAATATAATATTCCAGAGGGCAAAGGAGATAGGATTACAACCAAGAATCACCTACCCAGCAAAACTGAGTATAATCCTTCAGGGGAAAAAATGATGATTCAGTAAAATAGAGGACTTTCAAGCATTCTTGATGAAAAGACCAGAGCTGAATAGAAAATTTGACTTTCAAATACAAGACTCAAGTAGAACATGAAGAGGTAAACAGGAAAGAGAAATCATGAGAGACTTAAGGATCAACTGTTTATATTCCTGCATGGAAAGATGATATTTATAACTCACGAGACCTTTGTCAGTATTAGGGTAGTTGGCGAGAAAAAATTATATGTATGGATGGATAGATAGATAGATAGATAGATAGATAGATAGATAGACAGATAGATAGAAGGCACAGGGTGAGTTGAAGATGAAAGGGTCATATCTGGAGAATAAAATTAAGGGGGTGAGAGAGGGTTATACTGGGAGAAGGAGAAACGGAGAGGTAGAATGGGGTAAACTGTCTCACAAAAAAAAAAACCCAGAAAAAAGAAGGCTCTTACAGTGGAGGGGAAACAGGGGCAGGAGAGAGGGAATGAGTAAATTTTATTCTCATAGGATTTGGCTTAAGAAGAGAATAACATACACACTCAATTGGGTATGGAAATCTGTCTTACCCTACAGGAAAATAGGGGGAGAAGGGGACAAGAGAGCAGGGGAATGATAGAGAGGAGGGCAGATTGGGAAAGGGGGTAATCAGAAGCAAACGCTTCTGAGGAGGGACAGGGTCAAAAGAAAGAATAGAATAAATGGGGGGGCAGAATAGGATTAAGGGACATACAGTTAGTCACAACATGACTACTATGGAAGTGTTTTGCATAACTGCACACATATAACCTATATTGAGTTGCTTGCCTTTTCAATGAGGGTGAGTGGGGAGGGAAGAAGGGAGAAAAATTTGGAACCCAAAGTTTTAAAAACACATGTTTAAAAAAAATGTTTTCACATGCAACTGGGAAATAAGAAATACAGGAAATGGGGTACAGAAATCTATCCTGCCCTACAGGAAAGTAGAAGGGGAAGGGGATAAGAGAAGGGGGGTAGAGATAGAAGGGAAGGCAGACTAGGGAAAGGGATATTCAGAATACATGCCATCTTGGGGTGGGGGGAGGAGCAAGATAGGGTGAAAATTTGGAACTCAAAATCTTGTGGAAGTAAATGTTGAAAACTAAAAATAAATAAATTTTTAAATGGTGCAAAAAATAAATAAAAGTGAATGTGTGAAGATGAACTGTTCACATGTTAATATAAGATAGAAAACAAATTATTTTCAGAATTCTAATGTCTTTAAAGATCAAAGAGAAGGATTAAAATGAATAGGGTCTGTTGGTGGTTTTTTTTCCCCTGTTTTAATAGTCCAAGAAGACAAAAATGAAAGGGCAAGAAGATTATACTGAGGAAGGAATGAGGAAGAGAATGAAAATCATTATTACAAAAGAAGTACATAAGATGAAGCTCATATAGCCATGGGAGAAAGGAGAGGATAGAAACAGGAATCCCATGAACCTAATTTCCATATAAATCAGATTAAGCAAAAATTTAAAAAAAAATTACACATACCTACACCCTCACCCAAAACACAGTGATTTTAGTATGAAAAAAACCCCATTAAATTCAAAAGGGAAATATGAGATGATAGGGACAAGTGTGGTAGGACAGAGAGAAGTTTAAGAAGGAGGGAAGGACAGATAAGGGAACAGTCATAAGCAAAATATACTTGATTCCTAGAGAGAGGAATGTGAAGGGAAGATTGACAGAAAGGAAGAAAGAGTAAAAACCTGTGATCAAGTGTAGGATAAGGGAAAGAATAAGGAAATACTTATAACCCTGATCAATGGAATAATAAACCATGAGTCCAAAAGAAGACAAAACATTCAATTTACCTCCTGACAGAGAGTTAACGAACTTCTAATACAGAAAAAAATATTTTTAGAAATGGCTAATGTGGGAATTTGTTTCGCTGGACTATAAAACTATATATGGAAAATTTTATTTGGGGAGGGTGTTTTATTTGCTCAGTTTCTTGAAGGCAGAAGCTGTCTCATTTTTGTCTTTTTAAGCATGGCATGTAGTATAGTGCCTAGTACATATTAGGTACTTTAAAAATGATAGCTGAACAAATCAATTCACCCAGGCTATTATAGCCAGTGTTTAGAAATCCTTTCTTTCTGTCTTGTTCTAATTAGCATTTTTACTTCTAGACTTGGCAGATGAAAATAGATGTGGGAAAACTTAAGATGTTCAAAAAATTAAATCAGTTTTTATTTATAAAATCAGAGGCTGAATCAGCCTTGATAGTCATGTTTTATCAGTACCCTCTCCCACTCTGATTGGACCTTCTAACTGGAGGGCTGAGCCACAAACTCTGAAACTTCCATTCAAAGAGAGAGTCTGGCATAGACTTCTCCCCATTTCCCACCAGCTACACTGCTCCCAAGCTGGGTTTATTCTCCCTTCCAAATTTTCAACTTTATTTCATGTGTTGGTCTTCCCCATTAGATTTTAAGCTCTTTCAGGACAGGAACTATCTTTTTAAAAATGTATATTTGTAACCCCAGTGCTTAGCACAGTGCTTGGAACATAGTAGACACTTAATAAATGTTTATTGATTACTATTAAACTTGGAAAAGATTGTCCACTGATTTAAATATATTTCCTAGGGTTGGAAGGTTGTTAAAAAGGAAAACAAAAAATTAGATTTACAGTTTATTTTCCATTGAAGATTGCATTCATACTGCTTTTTTGAACATAAAAAAATCCTAGAGTTACTTGTATCAGGAGAATATACAAGATAAAGGAATAGTATGGACATGGGAAGACCAACCCCAGCAACAGTTCAGGTTAATGCCTAATGGAAACAATAGCTCCTAACCAACACTCCAATGGATGCTCTGGTAAGTCAAAGAGCAGAAGACTAGTACTTTAGAAGGAAATGGGAAGGGAGAAGAGGAGGTCAGTCTAGCAGAAATAAGATTTATACCAACATTTTATACTGCATTCCACAATAAATTAAAAATGTATACATGACCTGAATATCTAAGTTGATACCACGAAAAATTAGAAGAAAAAAACAGACCATAGATCTTTCACAGCTATGAATAAGAGACAAATTCTTAACCAAACAAGGCACAGAAGTGATTTAAAAACATGAAACAAACTATTTTGATTACATGAAATTGAAAAGGCTTTGCAGGAACAAAATTAGTGAAATAGTACAAGAAGGGAAGTAGCCAATTATGAAAAATATTGTATTAAATAATTGTGAAAAGAGTTAGATTTCAAAGCTGTATATTCAATTAAATACCCCTCAGTAAGTGTTCAGAGGATATAAAGGGAATAATCCTCAAAGATGAAGTGAAAAGCATTAACAATCACATGAAAAAATGCTCCAAATCACTAATAATAAAAGAAATACAAACAAAAACAATCCTCAGGTTTCACTTCACACTTAGAGAATTGGCAAAGATGAAAAAGTTGGGAAAGAGTAAAGCTAGAGGGATTATGAAAAGGTGAAACATACATTTATTGTTAGGAGAACTGTGACTTGGTCCAATCATTTTGTAGAGCAATCTGGAATTATGTGAAGAGAGTAAAATGTCAATTCCCCATGAATCTGACAGGTGAACTATTCCTTGCTCTCCCAGTTTGCTTACAGTATCAGCCTTTATATCTAAATCACAAACCCCTTTTGACTTTATTTTGGTATATGGTGAAAGATGTTGGTCTATGCCTAGTTTTTGCCATATTCTTTTCCAGTTTCCCCAGCAGTTTTTGTCATGTAAAAACAAAATATATCAATAAAGTTATTTATTAAGAGAAAGGGGGTAATAATAATGATGATGATAACAGCAAGAATATTATCTCATTACCTCTCTGAATCCACTGTTTAAGCTTGAGTCTGTAAGCAGCTAATTCTAGTACAACCAAGAAAGTGACAAAATAGAAGAAGCATGCTATAGTAATGTATCTTCTTCAAAGTAGGATTTTCCAAAGTTCAGGGAAGTAGTAGTGGACTAGATTCCTCTCAGCAAAGAGGCAATGGAATATGGGGCAGATTGCCATGTACATTATCAGACACAATTACTGTTATCAATTGTTTTTGCTTAACTACTTTTCTTTCTTACAAATGAGGGTTCAGTTCCTGGATAGTAGGAGGGGTAAATCCAGAAATGAGATTAATATAAAACCAAAAGCCATCTGGGTCATGTGACCAATAAGATGGCAGACTAGATATTTTTCCAGTCCCCTACTAACTTTCAAAAAAATTCAAAACTAAACAGGAAATGCATGCCAAACGTAAAACAAGTATATCTGAATGCACAGGATAAGAAAACATGAAGCCAAACAATGTAACATCTTTATGAATTAATGCTAGAGAACGCTAATCCTTAATGAGCTCATTTGGGACCTCCATTCCATAAACATCCATGCTCTGGCAGGGAACACATGCTTTGGGAAATAGGAGAATTCTCTTCCTCCTACACAGACTCTGCTGGGAAACTCTATTGCTGCCCATCCTCCACTCCACTGTAACAAGAAGATAATGACTTCATCCAGACTCATGAGGAGGAGTGGAATTAAAAGAGGTTGTGGGATGAGGTGGTGGAATCAAGCTTCCTTATTCCTGAGATTGCTCCTAGGTTAGAGAACGAAAAGAATGTAGAAATTGTATGAAACATCCACCCTGCCTTTTCACAACCCTGGAAAAAGTAGCAAAAACTGATTCAATCCAGCCAGAGAAGGAACTAACAGAACTGTGGCAGCAGGCTACATATATGGCTATACAAGGCCTGAAGGAAAGGGGACTGAAATCTATCTGGGGCCAGACCTGTCACCCACAGAAGCTGCTTGGGTCGGAGCCAAAGGCAGTGAAAACTAAATTTCCCAGTGTGGGAGGAGGCTGCAGCCATTTACACACTATCAAAAAGGGAGGAGTCAAAGAGTAATGGACAAGGGAAAAAGTCTGAAATCACTGAAGATTTCAAGAGAAGAAAATTCAAATAAAAATCTAGAACACATGTAGACAAATCAACAGAGAGGATATGAAAATCAGAAGGAAGGAAGGGTACTAAAATGTCAAAAAAAAAGTCACACTTCTCTAAATAATACAAAAGACAAAGGAAATTGAACCAAATACCTGATCAAACATGAAACTCTGTGGAACCCTGAGAGGGAATGGAATCATAAGAATATGTTCCAGAATGGTTGACAAAAGAAATGAAAAATATATGAGAAGTTAGAAGGGAACACATAGCAAAACATACGGCCTGCACAACAAAAATAATTATAGAATAGAAAAACTTGAATCCACAGTGGCAAATTTCTTCAAAGATGCAAGAAGCAAAACAAGAAATTTGAAATATAAATATGCTGAAGTGAAGGACATCTGGAAGAAGAGAATTAAAAAGCAATAATGCTAAAAGAATACATGATCCCTACACAAGCAAAAGCCACTGATCTCAAAAAGAGGATATATAGAAATAAGGACTGTAAGCCTCACAGAAGAATATAGCAAAACAAAAAACTTGAACATAATAATGCAGGAAATAACACAATAAAACTGCCCAGTACTTCTGAATATAGAAAATAAAGTACCAATCAAAAGAATGCACAGATCACATCTAGAAAGATAAAACCTATACTTCTAATTCATAGTGCATAATGCATATAGTGATTAAATCTAACAATTCTAATGACAAACAAATTCTGTAAGTGTTCAGGAGAAAGACTGTCAAATATAAAGGAAGGAAATTTGAATAACAGAGAACTATCCTGCATCCACTTGAAAGAGAAAAGGGGAAGAGAATAACATATAACCTCCCCTCCAACAAAAGCAAAGGAGCTCAAGATAAAACCCCTAATGACATATACTGCACATCTGAGATAATGATCAATGCTAAAAGATGGACACTGAATAAAAAGATGCATCTGAAGTATTCTCACAAAAGAAATCAGATGTGAAAAGACTGTTCTACTTGAAATCATCCCAAACAATAGAAACACAAAAGAGGTTAGTAAATATAAGTGCCAATGAAAGACTAGGTAATGAAATAAATTGTCCCATTTCTAGAGATTATTCTAAGAAAGAGAAAGCCTGACCTAACTGGTTTAAAAAAATGACAACAGAGGAATGATTAAGAGATTTTCTGTTTCCAAGGTACACATAGGCACAAAGATAAAAGCAGAATTTAAAGAAATACGACAGGTCATGTAAGAACAAGCCTGAAGTACCCTGACCTAAAACCTATACCACTGCCTTGAAGGTCATCCTGGATTCTTCACTATGTCTTACTGTTCCCCTTCCCATGCCCACATCCAATCTGTTGCCAAGGTCTGTTCATCTCACCTCTGCAACTTTTTGGAAATATGTCCATTCTCTCCTCCGACACTACCACCACTGTAGTGCAGGCCCTTATCACTTTACACTTGGACTATTTCAATAGCCTGATGGTGGGTCTGCCCGCCTCAAGTCTCTCCCCACTCCAATCTATCATTCATTCAGCCACTAAAATGATTTTCCAGAAGTAGAGATCCAATCATGTCACCCCTTCCCCATCCCTACCTCCCACTCAGTAAACTCTAGTGGCCCTATTGCCTCCAGCATCAAATACAAAATGCTTTTTTTTTAGCATTCAAAGCCCTTCATAACCTAGCCCCCTCCTACCTTTCCAGTCTTCTTACACCTTACTCCCTGACATGTACTCTTTGAACCCTTGATAGTGACTTTCTAGCTATTTCACAAATAAGACTCTCCATATTTTAGCTCTGGGCATTTTTTTCCTAGCCATCCCCCAAGCCTGGAATGCTTTTTCTCCTCTCCATGACTACCCTGACTTCCTTTAAGTCTCAACTAAAATCCCACTTCTACAAAGAGCCTTCCCCCAAAGAGTCTATGCACAAACAAGGGATAGAGAGGATCATGAGAAGTAAAATGGATGATTTTAATTATATGAAATTAAAAGGTTTTTGCACAAACAAAACCAAGGCAGTCATAAATAGAAGGGGGGAAAAATTACAGGAAGTTTCTCTATTAAAAGCCTCATTTCTCAAATATATAGGGAACCAAGGCAAATTTACATAAATAAAAGCCTTTCCCAAATTTATAAATGGTCAAAGGATACGAATAGGCAGTTTTCCAAAGAAGAAATCAAAGCTATCAATGGTCACATGAAAAAATGCTCTATATCACTATTAAGTAGAGATATGCAAATTAAAACAATTCTGAGGTATGATCTCACATCTATCAGATTGCCTAACATGACAGAAAAGGAAAATAAGTGATGGAGGGGGTGTGGAAAAGTAGGGACAATAATGCATTTTTGGTAGAGTTGTGAACTAGTCCAAACATTCTGGAGAACATTATGGAACTTTGCTTAAAGGGCCATAAAACTATGCATACCCACTGAAACACTAACATAACTACTAGGTCTGTATCCCAGAGATCAAGGAAGAAGGAAAAGGACCCACATATATAAAAATACTTACAGCAGCTCTTTTTGTGGTAGCAAAGAACTGGAAATTGAGGGAATGACCATCAACTAAGGAGTGGCTGAACAAGTTGTGGTATATGATTATGATGAAATATTATTATGTTATAAGAAATGGTGAGCAGCAGCAATGCAAGGATCTAAGACATCTCCAAAAGTCTCATGATGGAAAATGCTATCCACATCCAGAGAAATAACTATGGAGTTTGAAAGCAGATCAAAGCATACTATTTGCTATTTCTTTTCTTCTGTTTTGCTTTGTTTCTTCTTTCTTGTGGTTCCTTCTATTGGTTCTAATTCTTCTTTACAACATGACTAATATGAAAATAAGTTTAATAGGAATATATATGTAGAGCTATATCAGATTGTATGCTGTCCTGGGGAGGGAGATATGGAGGGAGGGGGAGAAAATTTAAAACTCAAAAGCTTCTGGAAGTGATTTGTTAAAACTAAAAATAAATTAATTATTTTTTTAAAAAAAAGAAATGATGAGCAGGATGATTTCAGAAACACGTGGGAAGACTTACATGAACTGATGCAAAGTGAAGTGAGCAGAACCAGGAGAACACTGTACAGCATAACAGTAATATTATAAGATAGTATATAATAATATATAATTATATAATAATATATAATATAATTATAATATAATCAATTATCAATGACTTAGCTACTCTGATCAAGACAACAATCCAAGATAATTCCAAAGGACCCATGACGAAAAATGTTATCCACTCTAGAGAGAGAACTGATGAATTCTGAGTGTAGACTGAAGCATACCCTTTTCACTTTCTTTATTTTTCTTACTTTTTTTTTGGCAGTATGGCTAATACAGAAATCTGTTTTGCATGACTTCACATGTATAACTGATATCATATTGCTTACTTTCTCAGTGGATGGGGGAAGGGCAGGGGGAGGGAAGATATTTGGAACTTAAATCTTAAAAAAATGAATGCTAAAAAATGTCAATTTTTCTTTTGAAAAAAGAAGCCTTCCCCAAACCCTTTTAATTCTAGTGCCTCCTCTGGGTTAATTATTTTCTATTTATCCTATTTATCACAATATCCTATTCATCTTTGCTTTGTTTAAAATTTGTTTGCATATTGTCTTCCCCATTAGATTGTAAGCTCCTTGAGGGCAGGGAATGGCTTTTGCCTCTTTTTGTATTCCTAGTGCTTATCGCAGTGTTTGACACATAAATATTTGTTTATTGATTGATTGATCATGTGGGACTCACTTACAGAATGGGAGGCTCCCTAAATGAGAGGTAGAAGATAGAGAGGAATAATGTGATGTGCCCTAATCAAGTCAATGGTAAACAGTGAAGGGAAGTTAACTCTTGTAGCCTCTTAGCAAGAAGAAGGGCTTCAGGAGAATGGAAGAGAGAGCAAAAGGGAGAGATTAAAGCCAGGGAAATAAAAGCATGAGATCTTAATACAACAGGGAGGTGGTCCCAATGAAAAGCACTCTTCCAGGGAGGGAGGTATATGCCTATAACTGGAAATGGAGCCAATGTATGGGGAATTCGTGTGCAGGGAAAACATTTTCTCTGAGATAAAATGTTCATCCATGGACAACATTCTTAGAAGAAGACAAATCAGAGCTCCTGTGTCCAAATGACATACAGGAGAATGCAAGGTCACAGACTCACAGAAGAGACTGAATGATAAATGGGAAAGAAAATAATCATGGCGTGGGTAGAGGGTAGAACTTGACCACATGATTTGAGTCACAGGGTAATTTCCACCATGAGCAATGCTTCTGTCCTCATAACTTCCATCAAAAATGAATACTTAGAGTAAGTCATAAAAAGGGGAAGATTTACAAACATTGTAGATGTAACAAGTAATTGGTTAAAAGAGGGAGCTCAAATTTTATACTTCAAAAAGCTTTAATTACACAAGAAACAAAGAGGCTAAAGAAGCAATAAATAAATTTACAGACAATTAATCAAATAATAAATGCTCAGGATACAGAAAGGTAAGAGAATTAATAAAGAGAACCAAATGTTTTGCCTTCTAAAAAAGGCAAAAAATCTGATAAAGACAAAGGGCATCTATAGATACAGACAGAAACAGAGATAGAGATTGAGACTGAGGTAAAGAGACAGAAAGACAGAGAGAGAGAGAGAGAGAGAGAGAGAGCGAGCACACATTACCCTGGGAGTTTAGGACATCTAGCTTCTAATTCTACCTCTGTTGCTAATTAAGTACATGAACTTAGGCAAGTCATTCCCCTTCCACCTCTCTGGGCCTCAGTTCCCCCATCTATAACATTAAGGGACTGGATTATTATCTAAGGTCCCTTCAGACCTTATTTTTCTCTGAATCTCTGATATGGAGACTAGTACCACTACCAGGAAAAATGTTTCCCAATAACAAAAAATAAATATAATTCTTTAATGCTAATTATGTGTTCTGAATTAGACTCACAAGGATTTGCTAACATGTGTGGGCATATGAAAGGCCTTTTGAGATCCAGGGAGATATTCAGAATTTATATGTATCAATAATGCTCAGCCTCTAGCCTTTTGTTGTTCAGCCGTTTTTCAGTCACGTCTGACTCTTTGTGACCCCATTTGAGGTTTTCTTGGCAAAGATACTAGAGTGGTTTTGCCATTTCCTTCTCCAGCTCATTTTACAGATGAGGAAACTGAGGCAAACAGGGTCACATGACTTGCCCAGGGTCACACAGCTAGTAAGTGCTTGAGACCAGATTTGAACTAAGAAAGGTGAGTCTTCCTAACCCCAGGCCCAGCTCTCTATCCACTGTGCCACCCAGCTGCCCCTCTAGCCTTAACTGCTCACAGAAGTATTCTCTCAAAGCCTGCTCTCTGCCGCTAACTTCAGGGCTCAGAGACAGTGGCAACATCTGGCTTGAGAGATTATGAAACATTAAGATTTATGGTAAAGTCTAC
Source organism: Phascolarctos cinereus (assembly GCF_003287225.1). NCBI lineage: Eukaryota > Metazoa > Chordata > Mammalia > Diprotodontia > Phascolarctidae > Phascolarctos > Phascolarctos cinereus. Next base: position 31,655,962 of record NW_027556291.1, read on the forward strand.
TGTGAGTCTGTTGTCCCTGTTAGGGAAAAATGGCTCCCTTTTGCAAGTGCCCTTCTGACAAAGTCCATGGCCAGCCACACATCTAGAAGACACTAGATTTTACAGGTCATTAATGCCTTGTAGGCTTCTAGGTCAATGTGACTCTGTTGCTGGAAGTGGATACAATCAAAGACCAGTTAAAACCACAGAGTAGTCACTTTTCATAAATACCTAAATGAAAAATGTAAGGCTAAAACCAATTCAGGCAAAAACATTAATATGTAATATGCAAAATCTTCCCATTACTTCTAATATGACCCATCTTCCTACTTATCTGTTTTGACTATCGGCTATGCTCTTGCCAGTTGGCCTCCTGGTAGAATAGAAACATTCTACAACTAGTAAACAACAATCTCTATACTCCACATGACAGGGAGGCAAGCAATCAACATTTCCCTTATTTCTTTGGTCTTATGATAAAGTATAAAACAATAATAGCAAGGACAGTGGATCAACAGCAGCAGCAGCAATGTTTTACTTCACCTGACTTTCACAAAGAAATCCTTGCTCATCACAAATCTATTGTCTAAGAAGGCGGAGTCAGCTCCCCCACAACAACCTAACCCAGGCAAAATTCCAGAACCAATAACATCAGGGAAAGGCAAGGATGTCCATTATCACCAGCTGCTGCTGTTCCATTATTTCAGAGATGTCTGACTCTTCATGGCCCCATTTGGGGTTTTCGTGGCAAAGATACTGGAGTGGGTTGCCATTTCCTTCTCCAGCTCATTTTACAGGTGAGGAAACTGAGGCAAGCAAGGTTAAATGACTTGTCCAAGGTCACACAGCTATTAACTGTCTGAGGCTGGATTTGAATTCAGGTCTTCCTGACTCTAGGTCCAGCATTTTATCTACCGTGCTACCTAGCTGCCATTATCACCAGTACTATTCAATATTGTACTAGAAATGCAATAAAATGGCAATAAGACAAGGGAAAAAATGGAAGGAATAAGCACAGGCAATGAGGAAACAAAATGATCACTTTTTGCTGATGAGAATCCTAGAATCCAGAAAAACCCTAGAGAATCAGCTAAAAAACTAATTGAAATAATTAACAACTTCAGCAAAGTTATAGGACAGAAACCCATATAAATCATCAGCATTTCTATATATTATCAGTATGATACAGCAGAAAGAGATACAATGAGAAATTCCACTTAAAAACAACTACAGACAATATAAAATACTTACAAGCCTACCTGCCAAGACACACATAGGAACTATATGAACACAATTACAATACATTCTTACCACAAGTAAAGACAGATGTAAACAACTGGAAAAACCTTAATTGCTTATGAGTAGGCCAAGCCAATATAATAAAAGTGACAGTACTACCTAAATTAATTTACTTATTCTGTGGTATACTAAACTAAAAAATATATATATAATTAATTTATAAAGCTAGAAAAAATGATATAATTCCTCTGGAGGAATAAAAAGTTCCAAATATCAAAGGAACCAAAGAAAAATGTGAAGGAAAGCAGCCTAAGAGTACCAGATCTAAAACAATACTACAAAGCTGAAATCATCAAAGCAATTTGGTACTGGATAAGAAATACAGAGATTGATAAGTGGAACAAATTAGGCACACAATATACAGAAGGAAATCAGCACAATAATCTACCATTTGATAAACCCAAAGATTCCAGCTACTGGAGCAAAAACTCACTATTTGACAAAAGTTGTTGGGAAAATTGGAAAGTTGTATGGAAAAAACTATTCAAAAACCAACATTTCACATATTATACCAATATTAAGCTCAAAATGGGTATATTATTTAGACATAAAGGATAGTATCATAAGCAAATTAGTGAAGTACTGAAAAAACCAAATCTATGGATGGGGGGAAAGTTCATGACTGAAAAAGGGATAGAAAGGATCACTGGAGGTAAAATGGATAATTCTGATTACATGAACAAAATTTTGTAAAAACAAAACCAAAGCAGCAAAAATTAAAAGAAGAAAAATGAAAAATAAAAATCTTTGCAGCAAGTTTCTCTGATAATGGTCTCACATCTAAAATACATAAAGAAATGAGTCAAATTTACAAGAATAAGAGACATTCCCCAATTGATAAAGGGTCTAAGGACATAAACAGGCAGTTTTCAGAAGAAATCAAAGTTACCAATAGCTATGTAAAAAAATGTTCTAAATCTCTAATAATTTGAGAAGTTCAAATTAAGACAATTCTGAGGTATCACCTCACACCTATCAGATTGGCTAATGTGATTAAAAAAAAAGAAAATGACAAATGCTGGAGGAAATGTGGGTAAACAGGTACACTAATGCATTGCTGGTGATGCTGTGAACTAGTCCAACCTTTCCGGAAAGCAATTTGGAACTATGTGCAAACATACCCAGCAATACTACTGCTAGGGATCTATCCTACAGAGAGCAAAGAAAGCAGTAAAGAATCTATCTATCTATCTATCTATCTATCTACTTCACAATTCTTTTTTGTATTAGCAAAGAATTGGAAAATGAAGAGATGTCCATCAATGGGGGAAGGGCTGAACAAGCCATGGTATATGAATATGATGGACTATTATTATTGTATAAGAAATGATAAAAAGAATAATGTCTGAAAACTCTGGGAAGAAATGTATGAACTGATAGTCACTTCACAGTTAAGTGAAAAGAACCAGGAGAACAATCTATACAGTAACAACAAAATTATAAAGATAATCGACTTGGAAAAACTTAGTAATTGATCAAAACAAAAACTAACAACAATTCCAAAGTACTCATAATGAAAAATTCTATCTACTTCTAGGTAGGAAACTGATGAATTTAAGAGTTCAGAAAGAAATTTTTTTTTCCTTTCCTGTTCTTTCTTGGGAAATGACTAATGCACAAATTTGTCTTTCATGGCCATACAAAGTTGTAATTTTTTTTTCCTTTTCTTCTCAATGGGTGGTAAAAGGGCTAGGAGGAGGGAGAGAATTTGGAACTGGAAAAAAAATTAAGTCCCTCTGTTTTAAAAAAATAAGTATAATAAAATTTGAAAAAAATAAACTAAAACTAAAACCAATTTTAAAGTTTAATTCACAGAATCATAGTAGCACAGATTTAGAAGAGCACCCTAAAGGAGGTCATTCAATTTCAACACCTATTATTCACTAGACCTGTTACTAAGCTAACCACATTTCAACCCCAGGCCTTGCTTCTTTTCTATTCCAACACATTTGGGATCATCTCTACCATGATTGAGTATAGCCACTTAATAACCTTTCACCCGGAAGTGTGGTATCACATTGGAAGGTCTAGATATGATCTCTGGTTCCAGAACCTACTTGCCAAGAGACCATGATGTCACCTCACTAAGACTCAGTTTATTCATTTGTAAAATGAGCATACTATTCCTTGTGACAGGGCAATCTTCACAGGATTCTAGATTTTGTGCTAGAAAAAACTTCAGTGGAAATCCTGAAAATCAAATGAGAGATTACTAAAATTGAAAGTAAGAAACCGTTGAACTAATAAATAAAACTAGGAACTGGTTTTATGGCAGGTGGGAAACCAATTAAATAGATAAACCATTGGTTAATTTTATTAAAAAAATGAAGAAAACAAAATTGCTATTACCAAAAATGAAAAGGGGGCAGCTAGGTGGCACAGTGGATAGAGCACCGGCCCTGGATTTAGGAGGACCTGAGTTCAAATCTGGTCTCAGACACATAACACTTACTAGCTGTGTGACCCTGGGCAAGTCACTTAACCCCTCTTGCCCAACAAAAACTAACAAACAAAAAAAATGAAAAGGCTAAATTCACCACCAATGAAGAAATTAAAGCAATTATTAGGAGCTATTTTTTACTCAATTTTATGCCAATAAACCTAACAATCTAAGTTAAATTGATGAATATTAACAAAAATAGAAATTGCCCAAATTAACAGAAGAGGAAATAGAATAATTAAATAACTCTATCATAGAAAAAGAAATTGAACAAGCTATCAGTGAGCTCCCTAAGAAAAAATCTTCAGAACCAGATGAATTCACAAGTTAATTCTACCAAACATTTATTTTTTCCCAAATCACATGGTATTTTATTGTCCCAATTACATGTAAAGACAATTTTTAATATCATTTTAAAAAAAATTTTGAGTTCCAACTTTTTTCCCTCCCTCTCTCACCTCCATCTCTCTAAGATGGTAAACAATTTGATATAGGTTATATATGTGCAATCATGTAAAACATATTTACATATTAGTCATGTTGTGAAAGAAGAAATAGATCCACAGAAAATAAAAACTTGAAAAAATAGAGAAAGTGAAAAATAGTATGCTTCGATCTGCATTCAGACTCCATCAGTTCTTTCTCTGCATGTGGATAGCATTTTTTCATCATGAGTCCTTTGGAATTCTCTTGGATCATTGTATTGCTGAAAATAGCTAAGTCATTCATAGTTGATCTTCAATATGTAATATTGCTATTACTGTGTACAATGGTCTCCTGGTTCTGCTCACTTCACTCTGCATCAGTTCATATATGTCATTCTAGGTTTTTCTGAAATCTGCCTGCTCATCATTTCTTATACCACAATAGTATTCCATTATATTCATATACCACAACTTATTCAGTCATTGCTAAGTTGATGGGCATCCCCTCAATTTCCAGTTCTTTGACACCACAAAAACAGCTACTATAAATATTTCAATGTCTATTTTACTCTCTGGTTCTAGGATATCAGGGCAGTTTTTCTTAATAATCTCTTGATGTCCAAGTTCTTTTATTTTTTGGATCACGGCTTTCAGGTAGTCTAATAATTCTTAAATTATCTCTCTTGGATCTATTTTCCAGGTCAGTTTTTTTTTCCCAAAGAGATATTTCACATTTTCTTCTACTTTTTTCATCCTTCAGATTTTTGATTCTTGATGTCTCACAGAGTCATTATCTTCCACTAGTCTAATTTTTAAGGAGTTATTTTCTTCAATTAGCTTTTTTACCTCCTGTTTCAATTGGCCAATTCTATTTTTTTAAAGGAACTGTTTTCTTCACTGGGGATTTTTCTTAGGGAGTTCATTGATGGTTTGTTTAATTTCTTTTTTCTAAGATGGGGTTGTATAGGTATTTTATTTCCTCTTCTGTTAATCTTGGCAATTTATATTTTTGTAAATATTCATTGATTTCACTTAGATTGTCAGATCTATTGGCATATAAATGGAGAAAACAGTTTCTAATAATTGTTTTAATTTCCTCTTCGTTGATCATGAATTCACCCTTTTCATCTTTGATACTGATAATTTGATTTTCTTTCTTTTTTTCTTTTTGTGAAATTAACCAATGGTTTGTCTATTTTATTGTTTGGGTTTTTTTTTTTCACAAAATGAGATCCTGGTTTTATTTATTAGTTCAATAGTTTTCTTGCTTTCAGCTTAATTAATCTCTTCTTTGGTTTTCAGGATTTCCAATTTGATGTTTAATTGAGAATTTTTAATTTGTTCTTCTTTCTAGTTTTTTTTTTTAAGTTACATGCCCAATTCATTGACCTGCTCTTTCTCTACTTTATTGATATAAGAGTTCAGGGATATAAATTTTCCTCTAAGTACTACTTTGGCCACATCCCATAAATTTTGGTATGTTGTCTCATCGTTTTCATTCTCTTTAATGAAATTATTGATTGTTTCTATGATTTATTCTTTGACCCATTCATTCTTTAGGATTAGATTACTTAGTTTCCAATTAACTTTTAATCTATATTTTTACTGACCTTTAATGAATGTAATTTTTATTGCATCATGATTTCAAAAGGATGCATTTAGTATTTCTGCCATTCTACATTTGATTGTGATGTTTTTATTCCCTGGTCAGTTTTTGGTGTAGGTGCCATGTATTGCTGAGAAAAAGGTATATTCTTCTTTTTTTTTTTTTTTTTGGTGAGGCAATTGGGGTTAAGTGACTTTGCCCAGGGTCACACAGCTAGTAAGTGTCAAGAATATGATCTGAGACTAAATTTGAACTCAGGTCCTCCTAACTCCAAGGCTTGTGCTCTATCCACTGTGCCACCTAGCTGCCCCAGTATATTTTTTCTATTCTCATTATGTTTTCTCCAGAGGTCTGTCATCTGTATGTTCCTAACATTCCACTCACCTCAACTTCTTTCTTGTTTATTTTGTGCTTAGATTTGTCTATTTCTGAGAGGGGAAAGTTGAGGTACCCCACCAGTACAGTTTTACTATTTCCTCCTATAATTCATTTAACTTCTCCTTTAAGAATTTGGATGCTATATCATTTGGTGCATATGTTTCATATTGATATTATTCCATTGTCTGTTGTACCTTTTAGCAAGGTGTAGTTTCTTTCCTTATCTTGTTTAATTAGATCTATTTTTGTATTTGCTTTATCTGAGATCATGATGCTTACCCCTAGTTTTTTTACTTCAGCTGAAGCATAATAGATTCTGTTCCAACCCCTTATCCTTTACTCTCTGTGTCTCTCTCTCCTTCAAGTGTGTTTCTTGTAAACAACACATTGTAGGATTCTATTTTTTAATCCACTCTGCTATTTGCTTCAATTTTATGAGTGAGTTCATCCCATTCATATTCACAGTTATAATTACTGTGTATATCCCTCCATTCTATTTTTCCTCCTGTTAATCTCTCTCTCTCTCTCTCTCTCTCTCTCTCTCTCTCTCTCTCTCTCTCTCTCCCCTGCCCCCCATCCCTCACCAGTGTTTTGCTTCTGATCACTTCCTTCCCCAATCTACCCTCCCTTCTGTCAGCCTCCCCTTTCTATTTTCTTAACCACTTTCCCTCCTACTTCCATACTGGGTAAAATAGATTTCTATACCCAACAGATTGTGTATGTTTTTCCCTCTTTGAGCCAATTCCAATGAGAGTAAGTTTTAAATGATGCCCACCACCATCCTCCAACCTTCCATCCACTGTAATATTTTTTACATATCTTCATGTGAGATAATTTACTCCATTCTAGCTCTCCCTTCTCTCTGCTCCCACTGTAACCTTTCTTACCCCTAAATTATTTTTCATTTGGATATCATCCCATCAAAGTCACCTCACACATGCACCCTCTGTCTATGTATATTCCTAACTGCCCTAATAGTGATATAGTTCTTAAGAGTTACCAGTATCTTCCTGTGTAGTGATGTAAACAGCTTAGCCTTGCTGAATTCCTTATGTTTTCTCTTTCCTGTTTACCTTTTTATACTTCTCTTGAGTCTTCTATTTGAAAATCAAATTTTTGTTCAGCTCTGGTCTTTTCTTCAGGAATGCTTGAAACTCCTCTATTTCACTGAATTCCACCTCCCCTGTAAAGTATTATGCTCAGTCTTCCTGAGTAGGTGATTCTTGATTGTTATCCTAGATCCTTTGCCTTCTGGAATATGGTATTCCAAGCCTTCCCATCCTTTAATGTAGAAGCTGCTTGGTAGGTATAGACCAATATCTCACACAGTATACCAAGATAAGGTCAAACTGGGTACGTGATTTAGACATGAAGAGTGATACCATAAGCAAATCAGGAGTGCACAGAATAGTTTACCTGTCAGATATATGGATAAGGGAAGAATTTATGATTAAACAAGAGATAGAGAGCATTATGGGATGTAAAATATATAATTTTGATTACATTAAATCAAAAAGCTCTTGTACAAACAAAAGCAATGAAGGCAAGATCAGAAGGAAAGCAGAAAACTAACGGAAATGTTACAGCAAATGTCTCTGATAAAGGACTCATTTCTCAAATACATAGAGAACTGAATCAAATATATAAGAATACAAAGCATTCCCCAATTAATAATGATTGAAGAATATGAACAGGAAGTTTCCAGATGAAGAAATCAAAGCTATCTATAGCTCTAATGCTCTAAATCATTATCAAATAAGGTACCACCTCATATGTATCAGATTGGCTAATATGACAAAAAAGGAAAATGATAACTATTGCAGGGGATATGGGAAAATTGGGACACTAATGCACCATAGGTGGTGCCATGAACTGATCCAACCATTCTGGAGAGTAATTTGGAACTATGCCCAAAGGGCAACCAAATTGTGCATACCCTTTGACACAGCAATACCACTACAAGGTTTGTATCCCAAAGAGATAAAAAAGGAAAAGAACCTATTTGTAAATATTTATAGCAGGTCTTTTTGTGGTGGCAAAGAACTGGAAATTGAGGAGATGCCCACCAATTGGAGAATGGCTGAACAAGTTGTGGTATATGACTGTGATAGAATACTATTATGCTATAAGAAATGATGAGCAGGATGCTTTCAGAAAAACCTGGAAAGATTTACATGAACTGATGCAAAGTGAAGTGAGCAGAACCAGGAGGACAGTGTACATAGTAACAGTAATATTGTATGATGATTAACTGTGAATGACTTAACTATTCTCAACAATACAGTGATCTAAGACAATTCTGAAGGACTTATGATGAAAAATGCTATCCATCTCCAGAGAAAGAACTGATGAAGTCTGAATGCAGATTGAAGCAAATTTCTGTATTTTCTTTTATCTTTCGTTTTTTATCTGTTTTCTTTTATAACAAGACTAACAGAGAAATATGTTTTGCATGACTGCCCACGTATAACCTATATCAAATTTCTTATTTTCTTTATTGTGGGAAGGGAAAGGAAGGAATGAAGGGAGAGAATTTTGAGCTCAAAATTTTAAAGAACGAATGTTAAAAAAATTTATATGTAATTGGAAAAAATAAAATATTTGAATAAAAAAGAAAGGATTTCAGCAGCTATCTAGTATTCTGACTTCTTCAATTTACAGAAGATAAAATGGAGGCAGATAGAAGTCAAATGATTTGCCTAACGTTACACAGCTAGTAAGGTGTAGAAGTGGGCTTTGAAATGAGATCCTTTGGCTCCAAATACAACTTTTCCCCCTAAACCATGATTTAGTGCTAAAAGGATTCCTGTAGATCACCAATTCCAACCCATTTATTGTGTTTTATTGCTTAATAATGTTTTTAAAATTAGCAGAAATCTTGCTAAGATGGTTTACTTGGAATCCATAGAATAATAGGAGCTGAAGGGGAACTTACAGTTCCTGTAGTGCAGCCCTCTCAGCTTAGAGACAAGGAAACTGAAATCCAGGATGCTCAAGTGTGTTGTCCAAGGTACCCCAAGTTGCCAGAACTTGAACCCACTTCCTCGCACTCCAAAGCCAGGAGGACTCTTCTCCTCAACAATGCTAATGTGGAAAAGGTAAAGAAATTTAAAGGTGAATCATCTATACTATTTAGTTCATGAGGAAAAAGGTCAACAGATTGTTTTGAAACAAAAATAATGTCAAACAAAGCTGTGTTTCAGTTAACAACTTACCTAAATACATAGGAAACAAACTGGACAAAAATAACCCTCCACCCTTGTTATCTTTCCTTCTTCCTAGAGTCTACTAATAATAAACAGGCTTTTTGGAGGATGCTTTTATAAAACTTGTTAAACCAAGAAAGATCAAAGACAGAAGAATTTGTTTGTATACAGTATAGAAGCAATTGGAATCTATAAGGATTTCAAGAATGAATCAATTTCACCTGGTTTGAATATGTGCATATGGGTTTTTTTTGGGGGAAGGGGTGGTGTCTTGAATTTTTAAAACTGATTTTTTTTTTCCATTTTAAAGAGTGTTACAAAAACAAAAACAAAAAAAGCACTATACAGATCCAAAAGCTTCTTGGATATAACCACCATCAATATAACATTTGTCTCAAACATAGAGTCTTAATTTTCCAAAGAAGAAAAAGGAAAAGAAAAAGAAAGGATAACTGAACAAAATGAGTTTTGAGACTTTCAACAATATGTGAAAAATAGAATGAACCACAAACTCTCTGGGACCTCGAACACCCATTCCAGAAAAAAGAGAAAAATATATGAGAATTTGATGACATTGCCTCTTGTGGATTTTTACTAGATCTCTTAATCTAAAGGGCCTTTTATATTTGAAAGAGAAAATCAGATTGAGGACTGGCTTAGGGGAAAAAAAGAAAAAGAGAGGTCAACTTTTCTATCGCCTGGTATTTGATCTCCATGTTATTTTCCCTGCTCCAGCAAGATTACTCTGTTATTTTCCATTGTTTCAGCTTCAACTAGGTAATTTTTGTCTGTGTCACTGACAGTTCCCCATGGCAAAGAGACATGTTTCTTTACTTAAGTATGTCTCATATTTGCATGGTTCACAAGCAACTGGAAATTAGAGTCACCTGTGAATTGTAGTTCAGCTAATCCACAAGAGCAGATTGTCTCAAAAGTCATTCTCTGGAACATGAGATGCCAGTCCTCTATCCAGCAACAGAATTTATGTCCTGAGTCTGGGTGTTTTTGGGGGAGGGGAAGGGGGAGGGTTGACTGTACTTATAAAATCCTTTTGATTAAAGTAGACCAGCAACTCCCATGTAACTTTCAGTCTTGGAGTTGCCTTAGGGCACTGATAGGTTAAATGACTTGACTGTGGACACAGAGCTCTTACTGTATGTATCATGCAACGGGCTTTTGGTGCATATACAGGCCCCGTGAGATTGTTGGGCAGATGCAGTCTCGCTACCAGGAGAATTCCAGGAGAATCGTGTATAAGAAAGTGCTTTGAAGAGACTGTGGAGTATGTGTGGACATTCTCTAACTGGTACCATGAGGGGTTGGAATGTTTCTCTCCATAAGCCTCTAGTAGCATTCCTTCTACCATCCCATTTCATTAACCAAAGAAGATCAATTAGATTTTATGAAGGGATATTTTTGGAAGGTATAGAAAAAAAAACAAAGCACAAATATTTCCCTTACCCACTAGGGAACATACTCTCCCCCTATATCACTTCAATGGGGGGGGTCAAAGGCTAGGAGGGAGCAGTAGATTAGATTCAAAATGTAACTTAGTTCCTACATAGCAGTAGTCCCACCAAGTTAATATTCAGATGTGGCATGACTGCTAGAGAAGTCCTTCCACTGAACTGGAGTCCCAAATATTCAAGGTCAGATGTGCCACTCCCTTTGCCTAGAATGAAAAAGAACAAAAAGGCCAAGGACCAAGGTCTCTTGCTTAAGGCCATATGGTCTCATAGGGAAGAAGACTGTAAGCCTTTTCCCTTACAGCATGGTAGCTCAGCCGATGCTATGAATAAACTGATCACCAAATGAAGTCAAATGACTGAACGATACAAAAAGGACATAGCTGATCTTCAGAGCCAATCAAAGAGCCTCCCCTTTACAGTCAGCTGCCTGGAGCCAGTTATTTCATGTCTACACATGCCCCATGGTTTCTCTAAAGCTTACATATCATTATGATTTTCCTAGAAGCAAGCTCGTTAGTGTCCTCCACTTGGAGGACCAACCAAGTAAATTAATGGGGTCTGCACATGCACCACATCCCCATTACAATCAAAAACAGGACTTAAGCTCCTCCTCTTCCTCCTCCAAAGCTAGCCCTCTACCCACTATGAATGAATAAATGAAGCATTTGTGAAATACTTACTATATGCTAAGCATTGAGGACACAGATAAAAAGTAAGACAATCCCTCTTCACAAGGAGCTCACATTCTAATAGAGGAAATGGTTTCAGCTCTAGGCAGATTGAGGGGTCCCATGGTCCTCAGGGCATAGAAACAAAGCAGATGTTAATGCTTCTTTAATATTTTTTCCAATGATGAAATCTTACCAGTATCTGATGTTGAACCTTTTAACCATGCCAAGGACTTTGGTGACAAGAACTTTCTTTTCTTCATTAGCTGCAGCTGTAGCACCTGCAGGAGCAATCGCCAGGCTGCGTCTCCACAAGGGTTATTTCCCAGGATGATGACTGTGGACAATGGATTACAACCATTGTTATTCTCAAGGCTCTTGGGCTCAGGATCCTGCAGTGGTCTCCATCAGAATTGGAGGAGAGATGGTGTTCAAGGTGGTAGTGGTGGTTTGATTTGCCTAGTACATGCTGCCTCTTATCTCTCCTTCAGGAAGCCTTCTTGCTTCAGCTAGGCTGACTAACCTGCCCTGTGTGTGGCAGAGGGCTGGCAGTTGGTAGGAATGGCTAGTCCCTTCTCTACAGAAGTTACTTGTCCAGATAATGGCTGTGAGGGCTGGGTTGAAAGCAAGGCCAGTGATCTGGAAAGAATAAGACACTAATTTAGTTGGACTAATGATAAAATTAGTTTAGATTCCCAGTGAATGCAAATTATATTCAACTTTTTGGGGAGCTAGACTCAGAGAATGTTGAATTGGTATTACAAAATTCGCTGTATCTACATCACAGAGAACATTGCTCTGTACCATTGGGCAGTGTTCCTCTCCCACAGCCTCAATTTCCTCTTCAATAAAATGTGAGGGATAGATAATATTTCTAAGCTCTTTCAGCTCTAAATCTTATTAATCATGTGGCTAATTAAGAGTTGAAAGTATTATATGGTACCTAAAGATAAAGAATTTTATTGGATGAGTATTGTGCTACCGAGGGCAAGCTTTCCATAGTGTTGGGAATAGCCAAAATCATCAGTTGAGGGCATGAGATGAATTAGATAATTATAAATCATAGAACTATTTAAAACTAAACAATAATGTTTGTACACAGCTATAACTAGCATGGAGTATACAGGACTTTGTCCCAGGGTACTAATATCTGGGAGAGGCCTCTTTCTTTCTATTCAACAGCCCTTCCTTGGGTCAATGGAGTATTTCCACAGTATATAACCACACTCCAAGCATCCCATTGCTGTGATGTCTCTTTCACTGGGCCCACCTCCTCTCCCAACCCTCACAGGCACAACTAAACTCAGAGTAACACTGTCTTCTACACCATCACTTCCCATTGCACCATTCTCCACTTTCCCTCTCTCTCCATCCCCACCCCCTGCAACGATTTTTGCTCCTGGTACTGAGGCTAAGGGAGGGAAACACTATGTTTTTTTGTGAAGCAGCTACACTGAATTTTTAAATTCAACATTCTCGGAGGCTACCTCCCCAACAAGTTGTATGTACGTACGTGTGTGTATTTGTACTAATTTATATATATACATGTACTAGATCAAATATATACATATGCATATGGACATGTGTGTGATTACAAACCCACATCTACTAGAAAGCGACAGTGTCCTAGAAAGAATACTTGAGTAGGATTCAGGAAACCTAGATTGAAATTCTGTCTTTACCACTAACTGACTGATAAAACTAAGTCATTCTCTCCCTCTCTGGGCCTCAGTTTCTGTATCTATAATGTACTAAATCCCCCCCCCAGCTCCAACATCTAGTAAGAAACACAGTGAAACCCAAAGTGTCAAGTAAACTAAGTCTAGCACAGTACTTTACACTGGGGATAGGTGTTCAAAATATGTTTACAGAAATCAAGGTGCTCTCATCAGGAAATGAAGGCACCACATAGGATCATTACTAAACTTAATAAAAATTTACATATATCCTCTCCAGAAAGGGTGCAGTGGAAATACCACTGAATTTGACTTTGCTACTTTCTACCTGTGAGACCTTGGGAACATCACTTCCTTTCTCGGGCCCTCAGCTCTCTCATTTATCAAATGAGGGGGTTGGATTAGATGACCTTTAAAGCCTCTTCTAGCTCTAAATCTACAATCCTAAATTTAAAGGAAGAATAAAATTCCACACTTTCTGCATATGACAGATATTGCTAAATAAATCAATATAGCCACATTTAGGAGCACGTGTATTTTTTCAAGACCTGAAAGTTTACTTTTTAGACAGCTCTGTAACTAGTCTTTTGGGCATGTGGTAAGAGAGGAAAGTTGCAATCCTTGGTTATGACCATGGGCTGTGAAAGTTAGAGGGCACTGATGCTTTCACTGACTGCATGCTTGCTCCTTTATCAACAAAGAAAAATGATCTTAGTACCTACATTGTAAGAATCATCAGTCCAAACAGGAAATCCCAAAGGCCTCACGTGTTCCCTATCTAGCACCATAACCTAGCTGAGAGCCTACCAGCCTAGCATCATCATGCTTCCTCCCCCCTCATCTTTAGCAGTGAACTTTTCCTCTTCCACTCAATTTGCCTTAAAAGATGGATTTGAGGGCACATTTTCTTCTGCTCATGGCAGGAATGTTTTGTGAAGCTTGCTACAAGCACTAAAATGGCTCATTATAGCTCTGTAAAAGACTTTATAGATACCCATCCAAGCCAATCCTAGCTACTCTTTAATGTCAACAAACTAAGAGGCAGATGCATCCTTATTCCAGAATTCAATATTTGGTCATTCCCAAAGCCATTCCTTCCAGCCTTCCCCCAATGACTGGAATGTTTGCTGGCTTTATCTTCATCATTTTAGGCTCCTTGTCTTCCTTCAAGGTTTCACCTTGTTGCCAGGGATCTAGATTCTCATTTTGTTATGATCAAAGATCAAGTAGAATGATAGAAGAGATATGTTTCCTGAATATAGTACCGGCATATCATAGGCACAATGAAGTAATCGAAAATGTCCCAGGAGAATATAAGGTCCCTTCAGGGGAGAAACTAGTTTTTGTCTGTCTCCTTCTTCTCTTCAGTATAGTGCCTTGCACACAATATGGAGCTTAATGAAATTCTTGTGAACAAATGGGCTTAGAGTCAGGAAAGACTTGGATTTAAGTTGCGCCTCCACTACTTACTAGCTGTGTAACCAACCCTAGGCAAGACATTTAGCATCTCTGGGTCTCAGTTTCTTCCTCTCTGAAATGGTGATAGGAATACTTATACCACCTACCTCAGAAGGTTGTTGTTAGGAAAATGTTTTATAAAACTTAAATTGCTATAAGAATGTAAGTATTATTGTGTCAAAATTTCCACTGGGAAATTTTGGAAACAATTAAAAATGAAAGACCATAAAGATTATCTAGTCCACTTTCCTCATTTTACAGATGAGGAAACTGAGGCCAAAAGAAATTAAGTGACTTGTCCAAAGTCAAACAGATCTTCAATATAAGATTGCAATGTGAGACATGATCATTCTTGTGACCAGATCCACCATGCAAAGTATATCCTTAGATTCAACAGTGCATTCCATCGAGGAATCAATCAGTTAAATTGAATAGTGCTTCTGAGTCAAAAGAAGGCAGAGACAAAATGATTGCAAACTTAAGGGGTCATAGGAGTTGGCATTCAAGTAACATCTGAAGCTTTGGATTAAAGCTTTCAAATGCTGTATTTAAGATGTTCTTGGTGATTTCTCACCACTGACAGTCTGACTGCCCAACATATTTATTTCATAGGGTAAGAAGTAACACCATGTGAAAAT
Source organism: Phascolarctos cinereus (assembly GCF_003287225.1). NCBI lineage: Eukaryota > Metazoa > Chordata > Mammalia > Diprotodontia > Phascolarctidae > Phascolarctos > Phascolarctos cinereus. Next base: position 31,671,204 of record NW_027556291.1, read on the forward strand.
AGCTGGAATGAGTGTTACCCAGCCTCTTTCCTGGCAACAAAATGACTGTGCCTTGCTTGTTCTGGGAAGCCTGCCAGATGAGCTCTGAAAGGCTAGCAAGACGGAGATGACTGTACCGGCTGAAGGTTCACTCCAACACACTAAATGGAGCAGATCAAGTCTGTGGAGAACCAAGCCAACCATGAAGAAAAGGGCATGCTCTGGCAGGATATGACATCAGAAAAGATATCCTACCCCCTTTTATAGAACCTGGGCTTTGGGTAGCACCTTTCAGGGTTTTAGGGGCTTTTCAAAGTGTTTTTCAATATGTTATTTTATCTTCCCTTTACTACAGTAGAGGCAGAGAGGCGAAATGTCTAGAATATTAGTCTTAGAGACAGGAAGACCTGGGTTCAAATACCACTGCCAATATTCACTGGCTCTGAGACTCAGTGAAGTCTTCTAACTTGTATGATGTTCATGGAACTCCCTAGGGACAGTGTGACATAGGAGAAAAACTACTGTATTTAAAAGACAAGGACATAAGTGTAAATCCCAGATTTTCCACTTGCTTCCTTTATGACTCTGGACAATCTACTTCACATCTCCAGGGTTCAATTTTCTTAGTTATTAAAACAAGAGTGTTGGACCAGAAGTCTTTGAGCTCCCAAGCTATAATCTAATCCTAAATCACCTACATTCATAGAGAAAATGCCTCCAATCCCCACCTTGCACTTCCTTCTATAAGGAGCTAATAGACCCCCACAGCCTTATAATCTGGTGAAATGTTATACAAGCCCTTTTTTCCACAAAAAAAAAAAAGTCCAGGAGAGATGGGTCACAAGTACACAGGCAGTTAGCGGCAGAGCAGGAGCTAGGACACAGGAAATAGGCCCTTCCACTCTGAAGACTGTCCACAATATCATATTAGGCCTTTCTTGCCAATCTCATGTATACCTACATTTGCCACTTAATGAAATGTGTAAGAAGTGAAGAACTCCCTTCTGACTAAAGGAGAGCAAAGGACAGCCTCCTGTCCCTCAAGATTCCTGAACACCAGATGGAAACAGTGATTTGCTCATAATAGGGACTCAGATTACCAGAGGCATTCAATAATGGTTAATTATTGATTCAGAGGTGACAAGGGAAAGCCTTGGCTTGGAAGCCAGGAGACAAGAATTCCAGTCCTGGTTCTGCCAGAAACTTGTTGACAGACCTTGGGAAGACTACTTATCCGTTCTGAGCTTCAACTGGACTTGATGGATTTTCAGGTCCCTTCTTCTAGAGCTAATATTCGATGCTTCATGACTATGATTTCTACAATTCTGAAATTATAGAAAAGGAGGATAAATGCTGAAACGATACACGGTGTCTAACTCACTTTTTCTCCCTGTAAAATGGTGAGGTACAACTAAAAACAAAAGCATACATTTATAGAGCATTTTAAGGTTTACAAAGCTGATTTTTTTTCTCATCTTAACTTCAATCAGGCACTATTATCCCCATATTTTTAGATGAAGACATTGAGTAAGGCTCAAGGCAGCTAAGTTATTTGTTCCTGGTCACACAGGAAAGATAAGTCAGAGCCACAACTCCAAATCAGGTCTTCTACTTCCAAGCCCAGTTTTTTCTCCATCATGCCAAGCTCTCTTTCCTTGGTCACTTCCAGATGTCCTATTCTATTATTCTAAGATTCTTAACATCTATTAGTTTTCAGTTGTAATAGGAATGGGAGGAGGGAGATCGAAACAATGGAAAAGGAAAAATGATATGTGAAATAAGTATCTTTCTGTCAGTTTATCCTACCCATTAATATTGTGACTATACAACCGGGCAACTCCAATCCTACTTAGGGAGCAAGACTGTGGCAGTCGCCACATAATTTTTAATGCCTAACATATGTACAAGCAGGTATTTAGTAAATGGATTTTTATGATGACAAACAGCTGCCCTACATTAGGTATATTAAGATGAAGACATTGGCCCCACACTGTATATCCATGCACCTTCATTATATTTACTTGGTAGTGTGGAAGAATCATAAAATGCTAGATCCAGAAGGGCTGTTAGATATTGCCTAGTCCATTCCCTTCATTTTACAAATGGGGAAACAGATTCTCAGGATAAGGAAAGAACTTACCCAAGAACTTATGAACCATGTAACTAAATCCCAGTTTTCCTCAATTTCAGACCAGCTTTTTCTATAATATTTAGGCAATAACTTGTCTTGGGCCCTAGCTAAGAATGATGATAAAAAACTGTTACCACAGAGGATGTGTCCAGTTTTTATAACTTAGATGGAGCTGATAACTTTAGGACTTTTCCAAAAGAAATGGAAGGTTACAGGCAACTAAAAATTCACATAGTACCTAACATACATGAGTGATCCAACACCTTTGTCTGTAGTCAATTCCAGGAGATTTAAAGCAGTGCCAAACTGTCAGGCATTGACACCATGCTTTTCTGATGTGGGCAAACATTCACAAAAGTCCTCCTGCTGTGCGTCATCATGGCACAGAGGTGACGTTGGCATCTTAAAGATTGTGCCAATAGGTTTTGAAAGCATTGGTAGGACCTGACAAACTGGGAAGTACAATCCCAGGGAGAGATTGTGTGTGTGTTGCTTAAAGGCCAGTCTAGGTAAAATCAGAGAGGCCTATCACCCACCAGCAGGCTGGACACTAGGTGATGAATTCCTTGACCATAGTCACAGATAGAAATGCAAGAGGGCTCTCAAACCCTCATGGACCCTTTTCTCTTCAATAGAAGAAAAGATTAAGATGAAAAAAAAAATTGTGTGTTGTTACAATAGTTCCAATCTGACCTATTTAACTAAGTTGCTGACTCTGAAAAATGAAAAATGGATAAGATTTTTTTTTCTCTTTTCTCTTCCTTTTTAGGCACTTGGAGTTAAGTGACTTGCCCAGGGTCACACAGCTAGTAAGTGTCAAGTGACTGGTCTGAGGCTAGATTTGAACTCAGGTCCCCTTCTGACTTCAGGGATGGTGCTCTATCCACTGCACCACCTAGCTGCCCTGAGAAATGGATAAGATTAAAGAAGCTGACTCATTATATCCATTTCTTAGAGAAGTTTAATTGATATAAAAGCTAGAATTCAAAGACAATATAGCAGAGGCAGGTAGGTGGTACAGTGATAGAGCACTGGCCCTGGATTCAGCAGGACCTGAGTTCAAATCTGGCCTCTGACATATAACACTTACTAACTGTGTGACCCTGGGCAGGTCACTTAACCCCATTGCCTAGCCAAAACAACAACAACAAAACAAAGACAATATAGCACCCCTCTCTGGGATTACTCCCTTAAAGTGCACTGGCAGGTTGGGTTCCCAAAGAGGCAGCTTTTCCTGTGGCTGGCTATCCTCATACAAGCTCATAAGCCACCAAAACCTCCCCCTTCCTAACCACGTTATTACTATTGAGGGCAATGCCATCCCCCTAGGCACCAGACACAAAATCTAGTTGCCATCCTTCTCTCCTCACTCTGCTTCACCACCGACACCACCCATATCCAATGTGTTGCCAAGTCCTGTTGATTCTATATTTGTTACATGTCTCATATATACCTCCTCGTTTCTTCTGCTACTACCCTAGTGCAGACCCTTATTACCTCAAACCTCCATTACTGCAATAACCTTCTGCTTCATCTATCTGTCTCAAGTCTCTCCTCACTCAAGCCTGTCCTCCACTTGACAGTCAAAGGGATCTTCCTAAAGCACAGTACATGTCAGTGCCTGCCTATCACCTCCAGGATCAAATCTAAAATTCTCTTTTTTACTTTTAAAGCCTTTAAGAAACTGGACCCTTCCTAGCCCTCCAGTATTTTTATACCTACATACTCTGCGATCCAATGACATTCTTCTTCACACAATATACTCTTATCCTGACTCCAAGCATTTTCACATGGCTGTCCTTCATGCCTGGAGCACTCTCCCTCCTCTCTCTCTCTCTCCCAGCTTCTCTGGCTTCCTTCAAGTCTCAGCTAAAGACCCCCCCCCTTCTAAAAGAAGCCTTTCCCAGGCCTCTTTAATCTTGTTGCCTTTCCTTTGAGGTTACCTCCAGTTTTTCCTGTATATATCTTATGTTGTCTCCCCCCATTGGACTATAAGCTCCTTGACAGCAGGGACTGTATGCCTTTCTTTGTATCCCAGTGCTTAGCACCATGCCTAGCACATAGTAGGTGCTTAATGAATGTGGCTAGACTTGTTGATTTCTCCTTAACAACCCTGGCAGTAGATTCAGATATTTTTTTCTTTACTATCTTTACTTATGTCTCACTGAAGTAAATAAGTACAGGAAAAAAACAAACAAAATTAAATCATTTAAAAAACCCACATGATTATTTTACCTCAATTTCCAACACAAATAATTATATTATGACGTAGTTTTAAATAATAAAAATGTTTGTATACATAATACTTGGAAATACCTAAAATTTAATTTGGTCCAGTATGGGCAGCAATTTTGGAGATAGGCTATCTGGATGTAAGATACACCTATTTAAGAACCCTCTCTTTATATTGCTCAAACTTTTCAATGTCACAATTTAACAATTAAAGAATTACCGAATTCCACCAAGCACCAGACTTGATCATCTTCCTCATTTCACCTTTCTTCATATTTATTATTACTATGGATAACAAAACAGTAAGCTGGTAGAGGAAAATCTTCCCTAGCCTTCTGGAAGGCCACAATGTAGCAGCCCAGAAACATAGCTCCATAACCCTACTGCAAAGTTATTCAGGATATTCCCCTGTGAATAATAATTCACCTTTATACTGTACTTTAAGTTTCCTAAGAACTTTCTCCACCTAAGCTCTGTGAGGGATGTAGGAAACTACTATTAGGATTTTACATATGAAGAATTTTGCTGTGACCTAATCCTGAGACTTAGATGGGGACCATCAAAGGTGCTGGAGAAACTCCAAGACCACAGGACCCACTTGGAAGACCCTCCCGTTAAATTACTTAGCTCAGGGCTATACCTACAGGGGATACAAGGTCAAAACTTGTTGGATGACCAACAAGATTCAAAGAGGAGAAATGTCTTAGAAAAAGTCAAGACTGTGGTCCTAGTTTTCAAACAAATACATACACACACAGATAAAACTAAGGGAAAAATACAGGGAGCAGAATACAGAAGTACCACTCTCCAAGTTAGGCTTGTAATAAACAGCTAAGTAGCAACACTAATCAGTTACTACTTTATCAAACAAAATGTTCATATACCACACATGGGGAAATCCTTCATTTTTCAAAGAATTTCCATGTAATCTTGAGGTTCAGGCATCTTTCTTCCAAAGTTCAAATACACCCAGTTCTAGCAAAAGCTCACCATGGCTTTCCAGTCATTTGCATAAGAACGCTTTTGGTTCCTAGTTGGTTCAAATTGTTCTCTTTCCTCATTTGTTCTTAGTTAAGCTAGACTAGGCTCACTGTTATCTTCAATAGCAAACAGCAAACATTTGCATAATAAACTACATTGGCACCTTCCTATACACAAAGCATGGCGATTCCCTAATAATTATGTTCTTAAGTACATGGCCTCACGGAATCACGTCAACTTTAGTTCAATTTAGTTGGTTGTTGGTTTTTTGCTTCTCTTTCTGTAACTGAAAATCTCTTCTGGTAAATCACAGGTTAGTCCTTCTGAAATTTAAAAATCAGCAACATTTTGAAGGGGAAGAAACAAGTAGAAAGGGAATATGGCACAAAGGCATGAATCAGAGGGAAAGAGATCAGTATTCAAGACTCTACTTCTGTACCTAGAGTAACTTCCCTCAACTTCTGGGCCTGTCTTCTATCTATAAAATGAGAAGGTTCAACTAAATTACGCTCAAGTTCTAAGCTCTAAAATTCTAAAGTTTCTAAATATTGTGAATTACAATCTATTCTACATCATCTTCCTTGGCTTCTGCATTTCACTTAAGCAATCTCCAAAACTTTGTAATGTATGCACGTATATCCCAAGTGGTACTACTGAGAGTGGATTGTGTCCTTATGTAACATAGCCATATATGCTTCAGCCTAACAAATCCAGTTTAACAAAACCCAAACTACAAGTTTAATCAAATACACACATTTATGAAGCAACAAGTTCATAAAATATAAGATTATTATGCCATTTTGAGCAGTTTCTAAAAAGTGAAACTTCCATTATTAATCAAAATTAATTGGAAACCTTGATTATCTAAAGGCAAATGGCAAGTAAATACATTCTGATGTCAAGGATTTGTTTGTTTATTTGGTTTTTTGTTTATTTATTTTGTGAGGCAATTGGGGCTAAGTGACTTGCCCAGAATCACACAGCTAGTATCATTTGTCTGAGGCTGGATTTAAACTCAGGTCCTTCGGACACCAGGGCCAGCGCTCTATCCACTGTGCCACCTAGCTGCCCTTAAGGATTTATTTTAAAAATAAGTTTCTTGGGGGTCATAACAGACACACCTCAATTTCTCTCATCTTATCTTTCTATAGCAGTGCAACAATAACTGATGTTCAGAGGTTCCTGAAAAATCCTGAATCATCAAAGAAGGTTTGCAGTTTTTAGAAATGAACTAAACAGCAAGGATTAAAGACCCAGGCCCTTAATAAAGTCATGAACTCTAATGGCAGGACAAGAACAGTGGTACAAAGTGTTTTCCCCAACACCTGGGGTGCAGTCTCCCCCAAATACACAGACTACCTTCCCTTTGAGATTACTTCCCATGGAGGTGGTGGTAGAAAGCAAAACTCTACTGAGGAGGGAAAGGGAGAAAAGAGAGAGAAAAGCATAAACAGGTGGGGAAATAGGATGGAGAGGAAGACACAGATAGTAATCATAACTTTCAATATGAATGGGATGAACTCTCCCATAAAACAGAAATGGATAGCAGAGTGGATTAAGAACCATAATCCTACAATATGTTGTTTAAAAGAAACACAATTGAAGCAGCGGGATACACACAGAGTAAAGATAAAAGGCTGGAGGAGAATATATTATGCTTCAGCTGAAGTAAAAAAAGCAGGGCTAGCAATACAGATCTTAGGCAAAGCAAAAGCAAAAATAGATCTAATTAAAAGAGACAAAGAAGTAAACTACATCCTGCTAAAAGGTATCATAGACAATGAAGTAATATCACTACTATATGCACTAATATATGCACCAAGTGGTATAGCATCCAAATTCTTAAAGGAGAAGTTAAGGAAGACACAGGAAGAAATAGGCAGCAAAACTATACTAGTGGGGGACCTCAGCCTCCCTCTCTCAGGACTAGATAAATCTAACCACAAAATAAACAAGAAAGAAGTTAAAGAGATGAATAGAATTTTAGAAAAGTTAAATATGGTTGACCTCTGGAGAAAACTGAATGGAGACAGAAAGGAATATACCTTTTTCTTGGCTGTACATGGCACCTACACAAAAATTGACCATGTATTATGGCATAAAAATTTCACAATCCAGTGCAGAAAGGCAGAAATATGAAATGCATCCTCTTCAGATAGTGATGCAATATAAATTACTTGTAATAAAGGGCCATAGAAAGGCAGACTAAAAATTAATTGGAAACTAAATAATCTAATCCTAAAGAAAGAGTGGGTCAAACAACAAATCATAGAAACAAACAATAACTTCATCCAAGAGAATGACAATACTGAGACAACACACCAAAACTTAAGGGATGCAGCAAAAGTGGTCCTTAGAGGAAGTTTTATATCTCTAAATGCTTACATGAATAAAATAGAGAGAGAAGAAATCAATGAATTGGGCATTCAACTAAAAAAAAAAGCTAGGAAAAAAAACAAATTAAAAATCCCCAATTAAATACCAAATTAGAAATTCACTTAACCCCATTGCCTAGCTAAAACAAACAAACAAACAAACAAACAAAATTCTTTTTATGATACAAATGGTGCTGATACCTAAACAGGGAAGAGCCAAAACAGAGAAAGAAAATTACAGACCAATTTTCCTAATGAATATAGATGAAAAATTTTAAATAAAATATTAGCAAAGAGATTACAATCACTTATCTCAAGGATAACACATTATGAAATGTTAGCTGTAGCAAGTAGAAAAGAAAAGAAATTAAAGGAATTAGAATAGGCAAAGAAGAAACAAAGCTATCACTCTTTGCAGATGACATGATGGTATACTTAGAGAATTCTAGAGAATCAAGTGAAAAAATTACTTGAAATAATAAACAAATTTAGCAAAGTTGCATGATATAAAATAAACCCACACAAATCATCAGCATTTCTATATATTACTAAGAAAGCCCAACAGCAAGAGAGAAAGAGAAATTCCATTTAAAATGACTGTAGACAATACAAAATATTTGGGAGTCTACCTGCCAAAACAAAACAATTAACTATATGAACACAATTACAAAACACTTTTCACACAAATAAAGTCAGATCTAAATAATTGCTCATGGGTAGGCCAAGCTAATATAATAAAAAATGAAAATTCTACCTAAATTAATTTACTTATTCAGTGCCATACCAATCAAAGTACCAAACAATTATTTTATAGAACTAGAATAAACAGTAACAAAATTCATCTGGAAGAACAGAAGGTACAGAATATCAAGGGAACTAATGAAGAGAAATGCAAGGAAAGGTGGCCTAGCTGCACCAGATCTTAAATTGTATTATAAAGCAGCAATCATCAGAACTACTTGGTACTGGCTAAGAAATAGAGTGATGGATCAGTGGAATAAGTTAGGTATGGAAGACACAATAGTCAATGACTATACTAATCTACTATTTGATACATCCAAAGACTCCAGCTTCTGGGAAAAGACATCACTATTTAACAAAAACTGCTGGGGAAACTTGAAAATAGTATGGCAGAAACTGGGTATAGACCAACATTTCATACCCTATACCAAGATAAAGTCAAAATGGGTACAGGATTTAGATATAAAGACTGATACTATAAGCAAACTAGGACAGCAAGGAATAGGTTACCTTTCAGATCTATGGAGAAGGGAAGAATTTATGACCAAACAAGAGACAGAGAACATTATGAAACACTAAACGGATAATTTTGATAACATTAAATTGAAAAGTTTTTGCACAAACAAAGCCAATGCACCCAAAATTAGGAGGGAAACAGAAAACTTGGAATTTTTATTAGAAGTATCTCTGACAAAGGCCTCATTTCTAAAATATGTAGAGAACTGAGTCAAATTTATAAGAATAGAAGTCATTCTCTAACTGATAAATGTTCAAAGGATATGAACAGGCCATTTTCAGAGGAAGAAATTATAGCTATCTATAATCATACGAAAAAATGTTCTAAATCACTATCGATTAGAGAAATGTAAACAAAACCAACTCTGAGGTACCACATCACCACTATCAGAATGGCTAACATGACAAAACAGGACAATGATAAATGTTGGGAGATGTGGGAAAATTGGAACACTAATGCATTTTTGGTGGAGTTGTGAACTGATCCAACCATTCTGGAGACCAGTTTGGGACCATGCCCGAAGGGCTATAAAATTGTGCAGACCCTTTGACCCAGCAATACCACTTCTAGGGCTGTATACCAAAGAGATCATAAAAAAACGGAAAAAGGACCCACATGCACAAAAACATTTACAGCAGCTCTTTTTGTGGTGGCCAAGAATTGGAAATTGAAGGGATGCCCATCAATTGGGGAATGGCTGAACAAGTTGTACTATAGGAATGTAAGGGAATACTATTGTGCTATAAGAAATGATGAGCAGGCAGACTTCAGAAAAACCTGGAAAGACTTACATGAACTGACGCTGAGTGAAGTGAGCAGAACCAGGAGAACGTTGTACACAGTAGCAGTTACACTGTGTGATGACTGATTTTGATAGACTTGGCTCTTCTCAGCAATGCAAGGATCTATGACAACTCCAAAAGACTCACGATGGAAAATGCTACCCACATCTAGAAAAATAACTTGGAGTCTGAATGCAGATGGAAGCATACTATTTTCTCTCCTTTTCCTTTGCTGTTTTGTTTTGTTGCTTCATTCTCATGGTTCCTCCTATTAGTTCTAATTGTTCTTTACATCATGACTAATGGGAAAATATGCTTAATATGAAGGTATAAGTAGAACTTAAATCAGATTGCCCATCTTGGTGTGGGGACAAGAGAGGGAGGGGGAGAAAATTAAAAACTCAAAATCTTATGGAAGTGAATGTTGAAAACTAAAAATAAATGAATTATTTGAAGAAAAAAAAAGATTACCTCCCAAGTACAATGTCTAAATTTGGAATGTAAATAGCTATTTGTGTGTTATCTTTTCCAGTAGAATGAGACCTTCTTGAGGACAGGGATCACATTGTCTGACAGCACTTAATAAAAGCTTGGGAACTGACTGACTTAGGCCTAGGAATCTCAGAGGAATTTCCCCAAGTTTATCACTTCCAGACAGGAAGAGGGAGAGGTCTAGTCTCTCCACTTCAACAATCCCTCCTGGGGGAAAAAGTTTAGTCTCTTTTCAATCAGTCATACTTCCCAGAATTCTTTTGGTGTCTTATTGAAATTAGAGGCTAGGGACTCAGGTAAGAGTGGAGCCTGTGCCCTAGAGGCAAGTTAATTGTTTCTGTTGGTCTCTTCATATGCAATTGAGCTAAGACCCTTTCTTAGGTATAGAATATTTATTTTGCATTTAAAGACCTTTCCTTTACATTTTAATGTCTCAGTCCTCTTACTGGGTAAGACCTTCAGATTTTGGAGAAGCCTCACTGGGGCATCCTATTACAAGGGCAACAAAAAGTTCCCATATGCACCCAAAAATTCATAGCAGCACTTTTTTGCAGCAGCCAACAATTGGAAACAAAGTACATTCCCATTGATTGAGGGCTGGCTAAACAAAATATAGTATACGAATGTAGTGGGACAGTTCTGTAATATCATGAAGACAAAAAAATTCAGAAATAAGTGATGTAAACAGAACCAGGAAAACAATATCCACAATGACGAGAATAATATATAAGGAAAGAACAGTCAATATAACATGATGAAACTGAATGTTATGCAATTATAATGACCAAGTTTGGTCCCAAAAGAGAGATATGAAAATGTTCCTCCCTCCCTTCTTTGCAGAGGTGGTGAATTATTGGTATGAAATATTGTATATATTGTATGACTCAGTTGGTTCTGTTGAACTACCTTTTTTGCTTTTGCTTTTTCCTTTCTTTCTTTCTTTTTTCTTCCAATAACAGCGCTTGGGGTGAGGGAGGGGAGGGAATATATTCAGAAATTAGAGGTATGCAAAATAAAAGATATAAATAAAAAATAAATATTTTAAAATTTAAAATGAAATGAAATAAAGACATCTTGGAATCAATTGCCAATATATGTCAAAGAGGGGAATATTCCAAAAGAGTCGGAAATATCACAGATGGTATTATTTACCACAAAATGGGAACTGAGAAAACATGGGCAACTGCCAAACAGAATGATTATTTTCTCTCCCAAATATTCAGTGGATCTGTGATCTCATCATTCTCCATATCATGCCTTCTGTTCTTTGGTCTTCATTCCCACTTCCCTCCCACTAGGGTCTTGGAATCTGCCCCTGGGTCCCCCAACACTGGAGGTGGTTGACAAGGGGCATCACATGGTCAAATCCGTGCATAAGAAAAATTATTTTGGCAGCAGTGTGTAAGACAGATCAGAGTGGTGAGAGACTTGAAGAAATGAGCCCAATTAGGGGGCCATTGCAATAAGCTAGGTGAAGGGTGATAAGGACCTGTATTTAGGTGGTAGTTGCATGAGTAGAGAGAAGGGATAGGAAACTAGAGATATCATAAAGGTAGAAGCAGCATGATTTGACAAATGATTAGGTAAGTAGGGTGACAGACAGTGAGGCATCCAAGATAATACCAAAATTAAAAACGTGGGAAACTGGTAAGATTGTCATACCTTTTAAAGAATTAGGGAAACTTAGAAGAAGTGTACATTTAGAGGGAAAGATAAGGAGTTCAGTTTTAGACAAGTTCAGTTTAAGTTATCTCTGGGATATTCAGTGTGATATGTCCAACAGACACTTGGTGAAGCTGGACTGAAGTTCAAGGGAAAGACTGGGACTCAATATAGGTCTAGGATTCATCTTCATAAAAAAGGTCAAACCCACAGGGATTGCTGAGCGTAGACAGAAAAGAAAAGAAGGCCTAGGCCAACTTGATGAACATGTACAGTTAGAGGACATGATATGGATCAAAGGTCAGCAAATGTGGCCCACTGACGGCAGGCTCTTGGGCTATAGTTTGCTGATCTCTCAATTAACAGTGATGAATCAGCAAAGGAGAGAGAAAGTTTAGTCTTTCTCAGAGAATATGTAAACTAGGAGAACACAGTATCATAAAAACTCAGAAAAGAGAGTATTAATAGCTAATATAATAACTAGCATTTCCTTAGTCCTTTAATATTTGCAAAGCACTTTCAAATATTATCTCATTTGATCCTCATAACAACCCTGTTAAGTAGATGCTATTATTATCGCCATTTTACAGATGAGGAAATGGAGGCAGACAAAGGTGAAGGGATTTGCCCACAGTCACAAAGCTACTGCCTGATCCCTACATTTGAACTCAGGTCTTCCTGACCCAGATCAGTGTCAAATGCAGCAGAGAGGTCAGAAGGATTAAGAATTAGAAAGAACTAATCAGATTTGGCAATTAAGAGATCATTAGTAATTATACTGCCACAGGGAAAAAAATTGGCTCCATGTGCTAAGTAAAGGATCTAAGATAAGTCTCTAAGTATATCTATAGTAACAAAATGAAAAGACTTATAGATCTCCAGCTCTCACCAATTTGGCCCACCCCGCAAGAAGGGCAGGGCATTTATCAACCAATGAGGAGAGAGTCCTATACCAATGGGTTTTGGTTCAGGGGTTACAGTATTATGGGGTGTTCAGGGAGGATCAGTTCCTCTGGTGAGAGGGCTAGCCAAGCCCTTTCCGGGCCACTCAGCCACCTTTGATGCCCACCTGTCACCCAATTCTCTCACCTGTGACTCCAAGACATGTACAGCAGACACACCCCAGTAAAACCATTTCTATAGATGGGCCAAACCAGGTTGACAGTGGCTACCAGGCCTCAAACCCATCTGTGAGTTAGGAGAATGTCTACCCAAGCATGTTAAGACTTCTCCTGGCAGAATGGGCAGATGAGAACAATTTTGTTCCAATGGCCATGAAGGAGGCTGAAGAAGGTACTTTGGAATGCTTAGAGCTCAGTCAGACATTGAAAACACCAAGGTTATCCACCGCATCCCAAGCCTTCACCAGATGTCTTGATTTCTGTCTTGCCACTGGACTTCAACGACTCAGGAAGAGAGAATGAGGTTAATGATTTTGCACAGCTTTGTCTCACTTAAAGCCAACTCACACACAAATCAAGATATCACTCATTACCTACTACTTCTTCCACCTTGAAGTCCTGTGGCAATGGGTAAATGATGAATCAGCAGGTAGAGATATACTGGAAGCTGTAGTCACAACCTCGCGCACACACAGCCCAGGGCATAGATTCATTTTCTCACTGGACAGAAGCAGCAGTGGGATTTGGCACACCCCTGGGTATCTGAGCAACTTTCTGAAGAACAGAGCTACTGACTTCCTGGTGGGATGAAAGGGTTAGGAAAGGTGCTCTAAAAAATTACTTGTTTCATCCAAACCCTGGCCTGCTTACTACAGCAGATATGGTTGAAACACACAAACACACAACTGTGAAGGTGATTGTTCCAGTACATGGAATGTATACACACTTAGAGATAACATGAAATCTAGTAGACCTGGGAGACCAATGGCTCTTATTGTAAGAGAACTCAGCAAGTATCATATTCAATTAGCAGCCCTGAGTGAAACAAGACTGGCAAACAAAGGCCAGCTTACTGAAGTTGAAGCTGGATACATGTTTTTCTGAGCGGCCATCATGGTGAAGAGTGACATGAAGCAGGTAAAGACTTCACAATCATATCCAGCAAGACTGCATGCCTCCCAAAAGGATTGAACAATAAGCTGAAGACAATGTGACTGCCACTTGCAGAAAAGTGCCACATTACCACCATCAGTGCATATGCCTCCACCATGATGAACTCTGAGGTCAAAGGAAAATGTTACAAAGACGTGAAGACCCTCATCATCAATGTGCCAAAAGAGGACAAGTTTGTAATTTGGGGTGACTTTAACGCCACAGCAGGCACAGACTATCAGATATGGCAGGGAGTCATGGGAGTTGGAAGGGAGGAATGCAGTTGGAAACAGCAACAGCAATGGTCACTTGCTACTGAAGATATTATATCTCATGACCTACTTATCACCAATTATGGCTTTGGCCTATCTAACTACAAAAAAAGTTGGGGATTCATCATTGTAGCAAGAACTGACATTTAAAAGACTATGTCATTGTCAGAAGAAGAGCCAGGCAGGATGTGACAGGGATGAAGGTGATGTGTAGTATAGCATTGGACTAATCACAGACTCATCCTTTCCAAGCTAAACGTTCACATTCAGGAAAAGCAGCGGCCCCAAGGCAAGATGACTGTCAGAAGAATCAGTGTTGAAAGGCTAGAGAATTTCTCCATGCATGAGCAGTTTATTGCTGACCTGGAGGGAAAGCTGAGTCAGTACACACTCAGCAGGAATGGAGCAGAAGAGGTGTGGACAGCTTTCAGAGACTTGGTATACAGTACTGCATTTGCTCATCTGGGCTAGAACACCTGTAAACATCAGGACTGGTTCAACAAATATGATGGGGAAATTCAGAAGCTGCTAAAGGAGAAATGAGAACCCCAAAGGTTTTGTCAGCAGGACAGCTCATTGGGTCTCCACCATCAAAAGCAAAGTACAAGCAAAGCTTAGAGAGATGCAGCATTCTGGGCTCAGCAAAAAGGTAGATGAAACTCAATTTTATGCTGACAACAACAATCCAAAGCTCTTCTACGATGCCCTGAAGGCTATTTATAGGTCAAAGACTTCTGGTGCATCTCAACTACCCAGTACTAAAGAAGCAACAATAATCAGTAAGGAAGACATGATCCTGGAAAGATGGGGTGAACACTTGCATAGTATTCTTAACAGACCATCACCAACCATTGCGGAAGCCACTGATGGCATGCTTCAGATTGTAATAGATTCCTCTCTAGCCAAATCTCCAACTGAAGCAGAGCCCTGTGTTTCCAGTATACTATAAATTCCTTGTTTTCTTTCTGTCTTTGTATGCCCATTACTTAGCACAGTGTCTGGCACACAGTAAGCATTTAATAAATGTTTGCTGAATTCAGTTCAATTCAATTTACAATCCGACTGGAGTCTTACTTGCTTAATGTAGCCTGCTCTGACTACTGTGGCTCTTAGTGACTATTCCCTCTTTTGATCTCCTTGAGCATTTGCCACCTATTGTGGCACAGTGGTTTAGAAACAGAGGTTCTACATTCAAATCCTGGTTCTGCCACTTACTGCCTGCATAATAATGTGCAAATCTCATAACCTCTTTGAGGTTCAGTTTTCCCATCTGTAAAATGAGGAGGTTAGACTAGATCAGGGGGAGGGAACCTGCAATCTTGAGGCCACATGTGGCCTTCTAGGTCCTTGGGTGTGGCCTTTTGACTGAGTCCAAGTTTTACAGAACAAATCCTTTTATTAAGGGGATTTGTTCTGTGAAGTTTGGGTTCAGTCAAAAGACCTCACTTGAGGCCCTACAGGGCCACATGTGGCCTTGAGGACACAGGTTCCCCACCCTGGACCAGATGACCACTGAGGTTCCTTCTAGCTTTCAACTTCTGATCCTATAATAATTTGGCACTTAAATATCCTGTCTACTCAATTAGAATATAAACCCCTAGAGCGCAGAGACCACAGGGCTTTGCACATAGTAGACACTTCAGAAATGTTTGTCAACAGTTAATAAGGAAATATATTTTGTATCACTTAACGTATACAATGGTTATCAAATTATTTGCCTTTTCAATGAGAGGGGAAGAGACTTCAGGGAGGGACAGAATTTGGAACTCAAAATTTTAAAAATGAATGTTAAAAAATAAATAACCATAATTTTTAAAATAAATATTTGTTAAATGGAATTAAATCCTTGCTATCCTCAGAGCCTAGAACATCATCCTACACAGAAGAGACAATCAATAAACCTTTGCTGTCAATGGGTTGCCTTAGTCAAGTTGGATGACTCACCATTGTCCTAAGTATGTTACCCCTTCCTACACCTTTCCCTTAGCCCATACAATTCACTTTGCCTTAGAATGCCCTCTCCATAAATCTCTGTGTGCCCATTCTTCAAGGCTCAGTTTGTAGGCTACCTTTTCCATTAACCTTTAAATGATCACCCCAATCCAAAGAGATATTTCCCTTCTCCAAATTCCTAATATACTTTGCTTTATATCTCTTTCATTTCACTTACCTAAGACAACCTGGAACTAGTTATTTGGGGTATATACCTTCTCTTTTCAAAAACACTGTCATATCTTCAATGGGAAGAAATATATCTCATATTGCCTCTAGAAGAAAATACAAATCCCTTTGCTTGGCATTTAAAGCCCTTCATAGTCTAGCTCTTACTTATCTTTCCAAGGCAGTTTCATATTACCTACTTTCAGTCAATCAGCAAACATTTATTAAGTTCTCACTGTGTGCCAGGCTTGGAGTGCTTGGAGTATACAGCAAGGCAAAAAAATTGCCTCTGCCCACAAGGAGCTGACATGCGGGGTGGGGAGAAAACATGCCAATAACTAGATATACAGAATATATGTATATACACACATATATACATTTTTAAACATATACAGAATAAACGAAGGCAATCTAAAAGGGGAAGCAATTAGTAGCTGGTGGGGGGAGGAGCTAGGAAAGCCCTCCTGCAGAAGAGGTGATACCACTCATATATTCTACAGCATCCTTGCTTTTCCCTGTGCTTGACATTCCATCTCTTGCCTCCTCCCTGGCTGTTCACAAGCTGTCATGTTTGTAGAGAATGCTCTGCTTCATTATCATCTTTCTCTTGGATTACTGAGCTCTCTTTTTGGCTAAGCTCCCATGAGACCTCCTATATGAGATCCCTCCTGATCCCACCAGTTGTCATTACTCTTCCCCCACAACCCAAACTATTGTGTATACATTTTTACTGTCTTATCTGTG
Organism: Phascolarctos cinereus; assembly: GCF_003287225.1. Taxonomy (NCBI): domain Eukaryota; kingdom Metazoa; phylum Chordata; class Mammalia; order Diprotodontia; family Phascolarctidae; genus Phascolarctos; species Phascolarctos cinereus. Next base: position 31,688,326 of record NW_027556291.1, read on the forward strand.
TTATTGCTGCTTGCCTTCAATAGACAATAAGGCCTTGCAGGCCAGGGACTGCTAATTTGGACATTTTTCTATCTTAGTATTTAGCACAAGGCTTAGCAAACTGTACCTAAGAAATGCTGATTAATGTGAATTGCAATGATTTATACGCCTTAGCGATGAATTGTTTTCTGTTGCCCCACCCCCAACCCCTCACTGCTTACCACAATGCCTTGCACATAGTAGGCACTTCAAAAATTTCTGATGAACCAAGGACTGACCATATTGTTTATTTCAAAAGAAATATCAGTTGAAGTAGGGAATGACTTGAAAAAAGTAAGAGATCATTGACCATGGGTCATGCTGTTCATAATTTCAATGTTTTTATTTTTCCAGCCAAATATTAATTATCTAAAGCTTGTCATGCTGTTCCTTGATGACTTTTAAACCTGTACCCCCATGAATTACAAGATTGCTTGCAATTTTACCAGTCTCCAAGTAGTCCCTAATTAAACATCAAGCTACTGAATTTACAGAGCCTATCAATTGGCAGCTCTCTGCCAGTCTCTTAGATTTGGGCCCTTCTGAACGAAGCAGCTCAAACTCTGACAAATTCAAGACTTGGGAAATATGCAGCAGTCCAGTATCTGTCACCCTATTAACAACTTGCAGCTTGGAAGCCAGGCTGGTTTGGTAAAGGAGATCGAGTCAGCAAGCCCTCAATTGAATCAATAGACTGATTAGTCAGCTCTATGGATTCCAAAAAACCTCACAAGAGCTTACTTCCAACTTTATGACATATGTCTTTGGCTCTCAATAGACCTACATCAGAGGAAATCAAGAGAGGGGAAAAACTGAGTTATCTTTATCCATTCCTCTAGTAATGCAAAAGAAGAGAAAGAGAACCTTCAGTGTTTGAAATAGAGCGGTTCGACTCCTTTTTTGGAGGCTCAGCAAATGAAAATTCATTTTGACAGTGAAAAATGATCCAAAGAAACTATCAGATAGAGCTGGATGCTTAACCAGAATCTCTGCACTAGGCATACAACATTCTACAGAGTTTCATTTGGAAATCAGGATTACGTTGCCTCAAAATTACAAGGCAGTCCTACTTTTCAGGGGGTTTCAAAAACACATATGACCACATCACCAGCATTCAATTCCCTCTGAGTATCTTTCAGTAATATCTTTCTCTAACATTGATTCTAAGGGGGAAAACCTCCCCAAAACAAAAGCCATTCCAAAGAACTGGGTACCTAACTCAAAAGGGGACCCAAATCTGCAAGCTTGAAGGGCCCTCTGTTGCTTCATCTAGTACTATCCCTGAACAGAAACTTTCTCTACACTCTGACCCTTTCCACTTTACTATATCCTTCACCTCTTCATCTTTGCAGTCTGTTCTGCCTAGAACACTCTCCTTCCTCATCTTCACCTGGATTTCTTCCAAACTCAGCCTAAACGTTACCTGCTATGGGTAGGCAAGCCTAGCTTGGTCCCTCTGGTTGCCAGTACTTTCCCCACAGCAATGACTTTGTTTTTGTTCAGTCATTTCAGTCGTGTCCAATTCTTCATGACCCCATTTGGGGTTTTCATGGCAAAGACACTGGAGTGGTTTGCCATTTCCTTCTCCAGCTCATGTTACAGAGGGGGAAACTGAGGCAAACAGGTTTAAGTGACTTGCTCAGAGTCACACAGCTAGGATACGTCTGAGGCCTGATTTGAACTCAGGAAGATGCCAATATGTATTTGCAGAAGAAGTTTCTCCTGGGGAAATTCTCACAGTGATGAAATAATAGGTTCAAACAAACAAACAAACAAACAAACAAACAAACCAAGAGCCATGGACAGCACAGAATAGCGGATAGAAGGCCACCTTTGGACTCAGGAAGACCTGTGTTCAAGTTCTCCCTCTGATACGTTCTAGCTGCGTGAGCGTGGGCAAAGCATTTTATCTCTCAGTGCTTGAGGCGACTCTATGACTATAAATTGCAGATGAATTGTAAATCTTGGAAGGAATTTCTACACCAGGACTTCTAAAATAAATAATATTAATGATAATAATAATAAGAGGCAGTATTTATATAGTATGTACCATGTGCCAGGCACTGTGCTAAGTGCTTTATAAATATTATCTTATTCGATCCTCATAACAACTCTAGGAGGTAGATGCTATTAATATTCTCATTTTATTGAAGAGGAAACTGAGGGGGGAAAGAGGAGGTTAAGTGACTTGTCTAAGGTCACACAGCTAGTAAGTGTTTGAGGCTATGTCTGAATTCAGGTCTTCCTGACCCCAGGCCCAGTGTTTCAGCCAATGTGCCATCTAGCAACTTATATACTATAAACTTACTGTGCTTTGTAAGCCTTAAAGTATTTTGTAAATGTTAGCTATTAATCGTATTTCCCTGATATGGGTAATTCCTCCAACAATAAAGATTACAATTCATCTATGGCTGCCTATTCTTTGCAACTCTCATCTATATCCTCTCCATAATTTGCCTTAGAAGAGCTGTCCAATGTACTGGGAGCCTTCCTTGAATTCTCTTGACATCTCAAGGATACCACTGAAACACTAAGGTTAATCATTGTTTTTTCCCTCATTTTGACCATATGATCAGCCTACCTTTTCTGATTTTACATACAGTTACCCCTTCCATATCACAAGGTTTAGGGGCACTGCGTCCCCACAATCTGGAAAATCCACGTGAAAATTTCTGGCCCTCCATACCAGAGAAGAAGTCTGACTTTTTTCTTTTTCTTTTATGGGGTATTTACAGCACCTTATTGGAAAATTTGGGTTAAATATTTGGTCATAGGCTCTGTGCTGCCTGCTGGCTGTTGTTTGCATGTGTTGTTTGCAGCTTCCACAAAACTCCCCCCAAATTCCCATTTAATTTCTTATGCTGACCTATGATATATTGAAAATGCAACAGGGAAAGTCATAATGTGGAAGGAATAACTGTGTGTGTGTGTGTGTGTGTGTGTGTGTGTGTGTGTGTAACATATACATATATATGCATATATATATATACATACATATATATTTGATTAAAATTACAACTTGAAATAAAGGGAGGGCATGGATGAAATATATCAATTTTAACAATTTCATAAAGTTAAACCAATGTAAATCAATTGACATGACATGGAGACCCAAAGTCCCTAAAAAATGCCTTGATGAATAACAAAAATAAATTATTGAAGTAGCTCAATTAGACCCACTACCTAACATCATTTTAAGGATATTAATAATAATAACAGCCATTATCAGTAGCAGCAGCAGCATTATTATTCATTCTAGGAATGACTCAAGAGGGAAAAAAGGCAACTAGAATGACTGGGTAGCCAACACAAAAGGTCACTGTTAGCTTCCAGAACTTCAGAGCTGGAAAGAAATTTAGAGCTTTCCCATATAACTCTACTCTTAAATGAGAATTTCCTCTACATCCTCTTGTAGTAAGGCTCCAAAGTAGTAAGATTCCTTCTTATCTCTTACAGAATTTCCTTTTCTGTTCAGTCACTTTGCTCTAGGGGAGAGGAAGCCCAGAGTTCTTGGCTTTGCCATTTTAACTTATTTCTGGGAAATACATAGACTGGGAAATGAGATTGGGAAAGATCAGCCTTGCTACAAGATCCTCAAAGTCCATCTTGCTGGGGATGTTATAAGTCCAAGCTATAGGAATGATTTCTTCAGTATGTAATCTCTTGAACCACATAATCTTGCCAGGTTGACAGTTTACCTGTAGGCCACATAAATTTTAATTGTCCAAGATACGATTATGTGAGTTTCCAATGGCATTATGGTTTTTCCTTTCATAATTATAACTCCTTCTTAGAAACAGATAAGATACTAGAATGCTGTAGACATTACAGTTAATGAGTTTACCTAAAATGGCCCCATCAAGGGATTCTTCCCCTTTCTCCTCAGTGGAAGACCATTTAACATGGGCCCACAGTTTGGCTTCCTATATTTTGCCATGGTCCTAAAGGCTGCTGCATTGGTTGGTAAGGTGGGAAAGCGGTCCTCTGTTGAAGACAGAAAGAGAATCTAAGTGTAGACTCCAATAAAGAAAATCATAATAGGAGAAAGGGAGAAATATATTATGAAAAGAAGGTGATATAAACAAAATCATTAAATATTAGAACAGGAAATATATCCAATTTAATGCTATTTGACAGGGAAAATGATAAACACATAAGGGAAAAGAAATTATTCTGATTCACATAGCTTTGACTTCGTCAAAAAGAAAAGGGGTGGGTGGGAAATTAGATATACAGTCATTTTCATAAGCAAAAGATATTTACCAATGAACAACAATGATATTTTGCTTTCTAGTGGTAGAAATAAATATAAATAGCATTTATATAGTGCCTTAGGGTTTAGCACTTACTAATAATTATCTCATTTTACCCTCACAACAACCTTGGGAGGTAAGTCCTCATTTGACAAATGAGGAAACTGAGGTAGGCAGAAGTTAAGAGACTTGTCCAGGGTCACCCAGCAAATAAGTATCTGAAGCTGGATTTGAATTCAAGTTTTCCTGACTCAAAGTTTACCTCTCCATGAACTGTACCACCTAGATATCTAAATATGATAACATGGCTAGACCAAGAACTGTAGACTTCCTTTTCCTGGGAAAAAATGGTTGAAGTAAAAGGAAATTCTATAAGCCACAAGTTAGAATCCAACAAGATGGCTCAGAGTGAGTGTAAATAGCAATTGCTTCTGTTGTGGCCAGAAATCCTGAGGGTCTTCCCCTCCCAGATTGATTCTTTTGTGAAAGCAAACTAGGCCATCTTTTGTCTCGATTCTTACCTAGCCTTTAATTATGGACTGGATATTGCCTCAGACAAACTCATTGAGATCATTTGCAGTCATCCTGACCTATGTCTTGCCACAGGACTCCAATTACTCTGGAGGAGAGAGTGAGGCTGATGACTTTGCATGGCTCTGTCTCACTTAAATCCAATTCACTTGCAAATCAAGACATTATCCTCCTGATATCATAGGTCCTTTTCTAGAACAAAAGATGAACAACAACTTATAAGTCATCTCAAGTCAACAAGTCTTTATTAAGCACCTAATACATGAAAGGTATGGTGCTAAGCACTGGAAAACAAAGCTATATTAGTTAAATGGTTTGGATAAACCATCCTTTAAGCTCCCACCAAAAACTAAACTGAAGTGAAACTTTTTTCTGTCTCTGACAAAGTTTCAAAACCAGCATCAGGGTATTTTGTTTCACATTTCAGAGTTTCCTAGTTCTATGGAAAGCAGAAATGCCAAAATAGTTTGATGTGACTGCTTCTCAGGCTGTTTCAAGTCCAGGTGTGAAAAACCAGCAATACTGTAGGAAGAGGACCAGTGTTCACAACAAAATGAAATGGATTGCCAGATCCATGGTAGGAGTGATGAACCAACTCCCCATTTTTGGTCTTCCCAAACAGATTTTCTCTTGATGTCAAAGTGCTCTGCTGACAATGAAGCAGAATAATTTCCAATTTACATATAGAAAGAGAAACAAAAACACAGAGAAACGTCCAGGTCATAAAGCAAATTGTGATTAAACCATAATTGAAATCCAGATGTCTCATAGTGAGTTTTGGTCCCTCATTAACTCAAGTTACAGGTGAAAGTTGTGATTTTTTTTTAACAAGCTCTTTAATAAGTCTTTTGCCTGGAAATGGAATTATAACACTTTTATTCACATATCCAAATCTTACTACATGCCAAATTTATTTAAAAAGAAACTTAGCTAGGATGGGACCTAGAAGGGTCTGAAGTTTTACAAAACCTCTAGAATCAGTCTTAAATTATTACTGATAATACTAATGGAACCCATTAATCCCATCAAATGCACATGGATTTGGAATCAAATTGTAAAGATTTTTAAGAGTAAGCAACCTCATCAGGCATTCTTTACCTTCATCCAGTTGGAAAATGCGTATGACTAGTAATTCAGGTCTTAATATTCAACAATTGTTCATCATACTGAAAGACCAAGGTAAAGAAATAAAGCAGCAGGGAAACAATACTACACACAGTCACAAACCATAAATCTCATTCTCCTTTCTCCTTGAGTAGTTTTGGAACCAAATCACTCCAAACTCACTATGTCAAAAGAAAGGGCAGGTGAAAAGTTCTTTCTTCAGCTCAAATAAGGGATGAGGAACTTGACCCAAATAGCACCTGCAATTACCTACCCTCACCAATGCTAGTCCCCAAAGCTCCACTGTAGTTATAATGTCTCCTGTCTATGCTTCTGGGCCACTTTAAGACCCATGGGGTCCTGGATGACACCACTTCCATCTCAGACAGCCCTCAAATGTCTCCTTATGGTTACTAAACCCAGCAAAAACTTCTATTAAAACTCTGGGCTCAGGCATATAGTCCAACGCAGATGTGCCTTATATACTAATAATACTTGGCCTGATTCTGGTAGTATGTAAATTCAAAAGTTAGGTAATATTAATCCACCTAGGGAACTTTTTTGGCAGGCTGTATATCAAGGGATTTTCCCAACTTTTTTGCTATTTTAGTTGAAATGCGACTCCTCACTATGAAGAGTAGCTAGTGGCTTGGTTATTTTTTGCTATTTTTGTTTTTGTGTTTTGCATGGTTGAAGTGTGAAATTGAGAGGAAGGAATCTTAAATTTCTCTACCTTTTTTCCAAAAAGGACATTTCTTCCCCCATTTATCCTCATAGCATCCTTGTAGTGCATATTCTTCTTTTACGAATTAGGTAACTGAGGCAAAGAGAAGCCAAGTGCTTACCCAAGGCCCCTGGGTTAGCCAGTGACAAAGATGAGCTAAAGTAATTCTTTTTTTTAAAAAATAATTCCTTTTAAGTAAAAATTCTTCAAACCCCTGATCAAGCATTGAATCCTCCAGATTACAGTGGATTCTGTTTAACTTTTTTCATTAAATTTTATTTTATTTTGTGAGCAGTAGACTGACTCATCAGCCCATTTAAATTTTATATAGCTCTTTAATGTTTATTTATTTTAAAAATTAATTAAATTTATTTTTTCCAATTAAACAAAAGTCTATTTTCTCTCTCTTCCAATCATTCCTCCACAGAATCTGAATAACCACTCCCTTGGGGTACCTAGACTCAAGACTTGTCAGTGTACATCTGAGAAAAATCAGCAAAGGGCATGATTACTCATTAAGTTCTGGACTTGTGAGTCATCTTTTTTTTTTTAATAAATGACTGAAAGTTGGTTTCTCCAATAGGAGGACTGGGCTTATATATACATATGTCTTCAGGGATGGGGAACCTGTGGCCTCGAGGCCACATGTGGCCAATACACAAATACGTGCATACACAATATATATGTATACATATATGTGTGGCAGCTAGGTGGTGCTACAGTGGATAGAACCTGGAGTCAGGAAGACATGAGTTCAAATCTGGCCTCAGACACTGACTAGCTATGTGACCCTAAGCAAGTCACTTCAACCTGTTTACCTCAGTTTCCTCACCTGTAAAATAAGCTGGAGAAGGAAATGACAAACCACTCCAGTATCTTTGCCAAGAAAACCCCACATGCGGTCACAAAGAGTTGGACACAACTGAACAACAACAAATACCCATATGTATACATATATGTACACATGTCCAAACAGCAAATATATGTATACATATATGTATATTGCATACATGTGTACAGATATTTACATATACATTACACATAGATATGCTTACATACTGTCAGATTCCACATTGTGGCCTCAGGCATAGCATTCAAAAAAACATAAAACAAGAATTTCTTCTAATCACTGAAACTTTCTAAACTCAAAACATGGTAGGAGTCATTCTCAACAAGGGAAGAGTGAATATTCTATCATACAGAGTCTAAAGCCATGCCCTTTCATAAAGAAATCTTTTCTAACATTACACAGAGTAAACTTGTCTTAAATCAATAAATGTTGACCACATTCTGTGTTCTGAGTTGAACATCACAGAGCTGCAGAAGGTCTTAAAGTCTAACCAGTATCTGAGGAGGAATCCCATCAATAATATCCCTAGTAAGTGGGCATCCAGACTTTTCTCAAAATCTCTAGTGATGAGGAACGCCTCTACCTTCTAAAAGTATCCCATGATGCTAGATTTAGGTGGGGTAGAAAATGGCATGATATGGCCCAAGAAGATGATTGGCAGTGGCTGGGTCATCATAAGACTTTTAATTGACTGGTATATAAGGGGAATACGTCTTTATATCATGAGGCAGATTTTTAGAGTCCTCTTATCCTTGAGTGGTTTCTTGATGTTTTAATTTCCTAGTATACTTGGTTTAAATAAATACACTGTTCATCTGCAAGGTCTTCTGGCAAGGCTGGACTACCTGCCTCCAAAGAGGCATATTTCTAAAACCCCTAGGAGTGCCATTTCTTCCAAGCTGAGAAGTTATCTTTTCTTTGTGAAGGACAGGGCATGGAATAGGTTTGCTCTGAGATCAAGACCCATGCTTTGGAAACTATCCCATTTCTGGTGGCCACTAGAGCTCCTGCCCTTCTCCTCCCATGGAGAAGTATGGTTGTTTTACCACACTGTACACTTCATGTGCTCAGCTCTGCCACTCTGCATTCTGGGATCTGAATATGACTTGATTTTGACCACCAGTTCTAACATGAAAAAAAAAGCTTTTCATCTTGCAGACCTATTGCTCATGTGAACATGGCCCTCCATGACATTTGTACCCTGCCCCTTGTATTTGCACATAAACTTGGTAGAGACAATGCTATATAGGAACAGAGAGAAGTTACAAGCTCAATCTATGCCAGAGACTGAAGTGATATAGGGAAGATTTTGCCTCTAAAGTATTGCAAAAAATATTTGTATGCTTATTACTGCTATATCTTTGAAGTAAATATCTCTTTGAAAAAGCCAATTGATGTTAAGTGGTTAAACAGAACCAGGGGTGCTAGTCACTGACTGTCTCCAGGGGTGGGGAACCTGTGGCCTCAAGGCCACATGTGGCCCTCTAAGTCCTCAAGCGTGGCCCTTTGACTGAATCTAAACTTCACAGAACAAATCTTCTAAATAAAAGGATTTGTTCTGTAAAACCTGGACTCAGTCAAAAGGCCGTACTTGAGGACCTAAAGGGCCACATGTGGCCTTGAGGCTGCAGGTTACTCACCCTTAAATAACCAACTCTGGAGAAAAGAATTGGTCAGGACTGGAGTCAGTAACAGAGAAAAGAGGTATCCATAAATCATGGTATGCTGGAACCTTGAGGGGAGATACAGGAGACCTTCCTCTAAGTCCTACAGTGCTTCTTTTGGGGGCGGGGTTTGGTAATGGGGGTTAAGTGACTTGCCCAGGGTCACACAGCTAGTAAGTGTTATGTGTCTGAGGCTGGATTTGAACTCATGTCCTCCTGAATCCAGGGCCAGTGCTCTATCCACTATGTCACCTAGCTGCCCCCCTTACAATGTTTCTTAAACTGTGGGTTGCGAGCCCATGTGGGGTTTGCATAACTGAAATGTGGGAGTTGCAAAAAAATTGGCAGCAGTAAAAGGTTTCTGAACATGCAATGACCAAAAATTAATTCAAAATCAAACACATAATGAATCTGAGGTGGTTCTGGTAGCACCTGCCCATATTGCATTGTGCAACTTCATCACAGCCTTGGTTCTGAATACACAACACACGCTCTTTGTACTGCACATTCTGTCATGCCATGCAATTCCAATGAATGCTGCCAGAAACACCTCAGCTCAGATTTGAGACTACTGTACGTTATGAATTGCAGTGATTTTGCATACAAGATCATTAAAAGATTTTGGCTTGAGATTAGGACAGAATTTCCAACAATTTCTGAAATGGCCCTAAATATACTTCTGCCATTTTGTACTACATATTTATGTGAAGTGGCCTTCTCAGCATTGACAATTATAAAATCAAAATATTGATCAACTCTGAAAAACGTTGATGATGCTCAATGTCCTGCAGTGTCAAATATTTCACCAAGATTTAATTATTTATGTAAAAATAAACAAGTATATCCATCTTATTAGCATGCAAATTTGCTTTTGTCTTTTACAAATGCTCAAAGTATATGTATACCAAAGAATTGTTTTAAAATACATTTCTTTATGACTTATTATCAGTAAATATTGGATATGTATACCTATTATAAATTGTATACCTAAATATATATTTATACCTATATATGTACATATATCAATATATACCTATATATTTTATATATATATACATATATACATACCTATATATACACATATACATATATACATATATACATATGTATATATGTATATATGTATATGTGTATATATAGGTATGTATATATAGGTATGTGTGTGTGTGTGTGTGTGTGTGTGTGTGTGTGTATACATACACAATATTTATTGTATACCTAAATACCTGGGGTCGCACAAAAAGTTCTCAGGTAAAAAGGGATGGCAAGTAGAAAAAGTTTAAGAAGCCCTGCTCTAAGAGACTGGGGGCTGCATTCAGTATTAAATTTGATCCCTTAAATTTGCAGAGACCTTTAGAAGGAAAAAAGAGAACAAACATTTATTAAGTGCCTACTATGTGCCAGGCACTATGATAACTGAATCTCTTTTGATCTTCACAACATATCTGCAAGATAGTTGCTATTTTTATCCTCATTTGACAGGTAAGGAAAATGAGGCAGATGGAGGTTAAATTACTTAAATTCCCTAGGGTCACACAGCTCCTAAGTATCTGAGGCTGCATTTGAATTCAGATCTTCTTGACTCCAGGCCCAGAACTCTTCCCACTATACAACCTAGCTGCCTCAGCATAGATTCTTTACCTGAGACTTATGTTTTTGGATAGCGTAGAATCTGGCGAACTCAGGTCTTTACCCAGGAAGGGCCCTTGCTCACCTCCAGTACAAGTGCTAGTGCTCCTTCTGGCTGCAGAACTGTGATGAGGTCCCTTGCTCACCTGCAGCTAGAAATGATAATGATCCTCTCCACCTTGGAACTATGACCAGGACCCCTGCTCCCTTGTGACTGACCACAACATTCCTCTCTACTCTGGAAACTGACAAAAAAAATGTAAATTCATTTGTTGGTCTCTTCACAAGTCAGTTTCATTAAAATAATTTCATAAACTTTGCATTTGTTGTATCCTTAACTAATTATATATTGAGACATGCTACATTAATGGATCTTGTGTAAGTAGTGATATTGAGTCTAAGGTTAGAAATACGGAGTTCTCGTCATTCAAATACTGGTGCCTAGTTGAAATATATTCACTTTCTTCCCTCTTTGCATTTTAACAGACCTAGACTGCTTACCTTATTGTGAGATTTATGTGCCCTCCAATTTCATAGAGCAAAATTTTCTTATTTGTCTGGAAATCCCAAGTAAACACAGTGTAGTGCGTCATTGCTTTCCTTGGTAACCTCACCTATCTCAGGGTTTATTTTAACTTGTTTTGCTATTTTTCTAACTAAGCCTACTCGTTCTGTCAGGTGAGTTTATAGTTTCATGTGGTTTATTCTTGCAGTGGCAGGGATCCATTGGGGGAAATTTCAAATGCCCTTTGGAATAAGAATTCAGAGCAAATTTTCCTGGACCTCAAAGGGGATTAACTATGGTAGAGGAACCCCCTGGAGAAATATTGTTGTGCCCTGTGTAGAAAAGGAAATACAGAAAATTCTGTTCAGACTCTCCTTTGGATGGTTTTAAGTGCAGGGGGAATCACATAGAGTTTTCACTCAGGGTATCTGTTTTCTCATATAAGAGTGAGGATGCTAGTCAACCCTGGGTCCTAAATGTCTGTGGAGAGAGTAAGACATGGTTGGGGAAGTTCTGTATAGACAATGTTTCCTTATATCAGCACTTCTTAAACTGCTTGTCGTGATCCCACAGAGGGGTCACAATGAACAGTTTAAGGAGTGCTGAAGGGGCTGCGAGTGGAAAAAGTTTAAGAAGCCCTGCCATATATGACAGAAAGCTAATTTTGTTTGCTTTTGATTTTAAGATTCTGAATGACACTCCCTTGGGAGTACCTAGACTCAAGAGGTAACTCCGTACATCCTAGAAAAATAAGCAAAAGGCACAACTACTCAATACATTGTAGACTAATGAATAATTTTTTCTCCACAAATTAAGTGAAAGTTGTTTCTTCTAATAGAAGGCATAAATTTAGTGGGTCAGCTAGAAAGGAATGAAGGCTCTAAAATAGAATAAGGGAGATTAAAGGGAGTTTAAAATTAATCAATCTGATCAGTGGATTCTTTCAATGACTATTTTACCCTCTGTTTCTAGGACCTCAGGGCAGTTTTCCTTGATGATTTCTTGGAAGATGCTCTCCAGGCTTTTTTTTTCATCATGACTTTCAGGTAGACCAATAATTCTTAAGTTATCTCTCCTGGATCTATTTTCCAGGTCAGTTGCTTTTTCAATGAGGTATTTTATGTTTTCTTTAATTTTTTTCATTCTTTTGTTTTTGTTTGACTTATTCTTGATGTCTCATAGAGTCATTAACTTCCACTTGCCCAATTCTAATTTTTAATGTATTGTTTTCTTCAGTTAGCTTTTGTACCTCCTTTTCCATTTGGCCAATTCTACTTTTTAAGGAGCTGTTTTCTTTTTCTATTTTGTGAACTGTATTTTTAAAGAAATTGTTCAATTTTTCTTCTACCTCTCTAATTTCACTTTTAAAATTCTTCTTGCACTCTTCCAAGAAGGCTTTTTGGGCTTGAGACCTGTTAATATTCCCTTTGAGATTCCAGATGTAGGTATATTCACAATGTTGTCCTCTCTTGAATTTATGTTTTGATCCTCCCTGTCACCAAGATACTTCTCTATGGTCACTGTTTTTCTTTGTTGCTTCTTACTCATGTTGTTTGCTTTTTTTCTGACTTTTACAGTTGGTCTTTGCTTCTGGAGCACAGGGGGGCACTGACCCAGGCTTCTTGGGCTCAAGTCTAGGGGCCTGGCTACTGGTTTTGTGTGCTGGGACCTCAGATGTTGGCAGCTGGAGACTGTAGGCATCTGGTAGCTTTCCTGGTGCTGAGCTGGATCTGGTGATGGTGTCTATTGTGTGCCTGGTATTGGTGTTTGCCTGCTCTACTGCCCTGGGGCTCGGGATCTCCTGTTGGTTTGCTGAAGTTGGGTAGATGGCATCTACCATCAAGGCCACAGAGCCCCTAGAGCAGTAAGGAAGTGGCCTTAGAATAATATATGAAAAGGTTGAGCCTAAATAATCAACAAGTGGATTCAGGCTAAGATAGCTGTGTAGAGGCAGAAACCTAGACAGTCTCTTGCAACATTCTCCTCCAAACAATTTTACACCTAAAATCTAATTCTGGAGCAGCAGAGCCAACAAAAGGTCAGGGTGAAATATTTTTCTAGCCTGAGACAACTTAGAAGGTAGGAAGAAGAGATCTATGATAAGGGGTGGGGGTGGGGTGGAAGTGGGGGAAGGCTGGCCTAGAGCACAGCAGCACCAGAAGTGGGCCTTGGAAGTGGCTGCAACAGAAGCAGCAGCTATGGGAGCTCTCAGTCCAGAAATGGTAAGGGGGGCCTGACAAATGGTCAAAAAGAGATTGCAAGGCACCCTTTGCTGGCACTGGGTGCAGGGTTTGGTGCTCTTTGTCAATTTTATTGCCCATACACAGTTCTGAGTCACAGTTCCAGGGTAGAGAGGAATGCTTTGTGGTCAGTCACAAAGGAGCTGGTCATAGTTCCAAGGTGGAGAGGAACATTATCACTTCTAGCTGCAGGTGAGCAAGAGACCTCATCATAGTTCTCCAGCCAAAAGGAGCACTAGCACTTGTTACTGCAAGTGAGCAAGGGGCCTTCCTGGGTAAAGACCTGAGCACAGACCAGGAAAGCAGTGACCACATGTCTCCGTGACTATACTACCTTGGAAGAACTGAAAACTTGCAGATCCCCAGACTTAGCTCTGAAAACAGCAGCATGAAAAATCCTGAAGCTTGGGACAGTGCCTCTCTACCTTCAGGTGAACAGAACCCAACTTTAACATAAAAGTTAAAAGTCAAGAAATAGGCTGGGGAAAAAGGAGGAAACAACAAAAAAAGAACTTAACTATAAAGAGTTACTATGGTGGTAGGGAAGATCAAAACACAAACTCAGAAGAAGGCAACGACATGAAAACAGCTACAAGCAAAGCCACATAGAAAAAGGCTAATAGGACACAAGCCCAACAACAATTCCTGGAAGAACTAAAAAAAGAAATAAGAGTACTAGGGGGAAAATTGGGAGAAGAAATGAGAATAATGCAAGAAAATTATACAAATAAAATTAACAGCTCAATAAAAGAGGCACAAAAACATAGTAAAACAAATAACACCTTAAAAAACAGAATTGGCAAAATTGTAAAAGAGGTATAAAAATTCATTGAAGATAAAAACTCCCTAAAAGCAGAATTAGCCAAATGGGAAAAGTGGTACAAAAGCTCACTGAAGAAAACAATTCCTTAAAAATCCAGTTGGGCAACTGTAAGATAGTGATTCCATGAGATATCAAGAAACAATCAAATGAAATCAAATGAATGAAAAATAGAATAAAGTATGAAATATCTTATTGGAAAAACTGACATAGAAAATAGATTAAGGAGAGATAATTTAAGAATCATCAGACTACCTGAAAGCCATGATAAAAGAGCCTAAACATCACATTTCAAGAAATTATCAAGAAAAACTGCCTGATATCTTACATCCAGAGGGTAAAATAGAAATTGAAAGAATACACCTATCACCTCCTGAAAGGGGTCTTGAAATGAAAACTCCCAGGAATACTACAGCCAAATTCCTGAGCTCCCTGGTCAAAGAGAAAACATAGCCAGCACCCAGAAAGAAAAAATTCAAATATTGTGGAGCCACAGTCAGGATAATACAAGATTTAGCAACTGCTACATTAAAGGATAGGAAGGCTTGGAATACGATATTCTAGAGGGCAAACAATTACCTAACAAGCAAAAATGAGTATAATCCTTCAGGGGAAAAATAAATATTCAACAAAATGGAGGACTTCCAAGCATTTCTGATGAAAAGACCAGAGCTGAATATAAAAATCTGATTTTCAAATACAAGACTCAAGAGAAGCATAAAAAGGAAAACAGGAAAGGGAAATCATAAGAGACTTAATGAGGTTAAACTGATTTCATTCCTACATGGGAAGATGATACCTGTAACTCATAAGAACTTTCTCATTATTTGGGCAGTTAGCAGTGTATGTACACAGAGGGCAGGGTTTGAGTTGAATATGATGGGATGGTAGCCAAAAAAATAAGAGTAAGGAGTGAGAAAGATGAACTTAGTGGAAGAAAGAGAGACGCAGAATGGGGTAAATCATCTCACATAAAAGAGATGTGAAAAAGCATTTACAGTAGAGGGCAACATGGGGGAAGTAGGGGGAACATTTGAACCTTATTCTCATCAGAATTGGCTCAAAGAGTGAAAAACATAGACACTCAGCTGGGTATAGAAATCTATCTTACCCTATAGGAATGTAGGAGGGGAAGGGAATAAAAGAAGAGTTGGGGGCCTGACAGAGGGGAGGGAGGATTGGGGGAGGCAGTAGTTAGAAGCAAAAACTTTTGAGGATGGTGAGAGTAGAATAAACAGGGAAAATAGGATGGAGGAAAATACAGTTAGTAATCATAACTGTGAAAAAAATTTTACAGCAAGTGTCTCTGATAAAGACTTCATTTCTCAAATACATAGAGAATTGAGTCGAATTTATAAAAATAAGAGCCATTCCCTAGATGATAAATGGTCAAACAATAGGAACATGCAGTTTTCAGATGAAGTCATCAAAGCTAACTATAGCCATATGAAAAAAGGTATTTTAAATCACTACATGCAAATTAAAACAACTCTGAGGTACCACCTCACACCTATCAGATTGGTTAATATGATAGAAAAGGCAAATGACAGTATTGGAGGACATGTGGGAAAATTAAGACACTAATGTTGGTGGAGTTGTAAACTAATGCAATCATTCTGAAGAGCAATCTGGATCTACGCCTAAAGGGCTATAAAACTATGCAAAGCCTTTGATCCAGCAAATCTGCTACTAGGTCTGTATCCCAAAGAGATAAAAAAAGGAAATGGACCAGTATGTACAAAAAATATTTATAACAATTCTTTTCTGGTGACAAAGAATCAGAAATTGAGGGAACGCTCATCAATTGGGGAATGGCTGAAAAGTTGTAGTATCAGATTGTGATGGAATACTACTGTGCTATAAGAAATGACAAGTAGGATGGTTTCAGAAAAACCTGGAAAGATTTACATGAAATGATGTGAAGTGAGCGGAACAAGGAGAACATTGTACCCAGTAACAGCAGTATTGTACAATGATACAATGATCAGCTGTGAATGACTTAGCTATTCTTAGTAACGCAATTATCAAAGACAGTTCTGAAGGACTTATGATGAAAAATGCTATCTACCTCCAAAGAAAGAACTGATGAAGTCTGAATGCAGATTAAAGCATACTTTTTGCTTTATTTTTCTTGGGTTTTTTTGGTCTATATTTTCTTTCATAGCATAATACGGAAATATGTTTTACATGACTGCACATGTATAACCTATATCAAATTGCTTGCCTTCTCAATGAGGGGGGAGGGGATGGAGGGTGAAAATTTGGAACTCAAAACTTTAAAAAATGTTAAAAATTGTTTTTACATGTAATTGGGGAAAGAGAAAATACTAAATAATTAAAAATAAAACTAAAGTAAGATAATTTAGAATTCAGACATATTTAGAAACTATTTTATGTTTTAGGTTCTCTCTTTAAAATTTTTTTTTGTTGTTTTTAATTAAATTCCATATCTTTTCAACCTTATCCTGTTGATTTGGAATTGCTTTTAATTAACATTTTAAAGTATAAATTTACTGATCTTTTTCTTATCACCAGTATTTCTTCTAGAATCCTTTCCTCTATCCCTCTTAGAAAGCCATCTCATATGACAAATATTCTTTTAAAAAAGAGAAAAAGAAGTACAACTGATTAATACATTGAAAAAACCAGAAAATATAGGCAATCTACCATACCACTGGACATCTCACCTTGGAACAGATGTGGGGTGGGTATGTCTTTTCATATCTCTTTTTTGAGGCCATGATTGTTTTTAAAAATTTTCAACATTCACTTCTGAATGTTTTGTTGTTGCTGTTTCCATTTACATTGTTGTAGTTATGTGTGTGTATACATATATTATATATATATGTGTATATATATATATATACATATATTATATATATATTTTGCCTCTTCTTATCTCATTCGGCTTCAGTTCATATAAATCCTTTCATGCTTCTCTGTATTCATGATAATCACTGTTTCGTACAGTATAGTAATATTCCATAACATTTATGCACCACAATTTGCTTGGTTATTTCCCAAATAACAGACATATACTTTGTTTACAGTTCTTTGCTATCACATAAAATACTGCTATAAATATTTTAGTGAATATTGAGACTTCCATCTTATTAATGACCAACTTAGCGTATAAACCTAGTCAACTGGTATGGACATTTCGGTGATTTAATTTGCACAATTCCAAACTGTTTGACAAAATGGTTGTGCTGAGGTAGGTAGGTGGCATAGTGGGTAGAGCGCCAGGGACAGAATCAGGATGACCTGAGTTCAAGTCAGGCCTCAGACACTTACTAGCTGTGTGATCCTGGGCAAGCACTTAACCCCAATTTTCTCACCCCCCAAAAGAGACAAAATGGTTTTACTGATTTGTACCTCACACCTATGCAAAATGACTTCACTCCCTCTCTGACATACCACACCAACTCAGTCCATTTGATTACAGTGCTACAGATCAATCCACATTCTTTCCTTCACTACAATGCTTAGAAACATCAAAGAAATTATGGCCTGACATTTCTTATGCAGGCTTGAGGGCATAACTAAAAACGTACCCCATTGTAGCCTATTGCCAATATCATCCCCAATCACTGGATACATGAGTTCCTTTCTATTTTTTGTTATTATGAATTATGCTGCCATGAATATTTGCACAGATAGGTTATTTTCCCCATTTTAGTAGTAGATTCAAGTTATAGTCCTAGCACTGGTATTGCTGGGTCAGAGAAGAATGGCTTTATAACTCTTATTATATGTTTTAGTATTATTTTCTAAAAAAATTATAGCAACTCATACCATGCTAGCATTGTAAAACCATGACTTTCTCCACATTTGCACCCACATTTAATTTTACTGTTTTTAAGAACTGTCTCAATGTAATGATTATAAGATGGTATTTTAGACTTTCATTCACTTGTGTTTTTTGTTTATTAGAGATACTGAAAGTTTTTTTTAAGTTAGCAGATTACTTTTTGTTTTCCTGAGGAAGTACTTCTTTGCCCTTCTTTCTAGGAACATTTACTTCTCTTCATTCCTTCAGTGTTTTCACCTTGTGAAGCAGGAAGATCAACACACAGTTGTTACTTTGGCACTGAAGAAACTATAATCAGAGCACACAAATGAACAGGATACTTGCTCCACCTTCCATACTTGTGGAAACTGAGATCCTCAGTTTTCTGACATTCTTAACACTAAGTGATACTACATGTTTACTGTGCCTAGGGCTACATCTGGGAAGGCTCCAGAATAATACTTCTATTAACAATGAGTTTTTCTATTTTTTTCCAGATTTAGACCTAGAAGAGACTTCAGATGTCAATGAGTCCAAACTCTTCATTTTAGAGATGAGTAAAATGAAGCTCTTGCTTTAGGTTTAGTTCAGGAGTTTTTCAGTCATGTCTAACTCTCCCTGGCCCCATTTGGGGTTTTCTTGGCAAAGATATTGGAATGGTTTGCTGTTTCCTTCTCCAGCTCATTTTACAGAGGAGGAAACTGAGGCAAACGAGTTAAGTGACTTGCCCAGGGTCACATAGCTGATAAATCTCTGAGGTCACATTTGAATTCAGGTCCTTTTGACTCCAGGCCAGGCACTCTATCCACTGTGCTACTTAGCTGCCCTGCTTAAGGTTACACAGTTATTTAGTAGCTGAGCCAGGATCTGAACCCACTTCTTCTAGCTCTAAATTCAGTGCTCATTCCACTACCCCACATTTCCTTTCCTGGGTTTTCAAGCCTCTTCTCAAATTATCTTCATGTTATAACTGACAGATTCCATTTAATGTCCTAATGAACACTGAGCTTTTACCTATGAGGGACTTCTGAAGAAATGCAACTTCAAGTCACTTCTTGCCTCTTCTCCCATCACCAGACATCTGGTGCAATCATCTTCTCTATAATTTTAAGTGAAAAAATTAGGCTGTGCAATCTCTCAAATGATCTAAGGCTCAAATATAACTCAAGAAAAGCCAATCAATGGTTTAGCCACATTATTTACTCAGAAATTAATTCTTCTACATTCTATTTCCTCTTTACATATCATGCTCACTTAGAAATGAACTGGAACACTGCTATTACAGAGTTGATAGTGCTTTCTCCCTTATTCAATTATATTTGTGATGGGTCAGCACTGAGCCACACAGGTCCCTGGAAGATGCCAGAGGAGCTCCAGCTCACGCTCCATGGTATGGCTGCCACAGGCTCATCCTCATACATGGTCCATGGAGTACAAACCCTCCTATCTATTGTATTTATTCTGCTTTGTACACAGCACCCCACAACTCAGTAGAGTTCAAACTCCTCGGGGGGAGGGACCCTTTCCTTTTTGTCTTTATATCTCCAGTGCTTAGCACATAGTAAGCATTTCACAGATGCCTGTTAAATTGTTAAGTATGTGGGAGAATTGCCCAGGAATTTGTGAAGAATTAATGTGCTCTTTGCTTGCCCTGCTTTAGCATACTTCATTGCTATAAGAATTTTATTTCTATGTCAATTAATCAGCAAGCATTTATTAAACACCCACTACATGCCAGTTTGATTAGGAATACACACTCAAACATCAGCAGCTTTTAAAAAACATGACCCCAAACTTGAAGCTAATAATGAGCTGGGTACACTTTGTATCATTTCCACTGCACTGATATGTAGTGTTTCATTCCTTTTTCAAGGACAACCTTAGAATTATGGAGACTTTCTGAAAGCTAACTGCAGTGTGAGAGTCAGCTCCGTCCAATTTCAATAGGAGGAATGTATTATTTATTCCTACAGGAAGGAAAGCTACAATTCTTCTCCTGCCCCCATTTTTGCCCACAAAATCAAAACAAAAACTCTACTGGGTTGCTCTAATTGCCTTCTGTGTTGTCACTTCAAGAGGCTAACTTATAACATATCTTCTTTCCTTGCCACAGAGGGCAGCTCCATCAATAATAAAGCCTCACTATTTCCTTGTACATTTCTGCATGTTGCTGTATTACAGAAAGCCAAGACATTCTTTCATAGAGCATCACTGTGTTGCATGGGTCCTGCTGTAATGGGGCTAAACAGGACTTCATTAGTGGCCTCACTTTCGTTAGCTGATTCCTTTTAATCATTTGCCATTCTGGTATACCATGCAAAAAACATGTTATTGAGTATAACATTAACTGGAGTCCACAAACATTTAGGGAGCATGCTCTGGGTGAAGAACATCCAATTAGGTGCTAAGAAGGACTATACAGGAGAAGCTACTTAGAATCATATAATGGCAGGGCTAAAAGGAACCTTATAGGGCTAGCTTATCCATCCACTGGTCAGAAGGAATGAGTGGTAGGGAAACCCCAAACTCTATGGTTCTTTATATCACATCACTCTGTCTACTCTTAAGTCAGGAGAAGTTTATCTATAACATATTTCTGATGAGAGGTTCTGCACACTTTCTGGAGGGGCCAACTATTTCTGGAAAATTCATCATGCAGCAATGTCTTCCTACTTTTCAGTAGCAATCTGTGGGGAAAGATTGGCCAGCTTCCTGCGTATACGCATTGCCTCTTCTCTAAGGTTAACAAGTGAATATTTCTCCATGATTCACCATACTAGAAGAAGCTCACATGTCCTAAAATTCTCTGTGAGGCATTACTATAGCAGCGTATAACATTTCTCTTCTTTTTTTTTTTGTGGCATAGAAAAAATATAGTGGATCAATCCTGACTATTCCTTAAACCAAAACTCTGAAGACTTCCTTCTCACAGGCACCAGCTATTTATTCAGCACGGAATGATCCACCAGTGCAAATGTTCATGGGGGGACTTATTTTCTCAACCCTGTGTCCTGCTTGAAGGCATAGTTAACTACATATGGAATGTTAGTTGCCTCAATTAATTGTGGGGACTAAATTATGGCTGCTCCAAATCACAGGCTTGGAAAAGACTTTATGAAAATTGATTCCATTAAAATAAATTTTCCCCGTTTAGGAGCAATAAACCATACCAATCTACAATGACAGAAGTAAAAAAAAGAACAACTACCTTCCCTCTCAACAAGGCAGGTAGCATGGTGATCAAACTGTGGATGCACAAAAGGCTGACGCTGGGTTGGTTAGTAATTCTAAAATTAAAACAGATTGAGTTTGACTGTTCATCTTTTTTATTTTTCCTTTTTTAATTAATTTATTTTGATTTATCAACAATCACTTCCATAAGCTTTCGAGTTTTAAATTTTTCTCCTCCTCCCTCACCACCAAGATGGTACACAATCTAGTATAGGCTATACATATACATTCTTATTAAACATATTTTAACATTAATGATGCTGTGAGTAAGAATTAGAACCAATAGGAGGAACCACCAGAAAGAAGAAACAAAACACAACAGAAGAAAAGAATAGCAAATAGTATGCTTTGATCTGCATTCAAACTCCATAGTTCTTTCTTTGGATGTGGATAGCATTTTCCATCATGAGGCTTTTGGAGATGACTTAGATCCTTGTATTGCTGACAGAAGTTAAGTCTATCAAAGTCAGACATCACTCAATGTGGCTGTTACTATGTACAATGTTCTCCTGGTTCTGCTCACTTCACTCAGTATCAAACCATACAAGTCTTTCCAGGTTTATCTGAAGTCTGCCTGTTCATCATTTCTTATAGCACAATAGTATTCCATTACATTCATATATCACATTCATAATTATGATAACTGAGTCTTTCTTTCCATCCTTTTTCCCTCTCTGTTTATGCTTTTCTTTCTCCTCTCTCCTTTTCCCTCCTCACTAATGTTTTGCTTTTGACCACCGCCTCCCTCAGTTCCACCTCCCTTCTATTAGCCCCTCCCTTTTCTTTCCCTTTTTTCCTCCTACTGCCTATAGGGCATGTTAGATTTATATATCTAACTGATTATGTTATTCCCTTCTTAAGCCAAATCTCAGGAGAGTAAGGTTCAAACAATGCTCATCTCCCTCCCTTCTTTCCCTCTGCTGTAATAGTTTTTTGTGCCTTTTCCTGTGATGTAATTTACCCTTGTCTGCCTCCTCCTTTCCTTTTCTCTCTGTACATTTTCTTAGATCACATTGATTCACTTACTTGGATCCATTTAACCCACTTGATTAGATTTTTTTCATCATCACATCAAAGTCAATTTATACTCATCCCCTTTATGTATACCCCTTTAACATGGTATAATAACAATATAGTTCTCAAGAGTTACAAGTGTCATCTTCTCTTGTAGGGATATAAAGAGTTTGCCCTTATTAATAACATGTTGTTTCTTTCTGTCCCGTATACCTTTTTATATCTCTCTTGAGTCTTGAATTTGAAGATCAAATTTTCTGTTGAGCTCTGGTCTTTTTATCAGGAAGGTATGGAAGTCCCCTATTTCACTGAATATTCATCTCCTCCCCTGAAAGATCATGCTCATTTTCACTAGATAGTTGATCCTTGGTTGCAATCCAAGCTCCTTTGCCTTTTATGGAATATCATATTCCATGCCCTACAGTCTTTTAATGTAGAAGATGCAAGGTCCTGTGTAATCCTGATTGTGATTCCATGATATTTAAATTGTTTCTTTCTGGCTGCTTGCAGTATTTTCTCTTTGACCTGGTAATTTTGGAATTTGGCTACTATATTCATTGGCGTTTTCAATTTGGGATCTCTTTTAGGAGGTGATAGGTGGATTCTTTCTATGGCTATTTCACCCTCTGGTTCTAGGACCTCAGGGAAGTTTTCCTTTATGATTTCCTGAAAGATACTGTCCAGGCTCTTTTTTTCATTGTGATTTTCAGGTAGACCAATAACTTTTAAATTGTCTCTCCTGGATCGATTTTCAAGGTCGGTTGTTTTACCAATGAGATATTTTACATTTTCAACTATTTTTTCATTCTTTTGTTTTTGACTGATTTTTGCTCTCTCATAGAGTCATTAGCTTCCACTTGCTCAATTCTAATTTTTAACAAATTGTTCTCTTCTATTAGATTTTTTTAGGGACTTGTTTTCTTCAGTGTACTTTTTTTCCAGTTGGCCAATTGTATTTTTTAAGGACTTGTTTTCTGCAGTTAATTTTTGTCCTTCCTTTTCCAAGCTGTTGACTCTCTCTTGCATACCTCTCATTTCTTTTCCCAATTTTTCCTCTCCCTCTCTCATTTGACTTTTAAGATCCTTCTTGAGCTCTTCCAAGAAGGCTTTTTGGGCTTCAGACCAGTTCATATTCCCTTTTGAGGTTCCAGATGTGGGTTTGTTGACAATGTTGTCCTCTTCAGAATTTCTGCCTTAATCTTCACTCTTCCCATAATAAGAATCTATTGTACGTTTCTTTTTGCTCATGGTGTTTGCTTATTTCCTGGCCTTTAAAGAGACTGGGCTTTCCTTCTGGGGAGCAGAGGGCACTGACCCAAGCTTCTTGTGTTGGGAGCCCAGGGCCTGGTTGATGGCTTTGTGTGCTGGGGCCTCCAATGTTGGCAGTTGGAGGCTGTAGGATTCTGGCAGCTTACCTGGTATTGGGCTGGAAACAGCAATACTAGAACTCTAGGGGTAGGATTGGGTAGTGTAGCTCCTGGAGATTTCCTGCTCACCCAGGCCTTTCCTTTATTTTGCTTTCTTCAGCTCTTTTCAGATGGATGTTGTAGGGTGTTTATCTGCTTGGGGCCCCTTGGAGAGCTGCTTCCCTTAGTTTTGCTGAGGCACTGGGAGAGTCAGTTGCTGTAGAATGAGGCACCTGGTGGTTTTCTGAGCTGGTTTCCATTGGTTCCCCCACCCCCAATGAGGTACTTGGGGTCCAGGTGTTGGTGTTTGTCTGCTCCACCACCTGGGCTTCAGGATCTCCTCCTGGTATGCTGAGGTGGGACTTTCCACTAGCTTGCTGGGGATGCCTCCCTTTCTGTACTGCCCCCCTTTCCCCAGGGTAAGAGGGGCCTTTCCAGTTAATCCTTCAAGCTACCTGGGCTACTGAACTGCTGCACCCCATCTTTCTTCTGGTTCAGCTGTTCCAGGGTTTTTTCCTGGGATGATATTTTCTGGGCTTTCAGGGATTAATAAGGGAGGGTAAGAGAGACTCACCTCTTATTCTGCCATCTTGGCTCCCAGAAGCAGAAGTCTCAAGTTTGACTGTTTAATCAATTTATTCCTTCCATTATCCTATTTAATTAAGTAACTAGTGTTTGAAGATTATACAATTTAGGGCTGGAAGGACCCTTATAGATCAGCTATTCCAACTCCTTTATTTGACAGAGAAGGACACTGAGGCCCAGAGAAGTTAAATAACCTTGGTCAAGTTACAACAAAAGATTAGTATTTATAAAGGCGAGATCCAAATGTTGGCCTGTGAGATCTACATAATATCTCAATGTCCCACTATCCCATGGGAATGGGAAATGAAAGTGCCCTATTAAACTAGTCCATAGCTTCCCCTTTGGAAGGACTTAATGCATGTCCTTACTCAACAAGTGTTTATTAAGCTCTACTAGGGAATACGCCAAAGAATAAGAAGGTGTCATAGTTATTTTTGAGACCAGAGCTAAAACTAAGAATTCTGGCACCTGGAAGACAATATCAATTTGCACAAGGAAATAAGGAATGCTTTAAGATATAAAGATTCAAAGTGTAATTGAAGTAAACTTGAGAAAGAGGTCCAAGGAGGTGAGGATATTGAGGACCTGGGATGTTAGGGAGTTCAAAGGAGAAAGGGATAGGAATGGAAAATATTACTATGTCAACTATTTTACTTCAAAGATGATTACAAGGATGTCAAACCATAATACTTAGACCAGCACTTGACACGTATTAAGCAATTAATAAATGCCCGTTTGTGAGTGGATTGAATTTTAATGGAGAAGTGATGGTGGCAGAGACAGGATCTGAAAAAGGTACTTGGGAACAAACAGCATGCCATTACCTCCTCATAGCTCTGTGTGTCACCAAGGGGTATGAAATGAGGACTAGCAAGCCTGGGAGAAAGTGGTGAGAGATGTGCCACCTTGAAGAAGAATAGAAGGATTCTGAGAGGAAGAGATCAAGAATGATAGGATCAATATATTTAGAGCTGGAAATGACCATAGAGAGTCTAGTTTACCTCTCTCATGTTTTTGGAGATGAGAAAACTGAGGCCAAGAAAGGTAAAAGAACTTGTCTATGGTAACACAACTATTAAGAAACTAGAACCCACATATTCTGTGACTTATTGCTCCACAAAATAAAAAGGTTCCAAGAATACAATGGAAATGGAAGGCAGAAAAAGATAGAGTAGGGCTAAGTTTATTCCTGACGTGAAGGAGGAATGACAGCTGGAGAGGCCAGGAAGGGCTCCCCTCAGGAATGATTTCTTTCTTCTCTGCCTGCCCCCAAGATGATCTCAAGCTGATCATAGGCAGGTGCCCAGGCCTAGAGACAGTGAGTGCACTTCTACCCCTCTGCCCAGATGAGAGAAAATCAAGGTAGCCAGCCATAGGACTCTGGGGGCCAAGCCAGGGAGCTGGCGAGGAAGCAGGAATAACAGGCAGCTATTGCTAAGGATTAGGATAAGAAATGAGCCATCTTGTGAAAAAAAATCACACTCATTGGGATGTTAGCATTTGAGGAAAAGTGGGTACCTTGAGACCATGAAAAACTGATTCATATATAGACTACACACACACACATACACACACAGACACACACACACACACATATATACATACATACATATATACATATACAAATATCATTGGCAGTAAAAACTTGAAGAAATTGTGGTATGTGAATATAATGGAATAGTAATTAAATCATAAGAATTATGAATATGAAGACTTTAGAGAAGCACAAGAAGACTGTATGAACTGATGTAAAGAAAGCAGAATCAGAATAATATATACAATGACAATAACTCAATTGAAAAGAACACTAAAATAAAGCCCAATGTGGTAATTTAAATCGCCAATCTAAGACCTAGTAAACAGAAAAGAAAACTTACCTCTCTAACTTTAGTGGGGTAAACACACAAGGCATGCTGCAAACATTCTCAGATGCACTCAATACCTTAACTGGTTTTGCTTAATTTTTTTTGCTTTGTTAAAAAGGAGAGCTCATTCATTGAGTGGGGGAAAAGAAACATACAGAAATGACTATAATGGAAAAGTAAAAGGCAACAGTAAAACATATTAAAAATAAAGTCAACAATTAATTGGAGTGTTATTTGTTGCTCATGAACAAGACTGTGTTAAGATGATAAAAACACTGAATAAAACTATTAACCACAAGTTTTCCATGAAAGCAAACATCCATCTTTGCAATGTTAACCTTTTATTGGTATTGTCATGACAGGGATCCACAGAACATGAATACTTGTGAAAAGCTAATCATGAGTATCAGAAGGCAATGAAAAGAAGAATGGTGGGTGTGAGCAGGCTATCGCATATAACCAAAGAGAAATTCTGAAAAATGGGCATAAAGAATGGCATCATGAACTTGTAAGACAAAATGAGAAGATGGGCTGGTCATATGGCAAGTACAAGATAGACAGATAATGCATTCCCATTTGTACCCTTGTAATATCAGGAAAAAGCAAGGGAATCTTCCAGAGGATGTGGGTAGATCCTCTTTGTTGAACTTTTGGCAGAACATGAACAAGAATCATACAGAACAGGCAGGCATATATGGAGAACAATCTGCATCATTTGAGGGAACTCCTGAATCACTGAAATTAGAGATCCATTTTTGTATTTGAGTACTATCTAAATTAATTTATAGATTTGGTATTAAACAAAATGAAACCACCTGGGGGTTACTTACTTGAGCCAATCTACTCCCCCCCCCAAAAAAAAAAAACACCACAAAATTTATCTGGAGGAACAAAAGGTCTGGAAAGGAAAGTGAAACAATGAAAAAAAAATCAGGAATGAAAAGGAGTACTTCTAGACCTCAAATTATACAATAAAGCCATAATCATTAAAACTATTTGTTACTGGTTGAAAAACAGAAAAGTGGACCAACGGAACAGACTAAATAAGGAAGAGTCAGAAACAAATGAACTCATTAGCTCAATGTTTGATAAAACCCAAGAACATAAATTACTTGGAGAATTACCTGCTTCACAAGAGCTTCTAGTAAAACTGGAAAGCAGTATGGCAGAAATTAGATTTACACTATCACCTTCTACCACATACCACAAAAAGTCAAAATGGGTACACGACCTGAATGTTGAAGGTCACACATTAAAAATGAAGATAACCAACAATTTAAAAAATATTAATAAGGTTTTTGAAAATGTTTTTCATACCTTTTGGTAACTTGCCCTAGTTCAGATATGTTGCATATCAATCCTCAGTATCTTTACAATTGTATCTTTTCCAATATGGTTCTACTCTTTCCAGTACGATTCTACTCTCTACTGACTTGGCTTCATGTGGCTACTTTTTCTGTCTTTGTTTTCTTTAATAACATTCTTCCCTCCCCTAAGAGCCCCTTCACCACTATCATGTAGTAGTTCCACTGCCTTTGATGGTGAAAAGTTTGCTATTTTAACTTTTGCAAATCTTTATCTTTTTCTTTTCCTTTTTCAAAATTCATTGTGATCCTTCCATTTTTCTTATCCTTTATCCTGAAATGTCCTTCTTGTCAACCCTGGGATGACTTTGCTCCCCACTGCTTCCCTTTGCTTTATAAGATGATGCTGCTCATAATCATTCTTTTCTCTTTGTAAACTATGACAAACAGGTTTCTTGTTTGTTTGTTTTTTAACTAGTATTGCCTTTGGCCTCCCATAGTTATCTGCTTGGCAAATAAAATGTTTGTTGACTAAAGCCCTTTCTGGGCTCTTTTGATCTAAAAAAAAAAATGAAGATAACCATATCAAGTATCTTTCATTGCTGTGGCAAGGCAGAGATCTCTTAGCTAAATAAGGGACAAAGCGACTTCCAAAAATATAGATAATTTTTATCACATGAAATTGAAAAGCTTTGCACAAAATTGATGCAGCTAAGTTAAAATATTTATATATCTCTGATAAAACTCTGATTTCTATGATATGTAAAGGAACTAACACAAGAGCAAGAGCTCTTCTCCAATGGTCAAAAAATGAGCAAACACTTTTAAAAAGAATTGAAAACCATTAGCAACATGAAAGAGAGTTCCAAAATACCAATAATGCATGCATCTAGTCATTTTTCAGTCATGCCCAACACTTTGTGACCCCATTTTAGATTTTCTTCGCAAAGATATTGGAGTGGTTTGCCATTTCCTTCTTCAGCTCATTTTACAGATGAGGAAACCAAGGCAAACAGAGTTTAAGTGACTTGCCCAGGATTACACAACTAGTAAGTGTTTGAGTCTGGATTTGAACTCAGGTATTACTGAGGTAATTAGGAAATGTGGCATCCAGGGTGGTTCACTTAGAAGACTGGAAGGCAAGGGGACAGTTCTAAGGCACTCAAACACCTGTGGAAGTTTGAAGCCGATTGGAGACAGAGTAGTCATGGAGGTAAGGAGTTTGAGGAATTAGGTCAGGGTGTTTGAAGCAGGGAGGGATTGGGGCAGAAAAGACTGTGAACCATACACTGAGCTTATAGTGGGAAGAGGGAGGAAAGTGAAGAGTAATCCAGAGAGCCACAGAGGATGGCAGCAAAGACACGGACAGGTCAGAGAGAACTTTAGAGTTGCTTGCTGTGTAATGATGGCAGAGAAGTGGGGTTTGAAATAGAAGCAGGAAGGGCAAAGATCATGCAAATCCCTTCTGCTGGTCCTGCATGTCCAGAGGTGTGAGAAAAAGAGCCACAAATCTTGGAGAAGATGCTAAGAGACGAAGTTATCTTCAGGCAAAATCTTGGTTGCAAGAGTGCCAGAAGTCAGAAAGACTTCAAAAACAAGGCCTTAAAGACAGATTTTAAAACTAGAAGGGTTTCAGAGATCATCTGGGCCACTCTCTCATTTTAAAGATGAGCTAACCAAGGCCCAGAGAGGTCAAGTAACTTGTCCAAAGTCACAGAGCCAGCATTGGGACACAAGTCTGTAACTCCAAAGCCAGGATTATTTCCACTACACTCCATAGAGAAGGGCTTCAAAGGGTGTACTAGAAAGAGATGGAAGAAGAGGAGAGGGTCTGAGGAAGAGTTGGCTTAAGTTCACAAGGTGGGAGGGAGGGAAGTAGGAGAAGGAAAGAGGTAACAGAGAGTCATAGGGGTGAACTTCCCCCACATCCCATCTAAGCCTGCCTGCCCTGAATCTAATCCATAGTCCAGGAGGTTCATCCTCAGATAAAAGAGTATGTCTGGCCTTGACAGTGGCTTGATAGGCTATAAAACTTTAGATAGCTAGAAACCAGGTTTGGTGAGGGAATGGGCTGGTATGATAGCTGGCACTGGGCAGGGAGGGGGTAGATAATGCACTACCTAGATTCCTGACATCATAGCCAATATTTACTTGATGAAATCTTTCCCTTCCTTCAAAGCCCAACACTGAAACACTTCTACCACAGATCTTTTCCCTGACCTTCTCCCCAACACTAATCAGTTGGGACAGTGGTATCCTGTCCCAAATGTCTTAGAATACTTCATCTGTGCCTGTCCTTTGTACTTTTGTGTCCTAATGTTTCACAGTTGTGAACACAGTTATGTCCCCTCCTAAACTCCAAGTATTTAATGTGTGTTGGCTTCTTTTGTAGCATTCTGGAACATTTGTCATCCTTTTGTGGGAGACTTAGGAGAGTGAATAGGCCAGGATGGTAGGAAAGCTCACTGCACCTAGGCAGTTGAAGAGTTCTTGGTACAACTTAGGGTAGCTGTGTTCACCCAATTAGCACATGTCAAAGGCAGAAACTAAAGTAAGTCTTCTTCACTCTAAGGTTGCTCATCTTCTCACTATGCTTCTCTTTTCACTCTGTCCTTTCAATTGGCTCCACATCCATTTTTCTATTATTTCCAGGTCCAGTACCTAAATATCTGCAGATAGCGTACAAAATTCTTCTAGTGTCCACAAAGTGGAAAGAGCAGGGCTATGTAAAAACTCCTGAGACAATGTGCACTAAGAAAAGAAAAAACCACCTGGGGAATAGTCACTAATATCATATAATGCAGTACTGAGGTTTGTGTAGCACTGTACCTTTACAAAGAGCTTCCTTAAGGTCTTGTCTGATCCTCACAACTACCCTGTGTGCTTAAGTTACTATCCCCATTTTACAGATGAGGTGATAGTCTTAGAGAAGTAAAGTGCCTCCCTCAGTTGAATGGGAGAACTGGGTCACTTTCATCTCCATCTGGTGTTCCTTCTGCAATGGCAGGATCACAGATTTGGAACTGGCAAGAACCATAGGGAGCAATAGTCCAAAGTCCTTATTTGAAACATGAGAAGACCGAGGCCCACCAGGATTCAAGCCCAAGTCTGCTGTCACCATGACCCCTGCTCTTTCCACTGGACCACTCTTTAATCAACACATGTGCCCTTTTCTTTTCGATGTTAATACTGAAATGTGCAAATATTATCATTTATGAACCCAATTCTGGCATCAGGAACATAAAAATGTCATCTCATCTTGCTGAGAAAATGAAACAGTTCTGCCATGTCTCTGTCACTCTTGGGGTTACTCTAAACTCTTAAATGTGACTCAGGAGCTTTGGTCACCTGAAAAAGAATATTTTAAAGACTATATCTGCCTGGGAAATACAGCTCTAGCAAGCGGAACAGCTCCAGCTTTCTTCTTAGGGCATGGAAAATTTTATCTAATTGTTCTAAGCGGTGTATCTGCTCTTCTACTGGAGGTGAGAAATCAAAATCATGCATCTTTTCCCCCAGCACAGGTCAGTAGAAAGAGCAATGAATTAGGGACTGGGAACTTGGGTCC
Organism: Phascolarctos cinereus; assembly: GCF_003287225.1. Taxonomy (NCBI): domain Eukaryota; kingdom Metazoa; phylum Chordata; class Mammalia; order Diprotodontia; family Phascolarctidae; genus Phascolarctos; species Phascolarctos cinereus. The sequence continues at coordinate 31,719,427 of NW_027556291.1, forward strand.
AAATGCTGGTCCTGCCACTTACAGATTTACAAGTAACAAGGCACTTCATCTCTCAGAGGGTCCTCAGTCTCTTTACTTATATAATGAAGGGTTTGGACTCATAAGCCTCTATGGTCCCTTTCAATCCTAATTCCATGATCTTACACTGGTGTGAAGGGTAGGGGAATATGGTAGTAGTTGTGAAAGAGGCAAAGCAGTGATCTGTGGTGTTTTTCATTCTTCTTAGAATTCAGAACCAGAGGCATCCTTGGTCAATTTGAGTCATTTCTGCACTGCTCAGAAAACACACGTCCAAATGAACATCTGTATGAGTTCCAGCCTAAGAATAACATGAAAAAATTGAGAAGTGAGTCATGTTTGAGTAAAAGTGACACTCAGCTACTCCCAAAGTAGAAGGCTGAAAATATTTTTTGTAATGACAAAGAGGAAAGAGATTTAAAAAAAAAAACCCAAAATGAGTCAGAGGGAAACTCCTTCTACATAGGTTTTATGTTTCGATAACAAGTGCTTTGGGACCTGGAGTCAATTGTCTATTTTCCTGTGATGCTTGGAGGGAATTAGCTGGACAACTATGTAATTGCTTGCAATTGGAGTCATCCCTCTGGGTCTTCTTTCTTACACTGACAATTCCTTGCATATGGTTGAGGCTAAGAAACATCTTGGGTCTTTATCTATACAATGTGCTGCCCATTACTAACAATCACGACCAGATGACATAACTAAAACCAGGCCATAGCTTTAGATTCCACTGCACAAGGCAATTCAACATTTAATCCAAGAGTGTACATAACGAGCCAAAGCCTCTATACCTACACAGAGAAGCCACTTAAGAAAGAAATGTAATGGCACTAACCCAAAAAGCAAATAAGGGATTCTAGTAGTATCCTTACTTGAGTGAAATAATGCAGCAGAAGAGGTAAGTAGAATAGACCCCTAAATGACCATTTCTATCACATTGATTCAATTAAAAAATAGCAATTAAGCACTTACTATGTAGTATTAGGTACAGGAATAAAAAGGAAAATCCCTGCCCTCAACAAGTTTACATATTGCTGGATTGACTGCCTTATCAGATACCCGACAGGGATATTTTTTCCAAGTACTACATGGCAAATGAACACAGCATGAAAACCTTCTAATTTGTGTCATCAACAGATGACAAAGCACAAAGTCGGCTTTGGAGCAGGAAACGGTTAACACACCACTATGGAGCAGTTGGCCTGCTAGTTTCAGGCCCCAGGCATCACCACACAAGAGTGCATGTTCTATATGAATTAAAGTACCAAACAAAACTCTCAGACAAGCCATCAGAAAATAATACATGGAGACAAAGGATGCATTAATCAATAGGGGAAATCATGAGAGATATCTGAAGCCCTTTCTCATCATTAGACAGAAACAGCTGCCAAACCACCAAAAGCCACATGAAACCTTCCAGGATAAAGTGGTCAAAACAGGGGGAGGGGGAAGAGGAGGATACAGAAGGAAACAAGGGAAATCAGGTAATTGGAGGGCTACCTTAGGATAGGTATTGCAAGGTTGAGATTCAGAGTAAATGACATAAAAGTTGTATTCATATCCCAAAATAGGTCCTTAGTATGTATTTTGTGTAAGGTGAGAACTTATAAGTTTAGACCATTAAAGTTACATGAAATGAATGCTTGCTGCAACTAATCAGGCTTAGTATTTGCTGTCACAATAGAGTAGGGAGGTGTTGACAAAAACAGTGTAAGATGTCAACTCCAGAATATACCATCAAGACAGGGTGAGAAGTGGAAAGGGAATAGAGTGACAATGGCCAATCAAAATGTTTGTCAACTTCCTGTGTGACACAAGGCCCAGGTCCCCTCAAGGAATCTAGGCTCATGAAAAAGGGGCCAGGTCCCAGGGAACTGACTTAGACAAGGCCATGATCTCTTTTTGGCTCATGCCTTCACTATAGATTTATATGCCAGTATAAATCTCCAAAATACAGCTTAGGTATGACTTATGTCTAGGTTTCCTTTAATGTAAGTAATGGAGTCCCTAAGTCCCATACATGCATTCAATATCCAATACAGATATCAGATATGAGGCAGCTTTTACTTTATCTACTACAGAAAATATATAAGACATAGGACTCATTAACAGTCCATGAACATATGCAGAAACACAAAACATGCAAATAGTCCATTCAACTCTCTATAGAAAGTAAAGAGACTTCAAGAATGGCTGTAGAAGTACATCCTGTTCTTCTTGGACCTGCACAGTCTGTGGGACTCGTGGAAGGTTGCATGGAGGGATGACAAGTCCTTGACAATCTCCCTGTCGTTCCCCCACCCCCTTTGCCCATAATGTAGTTCCAGTTTTCCAGTTTCATGGTGCACATAGGAAGTCTTCTTCATTGTTCAAGGAGTATTTCCACTAAGAGGTCCAGGCCCCAAACACTTGAACTCAGGAACTCTTGAACTTGGGAACTCAAACTCAGGATTGCCATAAGGTAACACTCAACAATAATGAAGGTATTCTTAGGATCTCTCCTCTCAGACTTGATGCAAGCACATGTCTCTCCCTGTTATGTGCTTCTTTGTGAACTCTTATCAATCCTATGGTTGCTGCCATAGCTTGGGCATGGAAAATCTATTCTCAAGGACTTCATTGTCTAACTATGTCTCAGAAAAGGAAACAAAATGGCAGAAGGAATTCCCTTCTTGGGTAGGGGAGGGGTAGGAAGGGGAAAATACTCCCCCTCTCATATTTGGAATTATTTTCTTCAGCGACCTTTTGGACCTCCTTTTCCATTTGACCAATTCTGCTTTTTAAGGCATTCTCCTCGTTGGCTTTTTGGACCTCTTTTACCATTTGGGTTAGTCTATTTCTTAAGGTGTTGTTTTCTTCAGTATTTTTGGAGTCTCCTTCAGCAAGCTGTTGACTTGTTTTTCATGCTTTTCTTGCATCACTCTCATTTCTCTTCTCAATTTTTCCTTTACTTCTCTTACTTGCTTTTCAAAGCTCTTCCATGGTCTGAGATTAAGTCATATTTTTCTTGGAGGTTATGGATGTAGGAGCTTTGGCTTTATTGTCTTCTGGTTGTATATTTTGATCTTCTTTGTCATCAAGTAAGATTCTATAGTCTGAGTTTTTGGCTTCTGATTGCTCATGTTCCCAGATAATTACTTTACTTTTTAGTCTTTGTTAAGGTAGGGCTCTGCTTCCAGTGTGGAGGGTATACTGTCCCAAGCTTTAGGGGTTTTGTGCAACTGCTTTCAGAGATAATTCTAGGGACCTGTAAGTTTTCAGTTCTTCCAAGGTGGTATGATCTAAGGAGAGGTGTTTACTCCTCTCCTGGCCTGTGCTCTGGTCTGTGAGTGACGACAAGCACTCTTTTCTGCCCTGGAACTGTGAGGACGGTTCCCTCTTCACAGCTGCCACAAGCTCCATCACACCATCTCTCCTCCCTGCCCCAGAACTGCCTCCCAGGACTGTGACCCAGATCCAAACACGGGCAAAGCAAGAGAATCCTGCCTCAGTGCCAGCAAGTGGATCCCTGCAATCCCTCTCTGTTCACAAGCTTGATCCCCCCACTGTCTGTGGGCAGAGAGCTCCGGAAGCAACTGCTGCTGCTCTGGCCGCCACCCTGGGGCTGCTCTAGGGCCAGGGCTGGACAGAACTTCTCTCTCACCCAGATCTGACAGACCCTTCCTACTGACCTTCTAAGTTGTCTTTGGCATTCGCGGGTTGAGAAGTCTGGAAACCACTATAACTGCTAGTGATTCAGTCCCCTGAGGCATGTTCCAGATTCGCTGAGGCCCAGTCTTTGCCTGTATGGCCCATGCTGAGCTGTACTCCTCTTCCAGCCTGGTGCAACAGATCTTTCCCATCAATCATCCAGGTTGTCTTGGGCTGCAAATTTGTTTCACTCTGTCTTTTTGTGGGTTCTGGTTCTTTAGAATTTGTTTAGAGTCATTTTTTACAGGTATTTGGAGGGGTTTGGGGGAGAGCTCAAGCAAGTCATTGCTTTTACTATGCCATCTTGGCTTTGTCCCTCCCCCCTCTCATATTTGACCCTTAAAGTTGAAGAGAGAGTAAACAGATACAACCACACACATACAAAGACAGACAGACAGACACCCCCCCCCCATGCAGGTGTCTCAACTAATTTCTATCATGAAGAAAGAGTGGTTATTCTAATAAGAGTTCTTCCTCCCTGACTTTCAGCTACTAAAGGTCTTATAGGGCAGCCCCAGTCATTGAGAACCAATCAGAAGAATTCTCTGGGTCCTCTCAGCAAGTTGGCATGGCATGTGCCTACCACCATGAGAGATGTACTTCAGATAAAAGTCCATACACTGTAATCTCATAAAGTTGAATGACAAAGTCATAAAATTGATTAGGGATTCCTCTGATAAGCACCCCTTATCCCTGCACACCTGCATTTGAGGAAATAGGGCTTTCCTTCAGTAGATGAATGATAAATTTCACAAATTTTGACCTTAAGTCATACTGGACTCACTGGAGCTTTGTGAAAAGGTATGGGTGACATACTAGAACAATACAAGATGCAGGATGTTGTGTGTACATAGGGGTAGGAATAAAAGAAGAAAATGACAAGTAGACCCTAAAAGTCCACAGCTGGAAGAGAAATGTGTTTTCTCATAAAATCTCTAGGGAAACAAAACCTGCATTTGAAAAACTAAACACCTGTTTAATCACTTTTCCAGAATCTTGAAAAATCCTCAGATAGTTTGATATGCCTTTGCTTTGATTCCAAGAAACTGAAGCAATGATTTATTTTGGAGAGAAAAATATTGGTGTGCACAACCAAACAAGCAACGACTATAGTAATTCAGTGATTAGTGCAGTGTGGACAAGTGATTCAAATGACTGAATTGGTCAGGTGCTTTGATGTTTGAGAGATCAACTTCCACCTTTTAACAAATTCTTTTGTCCTTTAAGATGACTTAAATAAACCTGCCTGAGCATACATTAATTCATTCTAAGAGTCACCCAGGACATATCTGGTTCAGTGGAAAAAAGCAATGGATTTGGAAGCAGAGAATGTGATAGAATAGGTGCTTGTTAAGCTTTTAACTTATGATCCTATGACTGGTACATTCCTAAGGTTGCTTTGAGCTCTAAATCTATGATTGTAGTCCTGTGAAGTTTATGATGCACATTTAAAGGATCTCACTTGATTCTCATAACATCTGTGCTAATCTATAACAATGATTGCCACCATTTGACAGATAAAGATACTGAGACTACGGCAAAGTGAATCGCCCAAGGCTTGGAAGCAGCAGAACTAGGATGTGAACTCAGGTCTTTTGACTTTAAGCCTAGATCCTTTTCACATTCCCTCTAGTGAGTCACTTTACTTGCTGCATTACTTGTTGCAGGAGGATTCAGCTCCTTATCTACTTGAAAAAGAAGTAAGAATTCCTACTATCAATCTTTGACAGCTGGTCATCTACCTCTGCTCAATTATTCCCATAGAACTAAAGCTTCTTGTGAGAAGAGAATCTTTTTCATTTAATAATTGTGTCTTCAGGACTTTGCATCTACTAGGTGCTTCATAAATGCTTGCTGGAGAGGGAAATCACTTTTTCACACTATACTGTTGGATTTGTATGGTTCTCATCCTGACAAAAATTCTTCCTTAAAGCAGGTTGAAATCTATCTCATTGTAAATTATATCTGAAAATTGAATTTCTTCCATTAGAGTGTCATGGATAGGTGAAGGTTCCAGAAATTAAAAAATTCCAGGAAAAGAAATGCTGAATAATATGCATTTGTGTATGTTGAAACTGGATTTATTTTAAAAAAAAAACTTTATTTGCTTGCAATAGTAATTTAAATAAAGCAATCTTAAGCTCTTGATAAAAGTTCAACTTAGATTCCGTATCTTGATATGGAGGTGACTCTAGTTTTATGAAAACTATGCCAGCAGAGTACAAATTCAGGCTCTGAATATGACACTGAGAACAGATTATGTCTGTTTTCCAAGGGCCAGCCTAGCTCAATAGAGAGCGGCACAGCTCCAGTAGATTGAAAACAGTGTGAGGAATCTTTTTGGTCATGACAAACCACAAAATAGAGAAAAATAAAGCCTAACCTTGGTTTGGGTTGCCACTTTCTTCCATTTCTGCAGTGATGATGGTATAGTTGTTGGAGAAGGGCCAGAGAGTCCTAAGGGTCACAGAGTTTTTAGACTGTCAACCAACTTTAATTTAACTTGTGTTCTTCTTTTCCTTTTCCAACCAATGAAACCATCAACATATTGCTGGAGGAGCTAAATCATATCAATCGCAAGATTCTTGGTATAAATGAAATGAGATGAAAGATGGAAGTTTTGGTTAAATGTAAGGATGGCTCATAAGTACTCCTCAAAGAGGCAAAGAAAGGATTGGGAAGAGTGGGCTTTATTAGAATTCCAAAACTACAAGAAATATTGTTTCATGGGACATTTAGTCATCTTGTGTTGTACTACAATTAATTTTGCACTACTGATGATTAGTATCTGCAAAAATACCACCATGAAAATAATTGTGCCAACATTGTGAAGGTTAAATTGGCAGAAAAATACTGTAAAGAGCTTAACAAGATCCTCCAAATGAAATCATCATATACTCTGATGCTGGGGACTTCGATACAAAAGTAGGAAAAGGCATAGAGAGAGAGAAATATATGTGAAAGTGAGGTAGAGGAAAAAGAAATGAGAAAGGCTGAAAACCTTAAATTATACAGAAACCTCTATGTTATGAATAATTTCTTCAAAAAGAATGGTAGATGCTGGACATGGCAAGCCACAAACAACATCACAAAGAATGAAACTGACTACATTTTAATGGACAGGAAAAGACATTAGATTCAGCAGTTTGTGAGCTCTTTGAGGGCAGGGATTGTTTTTACCTTTCTTTTTATCCTCACTGCTTAGCATAGTACCTGACATGTATTTGGTGCTTAATAAATGTTTGCTGACAACTTAAGCTAGACATAGGAGTTATTCCTGAGTAAGATGTCTACACACAATAAGGCCATCACCTCAAAAGAGCTAAGATCAGAATATATATACAAACATGAAGAATAAAAATAAAAACCTAAAAATATGGCATACAATTAAGATGATTTAGTGATGAATTATGTAAATAACCTACTGAAATTTTTTTACATGAGAAATGGACAACAGAAATGACATGACACAGATTACATTAATTTTATCCAGAAGTTAAACCAATGTATATTAATTGCCATAAGGAGTAGACCAAAAGAACCTCCAAAGTACCTTATTAAACAAACATTTTTCTTTCTTGCCAAATAGATAGAGCTGGCTGCCAAAGGTAATACCAGATTAGAATATCAACTTGATTATAAAATTTCAGGAAAAAGGATGGATAAGTAGTATTATCTCATAAAGTAGTAAGAAGCAGTATAAGTAGTAAGAAGCAAGAAGTAAGTAAGTAGTAAGAAGGTAAAACCAGGCCAAACAAAGCTTGGCAAGAAATCCAATTAAGTGAATTCATGTCAAAGGTATTCAAGGATGAAAACAGAGAGCTACAAATAAAAGAAAAATGGAAGATATTCGTAAAAATTATTACAACAAACTTTTCTTCATCAAAGAGAGTGAAATGCTTGGACCCTAGTGCCATAGTCCTGAGGTGCTTACAAAGGAAATAGCACTTTATTGAGGGGTTTATGGAGATTATGGGCTCCTCTAGGTTATAACATACAGCTATCTTCCCAAAATTCTCCCCAGCAGAATGATTCTAACAGTAAAGTACAAAAAAAAAAAAGAGACACTGGAAGGAACAATGATAAAGAAAAACAAAAAGAAATGGCTACAAGCTCCTCCATCCAGTCCAGCATTACACAAGAAAATGGCCAGAAACCTGCAGAGACAAACCAGGGAATGCACAAGCCACACTATACAAACTACCTGGATCAACTGCAGGAATCTGGAGTAGATCAGCCTCTACAATTGAGCCTAGATAATTTGGACCCAAGTCACAGCAAAAGACATGTCCAGGCTGTCACACAGGCAACCTGGGCCAAATCCAGCACCCAGGCAGCCTGTGTCCAACCTAGAGCCCCAGAAGTCTCTACCTGGATCACAGCAGGAAACAAGGACAGTCCAAAGGCCAGGCAGCCAACATCTAAAGCACAACGAAAACCACAGCAGGACCAAGGATCAGTGTAGCACCTGGGTAGCAAAACACCTGAGATCTTATAGGAGGCCTGCGATGAACAACATTTTGTTCATGTAGAACAAGGGACAGAGCTAAGCCTGGACTTAAGACTATGCAAAGAGAAGGAAAAAGAGAAGAGGCCAAGGCCAAAACCCAAGTCAAGACACCATGATAAAGCCACTATGGCTATAAGCAGAAATTCCTGCAAAAGATAGGACCTTGTCTCAGCCACTACATCAAGGACCAAGCAAGACCAGGCCACCATATCACTACATCTAAAGGACAGAAACTCAATCCAGAAACTAAGGCGAAGATAAGAGTAAACAGAAGAAAATGATGAACACAATGAAGAAATTGTATGCATTTAGAGAAGTCTAAAAGGTAAACCTCTTAAAAGAAAATAACTCCACACTAAGTTCAAACAGAGCTTCAGAGAAAAGAAGGACCTAGCCACAAGTAAGAAATAAAACAAGAGATACAAAATATAATGTTAAATTAAATGAGAGTAGAGGAGGAAATAACAGGACAGAAAATTAATAGCTTAGAAGGGAAGGTAGTAAACCTGACTCAAGAATTAGAATCGCTGAAAATTAGAATAGACTAAACAAAAAACAGACTCTGTGAGACAGTGAGAAATACAGGATGTTCCAAAACTCTTAGAGAAGTTTGAAGTTTGCAACTCAAAACTAGCCATAATTTAACCTTAGAACTCAAGCACTAAGGCTTTTGGAATGCCCTCATATTCCTTGCTGTCTTATGCTTTCTGTTTGCTCCTTTCTATTTGAAGCTTAAAACTTCAAAATGCATTAAGGTTTTTGGAGTACTCTTCATTAAAACAATGAAAAAGCTGTACATACACTACCAAAGATAACTGACCTAGAAAATATAAATAAGAATCATCTAAAGACCAAAACTCCCCACCCCCACCCTCCACCCCTGGTCATGAACAAAAGCCTAGATAACACATTTCAAGGAATCATAAATGAAAATTGCCCAGATATATTAGAACCAAAAGCCAAAGTGAAAATAGAAGCTACCAGTCACCTCCTGGAAGAAACTTCAAAATGAAAACTCCTTGGAACATTATTAGAAAAATCTACAGATTCTCATTTTTAAAAATACTAAAGCAGCCAGAAAGAAAGAGTTCAAGTATCAAAGAATCAAAGTCAGGGTCACATAGACTTGACTACTACCAATATAAAGAACAGGAGATTTTGGAATACGATATTCCCAAAGTCAAAAGATAAAGGGGTATAATCAAGAATAACTTATTAAGAGAAACTGAGTATAATTCTACAAGAAAAAAAAAAAGACCCATTATAAACACTGGACCATAGCTTCACATTTCACAACTGACTGAAGATGCAAATAATGTTTGATTATAAAAAACATTCAATAAAACGCCTCCTTATAGGCTCTTTTACAACAAGGAGTCTCCTGTTCCTAAATCAAGATTATTCAAGTTTGCTTAGATGATGCAACATAAGAAATAACCCTGTTCAATGACACTCAAAGTATATATCAGTTGAGGCATAAAACAGTGAGATACATGTTCACAAAAAATATTTGCCACTGTGTTTATGGACATTCAGCAAAAAGTCCAGGTCAAGGAAGGATTCACTGTGAGCTGTGAGGTTGTCCAGATGTTTCTGTTTGTGGATGACATTGTATTGACTGAAGGAAGCCCTTGAGACACTGCAGAACTTCCTGGAAGGGATCTGTAATCACTCAAAAGTTTTTGGTCTATGCATCCATACAGGAAAGATCAAATGAAGAATATCAATGCTCAGATTTCAATATGCATCTGAATGAATACCCAGCAGAACTCATATGTATATCTGGCATAGTCAGTACAAATAAACAATGAGCAGAGCCAAGGGTTGAAAAGAGGGAGGACAATTTACTAGATTGCTTTTCAGGAAATCACAAAGCACTCTTACTGAACTCAAATTCCTCTAACAGCCAATGTCCATCTTTTCAATACAAAAGTGTAACTGGTATTACTGTATGGTAATGGCACCAGAACATCATTACCTCTGAAGAATTAAAGATGAGCTTCCTACAGAGGGCAATGAAAAGGTATTCTGGGGCTATCAGCAGGCTGCAATATATAAACTCACAAGTTTAAAAAAGAACAGAGGTAAAACATGTCAGCAAAAAAAAAAAAGGAGGAGATGGGCTTGACATATGACAAGAGTGAGGTATACCATAACAAGAGAATTATCAAGAAAAACAATTCTGAAAAACTGAAGAACTCTGATCAGTGCAGTGACCAGCACAAACCCAGAACACTGAGAGGTGATATATTCTACTGTGGACAGCTTGATGGCCAGAGTTCTCCACTGGCACCCTCACAATGTTTGAAGAAAGCGAGGAAAGATTCCAGTACACTGGGTGAACCTACTGAGTAACAAAGAATAGGCAAGAAAGGACGAATTGAAGAGAGATCAAGTAGCCAGAACTATTTTCAATCAAATTTAATTAAGAAATTATAGAATTGATGCTCCCCAAAGTTATTAATTTGACCTAATTAACTCTTAATTCTGAACTTTCAATGCCTTAGATATTAAATTTTAGGTTTATTGAAATTATATTTACTTATAAGACAAACAAATTTGTCTGCACTCAAATTTATGTTGGGAAAATAGTGGCACAAAGAAAAAAAAGAGAAAACTTTGTGGAAACAATTGAAACTTAAGTCAGAAACCCCAAAGACTAATCTTTGTTTTCTAATCAGAGACAGTAGAAAAATAATAAGAATAAGAACTGACATTTATATGCTGCTTTATTGCTTATAAAGCACTCTCCTCATGACAGCCCTGTGAGGCATGTGTGCTACGTATTATCATCCCTATGAGAGATAACATGGCATAGTGGATAGAGAGCCTACCTCAGAGCCAGGAAGGCCTGGGTTCAAGCTCCACTTGATACATACAACTTTCTAAGATGACAAGTTAAAGGGAAGTGCACCCAGGAAGCTCCTATGTCAATTAAATCACAGGTCCATTTCAGGTCTCGCTTGGACTCTATCCCTATATAATTTTTTAAATGAGGAAACATTATCATAACCATTGCAGAGTAATGTGAGCTTTCTAGATTTACATAAATACAGAATCCTTTACTGAAAAGGGAACTCAGAGGTCATCCAGTCCAATCTTTACCTAAATGACAACCATCTCCACAATATGTCTAACAAAATTTTTGCTTAAAGATCTCTAGGGAGGGGAAGCCTATTATATCCCAAGGCAATACATTCCAATTTTAAGTCATAATTTTCATCCTCCAAATGAATTATGAAGCATTACCTGGATTTAGAAAATTTGTGTGTCAGGATAAGAATTTCTTTCTGTAAAGGGAATAAAAAGATATCTGAACCCTGACTTCAGTTGGAAAGATAGTAATTATAGAATAATTTATTAGGAGTTGATTTGATACGACTATTATCAAATTTACAAGAGTTTATTGGAAAGAGTGACTATGCTGTATCATCCTTCAAGATAACACAGTAAGAGTCCAGAGCATCTCTTTTTAGTAATTCAATAAACCATAAATAAATAAATAAATAAATGAAAGTAAATCAATAAACAATAAACATTTATTAAGCACTCATTATGTCCCAGGCACCGTGCTAAGAGCTAGGGATACAAAGAAAGGCAAAAGACAGTCCCTGCTCTCAAGGAGCTCATAGCCTAATAGAGAAGACAACCTGTAAACAAATACAAACAAGCTACATACATGAAATATTGGAAATAATTAATAAACAGCTGGCACTAAGGTTGGGAAAAGCTTTCTGTAGAAGGTGGGACTTGAAGAAAGCAATAGAAGCCAAGAGGTAGAGATGAGGAGGGAGAACATTCCAGGCATGGGGAACAGTTTGGGAAAATGCTTGGAGATGGAAGGTCTTGTGCAAGGAGCAGCAGAGGCCAGGGTCACTGGATCACAGAGTAAGTGGAGGGATAGTAAGGTGTAAGAAGATTGGAAACATAGGAAGGAGCCAAGTTATGAAAGATTTTGAAATCCAAACAGGACTTCACCTTTAATCCAGTGGATTTCATTGAATGGGGAAGGGGGGTGGCATCAGACCTGTGCTTTAGAAAGATCAATTTGTTAGCTGGAAGATGGCTTGGAGTGGGAGAGACTTGAGGCAGGGAGATCAACTAACAGGCTATTATAATAGTCAAGGTACGAGGTGACTGAAGGCCTGAACCAGAGTAGTGACAATGTCAGAAGAGAGGAGGGGGTGTTATATAAGAGACGTTAGGCAGGTAGAAATGACAGGACTTGACACCTTGATTAGATATGGGGGATGAGAGATAGTGAGGCATCGAGGATGACACCTCGGTTGTGAGCATGAGTCACTGAGAGTGCCCTTGACAGTAATAAGGAAGTTAGGAAGAGGGGAGTGCTTGGGGGAAAAGATACCAATGCAGATAACCAATGCAGCTATAAATATAACATGCAAAAGTCTTTGTCAGTCTTTAAAAGAAATTGTTGGAATTGTGGTATATAAATGCAATACTAGCACATACCAAATATGAAAGAATTTAGAGAAATATGTAAAGTTGTATAAGAACTCAGGCAAAGACAAGTAAGCATAACTTGTGGAACAATACACACAATGATTCCAAGAATGTAAATCAATTCAACATTCAAAGATAGCTGAGCCCTGATTAGTGCTAATGCCTATTCTCAATCCTAGAGACCAGATGATGGAGAGAGGTGGAGGACTACGGGTTTCACATATTACATACTGTGCTAGATGTGCTATAATAGTGCTCTGGTGCTATCATATATATTCGCTATATTTTTGCTTAACCAATTTTCTTTATGATAAATATAATAGGGACAATCAGGGAAGCTCCTTCATCAATCTGCTCTGGCTACAGCACTTCAAAATGAGCATGTGCAAAGGACAGCTGAACTCTACTGGCCTCTTCTGGGGACATTTATTTGCAATGCCAAAGGAATTTGGAATGATGCCAAGATCTCTTAGCCCTGTGCTACGGTGGAAGGAAAGGGGGCTATGTTAAAGAAGCACTATTGAGCCTAGAAGAACTAGCCACTCATTTGACTTGGGAGTGACAGCTTCTGCTCTAGCTCTTATTTCCTTCTCAATGTGTGACTTTGAACAGCTCCCTAGAACTTTCAGTGAAGGGGAGGGAGCTTCCCTCCCCTCTCAAGGCAGTCATGGCAGCTGCTTACAACTTGATTCAAGGCATATGTCTGTCTAAGGGAGCCTGAGATTGGATCTCATTACCCTGGCTTCCTCTTCTGCTTGGCATCTCTTTCACTTTGCACAGGTGACCAGTGATCCTGAGGTTCATGTTTCCACCCTTCATGTCTACTTCACAGACTTCAGAGATTTTCAAGAGATGCTCCATGAAGCTATTATGACAATTCTCAGAGAAGATGACTACCTTTGGAAGGATGGCTTCTATAGAAATTATAAATACAAAAACAAAAGGCATCCACCAATAAAACTTATATAAAATTTGCTAGTATTAACAGTAACACTAAATGGTGTTTCTTATCCTTGGTGGGGTTTTTATTCAAAAAACCTTGCCTATGACTATACTTATCATAGGGCTGAAGGTGGAGGGGGAGTCAGTGGGAAGTACAATGATATTAACAAGGAACATATCAATAAAATATTTTTTTTAAAAATAGTGAGTCATAACAGAGAACTCTAATACTGTATATATAGCAGTGAAATGTTGAAAGACATAAAGGAAGGCCTCCAGGGCACTGGGTAGATCCTTTATGGAGGATTTACAGGAGGATGTGAACTTGTCCTGTACATGCCACACAGAATGACAAGCGGCTAATGTGATCTGAATGTGAACTTCCTCAAGGCATGGATTTCTTGCTCAAGGAACTTTTAAGTTGAAGATCAGTCACTCTGTTTTTGACAGCCAAGTTTTCCTCTGAGGTAGCATGGCTGGCCTAAAACTTTAGAAGATCTGAGTTTGAGGCTCCACCGCTGATATACTTTGGTTTTATAAATCATGACAAGTCACATAACCTCTCAGTGTACCCAGTAACTCTCTAAGATTTTAAACTTCCCAGTTTACACATCATTCAAATTTATAAGCTTACATGAAAGAACAACTATGCAGTGTCACCTTTTAAGATGATGTAATAAGAGCCCAGGGAATCTCGTTAGGCAGGCAAAAAAAAAAAAAAACAGTTGTTAAACACCTACTATGTGTTAGGCACTGTGCTAAGGGCTGGAGATACAAAGAGATACAAAGAAAGACAAAAACGTGGTCCCTGCCCTCAAGGACCTCACAGCCTAATGGGGGAGACAACGTTTGGCAAACAACACTAGACAAACATGATGTAGACAGGATAAGGTAGGAGCAGCTTCAGAGGGAAAACACTAACATTAAGAGGGTGTGAAAGGCTTCTTGCAAAAGGTAGTACTTTAGCTGAGACTTGAAGGAAGTGAGGAGGGATAGACTTCTAGGCATAGGGGACAGCCAGGGAAAATGCCTTTATGTCCTTATGTCCTCAGTGGCTCCCATGGTGAGTATGCCATAAATGTTTATTATATGAATGAATGAGTAGATGACACACATAGATGAATTCATGAATCTATTTAAGTAGCACAGTACAAATAATAAATGTTTACTCACCAGGAAATTTTCACACTGATAAAATCACAAGTCTGGGCAAAAGCAAACCAAACCAAATATTCTGGTCCTCTGGGTTCTTCAAGAAAAGTACCAAAAGCAATGGAAAAAGAGTTGGTATATATACAAGGGAGACAGCCCCTGTCAGCTCTTGCCTATTCTGTCTTCATGGCCCCTCAGCTCCACTAGTCACTGCATTTATGGAGGCTGGTGATCTATTTATTAGGCAACTGAGAGGGTAAATGGAACCTTTCTTCTTTTTTTGGTTGGGGCCCCCAAAGTTCAAGTTATACGACATATTCACTCCATTATATAAATGGAAGTTTTTCTTTGGGTGGTAAAATTTGTCAGCTTATATTTACTAAGCAAATATTAGGTTTCATATAGTTCCATACACGCTTAATGACTCACCAAAGCCTTCTATGTGGAACTCTTTTCCGTATGGGGATTTATAAGAGTTTGGATTGGAAGGGACCTTACACATCTATCAATCCAATAGGCATGTGTTGAGCTTTTCCTGGTGGTGGTGGGTGGGAGGGCAAGTCACACTGCACTAGCTGTTGAGGATACCGAGACAAGAATAAGCCAGTCCCTACCTCCAACAGTATGTTTTCAGGGGGTATGCCACATGTGTACAAGTATGTATAACACAAAAGTTTGTTAAAAGTCCTTTAGCAAGACTTAGACTGGCAGCCATGTAAAGGAACCCAAGTTGCTAAGGACCACAGGAAATGTACTTCTTCCCAATCTGGGTAAAGAGGAAACTAACATGAGAGAGAACTGGAGGGCAGAGTTTGGGGCTAAAGCAGGAAAAAAGGAGAGCCCACAAATAAAAGGGAAGAAAAATGGAGAGGCTGTGGCCTGTGAGTAGCACAATGGGGCCAACAACAGCTGTTGGCCCTGTCAGTTCCTCTTTTCCAACCCATGACTCTGTGAAAGCTCAAGTAGCAAAGTATAAGACTGTTTTATTGTAGATATTCAGTAAAGTGGCCAGAATACTGAGGGGAAAAAAGAGATACAGAAAAGCTAGGCATCTTCATCCTCTTCCCCTGCCTTACCTCAATGGGGTGCACCTGGCACCCATAATTAAATGTGCCCCTTTATTTTGCTAAAAACTGAATCAGACATGTAATGTGTGCATATATATAAATACATATATATATATATGTTCACATATAAATATATATATATATATATATATTTGATAGAGATAGAGACAAATATAAATATATAAAGAGATATAGATAGACATTGATATATATACAGAAATATAGATATAGATAGATAATAGAGATGTAGATAGACGATACAGATAGATATATCTCTGGATAAACCTGTCTTGTGTCCCTTTTCTATTGACATTAAGGTATGGGGCAGCTCTGGGAGTCACACAAAAGAGAAGAATCTTTCCTAGCAAATGGCTGGCTCCCAAATCCAGTCTGTTAGAGAGTTTTCTCTTTTTAACTGAGGCATCATCATGAGCATACACTAAACCTTCTTTGACTCTTAGTGGTTGCAAAAGCAAAAATGAAGAAGAAAACACCACCAAGTAGGGGAGGGGGAGGTTGGGGATCAAGAAAGACCTAGATCAAACTCTCAAGGAAGACAAGGGTATAAAAGGTGGAAATCATTGGGCACATGATAAAACTGAGGCTCAGACAGACTGGGTGATTTATCTAGGGTCACACAGTCAAAGAAAGGGAGCTGGTATCAGAACAGAAAAAAATTAGAGACTAAGTATGTATTAAATGTCTACTATATCCCAGGCACTGTGCTGAGGGCTATAAAGATTTTATTTCATTTGAGAAATGAAAAAGTCCTGGATGTGTAGCCCAATGAGCTGCACGTATGAACTTAGCCAGATCATTCTTTTCCAGAGCCCAGGCCCTTTGGCTCCACACTGAGTCATCCTCATTTACCAGATTCTTTTTAAAAAAAAAAAGTCATATTGATGGATTTTACCTTTAAATGGCAGACATTTAGCATTGTCCTCCAGGATGAACCATCCCTTGTGACAAAGAAAAATAATTAAGCAAAAACATCTGATAATGAGACCATGTTTGAAAATATATACATAACAACTGTCTTCATAGTCTCCACTTCTCTGCTGTGAGGGAAGAAGTAAGTTCCATTATCTCTTCATTGATTTTCCAATTATTTATGGTTCAACTTCCTTTTACCTTAAAGTAGTCATCGTGTTTATTGTTCTCTTGTTTCTCCTTAATTCACTCAGCTTCAATTAATATAAATATTTTCACATATCCCTGAATCCTCATATTCATCATTTTGTTAGTGTATAATAATATTTCATTACATTCTATACTATAGCATTTATAGTCATTGGCCAATTAAAGGATACTTCCTACATTGACAGTTCTGCACTGCCATAAATAGGGCTGCTATGAATATTTTGTTATATTGCATCTTTGTTTCTAGGGCAGCCAGGTGGCACAGTGGATAAAGTGCCAGGCCTGGTGTCAGGAACACGCATCTTCCTGAGTTCAATTCTGGCCTCAGACACTTACTAGCTGTGTCACCCTAGGCAAGTCACTTAACCCTGTTTGCCTCAGTTTCTTCATCTGTAAAATTAGCTAGAGAAGGAAATGGCAAACCACTCTAGTATCTTTGCCAAGAAAACCGCAAATGAGGTCAAAAAGAGTTGGATATGACTGAAAAACAACTGAAAAACAAAAACTCTACATAAGGATCCCTGAGGGCTGTATTAGAAAACCACATATCAAAATTATCTACTATATTTTTATTTTGCTAAATATTTCCCAACTACATTTTAGTTTGGTTCTGCCATATTAGGGAATATTACAGGGAGGGTATTTGACACCTTTGGTATATAGTATGACATGCATCAGAATTGCTGGGTCAAAGTGATAACCTGACTCACTTTTCTTTCAAAATATCAAACTGAGAACCAGAGTGGATCAAATACTTGCTATTTCTACCAATAATGCACCAGTGTTCCCATCTTCTCACATTGATCATTCTCATCTTTTGATGTCTTATCCAATTTATATTCTGTGAGGTAAAACTTCAAAGTTGTTTTCATTTGAATTTCTCTTGCTATGAGGAAAGGTTTAATCTGGGGGAGCTTTGCACATTGGGATGTCACCTTCTCTGAGAAAGTTTTGGGCCTTCATAGGTAACATACTGCCCTGAAAAAGGGATATCTACATTCTTAGGAGAAATTATGACCCAGACTAACAAGTGAGGCATAGTGTTCGAGATAGGATGGCATGGTGTTAGGGAAAGACCAGAGTAAGTGCAAGGGGTAAAGTCATGTCTCATAATTCGGAATCGAATGACTCTCTCTCATGAAATGATATTACTGAGACAAAGAAGGAAGAGGGAACAATAAGGTAAAATGAACAAAAATGATAACAAGGAAACTGGTTTGGTGAATGAGCCCAAACCTGGAACTCATGGTTTTCAAGAGGGATACAGAGAATAAGCAACAAGTAAGCCTATCACTCAGAAAACAAAATTTATAATAGATTGGAAAATAAGAGAAATAGCTAGGAGAACAAAGCAAAGGAAAACTTCTTGGAAAATGGCAAAGTAAAAGAAAATGATTAGACATTAGAGGTTGGAGAGGAAGAAGAAAGGGAATATTTTGAATTATTTAACTCTATAGGGAAAGAGTACAGACAAAAGAAGAGAAGAAATGGACACTTAAATACAACAAAGAAAGAGAAATGAACAGTTTAAATAAATTAAAATGATTTGAAATAGAGTAGATAATGTGAGGAGAAGATGGGCTGAGTGAGAGCTTGTGGAAGTAGACCAGCATAAAAGTAGCATAAACAAAAAACTAATCACAAGGACAAAATACTGTGACTTAAAAAGATGAAAGTGATGGAAAAAATACAAAAAAAAAAATAAATGGAGGAAAATCATGCCTAACAATAAAAACTTTAAATATTACTAAATTAAACAATCCACTAAAATGAAAGAGAATGACAAGAAAAAAACACAATAATACATTGCATACAAAAACACATTTCAAAAATATGGAAAGATAGACAATGAAACCATGAGGGAGGAACAAAATTTCTTATACATCAGGTAAACTTTTAAAAGCAGAAAATGTAATCATACTATCAGATGAAATAAATATAGAGATTCACAATATCAAGAGAAAAATAGGGAAACTATATTATGCAGAAAGTAACCATAAGTAAGAAATCAATATCAGTACTAAACATAAGTACATTAAATGGCGTAGCATCTAAATTAAAAAGAGAGAAAGTTAATGGAATTGCAAAAAGACACAGACAATTGCAGGAGGCTGTGATATTTCTATCCTTTAACTACACAAAAAGAACAGAAAAATTAACAAAAATGAAAATAGAGAATTAAGCGAACTGTTACAGTTTTTGGATCTGAAAGCCTTGTGGTATCTTTGGGAAGAAAACAGTAAAAAATTTATACATATGTAAAAAGAAATGATTATGATGAAATAATATAACTACTAGTACACCACTCAAGTTCTCTTCAGAGATAAAATTTGATCCCTAAGAACATGCATTAGCAAAATGCAAAAAGGTTACTGAATTAAATATGCATTTAAAAATAGAAAATCAATAAACTCAAAATAAGCACAAAAGAGGGAAAGCTTAAAAGCAGAGGGGAAATAGACAAATTAGAAACCAAAAAGATTACAGAAATAAAAAACAGAGCCAAAAGTTGACCTATTGGAAAGTCTAACAAAATCAATAAACCTTTAGCTAGCATGTCTAAAAGAGAAGAGAGGAAAACCAAATTGCCAAATTAAAAAACTAACCAGGCAAAATCAAACCAGGGGGAAATTTTTTGTAAAACTCTGATATAATTACAAGTTAGCAAAATTTGGAATTTAAAAGGAATAAAGGATTATCTAAGAAAATATAAAATTTCCATAATTTTTTAAAAAACTGTGAAGTCAAGATCTTACACAATTCAGTTTTTAACAATGAAATTAAACTGGCTATAAAGGAACTACCAAAAAAAGATGGAGCAGATGGATTCACAAATGAATTTTAGTAAAAGTTTAAGGAATAACTAATACCTATACTGCACAAGTTAATCTAAAAAATATAAAAATCTTTTATAAAGCAAAGGCACTTCTGATACCTATAAGCCAGCGAAGGATAAAGCAAAGAAAGGGAACTACAGACCACTGTCACTGATGAATATTAATTCAAATATTTTAAATTAAGCCCTAAGAAAAATACTTCAATAATATATTTTTTTAAAGTTCTTCACTATGACCAAATTGGATTCATATAAGAGATGCAAGGATCACTTAATATTAGGAAAACAATTAATGTAATTAATCATATTTTACTTCAAACCATGTGATTATATTAATAAATGCAGAAAATGCTTTTGACAGAATATGATAAAAAACAATTACCAAGGATTTGCATCCAAGAACAATTTTTATATAATAAAAAGTATATTTCCTAAAACCAAAAGCCAAAACTATTTGCAATGAAGAAACACTAGAAGCTTTCCAAGTAAATAACAGGAATAAATAAAGAATGCATCCTTTTCCCCACTGTTTTTTGGCTTCTAGTTACATAAGGGATGGCAATAAAACAAGAGAAAGCAATTAAAGGCATTAAAAATAGATGAAAAAAAAGCAAAACTATCCCTGTTTATTGATGAAAAGATGATTTACTTAGAAAACCCTAGAGATTCAGCAATCTGAGATAATTATTTCAGTAAAGTGACATGATACTCCCCCCAAAAACCCCAAAACTACACCCACACAAAATCAAGAGCATTTCTATCTAACAATAACAAAGTCTAAGAGGAAATACTAGAGAGGAAAGTTGCATTCATAGTAACTATGATATACATATACATACATACATATACGTATATATAGTTTGTGTATGTGTGTGTATATATATATAAAATGTGTGTATGTGCACATATATATATATATACATATATATATATATATATATATATATATATATATATATATATACACACACACACATACACACATACATACACACACACACATATAATATTTGGGAATCAATCCACCAAGGCACATAAAGATTTATATAAATACAATAACAAAACATTTCTGAAAGCAATGAACAACTCAAATAATGGGAGTGATATTCAGCACTTATGGATTTTTATTGTTTGGTCGTTTCAGTCATGCCCTACTCTTTGTGAGCCCATTTGGAGTTTTCTTGGCGAAGATACTGGAGTGGTTTGCCATTTCCTTCCCCAGCTCATTTTACAGATGAAGAAACTGAAGTAAACAGGGTGAAGTGACTTGCTCGGGGTCACACAGCTAGGAAGCATCTGAGGCTAGATTTGAACTCAGGAAGATGAGTCTTCCTGACTCCAGGCACTGCATCACCTGGGTGCCCTACAGCTTATGGACTGGGTGATGCTCAAAAGTGAAAACACTATCTAAATTAATTTACAGATTTAGTGCTATACTAATCAAGTTACCATGGCGATATTTTATAGAATGAGATAAAATAATAACAAAATTCATTTGGAGGAGCAAAAGGGAGAGGGAAATAATGGGGGGAAGCAGGAATGAGACAGAAACAGCACTTCAAGACCTAAAATTGTATAATAATTTCCTAATTATCAAACTCCCTGGAACTAGTTAAAATAGAAAAGATCAATGGAAGATAACTAGAAAAGGAAGAATCAAAACCAAATGAAGTCAATAACCCAGTGTTCTATAAACTGGATAACATAAATTACTTGAGAGAAGGAAAAAAAAAATCTCTCTATTTGAGAACTGTTGGAAAGCAGTTTCATAGAAACGACTGCCTGATCCACAGCAAATCACTGAATCTCTCAGGGGCCCAGGAAACTCTAATGCCATAAATTACACAGAAGGTGGCAATCTATACTTAGGTAGAGAGGTCTCTTTACTGGGAGTTCCCTACATTCATAGATTTAAGATCTAGTTTAAAAAATAGGTAAGAAATATCTAAATATTGCGTTTTATGGGAACATAATTTTACATTTTATTTATTGATTAAAGTTTTTCCTGTTGTCGTAGGCTATGTTTTCAATGAAGCCAAATATTTTAATGATGGCTAACTTTACTACTTGGTTTATTCTATGCCAGCAAAAAGTTTATTTCCCTGAGATTTTCCTCACTAGCTCCCTTCTTGAGTTTTATACTGTACTTGATTCTTTCTACTTTAAGTGACTATAATTCTCAGGGTAGGTACTTACTTTGTAATTTTTAATTTGTAGGTAGATGGCCTGAAATGGTACCATTCTATTTTTCCTCGTTTTCAGAACTTTAGAATCACTTAGGATTAAGAACACATTCAGGGTTAAAGCTTCAGAATATTCTTTCATTCTACAAGCATTCATTAAATGTCTATTATGTGTAAGGCATTGTTAAGAGTTGAGGACTAGAAGAAGGGCAGGCCAATTATTTCAGCAATATATGAACAGTATAAGAATTCCCATTATGGAATCTCCCTCCATCAATGCAAATTGAAAATTTTGCTCCAATTTCTAGTCTTAGAAAGGCTGAATCTACTGACTAATTTTTAATGAGAAGTACAGCAGTAGACATCTTTGATGGGGGAAAGTGGTTTGCTGGAGTTAGGAAAAATGGCTCATGACAGCCCATTGTTAAATTTGCAGTGCAAGAATTTATACCACAAAAATCAGAAAAAGCCATAGATCACGGATTGTTTTATTGTTTTGTTGACTGTTTAGACTAAAGAAAGTGATGGAGGAAATGTTAATGATATAGATTAAATTTAAAAGTATTAGAATACATTTTATCCCCAGAAAGCTGGATGTTAAATATTTTCCAGCATACCCTGTATGCTATAGAGTTAGGAGAGCAAACCCGCAGAGTTATCCATCAACCCAAGAACAACAGTTACTCTTCAGGGGACCAAGACCATGAGTGCAATTTGGGGAGTACCTTAGAGGTGCCTACACTGTACCTTTACACAGTGGGAGCTTTGTCCAGGAAGTACTTGAGTACCATCCAAGGGACACACTGGATAGAGTCTCAATCTGGGATTCTTCTTTTGAGAGAAAAAAAAGATAACTTTTTTTTTCTTTTGTTTTAGATGTAATTGGACAGTCAGTTTTTTGGTTCATTTCTTTTACAAGCTAGAATTGTTTCTTTGAGGTAAATTTTGTTCGCTTGAATCTTAACATCTTGCTATCTGCTTTATTTTTGTGCATATCATAAGTATTGCAGTTAAAATGAACAGTATGGCTAGCATGCCTACAGTAGTGGTGACTTTGAATTTTTCCCAGAATACACTATGGGAATTCATCTGCTTTCATTTTGTTAAACTTTTGAGCAGATAGAGACTATGTGCTCTATAGTGACCCTAAGTTCAAACAGTTCACATGAGATCAACATGTTAAATTGTGCCTAATAGCCTAGAAATCCTCAGTAAAGAACCCCCAGTGATTAATCCTTTTTG
The DNA here is from genome assembly GCF_003287225.1 of Phascolarctos cinereus. Taxonomy (NCBI): domain Eukaryota; kingdom Metazoa; phylum Chordata; class Mammalia; order Diprotodontia; family Phascolarctidae; genus Phascolarctos; species Phascolarctos cinereus. The sequence continues at coordinate 31,742,671 of NW_027556291.1, forward strand.
CAGGGAGCCCTTTACTTCCCTGGGGCTTTTCTGAGGGACTTTTTTTTCCTTTTTAAATTAGCTTTCTTATTCTACTAAAGGGTGACTTTGGACATCCAGTTGCATTTCCAACATGAATCAGGGTTCCCTGAAGAAACTGTGGGTGCCCTGTTTTTCAGGGATTCAGATGAATTCCCCCCTCCAAGATTAAATCTGATCTGTGCATATGGGGCCACAGAAAAGGGGTTCCTTAAAGGGAGAGAAGTATCCTAGACTTTCCTCTTCTCTTTGGCTTGGCCAGTCTGTGTTGTTATACATACCAAGACAAAATGATCTGTTTTCTCACTTGAAGGGGAAAAGGTTAACTTCCAGTTAATCCCAGTTCCCTAATCCTTGTGGACAGAACGGCATGCATTTTGGGAGTTCTCTAAGGACATCAGACTTTTCTTCTGAGAAAAGCTTTATTTCCTTTTCCCTTTTCTTTTCTTTATTGTCTTTATGTTGGAGAAGGTCTGTACAAGTACTAAGACAGGTGGCAATGCGTGAGAATTTTGTAAAATGAGGTCTTTTTGTTTAAAATGGTGTAACCATGAATTTGTAAGCAAGTGTACGATAATTCCCAGGCCACCAACTATGGTAGCCATATACCCTTGTAGAAAAATGTTAATTTCTGGACTGTTTGTTTCTTTTTAAATTTAATTTTATTAATTTATTTTGATTTATCAATAATCACTTCCATTTGCTTTTGAGTTTAAAATTTTTCTCCCCCTTCCTCTCCAAGAGAGCGTAAAATCTGATAATAAGCTATACATTTACATCCCTATTAAAGATATTTTCACATTAGTGAATTTTTTTGAACTTTTCTTTTTTTAATTTTTTTTTCTTTTTAGGCAATTGGGGTTAAGTGACTTGCCCAGGGTCACACATCTAGTAAGTGTTAGGTGTCTAAGGCCAAATTTGAACTCAGGTCCTCCTGAATCCAGGGCCAGTGCTCTATCCACTGTGCCACCTAGCTGCCCAATTTCTGGACTATTTGAAAACTGTCCCAAGTGGCCTTTTCCGAGGCTCTTTAATACAAGGCACTGGAGAAGGTACTCTAAAGCAGAGGTGTCAAATATTCTGCCTGTCTGGCTACAAGGCCAGAATCAGATTAAAATGTTATTAGGAAATATTTAGCAATATAAACAAGAATACAATAAAACACACATAACATTACATTTTAAAACTAAGGTCGATATGCCATTGGCAGGGATCCTTATGTATGGATTAATGGCCCTATTTTCTATTTGAATATGATACCACTGATGTAGAAGATAATTCACAAGCCTCCCTAAATTACTGGAGAGCTAGCCAGAATTTAGATCCATGGACTCTGCCAAAAAGTACCTCAATTGATTTCCTAGGAGCAGCAAATGTTTAACTGGAGGAAGAGTGTAATGGAGGAGCTCATTGCTACATGTGCTGACAGCGTTAGAGAAAGCCCTGAATGTAATCACAAGATATTAATGAAGTGTTTAACTGCAAAGATGAATTTATTCCCTAATCCCTTTATCAGATGCAAACACCTCTCTGTTGAGTCAAAAAGGGAACAACATTATTAGCTAAGAAAACAAACTAGCCACAGCAATGGGTGTGTTAAAAAGCTAAGCCCTTTACGAATTTCAGAAGTTAGTGAATGGGAAAGACTGCAAGCCAGGAGTTGTCTAACAAATACAAAAGGGGAGGAGTTAATTTCTCTTCTCCCTCCTCTGCCCATCAACCGTAGAGCTTTTTATGAGGAGCCCAGCAGTAGGAGACACTCAAACCTGCTGGTGAGTTAGGGGCTTATCTACGCCAAGCATGTGAAGATTTTACTAGTGGAATGGGTAGATGAAAACAATTTAATCCAAGGGCCATGAAAGCAGCTGAAGCAGGTGCTGTGGAGCACTTAGAGGCTGGTCACACACTGAAGACACTAAGGTCATTTACTTCATCCCAGGCCATTGTCAATCATCTGGACTTCAACGACTCAGGAAGAAAGAGTGAGGCTGATGATTTTGTGCAACTCTGCCTCATTTAAATCCAACTCACACACAAGTTATCACCCCGTCACGTCACTGGTCCTCTTTGAAAACAAAGGAAGAACAACAACTCTAAGTTTGAGCCTGTATTTCCCATGGATGTTATGTGTATTTGTGGGAGGCTACTGTTTTTATTATACCATCTTCATAAATGCCTTTCCTAAAAGTTTAATGTACCTACTGGACGATTGTTAATGGTAAGTACATTTGCAGAGACTTGTAATATTAGATATGCAAACACGTAGGGTTACCTCTAGAACCTATGGTAGCAGCTGTCTTTTGGTACTCAGCATTCAAGTTCAAGTACAAGCTGGGAGAAGTAGCCCAGCGTGGGTGCTACAATACCATCATTTCTCAAAGTTCATTTTAAGTCACTGAACATTCAGAGGGTAGCCTTGAACAGTCTCTCTCCATCTCTAACATTATTTATATAGCTCTGGCTCCCTCTTTCACTGTACTTTGGTGGAACTATAACAAGTTCCATCAACCAAGGGGTACTTCTGGGGTTTTTTTTAATTTGCTTTATATATAAATTATAAACATCTGTAGCTACAGTTCTCTACTTCTATTTTGAATTTTTTTTCTTAAATGAACAGAAAAGATTACAGGGGAAAAGATAAGGACTATCAATCAATACATTAAAAAGCAAGAGCTAAAAGCAGTCCTAATTTCTGAACAGACGATAGTTGGGGCAAAAGGCTTGTTAACCCTAAGCTTTAACAAGGGAACTAAGCAATGGCCAATGGACCACTCACAGCTTAACCAACAGGCAAGAGACAAGAAAAGAAAAACAAAGAAAAGGAAAAGGAACAGAGAAAGTAACGAGGGAAAAAGAGGAAAGAGTAAATGGATATATGTGATCACAAAGGAGTTTGAAACATGTCAAGATCCCTCCTATAAAACCAATTCTGTCTTTTCTCTAGAATCATAAGATTTTAGTGCTGGAAAAGACTTTAGACATCAGCCTAAATCACTAACTGGGTGTTGCCTCAGACAAACTGAGACCTGAGAAAGACCTTATAAGGTCTCCCACTGCATCTGGGGCCATCTCTAGCTGTCCTTATCTATATCTTGCCACTGGATCTAGATGGCAAAAGGAGAGAGTGAGGCTGGTTTCTTTGCACAGCCCTGCCTCACTTAAATCCAATTCACTTGCATGTCTCCCTGATTTTAGATATGGGTAAAGTGAGGCCCAAAGAGCTGAAATGACTTTCAGAGGGTCAAGTGTGTTGGTGGCACAGCCTTCTGACTACCAGGCCAGTATTCTCCATTATAATACTTTCTCAGGTTGGAGCCTCAGTTTGAAATAAAAAAAAAAATGTGATATATAATTCTTGGTACAGTGTTTTAGAAGGCAGTAACTAGTTCATGCCCTCATTATCATCATCATCATCCCAGTTACCATTTACATAGTACCTAATATGTGCCAGGCACTGTGCTAAACACTTTACAAATATTATCTTATTTGATACTCACAACAACCCTGGGAAGTAAGTGATGTTATTCTTATTTTAAAACTGAGGAAGCTGAGCCAGACTGAGGTAAAATGACTTGCCTAGGATCACACAGCCAGTAAGTGTCTGAGGTTGAATTTGAACTGAGGTATTCTCAACTGCAGACCCAACATCCTGTCCACTGTGCCACCTAGCTGCCAGTAATCATTATCTCTCTCCTAGTCAATTGCTATACAATTCTATTAGATCACCCAGATAGAAAGACAGATAAACACTTATTAAGCATTTATTCTGTTCCAAACATTGTACTAAGCACTGAAGATACAAGCAATTAAGACAATCCCTGCCCTCAAGGAGTTTATATATATTTTTTTCTTTGTAATTCAATTTGATTTCATTTTCAGGTTTGCATTCACTCCCTTCAACATTTTCTACCCTATTCCCCACCCCACCCCATTTAGAAAACAAAGTATTTTACAAATATATACATAGTTAAGCAAAACAAATACTCCACACTGGCTATATCTATATATCTATATCTATATACAGATAGATCGATATAGATACATATAATAGATAGATAGATATCAATCTGTACTCTGAATCCATCACCTCTGAAGAAGAGGTGGGTAGCATGTTTAATCATGAGTTTTCTGAGAGTTTGGATGGTCATTGTGCTGATCAGAGATCCTAAGTCTTTCCAAGTTGTTTATCTTTGCATCATTGTTACTATATAAATTGTTTCCCTTGTTTTGCTTACTTCACTCTCCATTGGTTCATACAAGTCTTTCCAGGTTTCTCTGAAACCATCTCCTTCATCATTTCTTATAATACAATAGTATTCCATCACATTCATATACCATAACTTGTTTAGCTGTTCCCCAATTAACAGGTACCTGCTCAGTTTCAAATTATTTGCCACCTCAAAAAAGTTGCTGTAAATGTTTTTTGTACATATGGGTACTTCTCCATTGATTTCGGTGGAGTATAGACCTATTAGCAGTATTACAAGATCAAAAGTTTAGTAGTGTTTTAGGAATAGTTCTAAATTGCTTTTCAGAATGGCTAGACCAGTTTACATGTTCACCAACAGTGTGTTAATGCACCTGTTTTCCCATAGCCCCTCCAGCATTTGTCATTTTCCCCTTTTGTCAATTTTTGCCAATCTGATAGATGAAGTAGTACCTCAGAGTTGTTTTAATTTGTATTTCTCTAATTATTAGGGATTTAGATAATTTTTCCCTATGGTTATTAATAGCTTTTATTTCTTCCTTTTAAAAATGCCTATTCATATCCTTTGAACATTAGTCCATTGGCAATTGGCTCTTATTCTTATAGATTGGAATCAGTTTCCCATATACTTAGAAATGAGATCTTTATCAGAGAAACTTGCTACAAAGATTAAGAAACTTACATTCTAATTAGGGAAGACAATACATACAAAAAAGCTAGAAAACAGGGTATTCCAGTGGTGGAATAGTAAGGAATAGGCAAGCAAGTGGCAAGAAGACCTGAGCCCTAGCAAGATAAGGCAAAGGCTGACCTATGAGCTCCAAGAGGCTCAAGGGTGGAGTCCAGGTTTCCAATGGGGAGGAAGTAGAGCTGTTAATCTAAGTAGAGGCTGCATCTAGGTCTAGCCTTCAGTTCCTTCCCTCCCCAATCCTTTCTCCACATAGTTCCAAAATTGTTATTCCTAAAACACAAATCTGACAATGTCATTCTCATGCTCAGAGATCTTCAGTGCTTTCCCCTTGCCTCTATGATAAAATATAAAAGTATCACCTTCGTACTTAAAGTCCTCTACCTGGCCCACCTATCTAAATAGAATGATTACATGTTATTTCCCTTTTTGTTACAGGCAAATTTGTCTTTTTGCTATTCCTCATAAAGGACAACCTATATCCTATATCCATGTCTTTGTACTGGCAATTCTCCATGTCTAAAACAGACCTCCTCCCCACCTTCATTTCTTAGAATTCCAAAGTTCCTTTGAAGCATAAATGAGATGCTCATACCTATAGGCAGAAGGAGTGCTTTTCTATTGAGGAATGGCTAAACACATCACAGTATATAAATGTGATCTTTTAGATAGTGAGCTCCTTGAGGACTGGGACTGTCTTCTGCCTCCTTTTATATCCCTAATGCTTAGCACAGTGCCTGGCACATGGTAGGTACTTAATACATGTTTAGTGATGGACCATAGATATTAGTGTTGTGCTATAAGAAATGATAATAATGGACTATTTCAGAGAAAACTGGGACCAGCCATATGAATCAAGGCAGAATGAAGTGAGCAGAAGCAGGAATGATTTATACAATCACATTATTTAAAAAATACTTTGAAAGACTTGACAAGTCTGATCAATGCAATGATTCCAGAGCACTAAAGATGAATCCTACTATACACCTCCTGCCAGAGAGTGATAGACTCCAAATGCAGCTGCATAGAAATTGGCTTCACTTAAGTATGCATATCTGTTAGAAGGGTCTTCTTTTTTTTTCCTTTTCTTATGGGGGACTGGATAGGAAGCAGAGAAAAATGAATGCTTATTAATTGGTGGGGAAATGAAGGTTGGGCAGACTCCCTTGGCTTTGCCTATGCTAGAAAAGGCTACAGCCTTTTTAGTTCACTTGTCCAGGGAAGGCCATTTTTCAACAGCTGTTTATTTCCTTATTTCATGAAAATAACACAAGAGGTTTAAGAAGTGTGGAAGGCCCACTTTAATTAACATTTTAGAGAATTATTTTACAAAATGGCAAGAAGGCACTAAGTCTTAATTAAGTTAATAAAGCATTTCTACAGAACAAAAAATATCACTTCCCTTTAGTCTATAAAGACACTGGTACCAGTACTAAAAGAGAAGGTAGCTACGTGGCACAGTGGATAGAGCATTGGGCCTGGAGTCAGGAAGACTTATCTTCTTGAGTTCAAATCGAGCCTTAGACACTGAGTAGCTGTGTGACCCTGGGCAAGTCACTTAACCTTGTTTGCCTTAGTTTCCTCATTTGTAAAATGAGCTGGAGAAAGAAATAGCAAATCACTCCAGTTTCTTTGCCAAGAAAACCTCAAATGGGGTCATGAAGAGTTGGATACAACTGAAAAGTGACTGAACAACCAAAAGACCATTGTTTTGGTTTTTTTTTTTAAAGACGTGTTCAGAGGAAAGAAATGGAGATGTTGATGTTTAGGGAGGCTTTTTTAGCCCCCTCCCATTAGTTTACTGAGGTGGACATTCTGTTCTAGTCATCTCATAGAAGTATACCAGGATGAACACATTTATCACACAAGAAAATTATTACCTTGGAAAACAGAAGGAACTTTTCCCTGATATGAAGAAATAAGAATGGGAGAATTTCAATGACAGTGGGACAGAAGCAATCAGTCACACGATCGGAACTACATTTAAGAATATCACTTTGGCAGCTAAGTAGAGAGTGATTACAGAAGAGACTGGATGCAGGGATTCTGATTCAGAGATCAGATAAGAGCCTGGACTATATAGGGGTTGTGCTGTGAATGGAGAGAAGGGATGGAGAGAAGAGATGGTGAGAAGATAGAATCAATAAGCCATAGAAAGTGACTGGATATTACAGGTGAAGCAGTGTAAAGAGTAAAGCATGACTCCATTGCAAAACTGAGTAAGACTGACAGAAGTGGTACTTTCCTTAGAAAGAGCAAAGTTAGGAGGATGCATACATTTAGACCAATGAGTTCTAGCTGGCTGGTGACAGCTTGGCGAGCCAAAAAAGGAAAGGTAGGTCCAGGGGGAGGTGAGGGGAAAAGCAGGGACATTTGAAGAGGGGATCAGAAGGTCAAGTATTCATCAAGACAGACGGCTGGTTTTAACAAAGACCAGTCCTGCCTACCTAAGTAACCAGAACAGAAGAGCATGTCATTTTAGATTTTAAAAACAATAAAAACAAAACGCTCTTTCAATTTTTAACTCTGACATTTATCATTCATTTTGAACACCTCTTTTAAAATCCAACATCTTCCACAAATATTTTAAGCCTCCAAGAATGTATTCCTTGTCAATGATCTTGGCAACACCCCCTCTGAATTTCAGCAGCCTCTATTTTTATTTCATTCACTGATCCCTCTCCACTGTTATCCAACTTTCCATTTCTTATATCCAATTATGGCTATAAGCCAGCAAAATCCATATGCCATTATTTAAGGAGGCTTTTATTAGGTTAGAAGCTGCCTTCTGGATAATTCCTTGAGAAGACTACTGACAAGGAATGACTACAGTCTGTTTTATGGCCACAAAGAAAAAATGATGCCACTTGGTTGAAAAGGCATTTTCTGAGAAGTTAACCATCACCATACAATCCTGAGACTTCACAATAAAGCCCATCTCATTTGCCGCACTGTGTAGCAAAGAGCAAACTAATCAAATCAAAGCTCATCAGGTTTGACATTAAAAATGTTGATTTAATTTTCAAATCCTTCTTGATGATGCCAAGATTGGTACACCTTTGCCTACTCAGGACTTATGGCACGATTGTGATGTTATTCTAGGGGTACAGGAAGGAGAAAGTTCCTCCAAAAACTGTTTCCCATCTGCTTAATTAGAGCAGGCCCAATGACAAGCATTTCTGAATCTGGACATCAATAACCAAAGGCATAAGCTGGGATCACCTATCATCTGTTGAGGATCAGTAATGAAGCTAATAAAAAAAAATTGTGTTCCTATTTGCAGCTAAAAATGACTCAGGACAGTTCAAATTTTATTTTATCAAGGAAATGACAATGTGCACTAAATTGTCCAGTGCTTACCTCCTCCTAAGAAGCAAAGGAGCCTATATGCTAAGAAGCCCCTTGAGACATTACTTGCTATCCTGCCAGCCAAACAAAGAAGATGGCTCAGGCAGCATCCTGGACTTCCCACACACTGCTGCTTCCACCTTAGCTGTTTTTAACAGAATACAAATTAGGTTTTAACACTTGTAATTGGATGTTTTATTCATGCTGTTGTATAGTATTTTTCTCTTCCAAATTTGGCATCCTAGTTATAACTTTAATATTCCTTTAAAGCCTTCTGCCCACATTTAGATAGCATGAGCCTGTAGCTTTCTACAGCCCTTGAGAATAAAGCAGAAAATACTTATTCATCATCTACTACATGAAAAGGATGGTGTGAAGGTGGTAAGGGGACAGAGACTGGGTTTGCTCATCACATCATATCTACTGATAAGACTCTAAACAGATGTAACCCTTGGCACCCAGGGGTTAGTTATAGAGGGAAAACAATTTTCAGCAGCATCAACAAAAACTCTCTCCTTCACTATAGCATGTACACTAGAGCTATTCTCCAAAGCCCCACTCAGAACAGGGCTGCTACATGCCTCCTTAGTGCTGTATGGCAGAAGTGTCAAACATACAGCCCATACAACACTCCTTAGTGCAGCCAGAACCAGATTAAAATGTAATTTGGAAATATTAACCAAAATAAATAAAAATGTAAGAAAACAGAAAATATTAATATGTGGTTTTCTATACGCAGGCTTCAAGGAGCTTTCCATATAGTTCAATAGCCTCAATTTCTATTTGAATTTGACACTGCTGCTCTACTGGATCTTGAGGGGCTAACGTGCACTTGTGCAACTTTTAAGCCCCCACCAATGTGTTGCCACCTGTGATTAAGAGCTGATATCAATATGCCAGCCAGACTTCATTAGCTTTTAGAAATAAGTATTCACTACAGTGGCAGAGTAGGCACAAAACACTTTCCCCAAACACTCCTACTAGTACATACAGAATCCAGAGGAAAGTAGGCTCAACCTTAGATCATAAGAGGCAAAGGGGTAACACATTTCATGGATGTTCCCTTTGTGAGTTACTCATGAAATTTCCATTAGGCCCAGTCTAGCTTCTCTGCTGTACTCCTTGTCTATAAGCTTTGAAGCCGCCGTTCCTCTTTGCATCTTGGCTGTCCTAGGATGATGATGAAAAGTCTAAAATTCTCCAGGCCTTCAGAAGTTCATAAAATCCTCTTCAGGGCAAAGAGGAGTGGGAAAGGAGACTTGGGCCAAGGATGGGGCTCTTTTCTTCACTCTCCACCCCACCTCTAAGTGATTCCTCAGGGACTTAGTTGGAGGCTTCTGCTTTGTTGGCAGACACTAGAATCCCTGGGCTTCATATTACATCTGATTCACAGGATGTGTCCTCAGTGAAACAGATCACATTTCCTGTGTGCTGTTCATGTCCACTCACGTCCCGTGTCCACTCATGTTCAACTCTTCGTGACCCCATGGACCATCACACACTAGGCCTTTCTATCCTCCACTATCTTCCAAAGTCTCCAAGTTCATGTTCCTCATCTTCATGACTATCTATCTATCTCATCCTCTGCCATTCCCTTTTCCTTTTGCCTTCAATCTTTCCCAACATCAGGGCCTTTTCCAATGAGTCCCATCTTCTCATTATGTGGCCAAAGTATTTAAGCTTCAGCTTCAGTATTTGACCTTCCAGTGAATAGCCTGAATTAATTTCTTTAGACATTGACTGTTTTGATCTCCTTTCTGTCCAAAGGACTTTCAAAAGTCTTCTCTAACACCACGATTTCAAAGCGTCAATTCTGTGGCTCTCAGCTTTCCTTATAGTCCAGCTCTCATAGTCATACATTGCTACTGGAAAAACCATAGCTTTGACTATATGGACCTTTATCAGCAAAGGGATGTCTCTGCTTCCTCTGTGACATCACTCCAACTCATCCAATGACTTTCAAGGATGTCTAAATTAATTAACTTAGATTAATCAATTTAATTAATTGATTAATCAATCAACTTAGTCTAAAGTTCACAATTAACTGATTCCATTGAGAACTGTTCTCACCTAGTTCTCAAGGAGCAGCATTTTGTCACTTAATTTAAATGGAATGAGAGGGGAGAAGATTTCATTCTGACTCAATCAAACTCTACCATTAAGCTATAACACCATGATAATCATAACATACACTAACACAACATGGGCAACTCATCTTAACTGACCATTACAATGCAAACTGGGCAAATTCCTATATGGCAGTGTTTTGGACAGAATTTTTGAGGGGTCCCAGGCCCAGCTATTATTGATCTATCTTTCCTCATACCACACCTGCCTCCCTGATGGAGCAGCCTCTTAGGAAAGTGCCAAACTTCAAGATTCTCTTACAATTCACTGGGCAGATGCCACTTTTCTTGGCACTGGAGTAGCCCAACTCCACTTCCAAGAATTCCAATGATTATAATCCCCAAAGCTTCACTCACATTGTCAAACAGTATACAGGATGACAGATACAGAAAGGAACTGAGCGATTATCTACTCCAAGCCATACATTTTACAGAGGAGGAAATTGAGGTATACAGAGGTTGTGACTTTCCCAGTGCCACAAAGGTGATAATTGCCAGGATTCAAACCCAGATGCTTTCTCTCCAGATCCACTGTAAAAAGAAAGTTAAGAGCAGGTAAAAACTACTGTTATCTACTACCACTGTCCAACTTAGTCTTCCTCCAGGTACAGATCTGCTCAGGCCCTGACAGAGATTATATGCAAAGGCTGAGACTAAACTAATTGTTGGAAATGTAACCTTCCTTATCTGCTCAAATAACAGATCTTTTACCTACTATTCACCTATAGCTTGGCTAGCTGAATTTTGAATATATTGCCTATTTTAACCTCTGGTAACTGCAGATACCATAGTACTGCTGGGTTTTCTAACTCTGGCTTCTGCCTGGGAGTCCCAGAAACACTGCTGACCACAGTCTCAAAGTGACAGCTTCACTGGGTAGAAGTACAGATTGGCATCTCAGTGACAAAGCTTTCATGAAAATCAGGCTTAAGCTAATGTGACAGTGACACCACAACTGAGGTGACCAAACTAGTTTGTGAATGAGCTGAGGCCAAAATCAAAGTCCTCTAGCGTCTGGGCTAGTACTCTAGCCCAGAGTGAACACGTTAACTTTGAGCAAATACAGGGTGTTCCAAAAGTCCTGGAAAAGTTTTAAGCCATTAAAGCCTGAAGCAAAAATGGAATTTGCTTCCCCGTTATCTAGGATTTGCAAATGAGCAGTTTCCTTCTCATTACCATCACCATATCCCCTTATTACATTTACAGCACCAAGTTTCCCTGATGTGGCCTTATAGGATAATTCTTCAATAGGTAAAGATTCTGCAAATTTTATCAGAGTCGGTATCCCCTCCAACAACATATATAGCTTTGTAACTTAAAAGACTGTCTTTGAAAGGTGCTATGGCCAAAAAAACCATATGACTCTGGAGGTGACTTGGTGATAAACCTGTCTAAACTTAGCTAGAGGTGAGCTAGATGGCTCAGTGGATAGAGCCCAGGGTCCAAGTTCAAGTCTGGCCTCAGACACTGTGTGACCCTTGAGCAAGTCATTTCACCTTCGTATGCCCCAGTTTCTTCATCTGTAAAACAGGGATACTACCAGTATCTACCTCTCAGGACTGCTGTGACGATCAAATGAGATAATAATTGTCAAACACTTAGCACAGTGTAAGTACTATAAAAATGTTAGCTATTAAAAAATGTTAGCTGTTATTAGTAGGTGTGATATTATTCTTTGTATCCTCAGTACCAAGCATAGTGTCCGACACATACTAGATGATACAGAAATACTTGTAGATTGATTGATTTAATATTATTCAAGGCCTTAAAATAAACATTTCACATTTCTTCCAGCATCTGTGAAATAAGTGCTTCATGAAAAATCATAGGAAGAAACCTAGGAACTTACCTAAAAGCTACTTTAATCATAAAGGGGACCCCCTAGGGCTCTAGATTCCTAATCTCTAGTTCCAAAAAAATTCAAATTTCCATGAATACCAAGTGCAAAAAGCTAAATATTAAGGGCCAAATTCTTCCTTCAAAAATTCTAAAGCACATTACTAAAACAATAGTTTGTGAGGACTTAGAAAGAGAAACAGTGAGCAGAATGTGTGTGCACAGGTTGATCAAAAATAAGCCACGCCAGGCCAACCCCATTACCTTTTGTGTCAATATTATATTACTAGAATCATCGATCAAAGCTCTACTACGGACATTATGGCTGGATATTGTCCAAGCATTAGATACATTCTTTGATGAGAAATATCCTTTTGTATATGTTGGAGAGACACAAGTTGAATAAAAGTACAGCTAAGTAGATTTCACAGGATTTAATACCCATATGAAAGGTTAATGGACACCTGTTGACCTAAGGGAAAGAGATAGTGATATGTCGCAGGGTTCTATCCTCAACATTTTGATAATGACTTACATGGAGGCATGGATGATGTGCTAGAAGCAGCAACAACCTATCCCCCACCTACATGCAAATTAGGCTAGTTTTCCTTTAAAGGTACTAAAACTGTCCCTGAGCTTTGATTAGCTCAGGGAACCGCAGTTCAGGCCACAGAAAGCATTTCCTTGTTGCTTGGGAGTCCCAGTTTCTTTTTGAGGCTTTGTTGGTTGCCCATGATGGGCAACACAGAGGCAAGGGAACTTCTTGCTAAATGAACTTACAGCCCTCTCAATATGTTTGCTGAATGTCCTTGCCCCTGCTCTGGCTAAGTACATCTGCTTTTGTTAACTGCTGAATGACCTATGAGTCTCATGCCATTCTAATACCAAACCTAAACCACAGGAATTATGCTTAGCCCAGAACAACTGGCGTAGTTAGCAGGACTGGAATGGCAGAATCTCACTGCAGTGGAGAATGAATAGTGCAGAGGAAGGTGAGTCTATTAGCCTTCATGCTTCCAGTGAGGCCTCTAGTAATGGTGGTTGCTTATCGTGATATTCTCCTCACGCTGGAGAAATCAGAGGATAGAATGCCTGTGGCCAGTCAGAAAGGAGAGACTGACAGAAATATGCTGTGTCATTAAAAACTACACCTGGAAGAAAACGGTAGCAAATTGTTGGTGGTTGAATTTGTATAATATGTTGCATATTTCCTGGTTGATAGAAACGTCCAAACCTCCCACTGGGTAGGCCTCTGTGTAAGCCTGGGCCACAGCCCACTTCCCCCACCACCCAGACTGTAATTTTGAGATAACATGAAAAACTGCTTGACAAAACTGCTTGGGACTTTTCTATATGACATTTCAAAGGCCATTAGAAGCTGTACCACACGGACTTTGATGAGAGGTACTTGAAAGGAAATTGCTTGACTCTCCCCAGGAGCCCGAAGACCTTCAAGGAATTAAGGATATGGACAAATGGGTCAATTGCACCCCAGTTGATTTGCTGAGGACAGAGGGTACTCAATCAGTTTAAGGGGTTTAAAAACAGAGAGCTTCTATTCTCACTCCAGAACTCTGAACTGTTAATTGTAACATTCTCTCTCTGAGATTTCCAGGAAGGGGCCCTGTGGAAATGAGACCCCAGGACTCCTCCCCACCCTGGCAGAAATAACTGCTACTTGAACATGGCAGATAGAATATATACATACATACATATATATATATATATATATATATATATACATATATATATATACATATATATATATATATATATATATATATATATATATATATATATATATATATATATATATATATATATATATATATATATATATATGTATATAAGCCAGGAGAAGTCTCTAGTTCTGTGTGAGTTGCTTTCTTTTGTTTTTCCTTTGTATCCAAGCCCCAACATAGAGAGAAGTGGCAATGCAGGACTATAGTAACACTCTGCCTTGGCATAGATGGGCAGAATCAGAACCTGGCATGGGGTGGGGGTACAAATGTTCACCCCAGCCCAGTGGCAACACTTACACAAAATGGTGTTCCTTTATGACACGGAAAGACAGAGTCAGACTCCAACAATGGCAGCACCCACAACATTGGTTAGGCCCCAGCACGGTGAGGTAGTAGTTGACGTTGGCTGAGTGGATCCCAGGGATAACGACAGCCCAGCAGCAGTAGCAGAATGGGCAGCAAGGGCATTGGCAATAGCAAGGACACTGATTACTACATTTAGAATTGATTAGCATCTCCCCATTGCTGTGAGTACAACACCCAGTGGTTACCTGACAATTCCTCCCCAGGAAGGGATAAGAGGATGAATGGGGTGACATTGTTGGGAGGTAGCTTGCTTTCTGGCAACAAGAAGGAGGTGAAAGTGTCTGTTCCTCAGAAGCATTTAGTGGAGGCAGATTTGGTATTCCCCACTCCCCTCTCCATGGAGTTTCTAGGGATGGAGACTTCTGACTGGTGGGCCAGGGAAGACTAAGCGGTTGATGGTTCAGGGCAATTCTTCCTGACTTGTGCTGAGGATTGGTTACTATACAGTTAGTATCATCACCTTCCCTATAGCCCTGATGCTTCTGTTGCTCCTCCTGCCCAGGTTTGCTACTTTATATCAAGAGAGCCACTGCAAACTGCAAAATTTGTCATCATGCACCACAAGCAGCAGATAATTTAAATCAAGGACATATTCTTTGTAAAAGCAAGGGTAGGGCTGAACTGGGATTTCTAGTTTCTCTTCTCCCATATTCAGCCCCTCCTCTGGGAGGCTATTATACTATTTTGTTCTATTATTATCTATTTCAGTTTTTCTTTTCCTTCTTGAGAGCTGCCTGTATCCAGTTTTTTGAATACCAGAGGCCAAAGGTGACTAGTACCAATCCTAAAATCATTTGAGTGGTGGAAGAAGGTTAACTAGAAGATCTTAAGTACCAAAGGATGGAGTCTGTTGGGAACATATCCCAACATCTTGCCCTTATGCAAGTTAGGCTAATTTTTCCTTAGAAATGACTGAAATCATCATCAAGACTTGCCTGGCTCAGGGACTAGAGGCTCAGCTGGTGACATTATATCCTGGTTGCTTGAGTATGAAATAAACTTGAGGACCTCCAGGCTCTCTCTGGGGCTTTGCTGGATAACCACAATGGGAAATTCTGAGATGGTAGAGCTTTGTTCAATCACCTCATGGTGTGCTCAATGTGTATCCTTATTCAATATCCTTCTCCTGCTATGGTAAATATATATATATATATATACACACACACACACACACACACACACACACACACACACACACACACACACATACACACACATATGTATATATATATATTTTTTTCTTCTGTTGAATAACCTATGAGTGTCTCATTTCAACCCAACACCAAGCCTCAACTACCAGAAGACCGACTTGAGTCAGTCTCTGCCCAGAACAGATGGCATGTTTGTCAAATTTCCAAATGACAAAGATGGGAGGGAAAGTTAACATTCTGAATGACTGATCTGAGATTCAAAAATGTCTCCACAGGCTGGAATGGGTGGTCTGAAATCTATTAAAGTGAAATTTGATGGGAATAAATATAAAGTTCTGTGTTTAATGTTTAAAAAAATTAACTTCAGAAATATGACACAGGTGAGTCACGGAGAGATAGAAGGTCATGGAAAAAAAAACCATGGACTTTGGAGAGACTGAAAGCTTAGTAAGAGACAATAGGCTGAAAGAACAGTGAGAAAAGACAGGATGGCAGCAGAATGGGGGTTTGGCTCTGCATGGAGGATATTGAGGAGCTGTTGCTGGGAGAGTTGTGAAAATGTGTAATGGAGGTACCTTGGAGAGGCTGGAGCGTATGTGGACATTCTAGAATGGATTCTGGTTGGTGAACTTCAAGTTGAAGTAAGGCACTCTGATTGGCTTCAGAAGCATCCTAAAAGGTCTGTCAACTTAACTACTGTTTTTTGTAACAACACACTTGAGGGAGCTCAGCAGCTCCTTAAAGGAGTGGAGATATGACCTCGTGAATTTGAAAAGTTTAGAGGGCTCCCTAATATCCCATCTTTCCGGAGTTTGGGTTTGCAGCCAATGCAGCACTGATGTCCCGATGTATGAAAAAGAGTGGAGCTTCCCTCAATACCCTGTCATTCCAGAATCTAGGTGTTGTAACCAGTGCTGCATTGGATGTCCTGAAAAGCAAGTAGCAACCATTGAGAGGTCCCCAGCCCAGTGGTGGCTGAAAGGGAGGCTTATCTGGCAGTTATGCCACATCTGGACAGAACTGGTAGGACCAATGCTATGGAGGAACTGAACTAAGTTTTGAGGACACTACCCCCAAGACTGGTAGATGGTAGAGGGGAGAGTATGATCCTGAGATGTTGGCATGGGGAAAACGTGTTTGTTCTTGTCGTAATTTTGAAGTAAGTTCTTCTGTGTAAAAGCTACCTTATGTTAAATGAAACTGAGGGTGCTAGTTACTGGCCCCTAAAAATAAGAGGGGTAAACATAGCTGGTGAGGGATAAAATCAATGAAGAGAGAGAGACAGGCAGGCCCCAGACAGGAGACGTAACTTGTCCGACCCAGAGGGGGTAGGGTCGGCTCATTTATGGTATAGTAGTATCCAGAATGATGGAGGTGATGGTCCTGGTCAGAGAAGGGGTACCAGATTTTCAAAAGGAAAGAAAAAAGCAAAAGCACTTCCAGAGAAGGGCGACCAGGATGGTAATGATAGTTGAGACCATTCCATAGAAAGACTGGCTGAAGGAACTGACAGTGTTTAGACTGGAAAAATGATGGGCTAGGAGAAACATAATTGTTCTCTCAGTCATTTGAAGCACTATTGTGGAGAATATCTGTACTGCTTGGCCTTAAAGGGACCACTGAATGAGTGGCAAGTACAAAGTGGCCGATTTCTGCTTGCTATCCTTAGTGGGCTCAGATGGGAATGGGCACCTCACTGGAAGTCTTCAAAGGGAAGATGTTCAGGGTGGCAGAGATAAAGCTCTTTTCTGATCAGGTCCAAATCATCTCTGAGTACCTTTCTATTTTGAGATTTTACAATTCAAAAGAGAGATAAGTCTTTATCCATTGCTTACTATGTGCCAGGCACTGTGCTAAATAAACACTGGGATACAAATACAGGCAAGAAAGGAGGAACTTACTTTCCAGTGAGGGATGACATCTCCTAAAGGGGTATAAGAAAGTAGAGAGAGGAGATAAAAGGAGGAGCGACCATGATAGGAGACAGCTGAGAAGCATCATAAAAGCCTGGGCTCTGGGCTCCAGCAAAACAAAAATGACCATTCCCTTTTGGAGATAAGCGACCAAGATTAGAGATGAAAGGCCATAGTAAAGAGGTAGCTAGAAGGGGTTGGGGAGAAGTGGGTGCCAGAAGCTCACCTATTGGAGCTGGAGACACGGGGGGAAGATTGAGTTTCTAGGGGGTGGAGATGGTCAGAGAGTATGGCTGTGTTAAGAAGGCAGCCAGGAACAATAAAAACTCTGAATTTGCAATACAAAGTACCTGTTTGTCATGGAACCCCAGAAGTGTTCATTTTAACCTCCTTGTGACATAGCATCCTCATCTATGATATCTAATAATTAAACAATAAGAATTTTTTAAGTACAGCACTTATTAAATGTCTGGAATTGGATATTCCAGAATCTTCCATTAAAGGGCACACATTGTTTGGTACAAGTCCTGTGCTTGAATGTGGGCTGGATGATAGCACACTTAGGTAGACTCAAGACTGGATGAACATTCCTTAAGGGTGATGATTACTGTTAACCTGAAAGAAATGACCTGGGAAAAATGGGTAGCAGTTGCACAGAACCACATTTCAGCTGTGGGGAAAAGAAGACTGGCCCAAAGTCACAGAGCAAATCAACAATGAACCCAGGCCCACTTACCCAGGGTTTCCCTCCTGGCCTCTGCTATATTATGCTATCTTCTTCTAATATGGTAGACTCAAAAGCAAAGCAACCCATTCCTACAGAAATGTACTTCGGATTCCTAACAACATTTTAGCATCTCTGTGCTCAATAGCTGAGGAGAATTTGCTTGCATTTCCAAGTTCTATATTTCATAACTACCTAGCCACAAAGGCTTCAGAGGCTGAGGCACTGCCCCTTCTTTTTGGATCTGTTCCCAGAATTCCTCCTGTTCTGCCTTATCCCAATTCTGCATAGTTTCTGAGCCTTATTGTTACTTGAGCCTCCTCTCAGCTAGTTAAGGACTTTGGAAAGTGCTGTTTCTGCTTGGACACCGTTGCTATGCTTGGGATTTCTACCCCCAGTGGACCATGGCTTCCTGATGCTCCAATCTCTTTTTATTGAGCATTTGAGGAAAGTATAGCCTGTGACAATAAGTTGAATTGGAGCTAATATTTATGCACTTGGATGCAGGAATGGGAGGCAAATAGATGGTTTGGGTCTTTTTACTCATGTTGCTAGGATTGCCAGTTACCCTCCAAAGCATAATGATATTAGATGACAAAAATCTTGCAAGCTGGATTTGTTACAGTAGAGATAGGTCCAACCAATGAGCCAAAGAGCTCAGAATTCTGTCTCTGATAAGGGCACCAAGTCATTGTGGGAAAGCAGACTAAGTGTCTTCCTTGAAGTTCTCAAAAAGTGAGTTTATCATTCATGAATTTATCTATACCAAGGGTGGGGAACCTGCTGCCTTGAGGCTACATGCGGCCTTCTACCTCCTTGGATGCAGCCTTTTGACTGAATCCAAGTTTTACAGGACAAATCCTTTTATCAAGAGTATTTGTTCTGTGAAATTTGGATTCAGTCAAAAGGAGGCACTTAGCCTGGAGGCCCCAGGTTCCCCACCCCTGATCTATACCCTGCCTGAATTGGTTTTATTTTTTTAATTAGTCTTTCCAACCTCTCAAGATAATAAATTCCATATTTTGTATAAAGTAATACAGACTTTCTTCTCCTTGAGGTTCTGGGGAGCATGGTAGGGACAGGGGCAGGAAGTTGTTCTAATATTCATCAAACTAGTGAAGATGTCCGTGATCACCTTTAGCCATATTCTTCCTGAGTTCACTGGGCTCTGTCACTACTATCCCTTCTTGGCCTTCGCTCTTCTAGGCCCAAGGTCCCTAATCTCTTTAATCTGTCTGTTAAGTGAAAGGCATAATCTGGTGGCACCCTCAAATTTCATTTTATGTGATGGTATATACTCTTTGCTGCTGGGGAGACAGAAGCTAGTGAAAGGCTTGAGTTCCAGAGCTCTGAACTGCAGCAGGAGTAAAGCCGATCAGGTGTCTGCACTAAATCTGGCACTAAAACCATGAGCCCAAAGGGCTGCCTCAGGGGAGGCAAATTGGCCCAGGTCAGAAAAATGGAGGAGCTTCTGTGACAATCAGTATAGGAATTGGGCCCAGAGTGGCCACTGCAATCACAGCCTGAGACTCTCAGTTCAGAGAGAGACACAGAGGGAAAGGGAGGAAGAGAAAGAGAGAGAGAGACAGAGACAGAGACAGAGACAGACAGAAACAGAGAGAGACCAAGAGAATGGAGAGGGTTAGATTAGAGTCAAGCACTAGATATAAGACTGGCCTTGGAGCCAGGAAGACCCTAAATTCCAGTCCCACCTTTGACACATACTGGCTGTGTGACTCTGAGTATGTCACTTAACTTTTCAATGCTTTGGTAACTCTCTAAGATTATAAAAATTGCAGATGAGGTGTCAGCCTCCATTAGTATAGAGTTTTTTCATTGGAAATTCCACGTACCAATGAAACACAGGCCCAGCACCATCTCTCTGGCTGTACATGTGCTCCCAGCCCATCAATTCTTTTTGTAAAAAAAAAAATAATGAACTTGACAAACACCAAGAAACAGAAATATATTTCCATATGTAAAAACAAAAACAGCAGATGACATATGAAACTGTAAATCTCTATTACGTGCAGCTTGTTTTTTTAAGTACATATTAAATTTAACCCAAGTAATACCAATACAGCCCTGCTTGTCTATATTTCCTTATGAACTTCTTTCCCTCTTTTGGGTATTTTTTAAGCATTTCATTAACACACTTTGTTGCCTTCATTTTTTAATAGGATGCCAATTCTAAATGTTAATTGTACCTTAACATAGGGCAAGATTATTACAAAGCAACATGGTGTCACACAAAAAGAACTGACTGTAACCATTTAGTGAGCAATGTGACTTTGGGCAATTGATTTCATTTCTCTGAACCTGTTTTTTTCCAGAGTAAAATGGGGGTACTGATCCTTCCCACCTCCTAGTTTTGTTGGGAGGATGAAATGGAAAAGTGCTTTGTTGGGGTTTTTTTTCCATTTTGTAATTTTTATTTTTGTTTAATTTTTTTTCCCATATGCTTTTGAGTTGAAAATTTTTTCTCCCTTTTTCTCCCCCCCCCCACCCTCCCCAAGACGGCACACAATCTGACACAGGCTTTACATTTACATATCCATTAAACATATTTTCACATTAGTGAAGTTGTAAGTAAAAATTAAAACCAATAGGAGTCACTATCAGAAAGATGAAACAAAACTCAACAGAAGGTAAAAATAAGTGAGAGCAATTCGACTGCCATAGTTCTTTCTTTGGATGTGGACAGCATTTTCCATCCCCGAGGCCTCTGGAGATGTCTTAGATCCTTGTAATGCTGAGAAGGGTTCAGTTTAACATTCTTAGTCATTCCATAACGTGGCTGCTATTGTATACAAAGTCCTCTGGGTTCTGCTCACTTCACTCAGCATCAGACCATATAAGTCTTCCCAGGTTTTTCTGAAGTCAGCCTGTTCATCATTTCTTATAGAACAATAGTATTCCATTACATTCATATACCACAACTTGCTCAGCCATTCCCCAATGGGTGGGCATCCTCTCAATTTCCAATTCTTTGCCACCACAAAAAGAGCTGCTATGAATATTTTTGTACATAGGGGTCCTTTTCCCATTTGTTTGATCTCTTTGGGATATAGCCCTAGAAGTGCTATTGCTGGATCAAAGGGTATGCACATTTTTGTAGCCCTTTGGGCATAGTTCCAAAGTGTTCTCCAATGGAAAAGTGCTTTGTAATCACCAAGTATTATCTAGATGTAATCTATCAGGACTGTAACAAACTTCCCCCCCCACTCCTCTTATCTATGTAAACTATAAAGTGCTATACGCATTTAAAATGCACTATCAAAATGGTCAATTAATCAATTGTTAATTAGTATGCATAATTAATCTCCATGTAGGGCTGGGAACATCAGCCCTTCGGAATTTACTTTTATTTGGGTTTATGTAAAGGTCAGATTCTCAGTTCATTCATTTATTCATCCATTCAATATTCAGAAAACATTGATTGTGTACCTACTGTGTGTGTGCATATGTGCAGCAAAATTGTAAGAATTTTTGTCTTGTCTTACTTTTCCCTATTTCCTTCAGCCACCACCAAAAAAAAACCCCAAAAAACAACCCAAAAAACCCCTTCTATCTGGCCAAATTCATTTCTGGTTACTTGGGTGTTAAAAATGTGAGCCTGTAACTTCCTGTCATTATCACCTTCCATGTTTCCTGTAAGATTCAGTGTGTTAAAGGACCTGTTATAACAGTTCTGCTCTGATAACCTCATTGTCACCTCCTTAGGCGGTGGTGGGGAAATGCTTCATTTCACTTTAGAAGGGCAACAAGTATTCTATATTACATAGGCTGCATGGTAATTAAACATGTGGGGTGAGTTCTGATCCAGCATGTGAAGGAAGCCCTGACGGGTACTTTCTTTTCGAACCAGAATTAATTTTACCTACTTTTCAAGCAAATTGACTTAAACATGCACCTGCAATAATGATGGCATCTACTGTCCTCACATCCCTTTACTCCTACTCTCCTTCCAATGGTAAATCCAATCATTTGGGAATGTTGACATTTGTGGTCTGGGGCCATTCTTCATTGTTACTGTCCAAAAGACAGTTTAATGAAGCTGGAAGCATGTTTTTAAAGCAAATGTCATAGAGAACACCAAGCAGTGTTCGGTAACCTTGTTAAAAGATAGAAAAGTCTGTCCTTCCTTTCATTTGGCTCCTGATTTATATCAAGCAAAAGTAAATGATAACACAAGGTTATTTCATCTCTTCCTACCATAAATATAAGGCACATAAGTACTCAGACTTAAGACTGTCAAATACAGGTGACAGAGAGGAGTTGGAAAAGATTGGGACCCATTTCCAAATACAACCCAATGCCAACAGGGCATTTTTGAATAATAATGGACTTTCCATCACATTATTCATTCAGTCCAAGGCAAGTAGAGAGCAAGCCCTCAATAGTTCTTGTCAAAGGTTGGCTCATTTTAAACAAGCTGTGTCTAAGTGGTGAAAATTGTAGAACATATAAGGAGTAATTAGAATATTCATAATAATGAAACTAATAATACTCTACATAGTCCAGCCCCTTTAATCCAAGGATGTCAAGGAATTTTCTAAGCATTGATTATTTCTTTCAATTCTCTGTGAAGCTGATGTTTTATTTCCATTAATATTTTTAACTAGTGCTTTACAAATTTATTTTATTTTGGTCTTAAACTACATCTTGTCTGAAAAGGTTCTTGTGTATACAGGATAATACTTTGTATTTATACAATATCTTTCCTTCCAAAGAGCTAATCGAGCTTCTCAGATATCAGTTAAGTCACTGACAAGACATTCTTATGGAAGTAGATGGGTGGACAACAGCATTACTAATCCTTCTTGATTCCCCTAATAATGAGAATTCTCTCCTTCTCCAAATCCTTTTTTTATTACTTCACATACCTTTTTGCATGTATTAATCTGTGTACAAGTCTTACTTCTTCAGGGGAAAGTAAGCTCCCTAAGGGCAAGGACCTTTTTCCTTGTTGTCTCTACACCAAGTCCAAAGTACCTAGCCCATAGTAGGCACCTAAGAAATGTCTGATAAGTGTTGGGTTGAATGGAATAGACTAACAGTGGCATTAAGATAGAGTTTCAGAGCAGAAAGTCAAACTTTTAACTTGACATCAAAGCCAAGGATTTAACTCAAAGTTTCTTATTCTGGAGAAGTTGTTGTAAGAACCAAGTTTCCCTCTCCACAAGCTTAGTGAAAGAACTGCTCAGTGCTGTCTTAATCTAAAAAGGTCACAGAAAGGCTGTACTTTTTCTTTTTCCATTTCATTATTCATTCAGAAAGCATTTATTAAATGCCCATGGCAGTCCAGGCATGGTGCTAAGTTCTGCAGAAGTTACAAAAACAAAATGAACATAGTCCCTGACCTCAGGGAATTTGCAGTGCTGATATCACTCACTTCAAGCAAGGACCACTCACTTTTCACATGCTTTACATCAAACACTTCCAAATGAGCCAAGCCAGGTTAAAATCTAATTGGGAAATACTTAACTAAATAAAAATACAATAAAAGAGAGCAAATGTTAATATGTGGTTTTCTAAGTCAATATTCTGCCCTCAGGAATCCTAATGTACAGGTTAGGAGCTTCCATTTCCATTTGAGGTCTAAACCATTGCTTCACATTATTCTGTAGAGCCTTCCCTTCCTCCTAAAGTAAACTAAAACCTCCCTCCAAGTACAAATTAGAATGTTCTCATTCGTGAGGGACAAATAAGAGGTCATAGTTTCCTCCAAGTTTTCCCCCACAGGAAAATATAACTTCTTAAAGCCACTGTATCTGACAAATACACTAAAATAGCCTTATAGAGTTGGAATAATTCTTCTGTGTCCTTAGCCAAGCCATTAAGATCCTCTGCCTCTGTTTCCATATTTGTTAAATGAGAATAACCTCTAAGGCCTACTTTGAGGGTCAGTGAATATTTGCAAAACACTTTGAAGATCGTAAGTCATCACAGTCTTACTGTGAACCCTTTGGCACAACACCTTGTGCTGAAATGAAAATCCTTACTCTATTTCTTATCCTTTATTCCTCAGAATACCTTTGGGTGATTTGAGTTAAAAACTAAAAATTCAACAACTAATCTTCCACCATCTCTTTTGAAATAAAGTCACCGAATCATTTCTGGACAAGGGAGTATTTCTCATAAAGACCTAAGCTAAAACTGCAAATAGCCCTGGTTCTTTACCTGTACTCAAAAATGTAAAATGGAACATCTTGTATTAATCTGAAGATTCTTAACTTCATGAAAAAACAAGAGCCTTTTTTTTTTCACATAACCTATAGCCCAACTTTTTGACCACTGAGGCCAAATGACAGCATTTCCTCTAAACAGCTCTGTTATGAAAATGTCATTCATGTGAAACACCAAAGAATGTCAGCTGGCTTTATTTCTTCAATTGGCAACTCTCCATTTGGTTTATCTGATCAAAGAATCTAGAAGGAACCTCAGAGGAAATCTCATTCATCATATAGCTGAAGAAAAACTTCCCTCTTCAACATCCCTGAAAAATGGCCTTCAAACCTTCACTTGAAGACTTTTGTAGAACCTATTGTTTCTCCAGGCAGTACAACGTATGGGTGTCTCTAATTTTTAAGATGTTTCTCCTGATATCAAGCCTGAATGTGACTCTCTGCAACTTCTATCCATTGATTCCAATTCTGTCCTTGGAAGGTCAAATAAAATCAGGTCTAGTGTATCTTTCACATGAACATCCCTGCCATTCAAACACTTCCTAATTGACCAGTAAGCAAGCTAGCCTCATCTTATGAGAAAAGGCAGAAAGGCTGCAGTAAATAAATACAGCCTGCCTCAGAGGCCCCCAGGGAACTGAAGAGTCACAAAGAATAAGATGTTTACACAGGACTGAGCAACAATAGCTACTAACAAAAACAACACAGGACTAAGAATCTAGTTTCCAGCAAGTAAGAAGAGCAAGGACAATGGTGTGGTAGTCTACACAGAGTGTATGATGTCAGAATCCAGTTAGGTCTCTCTCCTAGAAGTGAAGGTAAAAGGGCTAGAGGAAACCTGGTACTGTCAATCAAATAAGCTATAGGCTAACTGGAAAGAAGAGGGATCCTTGTGCATTATTCAGGAAATATGAAAAAAGATGAGCGTAGTCTCTAGAAATTGGCAGACAGGATTTCAAAGTTCACAGCCAAACAAAAGGTTGAATTCTGTGTAATGAAATTCTCTAAGTGGAATAGGTCTGGACCTAACACAAAGCTCTCAAGAACAAAGTTCCAAAGACGAGCAAATATTATTCCAATGAAGAAAAAACAGGAGAGTGTGTTAGCAAAAGAGACTGATGTGAATGTACTCAGAAATCAACAAACAACTTACATTTGAAAAACATGAAAAGAAGTATGTAGTAATGGAGAATAAAGATGAAAGTATGGTAGGGTCCAACAAGGATTAGGTCAAGCCTGCTAAAATTCAGAATGAGCTGTGGCTGCAGAGTGCTAAGGACAAGCAAAAAGGCAGTTTTGTTTGTTTTCAGCAAAGAAACCCCCACTGACCCCCACTGGTCAGGGTCTATGGGACTGGGATGATAAATGATGATGGCATGAGGCAAAGCTGCTTGATTTTCATTGTGTGCCTATTTTCTTTGCCCAGGATAATGGTCTTTAGACTAAAAAGAACAGAACAAAAATAACTAACAGAAAAGTTGATACCTAAATAAGGGGAAAGTATAAAAAAGGCATCTAGCTGCCCTTTAAGGAGTCAAAATCACCTGGCCCAGATGACCTACATCCTAAGGTACTAGAAAAACTGAGGGAAGTGGCTGAGTTAGCATCATTGATCTCTTAAAGTTCATTAAGAAAGGGAAAGGTGCTGTAGGACTGAAGAAGGTGAAATGTTTCAAATTTTCAAAAAAGAGAAGAGAGTGGAGTCTGAAAACTGTAGTCTGGTGAAATTGATTTTGATTCCTGGTAAAAATTATTAAATATATTATTCAAGACATGGACATTTAGAAAAAGAAGTGGTGATCACAAAGAACACAGCATGGTTTCATCAAGAACAAGTAATACTAGACTAAATTCAAGTCTTTTTTTTTTTACAAGATTACTAGAATAAAAGATGAGGATTACATATATTTAATCCAGAATTGAGTACACACATTTCATAGAGATTCTCATACAAACTTTGTGGATGTGACAAGAGTACAGTTAAGTGGTTTCAGAAATGATTAAAGGATAAGACTCAAAGTCTAGTCAGTAACAGTTAGATCACCTTCAGCTGACTAGAAGAAGGTCTCTTTTTTTGAGTGACCCAGGGCTCAGAGCTTACTGAGCCTTGTGCTGTTTAACATTTTTGCAATGACTTGGATAATGGTGTAACTGGTTGGCTTAACAAATTTGCACATGGCACAAAGTTGGGCTGTTTATCTAACATGCTAGATGACATAGTATCCAAACAAATCTCAATGGGCTTCAATGTTAGGCCAAATCTCATAAAATGAAATTGAATAGCCTTAAATGCCAAATCTCACACTTCAATTCAAAACTCAACCTCACAAGTACAAGACAGGGGAGGTGTGGTTAAGGTATAGTTAGTTTGTCTAAAAATGATCTAGGGCTTCTGTTGGTATACAAGTTCAATAAAAGTCAACAGTGTGACTGGGCAGCCAAAAAAATGCCAATGTGATCTTACACAACAGTAATAGAAGCAAGAACCCAGGACAAGCTTTGCAAAAGGCCTGCTGCACTCTGCACATGTGCAGGACTGTGAGAAGAGAAAGAACATCCAGAGGAAGGCAACAGGAATGGTGAAAGTCCTCTGGGTCAGGTCATAGCAGGATCAATCTGCTAAAGCAGCCCCGGAGGTTTAGGCTAGAGAGGAGAAGTCTTAACTTTCTCCCACTGTAGTACTGATAACACTATAGTAATAGAAGAATTGCCTTTGTTCTGCTTGGTCCCTCAGGACACAAATAGGAGCAAGTAGTGCAAGTTACAGACAGGCAGATTTCAGTTTGAGGTATGGAAAAACTCTAACAACTAGAGCTACCTACCTCATGGTAGAATATACTTCCTCTGGAGGTAATTAGCTGCCCTTCACTTTAAGTTTCAAGTAAAGATTATATGACTGTTTAAGGATATTATAAAAGTAACTCTGGTTCCAAAACAGGTCAGATAATGGTCACTGATAACCCTTGGAAATTAGAAACAAGCTTGAAGACAGCTTTTATGTGCTCCCCAAAATCTTTTCTCCAGGAATTCTTGGTTTTTTCAAGTGACCCTTATATGGAATGGTCTCTAGTCCTCTTGTCAACCTGATTGTTTTTCTTGGAATACACTCCATCTTGGCAACATCTTTAAAATGTTTCTCTTGGCACTGAATACAATATTCCACATGTGATCTCACCAGAACAGAGCATTCTGGGTACATTGGTTCATATGTGCTAGGGTTTAGGTTATCGTGGCTTTCAGGACAATCCTCAAATCTTTTTCACGTGAATTGTTGTCTAGCCACACCTCTTTCATTTGAAAAGAAATGTCAAGAAGACAGGAAAAGAGACAGGTAAAAGAAGATGAATAGAAAACATGACATTGTCCTTTAAAAACCATATCAGGAGCTAAGAAGGAACTGAAGTGGGTGAGGATACCGAAATGGGCCTGGAGTGGGTTTTTTGGGAAGGGGGATGTTTTGTTGCTCTTTGTTTCTTTGTTTGTTTTTAGCTGTACTGAGAGAAATAGGAGGAAGCAAGAAGGGACAGGACCTTTGCTTGGGCTAGATGGAATGATGATCCTGAACCACAGAGAGAAGAAAAATATGCTTCATTCTTCTTCTACCTCTCTTTTCTCTGCTGTTAAAAATGACTTTTGCACTAGAAATTATCAGACAAAATGGGAGTTGATATCCAAGATAAATGAGGAAAAGAGCATCTATCTGTCCCTGATAAATTCAACTCTCCTGGTCGAGATGAATTATAATCCTGGGTAATGAAAGAACTTGCCAAAGGGACTACTATGCACTGTCAGTAATATTGGAAAAATCATGGGAAAAGTAGCACAAGATTAGAGAAGGGCAAGTGTCCCAATTTAGAAAAAAAAAAAGGAAAGGAAAGAGAAGAGTCTGTAAACTATAGGTCAGTGACCAATTCCTTGAGAAATTCTAAAATTTATCATTTAAGAGATGTTTGGTGAACATCTAGAAAGGAAGTAGTCAGAAAATGACTAAATTATTTTTACCCATTAAGGACACTGAAAATGTTATTCTGACCCAGAACCATGGTCTCTTGATACATTTGCCTAAATTCATATAATTGGTTATCTTATATTTGCAAGTTTTATAATATGCTGTCCTCATGCATGCAAACATCATGCCCATGCTCAATAGAATATGTATTTCCAGTTTCTTCCCCTGTGACATGAGAGGTTGGGCTACATAGCAATTATTGCTGGTTTTTATATGACACTTTGAAGTTTACACAGCTTATCACATCTGATCCCAAAACAATGATGTTGTGAGATGGTCAGCGAACACCTAGAAAGAGAAGCAGTGATTTGTAGCATTGTCATGAACAAGTCACACCAGACTTATTTCCTTTTTTTTTCTTTTTTTTTGGACAGAATTACTATACCAGCAGATAAGGAAAATACTGTAGATACAGTTTATCTAGAAAATCTAGAATACTTTCATAAAGTTACACAAACTCACTATGTATCACCTTGGGTAAGTCACTTAATCTCTCAGCCTCAGTTTCCCATCTGTAAAATAAGGGAGTTAGACATGACCTCTCAGATTCCTTGCAGCTCTAAATCTATGTTCCTATGATCTTAAATGAGGTGAAAATTCTGGATAGAATTTACCTAGTTATAACAAAGCTAAATGATACCTATGTTTAGGTATCCTTTATCCCCATGTTATAGATGGGGAATTGGAGGGCCAGAAGAAGGAACTGAGTCCCTTCTCTGGCAGTTTTCTGGTTTTAGCAAGTTGCCTGAAGCTGCGATCTGCTCGTCACAATGCCAGAATAAGTCAGAGGAATGACTCCAACCCAGCTCTTCCTGGTTTGGAGGCCAGTTCTCAATCTCCTAAAGGATGCTGGGTCTTACTTATTGGGTACTTAATAAACATTTGATGAATTGGAATAAATTATGTATATATGTGCATATGTGAGGTTTTATATTTCATTTGATGACAACTCTACATTTGGTTTGTGTGTGCTAAATATTTATAGTTTATGGCTTCTAAAGCACAAGTATCTGCTTATATTACCAATTCGAATAAGGAGCCAATGATTTAAAACATAAAAACTTAGCAGGGAGGGATCCCTGTTTAAGCAAATCTACAAAAATCTGAGCTTGCTAAGCAGATATAATAGGGGTAGATTCATACAATCAACATTTAATACATGCCTACTGTGTGCACAGCTAGGGGACCATGCTAAACACTGGGAGAGATATAAAGTGTAGTTAAGATACTATTCCTGCCCCCACAGATCTTACAGTCTAGTAGGGAACTAAGACAGAAAGAATCACCAAATCAGAGAATTGGAAGAGATCTCAGTGGCCATCCAGTCCAACCCACCTATAAAACAAATTCCCACTAGGGCATACCCAACGAGTGGTAAGCCAGCCTCTACTTGTAGACCTTCAAGGAGGTGAGAACCCACCAACTCCACTATGGGACAAGTCCCACTGAGTGGCAACTTCCACCAGATGAGGATGGGATCTAGACCCCAAAAAGGAAAAACCCTGGACTTTTCCACATGGCCAAATCTCTGGCATTCCCCTGAGGCTATAATCCCATCAACTGGCCTTTCATTGTGGACCTCCCTATGGTCCCAGGCCACTTCTCCATTCTCCCTTGGCCAGGTCCCTGGAATTCTATTACCTCATAGACTACTTGGCCTCTCCTAGATCCGTCCCCTAGTCTTTCTGTATATAAGGTCCATCTCGTCTCCATTAAGATGTTTAGATTCTTATAATCTAGTCACTGTTCAGATTCCTAAAATCTAGCCACTGCTTAGATTCTTATAATCTAGCCACTGCTCAGATTTTCACAATCTAGCCAACAGACCACAGATGTTCAGACTCCTTAAGAGTCTGCTCAATATGGTGAATATTCAATAAACTGTGTTTTTGGCTGAAAGAAGGCTTGGGTCAAATTCTTTCGGACAGGATCCACGTGTTGTGATTTTGGGGTCCCAGGATCCCGAGCCCCTAAATTGCATCACACCTGTATCTTCTAATTCTATCCTATGGAACAAAAGAGAACAAACAATTCCTTTTCAATACAGATGGAAACTCTTCAAATATCTGAAGGCAGCTCTTGTATCTCCTTGCCTCCCCTCTAATTTACACGCCCATTTCCTATAGCAGATCATCATGTGACATGAACTCAAGGCCCTTCACCATTCTGGATGCCCTCTTCTGGACAGACTCTAGCTTCTTAATGTCCTTCTTAAACTTTGGTTTAAGAACTGAACGAAGTATCCCACATAAGAATTGATGTGGGCAGCATACAGTGGGGCAGAACTATTACTTTCCCATTCCTAGTAGTTACACCTTCATTAGTGCAGCCCAAGGTCACAGCTGGTTGTTTGGTTGGTTGGTTTTTTACTTGCTACATCAAGTCACTGACTCATATTGAGCTTGCAGTCTGCTAAAATCTCCGGATATATATATATATATATATATATATTTAGAACAAATGCTATCTAAACATGCCTCCCTCATCTCGGACTTATAAAACTGATTTTCTGAACCCTAGCGTAAGACTACATTTTTTTCCTATTGAATTTCATTTTATT
Source organism: Phascolarctos cinereus (assembly GCF_003287225.1). Classification (NCBI taxonomy): domain Eukaryota; kingdom Metazoa; phylum Chordata; class Mammalia; order Diprotodontia; family Phascolarctidae; genus Phascolarctos; species Phascolarctos cinereus. Next base: position 31,773,547 of record NW_027556291.1, read on the forward strand.
AGATTCATGATATTCCAGCCCAGGGGCCAGCAAACAATAGGTGGAGGGCCAGATTCAGCCTGCTGCCTATTTTTGAACAGCCAAGAGCTAAAAATAGTTTTTATATTTTTCAATACAATAAAACTATTTTAAAAATACAAAAACCTTCCTTAGCTTGAGGGCCCTCTAGATCTCTATTCTGGAAGGCACTGTTAGCTATTCCTCTCAGCTTTGTGTCATCTGCAGATCTGATGAATGAGATATCTATGCCTTTATTCAAATCATTGATAAAAAAAATTAGCTAAATGTGCCCTGCACAAATTCCCTGGAGATAACTACAATACATACTTTTACATAAAAAATGTATTTGAGAAGTACAAAGGCAAGTGCTTTGTGACATATGGGAGGGGGAAGAGGTCAGTAGGTAAATCAGGGGAAGCTTCCTGAAAGTGGCATTTGCATTACACTTTAAAGGAAGAATGAAAATTAATCCATCAACAAGCATGTACCATGTCTACTATGTGTCAGGTACTGGGAAGACAAGGACAAAAAGGTAAAAAGACTTCAATATTATGTCCTACATGAAGCCCTTCCTGTGGGCCTCCTTACCTGCTAAACAAATTACTATCTATTTTCTTTGTAAGGGAGAGGGGAGACCAGTGATTTCATTGGTATAGGAAATTCTCCCCATCAGTGAAGATCTGTTCTGCTACTTACAGTAACAGGGATTCTTAACTGGTAGATGATGAAATTTTAAAAACTGATAACCATTTAAATACTTGGTTTCCTTTGTAACCATTTTATACATTTAAAAACATTATAGTGAGGAAGGTATCCAAGTTTTTACTGAAATTCCAAAAGTTAAGTGTTATAGTCTAGGGGTGCTAGGAACCCCAAAATGCAAGGGAGGGAGGATCTGCCTCAAAAGAATTCAACCATTCAAGCCTTCTTTCAGTCCAAGTAGTGAGTTTATTATGACACCAGTTGGGCAGGCAAGATTTCTAGTAAATATGCCGTATTTGTGATGTCAGGGCCAGATTTTAAGAATCTTGCACATTTGATTGAGGACAAGACTGATACTTTTATAGGGAGAAAGACTGTGGGAAGATCTGGATGGGATCTAGGACTGGCAAGTAGCCTGGGGTGGTCCAGAGGCAACAGAGAATGGGTCTAGATGGGATTAACAAGTATCAAGTAAGCAAATTAAGTAATTTAGGTGAGCCAGATGCCTTGGGCAGAGGCACCAGTGATCTGGGCTACTGAAAAGTATTGGAAAATTCAGGGACTGGGTTGCTTTCAAAGACATGGTATTTTCCTTTTAGGGGTTTAGATCCCATGATCCCATCCTTAAGACAGACCTCTTGTCTTACTGAGGTGCCTGAGTCTCCAAGATTGAAGTGATTTTCTCAAGGCCACACAGGCAGCCCTAGGGGTAGGACCTGAACCCAGCTCTTCCTGATCTCTCCACACTTCTCTGATTTTGGATTTCTCTTTCAGGTACTTTCCTGCTGATCTGTTGCTTCACACAGAAAAATATAAGCTCTTTGAAGTCAGGGACTTTCATTTGTGTCTTTGTCTCTTCAGTGCCTAGCCAATTTGTACAAATATATAAGGCCCTTAATAAATGCTTATCAAATGGAACTTAATTGAATTGAGGGCATTTCAAAAGTGAACTCTGTGGGCCTTAATGTTCTCTTGGCAAATATTGCATTTACATACCACTCTGAAGGACACTGTCTATTACTGAAACTGAACCCCACCTATTACTACTTTGGGCCTGAGGCTGGAAGTACAGAGGAAACTCAGGGCCCCATACTCCCATTTCAGGTGTCTGATACTATTCTCTTGAGAGTGGATTATTGGGATATCAGCCTACAACAAAGCTATTCTGCTTCCACAGCTCCTTCTCTTCCTCCTTCCTTCTCTCCCTAAGGTTGGAGCCTGAAAGCTCCCAGCACTGACAAGGTGTGAATTATAGTCCATTAATTCATGCCCGCTGCCTGGTTCAAGACACAGTCAAAGAGCAAGAGCTGTCCACACCACTGGGTGAGAATCAATTCACAGTAGTCCCAGGAGGGAAGGAACTTGTAATTCTACATTTCATTCTAAAGTATTGTTTGAAATAAATATTTCTATTGTTAATTAAGACAGCAGGTATATAAATCAGGGGCAGTAACCATGGAATGAAGCCGCTATTCACTCTGAATTCTGATTAAGCTATCAGGTCAGAAGTTCATTCCTCCTGCCTGCTTATAATGATCAAAATCATGGGAAACACTCTGGCAGTGGTTGTCCTTTGCAGCTTCTGACACAATTGGGGGGGGGGGAATCCTTTTCCTTGCATGTGAAACTGATACAAGGCTTCTACAGGTACTTTGGATGGGGAAGAAGATAGCCTGTATGACCAACTTCCTTCAAAGGAAAGAAACTCATAGAGTCAAGGACTAAGAGTGACCCTCCAAATCCAGAGTTCCTCACCTCCCCCAACAGAGCCTTTTCAATGAACCTCACCCAACTTTGTTGTTGTTGTTATTCAGTGATTTTTTTCAGTAGTGTCTGATTCTTTGTGATCCCATTTCACGTTTTCTTAGTAAAGATACTAGAATGGTTTGCCATTTCCATCTCCAGCTCATTTTACAGATGAAGGAACTGAGGCAAATAAAGTGAAGTGATTTGTACAGGGTCACACACCTAGTAATTGTCTGAGGCCAGATTTGAACTCAGGTCTTCCTGACCTCAGGTGCTGTACTCTAATCACTGTGCCACCTACCTGCCTCAGCCCAACTCTGGGCAGTTCATGATAGGCCTTTTCACAGACTGCCTCTTAGATTCCCTAATTTCCGGAGGGTTTGGCTTATGGGCCCCCTCCTACATAAGACACTTCCTGATCAGTTCAACTGAATAAACATTTACAAAGCATCTACTATGAGCCAGTCATTGTGCTACACACTGGAGATACAAATAAGAAAAAGAAAGACAGTTCCTGCCCTCGAGGAGCTCACAATCCAATGAAGCTGAAAATTAAAATGGGAAGACATCAGGGAGCACTCAGGCATCTTTTTCCATGGAGTTGAAACCAAATAGAGCTACAGATGGAAAGTGGAGTGAGCTAAGAGATCAAATTCTGCCTTCTAGAAAGGAAAGCTTTCTGAGTTTACTGCTTCACCCTCTAATCCTTGAATCAGAGGAGAGAGGAGAATCACCTCAGAGGGAGGTGAGAAAGTATTGAGTATTCAAGGCAGAGTTAGCAGTAAGAACATCTGATCTACTCACATGTTAGTGCTTTCCCCCTCTTGAAATTATTTCATACTACTTAATACATACTTTGTAGTTATTTATCTGTGTGATCCTCTCACCCCAAGAGATTTTAAGCACTAAGAAGATAGACTTCTTTGTTTTTGTTTCCTGAGGGCCTTACACAGAGCCCTGCTGTAGCAGGAACTTAATAAATGTTGATGTAAAATAAATGTTGATGTAAAGTGAATTATGAATACTTTATGAGGTTGCTTTATGAAAAAGAAGAGTACAGGAAGAGAAAAGGGGAATAGGGCAGAGAAAGGAAGAAAAGGGGAGCAGAGCAAAGATGATAAGTGAAGCCAGAATTTTTCTTGAGCTCTCCCAACACATTCCATCTACAACTTTAAAAAAAAACAACAACAAAACAACAACAACATGCCAACACAGAATCCTGAGAAGGAAAGCCAACAAAAAGTCATAGTAAGTCATTTATTCCAGCCCAGGGAAGCTTAGGAAGACAGAAGATCTATAGACATCAAGGTAGGGGCTGGCCAGGAGCATGGTACAAAAGTAGCACCAGTAGCGGTGACAGCACTGGGTTACAGGGATCAGGGAGGGTACAAAGACATCTAGTCAGAAAGAGAACCTAGAAGACCTCCACACTGGGTGAAGGATTGGGTGCCATTTGTCAGTTCTATCATCCATTATTCAGTTCCAGGTTGCAATTCCCAGGCAGAGAGGAACACTCATGTTTACTAAGAAGCAGGAGCCCTATCTGTGTAAAGACCAGAGCAGTGACTAGACCTCTCCCTGGATCATGCCACATTGGAAACATCAAAAACTTATAGGCTCTCAGACCAAGTGATAAAAGCAGCAGAAAGTCATAAAAGACAGAAGTTCAGGACAGACATTGCCCCCAGGGGTAAGCAGAACCTAATACTAACATAAAGTCCAAAGTCAAGAAGTCAGTTGAAAAAATGAGCAAAGAACAAAAAAAGAACCTAACCATAAAAAACTACTATGGTGACAAGAGAAGCCCAAGACACAAACTGAGAGGATAATGACTTGAAAACATCTACAAGCAAAGCCTCAAAGAATGCAGGTTGGTCATAAGCCCAATAAGAATTCCTAGGAGAGCTAAACAAAGAGCTAAAGAAAGAACAAAAACAAATTATTTTAAAAATCAAATACGAGTAGTAGAGGAAAAACTGGAAAAAGAAATGAGAGCAACACAAGAAAATCATGGAAGAGAATCAGTAGCTTGGTAAAAGAGGCACAAAAACATCAAAATAAATAGTTCCTTAAAAATTAGAATTGGCCAAATGGTTAAAAAGAAGTACAAAATCTCATTGAAGAAAATAACTCTTTTTTTTTTTTTGAAGAAGCACACAGTGAGATTTATTCAATGCCCAGACTTCTAAGGGCATATCCTTTTGCTATTTCCCAGGACGATCAGAATTCAGAATTCACTTTGCAAGTAAGTATTCCTTGTAATAAAGCCAATAGCAGTGAAGGTGAATTTAAATGGGGACCTCCCCTAGAACACTTCTTAAAGGGTCCTTTGTTAATTTCAAAATAAATGGATCTACAACATTGAGGGGCCCCTGCTTTCCTGTGAGTTTTATTGTTGTTGTTGAGTTATTTCAGTCATGTCTCACTCTTTGTGACCCTTTTTGGGGTTATCTTTTTTTTTTTTTTTGGTGAGGCAGTCAAGGTTAAGTGACTTGCCCAGGGTCACACAGCTAGTAAGTGTCAAGTGTCTGAGGCTGAATTTGAACTCAGGTCCTCCTGACTCCAAGGTCAGAATTCTATCAACTGCACCACCTAGCTGCCCCTGGGTTTGTTTTTTTTTTTTAAGTCAAGTTGACAAAGATTTATTGTAATGCTTTTCAGTGGGCAAGGATGAAGAAAATAACTCTTTAAAAATTAAGTTGGTCAATGACTCCATGATTCATCAAGAAACAATAAATCAAAGTCAAAAGAATGAAAAATAGAAGAAAATATGAAATATCTCTTCAAAAAAAATCCCCAAGTGACCTGTAAAATAGATAATTTATGAATTACTTGACTACCTAAAAGCTATGATAAAAAAAAAAGGCCAAGACATAATATTTATTTATTTATTTTGTTTTGTTTTGTTTTTTGTTGTTTTAGGAGATGGGGTTAAGTGACTTGCCCAGGATTACATAGCTAGTAAGTGTTATGCGTCTAAGGCTGGATTTGAACTCAGGTCCTCCTGACTCCAAGGCCAGAGCTCTATTCACTGTGCCACCTAGCTGTCCCCAAGACATAATATTTAAAGAAATCATCAAGGAAAACTGCACAGATATCTTAAAATTGAAGGACAAAGTAGAAATTGAAAGAATCCACTGATCACCTTGTCAAAGAAATCCCAAAATGAAAACTCCCAGGAATATTATAGAAATTCAGAGTCCCAAGTCAAGAAGAAAATACCGCAGGCAGCCAGAAAGAAAGAATTCTAACACTGTACAGCCATAGTCAGGATCACAAAGGTTTAGTAGCTACCACTATAAAGGAATGAAGTGCTTAGAATATGATATTCTAGAAGTCAAAGGAGCTAGGATTATAACCAAGAATAACCTACCTAGCAAAGGTGAGTATAATCCTACAGGGAGAAAATTTATATTTAATTAAATAGAGGACTTTCAAGTATTCCTGAAGAAAAAATCAGAGTTAAATACAAAATCTGACATTCAAACACAAGACTCAAGAGAAGCATAAAAAAAGGTAAACAAGAAAGAGAAGTCAAAATGATTTAACAAGTTTAAACTGTATACATTTCCATATGTGAAGGTAATACATGTAACTCCTAAGAACATTATCATACGAGGGCAATTAGAAGGAGTCTACTTAGAGGGAATGAGTGTGAATCTATTTTTCTGAGATGATCTCAAAAGAAGAATGGAAATGAAGGATGCATTGGGAGAAGAGGAAGGGGAGGTGAAGGATGGGAGAAATTATCTTACTTAAAAGAGTTGTGCAAGCTAGAGTTTTTACAATACAGGGGAAAAGCGGGGGAGGGAATGGAGTGGGGAACCCTTGAACCACATTTTCATGTGAACTAGTTAAATGAAGGAAGAGTATATATATATATATATATATATATATATATACATGCATAATTGGATATAGAAATTCATATTGCCCTACAAGGAAGTAGGAGGGGAAGAGGCTAAGAGAACTGGGGCACAATAAAAGGGAGGGTATGTTAAGGGAAGCCGTGGTCAGAAGTAAAGCAAACTTTTGAGGAGAGGACAGGGTAAAAAAAAAAAAGATAAAGAGAAGAGAATAGGATGAAAGGAAATATACAGTTAATCATAATTATGAATGTGAATGGGATAAACTCACCCATAAAATGGAAGAAGATATAACAGAATTGATTGGAAACCAGAATCTAATAATATGTTGTTTACAAGAGACATATTTGAAACTGAAAGACACACACAGAGTTAAAATCAGGGGATGGGAGCAGAATCTATTGTGCTTCAGCTGAAGTAAAAAAAAAAAGGGCTAAAAATGCTCTCAGACAAAGCAAAAGGAGGAATAAACCTAATTAAAAGAAAAGTTCAAGGAAATTACATTTTATTAAATGTAGACATTTAGCATACATAGACAACAAATTAATATCAATACTGAACATGTATGCCCCAAACATCACAGCATTCAAATTCTCTAAGAAAATGTTAATGAGTTACAGGAGTAAACAGTCAAAATATATTAGCGGAGGATCTTAATTTACTCCTTTTAGACCTAGATAAATCTAGCTATAAAATAAATAGGAAAGAAGTTAAGGAGATGAATAGAATTTTAGAAAAGTTAGATATGACAGACCTCTGGAGAATCTTGAAAGGGAAAAGAAAGAAGTACACTTTTTATTCATCTGTGCATGGCACCTTTGCAAAAAATGACCATGTTTAAGACATAAAGGCCTGACAAACAAATGCAGGAAAACAGAAATATTAAGTGTACCCTTTTTGACCATAATAAAATAATAAATGGATTAACAATTAATTGGAAAGTAAATAATTTCACCTTAAAGAATGATTGGGTCAAAGGACAAATCATGGAAACAACGATTTATTAAAGATAGTGACAACAATGAGACAACATATCAAAAATTTGTGGGACACAGACAAAGCAGTACTTGGGGGAAATTTTATATCTCTAAATGCTTACATAAAAAAAAAAGGAAGAACAGATCAATGAATTGAGCATGCAACTAAAAACAACTAGAAAAAAAAACCCATAAAAATTCCCAATTAAACACTAAAATATAAATCCTGAAAATCAAAGGAGGAATTAATAAAATTGAAAGTAAAAAAAGTTGAACTAAGAAAAGTAGGAGCTGGTTTTATGGCGGGAAAAACAATAAAATAGATAAACCAATGGCTAATTTGATTTTTAAAAAAGTAGAAAACCAAACTACCAGTATCAAAAATCAAGAGTGAATGCACCACCAAGGAAAATGAAATTAAAGCAATTATTAGGAGCTTTTTTTGCCCAACTACATGCTAATAAAATTGACAGTCTAAATTAAGTGAATATTTACAAAAATATAAATTGCCCAGATTAACAGAAGAGGAAATAGAATACTTAAATAACCTTTTCTTAGAAAAGGATATTGAATGACCCATAAGTGAGCTCCCTAAGAAAAAACCCCAGGACCAGACGGTTTTACAAGCAAATTCTACTAAACATTTAAAGAAGAATTACTTCTGATACTATATAAACTATTTTAAAAAACAGGTAAGGATAGAGTCTTACCAAATTCCTTCTGTAACACAAACATAATTTTGATACTTAAATCAAGGAGATAAAAAACAGAGAAAGAAAACTATGGACCAATTACCCCCAATGAATATTGATGCAAAAATTTTAAATAAAATACTAGCAAGAAGATTGTAGTGATATATCACAAAGTTCATATACAGTGACCAGGATGGATTTATACCAGGTTTGCAGGGCTGGTTCAATATTAGGAAAACTATAAGCATAATTGACCACATCAATAACAAAAATCCTATGATTATATCAATAGTTATAGAAAAACAACTTTTGACAGAAAACAACATCAACTCCTATTAAGAACAATAGAAAGCATAGGAAAAAATGCAAGTTTTCTTAAAATGAAAAGTAGTATCTATCTAAAAACAAGTATTAGAAAAAAATGAACATCTCATTTCATTGACTCAGATCCCGAACAGAAGAATCATCCTATGGCTTCATCAATTCCTCATTTAATTTCAAAGAACAGATTATTCCAGCACTTGACTACATGGAACAATCTAATTTCAAGACTGAAAGGTAGCACACCTCTCATCAAACACAAGCACACCTAGAAATCATATTGACCATGTTGATTAACTAGATTCATTCTTGTATACTAGAGATATCTTGGCAACATAGCATTTACAAAATGATAAAATGAGGCAAGAAATTTATGGTGAGACAAATTAATTCAATTAAGAGGCAGTAAATGGTTTCAAAGGTTGCAGACAGGTAAAGAAGGATGAGATTGAGAAGAGGTCATTAGATGTGAAAATATCACTGGTAACTTTGGAGAGAGCCATTTTGGCAAAATTATGTTCCCAACACTAACCCAAAAGCCTCCATCAGTGTATCCCTTTAACAATCATCCAGTAATTTCAGTTCTTTAGCAAAGGATTTACTCAAATGGCACAGCAACAGCAGCAGGTGAAAGCATTCCCCCCCAAAAAAAAATCAAAGGTGTACTCTGCCACAAACACACAAGAGAGCAAGGATAGGCATGAACTTGAAATGGTGATGTAAATGTGTAATTAACATGTGCATTATGGACAACTGATATTTCTAGAACTGAAGGGTTTAAATGTTTTCTCTTTGTCTAGAGGGCCCTCATGAAGGCCCTCACAGTCTTGGTCACTCTGCTCCTCAGGTCAGCTGGCTCCTACCAGGCCAAGCCATCTTCACTAAATGGGTAGTTCAATGGTACGTATTCTTCATAGCGCATAGTATCTCAACCAAACGGGTCAGTCTGCTTCTGGCCTGGACCAGACAAGTCCACCACTGGGAAGGCCGCTGTGCTACTACTGGATTCTTCTCAGAGTGTGGTATTTCTGCTGCACAGGCTGATTTGCTCAACTCCCTAGCCTTGATCTTAAATAGGGAGCTGCAGTCTTTCACTACCTTCAGCCATTGGCTGGGTTGAGCTTTTCTTTTTGAGAATGAAGGAAGAGGAACAACAGCTCAGGTTGAGTGTTAATCTATTCACTTGGAGTAAAACTCTTAAGCACTTAGTGCTTAATATTATTCTTTAATTGGACTTCAGTGATGCTCTTTCAGCCAGAGCTACTACCCTTAGCCTAGGATTGGCAGGCAGAAGCCTTTTATTTAGAGCTTGGGATCCAAGGTTTGTTACTCTCAGGCAAGAGATGAGAGAGGTCTAACCTACCAAGTGAGACAATCCTTCTTGCTGTAAGGACAGTTCACTCAGTCATAGACTCTTTCTTGGTTTATGGTGATCAATCCCAACTCAGCCAATTACATTTCTATTGGGGTATTATACAGATGAGTAACTAGGGAAAAAGGTAGAGGCAAAGTTCATTGTCTTTGTGGGCCTCTTCATATTCAAGCCTCAAATCTTATGAAAGGCTGGGAAAGTTTTTGGTTTTTTGCATCTGAAAGCCTTTCCCTTTACATTTCAATACCCTTCCTTTTTATACATACATATATACTTTATATGTGCATATATATATATATATTTATATATACTTTATATGTGTTTATCTCTGTACATTTTATTCCTTCCCATAAAACATAAGCCCTACATGGAAAAGGCTGTTTAACTTTTCTGTTTGTATTCTATGGATCTAGAGCAGTACTTGACACATAGTAGGTGCTTAATATATGTGTTTCCACAGTGACGTTAACTGAATTACATTCTCTATCTAATTAGAACCTTGTGAGATAGGTATTATCATTATTATTATTTAAATTTTACAGATGAAGAATCTGACCTTGATTTAAAGGTTAATAAGGACCCAATATAAATTCTTGGGCAACAGGATGACATAATGGAGGTAATATTTTTGGAAGATTAATCTGGTGGTAGAAGCCAGGGATGAACTGGAGAAGAGAGATTAGAGTCAGGGAAATGAGTTAGACAACTATCACACTAATCCAAATATGTGGTGAGAAAAGGGACTGGATCATAGGGCAGAGGGTAGGTTAGAGTTTAATCCAAAGTTCTCCTTTTCCAGACGAGGAAAATGAGTTCCGAAGAGATAAAGTGACTTGGTCAAAGTGACAGTGCAGAATGGCATGTGATGGATGGCAGGATAGATGAGAGATCAGTGATTTCATCAGTTTGGGGAACTCTTAGTGTGAAAACCCTCTCTACCAACTGCTACCAAGCACAGTGCTTAACACCGAATAAATGCTTTTCATTTATTCATTCATTCATCTAGATGGTTTGCCTATGCATCATCTACCAAGTCCTAGGGAGTTTCCTGAGCCATATAGATACTAAGAGATTTTCTGGGGACACATTTAATTATCAGATGTAGGTAGCATGTACACATTGGTTCTTCTGACTCCAGGCCTAACACTATCCACTATTCCTCTTGTGGTGACTGGATGGAGAGAATAAAAATCAAAACCTGATAATTAAAAACCTGGACTAATGTCATGATTTTCAATTTGACAGACCAATAATATGCAAAGAAATCCATATCAGGCTTAACCTCTGGTCTTATTCCTGGTTTCTGGTAGAACAGTGGTCAAAGTACAATTTTCTTAAATTTCTAACTGCACCTTTGAAAGGAATTTCCTTTTGGTACCAGCAAGCTTTCACCAGGATTAAAGATCATAGACTTAAAGCTGGAAGAGTCCTTGGTCATCATCTGTCAAAGCCTCTTGTTTTCTATGTAAGTAAAATGGGACTCAGAGAGATGAATTAGGCCAAGTTAACACCAGCGGGAGAGACAGGATTAGAATCCAAACACTCTGACTCCAAGTTTGGCACTTTCCAACTATATCATGCTATCTCCTCTGTTTGAAACTTTACATCCCACCAAGTCTCAAACAAATTAACCAGTGGACAAATAGACACTAGCTTGTATTTTGAAGATTTCATGTAGTCTCACCAAGCTTTTTCTATGCTGAAAACAACTGTTGCCTTTCTTCACTGGCCTAATTCTTTGGTTTGTCATAATAGTTGCTTAATTGATTGTAGTCACAGATACATCATTTTTCTACCTTGGATACCAAGAGATTCTAGAAGGCAGGAAAAAAAAAAAAACCTTGTTGAAAGAAGGGAAAAGCACTATACATCTTAAAAGGAGAGAAAGAATTGGAAAGAGAATGGAAACAATCTAGCTAGATGGCTGGTTACTACGTTGCATTTCTTAGGAATTAGATTTGTTGATGATTTTCCCAGTCTTAAGAAAGACTGGAAAAATATGAAATTTTAGTGTGGCTCAGAACAAAACCAGAAATTTAGTGGAGTTTTGGAAATAGCGCCCCCGCCCAAATAGGGAATTCCCTTCTCTTTTCTTGAAGGCCATTTTAAAAAATTTCTAAGCAGGTGGTATTCAAAGTGGTTAGATGTCATCAGTAATTTTTTTTTAAAGTATCCTAGGGTAAAAAAAAAAACAGTACATTTTGCTTAAATGGAAAGTCTGTTAAAGCCTGCCAAGTTACCACTAGTCCTGTCATCACATTCCACACCTCCCCTTGGATAAACTCAGCAGTCCTTTTTTATTTGTTGTTGTTGCTTTGCCTTTTAACACTAACACACACACACACACACACACACACACACCTCAAATCTCATGTGTACTGAGAGGAATAAAATGTATTACAATGCCAAGTCTTTCTTTTCTTTCTGAATGTCCAAGACATTTATTAATATGTCAAGTCATTTAAAAACAACTGACTGGACTTAATGATTAAGAAAATACGGGAGAAAGTAATTCTGACTTGACAAAGAACAAGTGGGCTGGAAAATTCAAAAGCTCTTTTCTTGTTGGCCATCAATTATATATTTCCAACTGATACTGTAAACACTTGTAAGTATACGTGGTGACAAAATTAATCGTGAAGAGTTAAACCTTTATTTATCAGGGTTGTCAATACCACATTTTCTTAATCTGACACATGATGATGACTTTCCAGCCAGGCAGCTTTTTAGATGGTCCCCTTATGAAAACAGGAAAGACAAAACATCAGGGGAGTTGAAGGAGAGGACCTATGATGAAGTTTGTTATTACTCACTTCCTGACAGAGAGGGGATGGACACAAAGTATAGGAAGAGACAGACATTTCTGGACATGGCCACTATGTGGATTCATTTTATTTAACTATGATTACTTGTTACAAGTTGTCTTTTTTCTTTTTTTCCTCAGCTTTTAATTGAGGGTGTGATTAGAAGGTAAAAGGGATGGGCATTCCTGATAATGATGCCAAAAAAGAGGGCTATTGAGACATTTTTTCTTAATGTACAAAATAATATAGAAAGAGGCTCATTAGAGAGTACAGACAGGCAGGACAGTTTTGAAAATGATGTGTGGAATACATTATAAACTCTCAAAAATTCAAGTGGTATTAAATGAAGCTTCATGGTTTTGTACAAAATCTTGTGTTCTGCTGTATGTATGGAAATGTTCTCTTTTTTGGTGTTTAAGTTCAGAATAAAAATAAGGAAATGTTTTTTGATATCAAGCTTAAATTTGTTTCTTTGTAACTTCCCCCAATGCTCCTAGACTTCCTGACTGACTAAGAGAGTGCCAAGATTTAGAAGACTAAACCAAAGCTTTTCTGGAGAACTCAGGTGTAGGAGTCCTAAATTCAGCTTTGATGAATTCAACTCAATTCAATTCAAACAAAATCTTATTAAAAACCTACTGTGAGGCAGGCACTAGACTGAGAGTAAGGGTGATGGAGAAGGTGATGGGGGGAGAAGCTATAAAGGAACAAACAAAATGGTCCCTGCCTTCAAGGATAAATCAGAAGACAAGACACCATTATTTTTCTGGAGCCATGAGGCTGAGCCAGACCCCATGATGGGGAGCTCCTGGCCTAGAGAGGATCTCAGGCTGGGGCAGGCTATGTTGGAATGCTTAGGTGCCACTCACTGTCAAACCAGCTAGATTTATGTTTTGTTTTATTTTACATCTTAACCTATTTCTTTTAATTTTAAATAAGATTTTTATTGATGTCTTTTGTTTTCTACATCATCATGGTTTTCCCCATTACTACCTCCCCCAGACACTCATCCCATATAACAAATAATATTTTTAAAAGACAAACATAAAGAAAAACAAGTGGAGAAAAGCACAACCAATCAGCACATTGAAAAAGAATGAAAACATGCTCTCAATAAAACACTGAAAGGAGGTCCACCAGTGTTGCACTTCCATGAAGGAATGGGAGTATCTTCTCTTATCTCTTTTTTTCAAGTCATGCTTGCTCTTTATAATTTTGCAGCTTTTAATTTTTTATTGAATTTTATTTATTTTGTTAAATAATTTCCAATTTCACTTATTTTTATTTTTAATATTCATTTGAAACATTTTTTTGAGTTCCAAATTATCTTTCCCCTTCCTGCCCTTCCTCCACCCACTGAGAAGGCAAACAATATGATATCAATTAAACATGGGAGGTCATTCAAAACATATTTCCACATTAGTCATTCAACCGATGATTTCATCAGTGTAGGAAACTCCAAGTGTGGCAACTCTTTCTGATGATGGAGATAGGAAACTTTTTTATCACCTAGTATATTAGAGATTTTCCTTGATCACTCAGTCAATCAGCACATATTAAGTGCCTACGACGTATTACAAGGTACTGTCCCATGCATTGGGGATACAAAGAAAGGCCAATAAATAAAGAGCTCACATTCTAATGGGGGAGGCATTTTATAGATAACTATGTCCATACAAGATCTATATGGAGGAGATGGAAAGTAGTTGCCAGGGAAGGAGGCTGATAGGAGACAGGAAACTATGAAAGGTCTCATAAAGAAGGTGTGATTTGAACTGAGCACTGAAGGAAGTCAGAGAACCAAGGAGGAGAAGACAAGAGGACAGAGCATTCCAGGGAGGAGCAGCAGTCGGTGGAATTGACACCAAGAGTATAAATGTCTTGTTCTTGGTTGCACAGACAGAATGTGTCAGAAGACATGAACTCTGATTCCACATCTGGCCCTCCACCCACTAGATCACACAGCCTTTCAGATTTAGTTTATTTACTTTTCAAATTTCATTACTCTACTGTATTTTTTCTGATTTTCTACATATCTCTTCTCTTGCATATAAGACCTAGAAAATGTGTTCCAGTGGTCTGAAGTATATAGAGATGGGGTGGAAAGCAAAGAGAGAAGGGAACTCTCTTAGATATGAAAGCAGAGACTAAGGACCAAGAGGGACTAACTGGGGTTTTAATGAGGCAGGTTTTTGAACCCAAAGAGCCACAGAAGTATAAGAGACTCTGGTAACTCAAGTTGGGGGGGCTGGGGTCAGAGATTAGAAAAGTTTAGAAAGGAGTGATATCTGAAAAGCCTGAGGATCAGAGCATCAAATTTAGAGCCAGAAGAGATCCTAGAAATTCTTTAGTTAAATCCCCTTATTTTACAGATGAGGAAACTAAGACCCAGAAAGGTTCACTTGGACGAAGGTCACAAAGAGAGTAAGAGGCTGAGAACTCAGGTCTTCAGACTCCAAATTCACTGTTCTTTCCTCTGTATCATGAAAACAAAGCCTTGTGTGTCATTCCCGAGAAGAGTGCTTGGTCTCTTCTATCTTCCTTACTATGCAGTTTGTTTCCTAACCTTTGATACTATTCTTAACCATTTTTACCAAACCTAAGGTGATTGTCATAAGACATAGATGCAAGTTAGTCAGTGCCTGCCATTCCTCCTTCAACCACAATCAAAATATGGCTTAAATAGTCACAACAAGACACAGAAGGAAATTTGTCAGGGTGGTATAATATTCTTTAATGCTCAAATTCTCCTCTCTAAAAAATCAACCAGAGCCCTCCTGTAGTCCCATAGAAACTGGAAGGCCATTGTAGTTTCTAATATCTCCTTCTTCTCTTTTGATGCCCATAAACTCACCACTTTAGAACCCTCAGGCCTAACAGTCTAACTGTATTGGAATAAATATGGATGATTAAAATATGGTTAAACAGCTACCAGTGCAAACGTCCACAAAGATGTAATAAGTACTTTTGCAAAGAAAAATCAGCAGCTCCCTTGTTACCTGGCTTTTATCTGTTGGAACTAGATGAAAGGAAATCTATCATTGGCATTTGCTTTTCGAATCCTCAGCACTGAATCATATAATGTAAAAACAATAGGATTAAATAATTTCAAACGATTCTAATAAGTTTGATCTATTTTAAACAACCTTGAAAGTAAGTGTGCAAATTTGTTAATCCACCTCTCTGGCAGGTCCAAAGAAACATAGAAGCTGACATCAATAGCCATCACCACTTTCCTAACATCAATCATAACATTCTTTTTTGTCAACAGTAAGAAAGGGGAGGGCAGAAGAGGGGAGGAAAGACTGAGGTGATGGTCAGTAGACTGTGGCTCTCATCCTAGGTCATCCACTCACAAGCTATATGGCATTCAAAAAGTTACTTTTCTTCTTGGTGACTCAGTTTTTCTATCTGTAAAATGACAAGTTGACTTACATTATCTTTAAGGTATTTTCAAGCTCCAAAAATAATGAAAGCATTTAATTTAGAGTTAGAGGCTTTGAGTTCAAATCTTGGTTCTACTCTTTACTACCCTAAAAACTTTGAGCAAATCAACTTCTCTGGTCCTTAGTTTCCTGATGTGTCAAATGGGAAGGTTGCACTAGTAGATTTCTAAGGTCACTTTCAGCTTCCAGCCTGTAGTATTTTCATTCAATGTATCACCAATGCTTAGCATATGTCTAGTACACAGTAGGCACTTAGTAAATATTTACTGACTAAAAGAAGAATTAACAAGTATGTGAATTGTCACTGGGTTTATACTTTTATTCTAAAAGGTAATTGAGAACATATATTCTATCTTGACTATAGGCCATCAGTGACTTAAAAATGGGTTTCACATTTTACATTTCTAACTAGGAAACCAGCCTCAGCTAATTCTTTAAATATCAACACTTTCAAATACATGTAAGGCAATCCTCTATTTTATGCCACTAAATCACTGTGTAATCTTGGGAAAATCATTTGACCTTTCTCAGCCTCCATTTCCTGTTCGATAAACGAAATGATTTTTCAAAGGGTCTTACAAGCTTTACAAGTCTATGCTCTACTGACTTGCCTAGGGTCATAAAGTGAGTCAGCATCTTAACAGGGATAGAATTTGCCTCAAGAGTCTTCCTGTCTCAAGTCTCTCCCCACTCTGATCCATAATATATTCAGCTGCAAAGAGATTTCTTTTTTTATTTTTAACATCAAAAATTTTTTGAGTTCCAAATTCTCTCCCTCTCTCCAGCACCTCCCCCCCATCCTTGAGAAGGCAAGCAATATATCAGTTATACATGAGAAATAATACAAAATATATTTCAATATTAGCCATGACACCAAAAAATATAAAAGAAAATAAAGAGAAGAAGAAAATTCATTTTGCACTCAAAGTTCATCAATCCTCTCTCTGAACATCGATAACATTTTTCATTAGGAGTCATTCAGAATTATCTTGGAGGATTGTATTGATCGAAGTAGCCAAGTCTTTTATAGTTGATCATCATTACAATATCGTTGTTAATGTGTATAATGATTTCCTCATTCTGCTTACATCACTGCATCAATTCATATAAGTCTTCCCAGGATTTTCTGGGAAAAAATTTCTTGTAGCACAATAGTATTCCATCACAATCATCTATTACAACTTGTTCAGAAATTTCCCAATTGAAGGACATCACCTCACTTTCCAATTCTTTGCCACCACAAAAAAAAAGTTGCCATAAATATTTTTGTACATTTGGGTCCTTTTCCTTTTTTTGATCTCCTTGAGATACAGATATAATAGTGGTATTGCTGGCTCAAAGGATCTGCATAGTTTTATAGCCCTTTGGCCATAGTTACAAATTGTTCTCCAGGATGGTCGCACCAGTTCACAAGTGGACTGACAGTGCATTATTGTCCCTGCTTTCCCACATCCTCTCTAGGATTTCTCATTTTCCTTTCCATCATGTTAGTCAATTTGATAAGTGCGAGGTGGTACCTCAGAGTTGTTTTAATTTGCATTTCTCTAATCAGTAGTGAGTTAGAACATTTCTTCATATGGCTACAGATAGCTTTGATTTTTTCTGAAAACTGACTGTTCATGTCTTTGAGCATTTGTCAACTGGGGAACGGCTGATATTTTTATAAAATTTTACAAATTTTTTTTATAAAGTTGCTTCAGTTCCCTATATATTTAAGAAATGAGGCCTTTATCAGGCCTAAAATAAAAGAATAAATGCCAAGGCAGGCAGTGAACTAAGGTCTGTATGTGCAGTCTACATGACAGCCTTGCAGGGAAAGGGTCCAAGACCTCTCCCCTCACAGCATTGTTTCTCATCAGACACCATCAGTGAAGGTGTCAACCAAGAGCAGTGGTCCACCAAGAGAAAGAAGTTGAAGAAAATGATTGAGGATCAGGTTGGCTAGTATCTTTTGAAGGTACTCTCAATTCTGGCTATAAAATTAATCAAAGATACTTCCATTCACCATATAGTCAACAAACCAAAACCAATTAGAGAATGTGTATACACATACTCCAAAGGCTCTGCAAGGCATTTCAATTATAGGTCATTATGACTCTCCTAGAAACAAGCTACTCTGCCTCTTAAACATGGGAAGTGTGCATCAGCACATGTAACAGTCTCGTGTTATGCATGCTATTTAACTATTACCATTCCCTTCATTTGAGACCCTACTCTATCGCATTAACCTTTCTCTGATGTTTGTCAGTAAAGTTGACCTAATTCTTAGGAATCCTCCTATCCTCAGTATACTGTTATTCCAAAGCAATGATTTAAATTTCCAAAGTTGTCTTTATAAAAGCAGGGCTTCAGGGGTAGCTAGGTGGTGCTGTGGATAGAGCACCAGCCCTGAAGTCAGGAGGATCTGAGTTAAAATGTGGCTTCAGACCAAACGCTTGACACTTACTAGCTGTGTGACCCTGGGCAAGTCACTTAACCCCAACTGCCTAAAACAACAACAACAACAACAACAAATAAAAGCAGGGCTTTCCTGGCACTACCACCCTTCCTTACATGTGTACTCTATATAAAAACTGGGGTGTAAGGCATGTTCAAGGAAGAGTAGTACCTCTGGTGTGAAGGCTGCCAAGCCGTTCCAGGGCTGCTTTCTACCTTCGATGTCCACCTGATCCACATTTAGCTACAAGAAGCTGCAGTATACACAGTGGCCACACCCTGGTAAAATGTTTTAGCAGATGGGCTAAACCAGGTTGAGGGTAACTGATGGGTCTCAAACTTGTTGATGAGTTAAGGGGGGTGTCTACCCCAAGCATGTTAAGACTTCACTTGGTGGAATGGGCAGATGAGAACAATTTGTTTCAATGGCCATAAAGGCAGCTGAAGAAGGAGCTGTGGAACACTTGGAGCTTGGTTAGACACTGAAGACGCCAAGGTCATCCACTATATTTTGAGCTACTGCCAGTTATCTTGACTCTGTCCTGCCACTGAACTGTGATGACTCTGGAAGAGAGAGTGAGGCTGACAACTTCATGCAACTCTGCCTCACTTAAATCCAATTTACACATGAATTGAAAGACATCACCCATACCATCTCACTATTTTTACCTGTCTCAAAGTCCTGTGGTGACAGGCAAGTGACACAGCAGCAGGTGCAGATATAGTGGCCCAGGCCATAAGTTCTTCTCACTAGAAGAAGCAGTGGGATTTAGCAGCCCCCTGGGTGACTGAGCAGCCTTTTATTAATTTATTTATTTTTAGTTTTCAACATTTCAACATTTCCACAAGATATTGAGTTCCAAATTTTCTCCCCATCTCGTCCCTCCCCCCCACTCCAAGATGGTATGCATTCTGAATACCCCTTTCCCTAATTTGCCCTCCCTTCTGTCTCTCCCCCACTTCTCTTATCCCCTTCCCTTTCAATTTTCCTATAGGGCAGGATAGACTTCTATACCCCATTTCCCGTATATCTCATTTCCCAGTAGCATGTGAAAACAATTTTTTTAACATTTGTTTTTAAAACTTCCGGGTTCCAAATTTTCTCCCTTCCTCCCTCCCCACCCACCCTCACTGAGAAGGCAAGCAACTCGATACAGGTTATACTCGTATAATCATGCAAAACACTTCCATAGTAGTCATGTTGTGAAAAACTAAGTATATTTCCCCCTAATCCTATCCTGTCCTACATTTATTCTATTCTCTCTTTTGACCCTGTCTCTCCTTAGAAGTGTTTGCTTCTGATTATTCCCTCCCCCAATCTGCCCTCCCCTCTATCCTCCCCCTGCTCTCTTGTCCCCCCCCCCATTTTCCTGTAGGGTAAGATAGATTCCATACCCAACTGATCGTGTATGTCATTCCCTCCTTTAAGATTCCATACCCAACTGATCGTGTATGTCATTCCCTCCTTTAAGCCAAATCCTATGAGAATAAAATTCACTCATTCCCTATCTTCCCCCACTTCCCCTCCACTGTAAAACCCTTTTATGTGAGATAATTTACCCCATTCTACCTCTCCCTTTCTCCTTTTCCCAGTATAATCCACTCTCACCCCTTAAATTTATTCTGCAGATATCACCCCTTCATCTTCAACTCCACCCTGTGCCCTCTATTTATCTATCTATCTCTATATATACATACATATAATTTTTTCCCTCCAACTACTCTAATACTGACAAAGGACTCATGAGTTACAAATATCATCTTTCCATGCAGGAATTAAACAGTTCAACCTTAATAAGTCTCTTACAATTTCTCTTTTCTGTTTACCTTTTCATGTTTCACTTGAGTCTTGTATTTGAAAGTCAAATTTTCTATTCAGCTCTGGTCTTTTCATCAAGAATGCTTGAAAGTCCTCTATTTCACTGAATGACCATTTTTTTCCCCTGAAGGATTATACTCAGTTTTGCTAGGTAGGTGATTCTTGGTTGCAATCCTATCTCCTTTGCCCTCCAGAATATTATATTCTAAGCCCTGTGGTCCCTTAATGTAGAAGTTGCTAAATCTTGTATTATCCTGATTGTGTTTCCACAATACTTGAATTGTTTCTTTCTGGCTACTTGCAATATTTTTCCTTGACCTGGGAACTCTGGAATTTGGCTACAATATTCACAGGAGTTTTCCTTTGGTGATCTCTTTCAGGAGGTGATTGGTAGATTCTTTCCATTTCTATTTTGCCCTCTGGTTCTACTATATCAGGGCAGTTTTCCTTCATAGTTTCTTGAAAGATGATGTCTAGGCTCTTTTTTTGATCATGGCTTTCAGATAGTCCAATAATTTTTAAATTATCTCTCCTTGATCTATTTTCCAGGTTAGTTGTTTTTCCAATGAGATATTTCATATTGTCTTCTGTTTTTTCATTCTTTTGGATTTGTTTTACAGTGTCTTGATTTCTCATAAAATCACTAGCTTCCAATGGCTCTATTCTAATTTTTAAGGAAGTATTTTCTTCAGTAAGCTTTTGGACTTCCTTTTCCATTTGGCCAATTTTGCTTTTTAAGGCATTCTTCTCCTCATTGGCTTTTTAGACCTCTTTTGCCATTTGGGTTAGGCTTTTTTTTTTTTTTTGGCTAGGCAATGGGGTTAAGTGACTTGCCCAGGGTCACACAGGTAGTAAGTGTTATGTGTCTGAGGCTGGATTTGAACTCAGGTCCTCCTGAATCCAGGGCCAGTGCTCTACACACTGTGCCACCTACCTGCCCCAAGGCTATTTTTTAAGGTGTTATTTTCTTCAGTATTTTTTTGGGTCTCCTTTAGCAAGCTGTTAACTTGTTTTTCATGATTTTCTTACATCACTCTCATTTTTCTTCCTAGTTTTTCCTCTACTTCTCTTACTTGCTTCTCAAAATCCCTTTGGAGCTCTTCCATGGCCTGGGACCAATTCATTTTTTTTTTTTGAGGCTTTGGATGTAGGACATTTGACTTTGTTGTCTTCTTCTGGTTGTATGTTTTGATCTTCTTTGTCACCAAAGTAAATTCTATGGTCTGACTCTTTTTGTGCTGCTTGCTCAAGATCCCCGCAAATTACTTGAGTTATAAACTCTTTGTTAAGGTAAGAGTCTGCTTCCAATGTGGAGAATGTACTGTCCCAAGCTTCGGGGGTTTCTATAGCTGTTTTCAGAGATACTTGTAGGGACCTATAAATTTTCAGTTCTTCCAAGGTGGTATGATCAAGGGTGAGGTGTTTACTTCCTTTCTGGCCTGTGCTCTGATCTATGAGTGACCACAAGCAGTGTTTTCTGCCTTGGAACTATGAGGAGGATTTCCTCTTTACCATCACTACAAGCTCCACCAGGGTGGTGCTCCTTCTTGTCCCAGGACCGCCACACAGAACTGTGACTCAAATCCAAGCATAGGCAAATCAAGAGAATCCTACCTTAGCACCAGCAAAGAGATCCCTGCAATACCCCTCTGATTAGGTCCTTGACTTCCCCTCAGGGGCCAAATGCTTAGGAAACAGCCACTGTCCCAGTGTTGTGCTTGGGAACTAGGGCTGGAACTGAGCTTCTCTCCTTCACTGCAGTCACAGACTTTCCCCACTCACCTTCTAAGTTGTCTTTGGCATTAGTGGGTTGAGAAATCTGGAAACTGCTGCAGCTGCCTGTGATTCAGTCCTCTGAGGTCTGCTCCAGGTTCACTGAGGCCTGGTTTGCCTGTGTGCCCAAGCCGAGCTGTGAGAACCAGGGTAAAGGATACCATCAAAGAAATGTACAAGCAAAAAAGATGGACTGGTCATGTAGAAAAAGCAAGGGATAGTTGGTGAACAGCCTCCATGATCTGGTGGTATCTCTACAATGTCACAAGAATGCTAGGAATGCCACTGGCATGCTGGGTGAACCTCCTATGGCTCACTCATGGGTGGACATGGACAAGAGTCAGTCCACATGAGAAGACATGGATAAGTTGTGATCTGTATCAGTAAAGGCAATATCTACAATGATGAAAACACAGGGCCATTAGAATTCACATCCCTAATGCCCAGCACAGAGTCACATACATGAAGGATGCTTAATAAATGCTTACTGAACTGGACTGGATTAGATCTGTGGGAGCTTTATTCACAGATAACAAATGCCAATGATTTTTAATATTAAAACCCCCCAGTACCCTGGCTCTCTGATCAACAGCCCTTAAATGTGTGCAATACCAGTCTTTTGGTGGAGAGAAGGGGAGGGGCGCACCACAGGCTCCCAGCCCACAAGATGAAGCTGTATCTCAGGACCAGAGACCAACAGAAATAACGGCCTTTCAGGCCAAGATGTCACACTGAGATTTCAGATCAAAGCATAGGCCAGGAAGTGGCTTCTGAAGCAAGAGAAGCCTGCGAAGACATCTTGCAGCCTTTCCTGTGTGTGTGTGTATGTGTGTATGTGTGTGTGTGTGTGTGTGTGTGTGTGTGTGTGTGTGTGTGTGTGTGTGTGTAGGGACAAGATGGGATGAATTAGTAATAATGTAATGTAGAAAAAGGTACTTATTAGTCAATTTACACAACCTAAGAAAGAGATGTAGTTAGGAAATCTTTTTATCATTCAGGTTAATTCCCAAGACTATTATACTGAATTCAATCTTTTTTAAAATGATGGTAGGGACTCTCTCCTCAGGGCTGAGTGAACTGCACTTCCGTTACGTAGTGTGAGCATGAAGCAGTGACTATGTATCAATTCAGCGGAGCAAGCCTTGAGGAAGGAAGGAAGTGGGGAATAACAGAGACGTCCCTGGTCTAAAATGTGGAAAACAATAGTGGTTCTAATTCTGGCTCCGCGAGCTTCAAGACATCAGAATAGATATGCCCAGCTTTTGGAAGCCTCTGTTTTCCCCTGGGTTGAATGGAGAGGTTGGATGAAATGATCATGAAAGATTCATTTCCAACCGTGAAATGATCCTATGAAGAAAGCAACAGGCAGACTGATTCACTGGGTATAGAGCAGACTCTCAGTAGACTATGTGTATTGGCAGTAGTCTATTTTGGTCTTGATTCTTATGGCCATTTTGATGTGAGAGAGGGTTCCTAATGCTAAGGACGTGAGCTGCCCTGCAATGAAATTTGAAGATATGAAATTTCTAAGAGGGAAACTAGAAACAAGCTTGATGACCTATCCATGTGTAGCTGGTCAAGTTAGAATGTGAGCCACAAATGAGCTTGTTTGGAATTATAGGATCAAAAGATCACAGATTGAAAGGGAGGAGGGAATTTAGCCCTCAGACTCCAAGTCCTTCATTTTAGAGAAAAGGAAAGAGAGGCTTAGACAGGTGAAGTGAATTGCCAGGATCACAGAAGGAGAAAGAGACAAAGCCGGGATTTCAGCCCAGGGCCTCTGCTCCATATCCAGCTCTCTTTCCTTTCCACCACAGAAAGTCTACGCTGTCCACTAAAAACAAATGCCACTCCAATTTCCTGTGCTAAAGGCATTGTCTTCACGATGTCATTTCTATAGTACCTTTGGTCATGTGTCCAGGGCTATGGAATAGTTAGTCATCAAGACATGAAAGATTAGCTCCAAAGTAAAGATTGATTTTAATTTTTACTTTAATTATGATCCTTGTCCCTGGGTCCTTGAGATAGAGTCAGGCACAGTTTCTAATTAAATTCTTCCTTTTTACCCTAAATATTATAAAGCTGACATGACATTTCCAATATTATTATGAATTAAATGGAATCTATAGTTAGGCAAAGAACCAGGGACATTAGCTACATTCACTTGCAGAACCATAAAATAAAGTGATGAACCAAATGTGAAACTGGCATCTTAGAAAAGAATCATGTAAATATCAAAAGAATCACTAAGGGAGGAAGTTAACCTAGCCCTAGGGTATTTGCTGCTACACTAGACTTAAATAGCACTAATGAAAATGAAAGCAAAGAAATAAGGAAACCAACATCAACTCTAAGGGACCCATTCCTCACTTCTACTTTGAAATCAACAAAAATAGGCAGTTAGCAAATAAAATGTCACCAAGGAAAAGCTTTACTTCTGTTACTGAGACTAAGCTATTACTCCTGTTACTCCTTAGACCAAAACCTTATTCTCTCTCAGTGGTTTTTTATCTTCTCACCTACCCACCT
Source organism: Phascolarctos cinereus (assembly GCF_003287225.1). Classification (NCBI taxonomy): domain Eukaryota; kingdom Metazoa; phylum Chordata; class Mammalia; order Diprotodontia; family Phascolarctidae; genus Phascolarctos; species Phascolarctos cinereus. The sequence continues at coordinate 31,798,030 of NW_027556291.1, forward strand.
CACCCCGACCCTAAGCACTATATACATAAACTTTAAAAATGCTACCTGCCCATCCCTCTCTCTGCAAATACAGTATAAACTTATTCTTGCTTCCAAGGCTGTTCATTAGTGTGGTCTCATTTCTATAACCTTTCATCTCTTGCTTCCTTTGTTTTAGCTGCATGACCCTTCTTAATCTCCCTTTATCCCTCTAGTTTCACTTTCTTCATGCTCCTTATGCTGTCCCCTTTGGAATACTCCCTCTGCTCACATGGCCCGGAATCCTTCCTTTTATTTTCCAGGCCTCTTTAAATCCTGCCCCTGCCCCTGCCCCTGCCCCTGGTACACTATAAAAGCTCTGCATTTCAAGTCAGAAGACCTCAGTTCAAATTCTAGATCTACCATTCCATGCCACACAAAAGCTGTGTGAATTTTGCAAGTCACATACCCTCTCTGGGACTGGTTCTTCCTTTGTAAAATGGAAGATTGGACTAAATGATTTCTAAAGTTCCTTCCAGTTTTAAATCTATAATCTTAAGATTCTTAAATCTCCCTCTCCTTAAGCGGAAGGCTACATTTTCCTCAGAAATGAGGGTAAGTGTAAAAACTAACTTCCAATACCAAGCTCTTCACCAATTACAGAATAATGTTAGAAGAAAAGAAGCACAGTATCAGATCAGGTAATAAGATAATAAATACATGTTCATGCGTTTGGAGGTGCAAGTAGACCTTAATTAACTAATTAATTAATGTTTGAGGTTCCTGTTCTCAAGTACATGTGAAAGCATTTTTTTAACATTTTATTTAAAATTTTGAGTTCCAAATTCTCTCCCTTCCTCTTCTCCTTCTTCCTTGAGGTGACCCAAACAAGAAAACTCAATCCAAGACCTGAGACTGAAAATATGAGCAAACAGGGGAAAACTGAGAACACAACAAAGAAATACTATGGGTTAAAAAGAACCCAAGGGGCAGCTGGGTGGCACAGTAGACAGAGCACTGGCCCTGGAGTCAGGAGGACCTGAGTTCAAATACGGCCTCAGACACATAACACTTACTGGCTGTGTGACCCTGGGCAGGTCACTTGGCCCCACTGCCTAGCCAAAACAAATAAATAAAATTAAAAAAAAAAAAAGAACCCAAGAGATAAACCCAGAAGTTGAAAGTAACCCTACAACAACTACAAAGAAAAAATGGCTTCACCATAAGGATAATAGGAAGGGATGGAAGAAATAAAAGGGATGCAAGAGATAAAAAATGAAATTGCAAATGAAATTTGAGTTCCATTAGAAAAGAAAATTGATAGGAGAATCAGTTGATTAGAACAGAAGGTGGTAAATTTTATCTAAGTAATGGACTCCCTGAAAAACAGAATGCAGCAATTATAACTCAATGATTTCATTAGAGAATAAGAAATATGAGAACAACAGATAGCAGGATTATAATAGATGAGGATTTTAATGTAACCTCCTCTAGACCGAGAAAGAAAATATAACAAAAATTAAAGAAGAAATTAAGGACCCAAACATAATTTTTAGAAAAGTTAGATATGGTAGATCTCTGAGAAATACTGAATTTAGAATATACATACATACATACATATACATAATACACACACATTTCTTAGCTCTTTATAAAAATTCAACATGGTTGCTTAAGGCATAAAAATCTCATAAACAAAAGCAGAAAAGCAGAAATATTAGACATATATTACTGACCAAAATACAATAAAATTATAAATGAATGGCCTTTGAAGAAAGGATTCAAATTTAAATAAAGATTAAGCAATTTAATAATAAAGAATTGGTGGGCCATGGAACAAATCATAGAAACAATAAATAATTTCATTAAAGAAAACAACCATTAGACAACATAATGAAATTTTTTGGATATACACAAAATACTCCTTAGTAGAAAATGCAAATTTATTAAAACTTATACCAACAAAAAAGAAAAAAAAACAAACTAACTGGACATATGACTAAAAAAATTGGAAAAGCAAAATATTTTTAGAAAACCTAAACACCAAATTAGATGATCTAAAAAGCAAAGAACCAATAAACAAAAATGAGAAGCAAAAACAGTGAATAGGCAAATGAAACAAAATGAGTTCTAAGAAAAATAAGAGAGAAACCTTTAGCTAATTTGATTTAAAAAAATAGAAATGAAAACAAAACTGACAGTATCAAAAAAGGACAGTACACAACAAATGAGAAAAAAGGAAAATTATTACAATTCATTTTACCCAATTACAAACCAATAAAACTGACAACACAAATGAAATGAATCAATATCTAAAAAAAACATAAAATACCTAGATTTACAGAACAAGAAGTAGAGAATTTAAATAACCAAATCTCAGAAAAAGAAATTGAACCACTCATAAATGAAATCCAAAAGGAAAAATCCCTAGGACCAGATAACTTTAAAAGGGAATTTTATATCAAACATTCAGAGAATAATTAATTCCAAAATTAGATCAATTACGCACAAAAGGAGAGCAAAAAAAAGATACTACCAAACTCCTTCAATAAGACAAACATGGTTCTGATACTTAGTCCATGGAGAAATTAAGCAGAGTAAGCAAAATAATGATTAATATAGCTAATGAATATTGATGCAAAAAATATTAAATAAAGAATTAGCAAAGAAGATACAAAAACCTATTAAAAATGCTTATATGTGACGATGAGGTAAATTTATACCAGGACAGCAAAGTAGGTTTAATATAAGGAAAAGTATAAACATAACAGATATTAGTAGAATTACATAATTATATCAATAGATACAGAAAAGATATAATGTTCCTTTATGTTAAAAAAAGAATGAAAAAGTATAACAATAAAGGGACTATTCCTTAATGCGCTAAAATAGTATCTTTAAAACGAACAGCTACCATTAACTGAAATAAAAGAACACTAAAGACCTTTCCAATATAATCAGGTATAGAACAAGGCTGTTCTTTGTAACCATTATTTTGTGATATAGTTCTGGGAATGCTATCTGTAGCAGTAAGATAAGAACAAGTAATTGAGAGAATAAGCACAGGCAAGACAGAAATAGAATTATCACCTTTGCTAGATGACATAATGCTTTACTTAGAGAATCCTGGAGATTCAACTAAAATTAATTAAAAGAATTAATAACTTCAGGAAAATAAAAATATATAAAATAAACCCACAAAAATCATCAGACTTTTGGTATATTGCGAACAAAAGCCAGCATGAAGAGACAGAGAAAATTCAATCAAAATAACTATAAAATCTACAAAATATCTGGTGGTCCTGCTACCAAGATACCTATAAGAATTGAGCGAATATAACAAAAAAAAATACAAAAATAAAGACAAACCTAAAAAATTGGAAAGATATTAATTGCTTATGGTTGGACTATACAAATTTAATAAAAGCTATAATAACACCTAAATTAATTTACAGACTCAGTGCCATATGGTACTATTAAAAGACAGTTTCACAGACCTAGAAAAAATAATAACAATTCATTTGGAATAACAAAAGTTCAAGAATCTCATGGGAAACAGTGGGGAAAAAAAGGTGGGCAGGATAGGGGCCTAGCAGTATCAGATTTTATAGTATGCTACAAAGAAATAATATCAGCCCATCTGGCACAGGTTAAAAAATACAAAGGTTGATCCATGGAACATATTAAGCACATAAAACCCAGAACCAACTGAACACATTAGCTTAATATTTAATAAACTCAAGGACTCTACCTACTGGGTTAAAGACTTAATACTTGACAAGAACTAGTAGAAAGCAGTCTGGCAGAAATTAGGTTTAGACCAAAACCTCACACCATATACTATAATAAACTCTAAATGGATATATGACCTAGATATAAAAGATCATATCATAAATAAAACAGAAGAGAAGAGGAAGAGATACCTTTTACAACCATGAATAGGAGGAAAGCAAACAAGGAATAGAGAGGATCATAGGATATAAGACAATCTGCATTAAATAAATAAATAAAATTGAAAAAGTTTTTCATGGGCAAAAGCAAGTAGAAATAGAAAGGGAACAGTTAACTGGGAATAATATTTCTCTAATAAATATCTGATAACTAAGATATATAAGTAATCAATAAAGATATATGAGCACAAAAGCTATTCCCCAATATATAAATACACAAAGGCTATGAAAAGGTGATTTTCAAAATAAGAAAGGCAATTTGTCAACAACCATATGAAAACAAACTCCAACTAACTATTATTTAAGGAAATTACTAATATGTAAAGAAATACAAATTAAATTCTACCTTACATGGTTCCAATTCTTACAACATCACTAATGTGAAAATATGTTTATGTATGTATATGTATAGGAATTAGGAATGTATATGTATAGCCTATATCAGATTGCATGCCTTCTTAGGGAGGGAGGTGGGGAAGGAGGGGGAGAAAATTTAAAACTCAAGAGCTAATGGAAGTGATTGTTGATATATCAAAATAAATTAATTAAAAATAATTTTTTAAAAACTGTAGGGGCAGCTAGGTGGCGCAGTGAATAGAGCTCTGGCCTTGGAGTCAGGAGGACCTGAGTTCAAATTCAGCCTCAGACACTTAAACTTACTAGCTGTGTGACCTTGGGCAAGTCACTTAACCCTGATCGCCTCACCAAAAAGCAAAAAAAAAATTGTACCTTACATCCATTAAATTGGAAAGTATGAAAAAAAAAGGAAAACAGCAATTGTTGGAGGAGTTACAGGATAGGTGCTCTAATAAGCTGTTGGTGGAGCATATGCCATTTTAAAATAGAATAAAAATATGAAGAATAAGACCAAAATCTAGAATTATTTGGATTGAGAAATACTAAAAACTTTTTCCAATCAATACAGGAGTAGTAAATCAAGTAATGCCCTCTTTTCTCCATTGCTATTTGACATAGTTCTTATAATGCTAGAAATAATAATAAAAGAACGAAATTTAATACATAAACCTTGACACAGGAGGGACAAAATGATCTCTATTTGCTAACAACATGATGATTTTCTTAGAAAATGCCAAAGCATAAGCACAGAAACTGATATAATGGCTTGATAAACTAGCAACATAAAGAATAAAAAATAAATCCATAAAAAATAACAATTTTATATAGTGATAATAATATCCTGGAGGAAATCATAGGAAGGGAAATCCTATTCTAAAAAGCTACAAAATACATAAAATATCTAGCACATTCAAGAAATATAAATATAATTATGAAAAACTTTTTAAAGAAATAAAGAATGACAAGTAACTAGAAGGATAAGTCTGAGTCATGCCAATAAAATAAAAATGATGATACTAAATAAGTTAATATACATAGCAATCAGACTAAGGGGATATTTTATGGATTTAGACAAAATAATAACATATCTTTTGGAGGGGCAAAAGTTCTAGAAGGGAAAGGAAAATAACTAACACAAGAATAAATTGAAGATCATCAAGAGAGGGAAGGCACTAGAATTAAGAGAGGTTGGGAAAGGCTTCCTGTAGAAAGTGAGGATTTAGCAGGGACTTGAAAGAAGCCAGGAAAGCAAGGAAGTAGAGATGAGGAGGGAGAGCATTCTGGGCATGGGGGACAATCAGTGAAAATATCTGGTGTTAGGATATGGAATGTCTCATTTGAGGAACAGCCAGGAGGCCAGCATCACTGGATCACAGAATATGTAAGGGTGGGTAAAGTATAAAAAGGGAAGATGAAGTGAAGGGAATAAGTATTCATATAGCACCTACTATGTACCAGGCACTTTGCTAAAAATTTTGCAAATATTATCTCATTTGACTTTCACAACAATGCTGAGAAGTAGGTGTTTTATTATTCCTATTTTACAGAAGAAGAAACTGAGGCAGACAAAGTGACTTGCCCAGGGTTACACAGCTAGTAAGTATCTGAGCCTGTATTTGAACTCAGGTATTCCCGACTTCTGACCTACAGCTCTATCCATCGTACCATAGCTGCCTCAAAAAAAAAAAAAAAAGACTAGAAAGGTAAGACAGGACAAGTTAAGAAAGGTTTTGAACATAAGAGGATTTTATATTTGATCCAGGAGGTGATTGGGAGCCAATGGAGTTTATTGAGGAAGGTGTTAACATGATCATACTGTGCTTTAAGAAGATCACCTTGACAAGTGAGTTAATGATGGATTGCAGGAGGAAGACCTATCATCAGGCGATAGCAATAGTCCAGGTGTGAGGTGATAAGGACCTGCACTAGGGTAAAGGCAGTGTCAGAGGAAAGGGGAATACACAAAAAGATGACATGAAAGTAAAAATTATCAGGATTTAGCAACAAGTTGTAAATGGAGAGGGGTGGGGTTGAGAGAGTGAGGAGTTGAGGATGATACTTAAATTGTAAGGCTGAATGATTATGAGTATGGTGGTACACTTGATAGTAACAGAGAAGGTAAGATGAGGAGAGGGTTAGGGTAGAAAGATAATGATTTCAGTTTTGGACATGTTGAGTTTAAGATATCAACCACATATCCAATTAGAGATGCCTAATAGACAGTTGGAGTTGTGAGACTGAAGGTTAGGAGAGAGGTTAGGGCTCCCACCCTCAAGAGACTTGCAAATGACAGAGAGGTGTGTTAGTTTTCTTAAAAGCACCAGAGAAGAAGAGAGATTTCAGCCTAGGGTCAACATTCCTATTCAGTGATGAGGTCTTAATGGCAAAAGGTTTACTATCCAAGTCTCTGGTCCTAGAGACAAGGTCTGGTATCTGAAGCAAGGATCTGGGCACCTAAGACAATGGTAATGATGAGCTATAGCAAGGCAGCACTGAGTGGTATCCTGGAGGGCTATAGGATCCCCCTACAATGGGAGTGGGGGATGGACAGGCTAGTAAACCACTAAAGCTCCCACTCTTCTGCAACTCCCTATCAACCTCTCCTCATGCAAGCCTCCTGTTGGGCCTTGTAGCCAGCCTTGTACTCTGCATCAGCACCATCTGGTCCAAGACTTGGCCCCCTGCCCCTGGAGCTTGCTGTTCATACTTCTTTCTGTCCTTTGCCCTCATTGTTCTCAAGTGCAGACTCCTCCAACTTTTTAGTCTCAGCTTCTTGGACCTTTGCTCCCAAACCCGTTCCTCCCCATTTGTTATTGACTGTTAAGGCACCAGTGAGTTTTACACACACTCGTGCACACACACACACACACACACACACACACACACACACTTTTCAGAAATGATTTGGTTAGTTAACTAAATAGCATGGACATTCCCAAACAACACCTTGCTGGATCATTGAAAATAACAAAACACAATCTCCCCTCATTGACTCCGGTGGGTGAGGTAAAAAGAACTCCCCCACCCCCACCCTCAGCCCTACCTTCTTTCAGGCAATCTAATCTTCAGCCCCAGTAAAACATGCGCATAGGGAGATGGCATAACTGGACCACCCACATTTTTCTAGCTGCCCATCCTTTCCTGCTTGGTAGGGATACTCAGGAAATACTTTTGAGTGGAGGGGAGGATCTTTTCTCCCCTCTGCCTTTCTATACCTATAGTAGTATGCTTCACAAATTTCAAACCAGTCCTCTCCCCACCATGGGAGGTAGTGCTTAACTCTTAAACTTAGGCGTCCTTTCTATGTTGATTCTACTCAGAGGTGAGCATTGAGAATGGGCTTGGTATACCCACACACTCTGGGAGAGCATTCCTGGTGACTCTTCCCCTCTAGTCCAGGCCCAAGGGCAATGCTCATCCACATAAGAGCCTCAAGTGGCTCCTGGGGCTCTTGCATAATGTACTCTCTCTACCACTTATCTGCATGAGATCATAGATTTAAGACTCTGAGGATCCTCTAGTTCAGTTGTGTCAAACTCACACATTGACTTAGAAAACCACAAATTAACATTATCTAAAATCATTTCTGTTGTGTTGCATTTATTTTGCTGACCATTTTTTTTCTTTTCTTTTCTTTTCTTTTCTTTTCTTTTTTTTGCTGAGGTGATGGGGTTGAATGACTTGCCCAGGGTCATACAGCTACTAAGTGTTAAGTGTCTGAGGCTGGATTTGAACTCAGGTCCTCCTGACTCCAAGGCCAGAGCTCCATTCACTGTGTCATCTAGCTGCCCCTTGAACATTTCTTCATTACAACTTTAGCACCTATGGATTTGAGTTTCATACTTCTGCTCTGATCCTAATCTCCCTTCTCCTTCCTTCAGCAGAAGATGAGGCCCAGAGAGGTGAAAATAAGTGGCTCAAGATCACATGGCTGACAATGGGCAGGCCGTCTGAGTCACTATGCCTGACTCTATTTCCTCTCTCTTCCTTTTGCTCCTCTTCCCTTAATTTTCTCTGATCTCTCTCTTTTCCTGTTTATTCTTTGTCTGTTTCACAGACCTATATGTCAATGAAGCCTCAAGAATGCTGTGCATTCTGTTGGTGGAGTTATGAACTGATTCAATCATTCTTGAGAGGAATCTGGAACTATATCCAAAAGGCTACAAAATTGCAGATACCTTTTGACTCAGCTATACCACTAGTAGGTCTGTATCCCAAAGAGATCCAAAAAAAGTGGAAAGGAGCTATTTGTACAAAAATACTTATAGCAGCTTTTTTTGTGGTGGCAAAGAAATGGAATTTGAGAGAATGCCCATTAATTGGGGAACGGCTGCACAAGTTACGGTGTACGATTGTATATGAACTGATGCAACGTAAAGTGAGCAGAACCAGGAGCTGTACTTGTCAGCAATACTGTATGATGATCAACTGTGAATGACTTAGCTATTCTCAGCAATACCGCCATTTAAGACAATTCCAAAGGATTAACAATAAAAAATGCTACCTACTCCAGAGAAAGAACCAATGGAGTCTGAATGCAGATCAAAGCATACTATTTTTCACTTTCTGTATTTTTTCATGTTTTTTCCCCTGTAGGTGTCTTTGTTCACAACATGACTAATATGGGAATATGTTTTGCATGACTGAACATGTAAAATCTATATTAAATTATTTGCTGTTTCAAGGAGGGGAGAAGTGAGGGAGGGAGAGAGAAAATGTAGAATTCAAAATTTTTAAAAAATGAATGTTAAAAATTGTCTTTACATGTTAGCTGGGGAAAAATAAAGTATTAAAAAGGAACATTGTATGTGCCCAGCTTTCCATTCCTCCAAATGTGTACACACACACACACATACACACACACACACACACACGCACACAACTTGCTGAATCTTAATATGGACCTTAATGCAGAGTAGAAAGATAGGATCACAAAAGCCCTAGAACAGTGACATTCTCAACACGTCCTTTGTTAGGGAAGTTCTTAGGTGTTCATTCCTTCATTTAGCAAGCGTTTATTAAGCACTTATTATGGCCCAGGCACTGTGTTAGACACTAGGGATAGAGAAACAAACAGTATTTGCCCTCAAGATCTTACATTCTATTGGGAAGAAAGTACATTTGATATAAGTAAATATAAAATGTATTCAAAGTAAACCCCAATTTCCTCAAGTGGCCTTGAAGAAAGATGGGAGTTCTAAGAAGAGGAGGTAACATAGGGAACAGCCTAGGAAAAAGCCCTGGCCCCTACAAGCAACAAGAGTAAATAGGCCATGATGGGCAAGAAAAAATGATACAATAATCACCTTAGAAAAGTAGACTGGAGCCAGATGGGGAAAGACTATATGTGACAAATGAAAAAGTTTTATTTTATCCTAAGGTGATAGGGTACCACTTGACATGGGTGAACCAGGGAGGAGACAAGGTCAGAACTCTGCTTTAAGGAGATCAATTTCGCAGCTGTGGAAGGATGGAATGGAGAGGGGAGAGACCCGAGGCAGAGACAAGTGCTTCCTAAGGATTGGGATTTTGTGGGTAGGTGGGGGGACCTAGAACAACAATGTCTTTACCTCAAATCATCACCTGAAGTATGCTATGTGGGCTTTGAGGAATGGGCATAAACCTTTTGCTTCTCTAATTTCTGATCTCTAATGAGCTCCTTAGTTCTTATGCCCAAGCTTAATCAAGATTCATGCTGGTCCTTATCTCAAAACTAAAGCTGCCTGGAACAAATTATATTCAATGAAAGGCAGATAAGCATAGCAAGTTCAACTAGGAGACCATGTTATAAGCTGCCTGATAAAATGTGCATCTGGTGCATTGCCTCCTTTTTCATTGTCACTTTCAGTGACAGCCCTGAGTCCAATACTGACATTATCCTCAAGGCAAGAGTCAGTGAGATGACACACAGAAGGCTTCTTTGCCTGCAACATCTACCTCATTCATCTCCTTCTTTTCTATTCTCACTGCCCCCACCCAGATCATTATTTACTGAGTAATGCTTCCAACTCCTTTGTATGGCACCCAAGGGCCTCCACTATCTGGCATCACACAACCCTTCCAGCCTTCTCTCATGGTTTTGTTTGCACCCAATCCGGACTCCTGAGAATTCTCTGCACCTATTGCTCACTCCCTTTACCTTTCTCTTCCTCTTCCTGTAATAAAAATACAATAAAACATACATAATATTACATTTTAAAACTAAATCAATATGGTGAGAGCAAGGATCCTTATGTACGTATTAGTGGCCCCCAATTCTATTTGAATTTGACGCCACTGATGTCATAAGTATGGTGTCACCATCATACTTTATACAGACCCAGTAGCAGTCACTGACATGACCAATCCAGAAAAATATTCTATTTAGAATATGGCTATTCCAAATGATATTCCAAATCAATAGATGTAACAAAAGCCTTTGACAAAGTACCACACTCATTTATAGTAAAAACCTCATAAAGCAGAGGCATAAAAGGATTTTTTTAAAAATATGATTAATAAGTATCCATATAAAACCAAAAGCTCCAAAGTATATGCTATGGAGAAAATACTAGAAGTTTCAACAGTAGGTAGAAGAATAAAGCTGTCATTTACCATAGTTCTAGAAATGCTAGAAAGAACAAAAAGAGAAAGAAATGAAAGTCATAAAAAGAGGCAAAGAGGAGACAAAACTAACCATATTTGCTGACAGAATATGGATTTACTTAGAAAAATCTAAGGAATCAGCAAAGAAACTGATTAACATAATTGAAAACTTCACTGGAGTGGCAGGTTACAAAGTAAAATCAAGAGAGCAATAGAAAACCCCAAAATACATAAAAGAAAGGGGGAGTTGTCCTACCAAAGAACAGTCAAGTACCTTTACAAATTTAATTATTAGCTTCTCCTTAAGGAAATAAAGAACAACTTAAATAACTGGAGAGGAATTCAGTGTTCTTGCGTGGGTCATACCAATATGCTAAAACCGAGAACCTTATTCAAATGAAGTCACAGATTTAGTGCTACACCAAAGAGACATTTTTATATCACTATATATAACATGAAAATTCATTTGTAGAAATAAAAGATCTAGAATATTACGAGTAATAATGAAAGAAGGTAGGAACAAAAGTAGGAATTCCAGATCTCAGACTGTAATATAAAGCAGCAATCATCAAAACTATTTGGTACTGGTTACAAAAATAGAAAAGGAAATCAGTGCATTAGACAACATAAAAAAGAATCAGAAATAATTGAACTCAATAACCCAGTGTATCACCTGGAAATATAAAGTGCCTAGGAAAGAACTATTTAACAAAAATCACCAGGAAAACCGGGAAGCAGTTTAGCAGAAATTAGGTTAAGACCAACATCACACACCATATTCGACAATAATTTCAAATTGATACGACCTGAATATTAATCATAACCATTTAAAATCATAAGGAAAGATCATATTTTTTCAGTTATAGCTGGGGGAAAACTTTTATCCAAATAAAGGGTAGAGGCAATTACAGAACATCAATCAGATAATTTCAGTTACACAAAATTAAAAATCTTTTGCATGAATGAAATTAATTCCACTAGGATAACATAGGAAGCAGCCCACTGGGGGCAAAAATATCCTTATAGTAAATATCTCTGAAAAAGAGACATAAACAAGATACTTAGAGAACTAATAATATATATATACACATATATATATATATAACCACATATATATACACACATATATATATATACACACATATATATATACACACACATATATATACACACACATATATATACACACACATATACGTATGACCAAAAGTCATTACATAAGTATTTAAAGGATATAAAGTTATCAAAAGAATTATAAAATATTAACAATAATATACAAGAATGCTCCAAATCATTGATAATAAGAAAAATCAAAATCAAAACAACCCTGAGGTTTCAATTCACACACAGCAAATTGCAAAGATAACAAAAGACTGGAATAATCGATACTAGAAGGGTTGTAGAAAGACACTCAAACTAATGCATTGTTGGCGAGCTATAATTTAGTACAACAATTCTGGAAAGCAATTGACAATTATATAAAAAGTGACCAAATGGTCACATCCTTTAGGTATATACCCCAAATGGGTTGAAAGTAGAAAGACAAATTCCATATATATCAAGATATTTACAGCAGCATTTGCTGTAGTAGAGGAATCACTAACCATATTGTGGTACATGAATGTAGTAGAATGCTACTGTGTCATGAGAAATGATGACTATGATGAATATAGAGAAGCCTGGGAAGAATTATATTAATGGAAGCAACCTGAAGCAGAACTAGGAAAGCAACATAAATATGACTAAGTGGAAAGAAAAATAACAAAATAACTAAAACTGAATGCTGTGAAATTATAATGCCCAAGCTTGACTCCAAAGAAGTGATATGAGAAGGTACATCCTTTCTGCTTCTTTGCATAGGTAGGAAACAGTGCAGAGCACTGCATAGAAAGTCAGATTTTTTTTGGACAAGAACCAAATTGGTTAGTTGGTTAGTTTTGCTGAGCTTTGTTTTCCTCTCTTATTCTTTGTTATGATGGATGGCTTGCTAGGTAAGCAAGGCCAGTAGGGATACTTTAAAAATGTAGGTGATGTCTGAAAAAAGATATGAATAATATTTGATTTTTTTAAATGTGGTTATCCTTTTCTTTATAGGAGATACCAGCACCCTATCAAGCCAGAGTCTTTCTGGTCAAGCATTAGTTCAACATGCCCAGAGCAGAAGTTCTTACTTTAGTAAGAATTGATCTACTTTGGCAGCTTCATGACCTTACAAAACACCAACCCCATTCTGACCTCCAAAAAACTTTTTATCCACCAGAAGTCATAAAACAACTGCCACTGTTTATTAAAAAAAAAATTGAAGATATCTCTCAGAATCAAGAAATTAGTTACTAAGGTCAGAAATAAAGTAGAAATGTTGCCTTTAATAAACACTGATAGCATAAGATCAGCTCATAAACCATCCTGGAGGAATCTCATAAATAAGAGAGGAACATGGCATGGTGGAATAACATAGGGTTTGCACTAAGGAAGATGGGTTTAAATCCTGCCTCTGATGCTCTTTAGCTGTGGTACCAAGGACATGACTTGTCCTCTTCACTTCTCACTCTATAGAAATGCCTGTTACTATTATCAAACAGTAACGAGCCACAAAGATTTCTTGGAGAAAATCACTGTGCTAATCTTAAGAAAAATACTTGGGTTGCATGCATGCCCCCAGAATGCTGCCTCATTTCTCTTCTTCTTCCTTCCAACCCAATTCAGTAGGCTCCAAATTTTCCAAGGGTTGGTCCAAGCTGCTTGGACTTCTTCTTCACCCACCTCAACTAACTGTGATAAGGATCGTTTCTCTTTGAGTGATATTGGCACTAGACTTATCTCTGAGGGCATCAGCAAAAGAAATGAGGTTCACTGTGGACATTGTAGGTCCCAACACAAGAGCAGATTATGAACCAGCCTAGGCTGGTGGGGAAGAAGAGTTATCATGATGCCTGAGGGAAAATCAAGGTCACAAAATCCAACAATCTCACAGAATCCTGACACACTACCACCAAGTCCTTGCATTGAGATCACCATAGACAGGGAAATTATTTGGTTTTTTTCCCCTTGACTTAAAGCTTATATTTGTTTCTGTACAATTTCTAATCATTGTTCCTAGTTCTGCCTTCTAGAACCGAAGAGAACAATTGCAATTCTTCTTCCATCTGACAGCCTTTAAAATATTTGGAAATAGTTATCACATTCCTCCAAGCCTTCTCTTCGCTGAAGCTAAATGTTCCCAGTTTCTTCACCTGATTCTATGATATGATCTTAAGGCCCTTTACCATCCGGTTCACTCTCTTCTTGACACTTTCCAACTTATCAATGTCTTCCTTAAAATGTGATGCCTACAAGTGAAAACAGTACTGCAGACGTGGTCTAAATAGGGATTAAAACTAAAAGTCAGAGTGCCTGACACTTCCCTAGTCTTTCTTTATGAAGGCTCAGGATGAATTAGCTTTATTTTGGTTGTCCCCTCAAACTCTTCACTCATGTTGGCCTTTATGCTCACTAATACTCACAGATTTTTTTCTGGAAAACTGCTGCTGAGACAGGCTTCCCCCCTCTTGCCATTGTAAAGACGATTTTTGAAACCAAGAGTAACCCTTCACATTTATGCCAATTATATTTCAATTTATTAGAATTGGCCCAGTGTCCTACATCAAAACTGGAGGTGTTTGAGAACACGCACATGAACAAGCACAAACACATTAGAATTCAAATAGTTTGGTTGAGGGCTGACATGCAGTGAGGTACAGTGAGGGTGTGCAGGGTAGGGGTCAATGGAAGCTGAATAGAGTAACACAAGTAAAAGGGTGAGCAAAGCACAGAAGGCCAGATCATGTTTCATAGTTCAAGTTGAGCTTTAACAGCTGAATGAATCAAAATTCTAGCAGAAGTGAGAGATCTGGCTTTGTGCCTAGCCTACCTGGTGGGGGGATGGATAGCCTCTGAAAGGGGTGGGCTTTTTCCCAGAGGGAAAGCAGATTTCTTAAGGTGCTAGTGACTGCAAGACAAGGTAGGTCCTCTAGGGAGCCCTCATTGCCCTTGTTTTTTTTATCTATTTATTTGTTTTCAATATTTATTTTTTAAAACTTAAAGTTCCAAATTCTCTCCCTCTCTCCCAACTGTCCCCCACCCATTGAGAAGGCAAGCAGTATGATATCAATTGTACATATGAAGTCACGCAAAACATTTCCATATTGGCAAAAAAAAAAAACCCACAAAAAAGCAAGAAAAATGAAGTGCAAAAATATGCTTCAATCTGCACTCAGAGTTTATCAGTTCTCTCTCTGGAGATGGATAGCATTTTTCTTCACAGGTCCTTTGGAATTATCTTGGGTCATTGCGTTGATCAGAGCAGCCAAGTCTTTCATAGTTGATCTTCATTACAATATTGCTATTGTTGTATACAATGATCTGATTGTGCTCACTTAACTTTGCATCAATTCATGTAGGTCTTTGCTGGTTTTTCTAAAACTACTCCCCACATCATATCTTATAACATAATCGTATTCTACTGCAATCTTATACCCCAACTTGTTCAGCCATTCCCCAATGGAGGGATATCCCTTCAATTTCCAATTCTTTGCCACTACAAAAAGTGCTGCTATAAATATTTTTGTATATATAGATCTTTTTCTTTGATATATTTTGGATACAAGCTTAATAGTGGTATTGGTGGGTCAAAGGGTATGCATAGTTTTATAGCCATTTGGACACAATTCCAAATTGTTTTCTAGAATGGTTGGACCAGTTCACAACTGGACCAACAGTGCATTAGTGTCCCTTTTTTCCACATTCTCTCTAGCATTTGTCATTTTTCTTTTCTGTTGTGTCAGCTAATCAAATAGGTGTAAGATGATACCTCAGAGTGATTTTAATTTGCATTTCTCTGATCAGTTGTGATTTAGAGCATTTTTTCCATATGACTAGAGATAACTTTGACTTCTTTTCCTGAAAACTGCCTGTTTATGTCCTTTCACCATTTATCAAATGGGGAATGGCTCTTATTTTTATAAAATTTGCCTCAGTTTCCTATATATTTGAAAAATAAAGTCTTTATCAGAGAAACTTGCTATAAAAATTTTAGATGTTACTTCATTGTCTATGCTGCCTTTTAGCAAAATGTAGTTTCCCTAATGATCGTCTTTGAATAGGTCTATTTTTGCTTTTGCTTTGTCTGAGATCATGATTGCTAGCCTTGCCTTTTTTACCTCAGCTGAAGCATAATAGGTTCTGTTCCAGCCCTTTATTTGAACTCTGTGCATATCTTTCTGTTTCAAATGTATTTCTTGTAACAACATATTGTTGGATTCTGGCTTCTAATCCATTCTGCTATTGTCTTTTATCTTATGGGTGAGTTCAACCCATTCACATTCACAGTTATGACTGCTGTGTATTTCTCTCCATCCTATTTTCTTCTGTTTACCCCTCTCTCTTTATTTTTATCCTATCCCTCCTCAAAAGTCTTTTTTGCTTTTGACCACTGCTTCCCTTAATCTACCCTCCCTTTTATCATTCCTCTTTTCTCTATGCTTCTTCCTCTCTTACTTCCCTATTGGATAAATTTCTATAACCGAGTGTGAGTGTGAGTGTGAGTGTGTGTGTGTGTGTGTGTGTTTGTGTGTATTTTTCTCTTTTTGAACCAATTCAGATGAGAATGAAATTAAAACGTTGCCCCCCCATATTCCCGTCTACTTTAAAAGCTCTTCCTTACATGCCTCTTTTATGTGAGATGATTTTCCCCATTCTTCCTCTCCCTTCCCTCTTCTTCCTTCCCTCTTTCTCACCCATTCATTTTTTCAGATCAACCCAACATAATCAATTCATTTCTGTACCTTCTGTCTATGTAGACTTTTTCTAACTGCCATAGTAACAATAATGTTCTTAGGAGTTACATGTATCATCTTCCCATATAGGAATGTAAACAGTTTAACCTTATCGAGTTTCTTATGATTTCTCTTCTATGTTCATCTTCAGTCTTGTGTTTGAATGTAAAATTTTCTATTCAGCTTTGGTCTTTTCATCAGGAATGCTTGAAAGTCCTCTATTTCATTAAATCTCCATTTTTCTCTTGAATTATTATACTCAGTTTTGCTGAATAGGTTATTCTTGATTATATTCCTAGCTCCTTTGCCTTCTGGAAAGTCACATTCCAATCCCTCTACTCCTTTAACGTAGTAACTGCTAAATTTTGTGTGATCCTGACTGTGGCTCTATGATACTGGAAAAGGTTTTTTCTGACCATTGCCAGTATTTTCTCCTTGACCTAGGACTTCTGCAATTTGGCTATAATATTCTTTGGAGCTTTCATTTTGGGATCTCTTTCAGGACATGACTGGTAGAGTCTTTCAATTTCTACTTTACCCTCTGGATCTAAGATATTGGGGTACTTTTTCTCTATAATTTCTTGAAATATGATGTCTAGGCTCATTTTTTTATCATGACTCTCAGGTAGTCCAATTATTCTTAAATATCTCTCTTCAATCTATTTTCCATGCCAGGTTATTTTTCTAATGAGATATTTCACATTTTCTTCATTCTTTTGACTTTGTCTTCAAGTTTCATGAAGTCATTAGCTTCATTTGTCCAATTCTAATTTTTTAGGAATTATTTTCTTCAGTGACTATTTGTATCTCTTTTTTCCATTCGTCCAATCTGCTTTTTAAGGAGTTCTTTTCTTCAGTGAATTTTTTTGTACTCTTTTACCAAGTTGTTAATTCTCTTTTCATAATTTTCCTGCATTATTCTCATTTCTTTTCCCAATTTTTCTCCTACCATTCTTATCTCTTTAACTCTTTCAGGAATTCTTGTTGGGCTTGTGTCCAATTTGCTTTCCCCTCCTCCCCTGCAGCTTTGCTTGTAGCTGTTTTCACATTGTTTTCTTCTTCTCAGTTTGTGTCTTGGTCTTCTCTGCCATCATAGTAACTTTTACAGTCAGGTTCTATTTTTGCTATTTGCTCATTTTCCCAGTCTATTTCTTGACTTTGAATTTTATGTTAAAGTCGGCCTCTGCTCATGTTGGGGTAGGGAAGCACTGTCCTAGGCTTCACGATTTTTTGTGCTGCTGTTTTCAGAGCCAGTTCTGGAAATCTGAAAGTTGTTGGTATTTCCAAGGTGGTGTGATCTAGGGACAAGTGTGGTTGTTGCTGTCCTGATCTGTGCTCTGGTCTTTACCCAGGAAGACCCCTATTCCACTGCAGCTGCAAGTGCTACTGCTCCTCTCTGCCCTGGAGCTGCAAAAGGACTCCTGCTCCCCTGTGACTGACCATAAGTGCTCTTCTCCATCCTATAACCATGATCCAGGACCGTATATAAGCAATGGAATTGCCAAACAGTGCCTGGTCCTATGCCTAGTGTCAGTTCAAGGTCCCCTGTAATCTCTTTCTGACTAGTTGTCCAATCCCCTTATGGTCTCTGTGCTGAGAGCTCCCGAGGTCACCTCCAAGGCCCACTACTGGTGTTTGGGTCTCCTTTGCTCTGGGCCAGTCCCCCACTCTGGTGTCACAGAACTCTCCACTGCCATCCTAAGTTGTCTCAGGCTAAAAAAAATCTTACCCCAACCTTTTGTTGGTTCTGCTGCTCCAGATTTTGATTTGATGATTTATTTTAAAGTTGTTTGGAGGGCAACATTGCGAGAGTTCAGCTGAGTTGCTGCCTCTGTTTTGTCATCTTGGCTCCACTCTCCTCAGTTTTCTCGTTTCCTCATAGTCCTACCAGTCCCTCTGTGCCTTAGGTTTTTTCAAATACCAAATATTCATGAAAGATGAGCAAGCAGCCAAGATTGTTCTTTTTTTATGGTAGCTCAATAATAAAAATAAGAAATAACAAAAAAAACCCCTCCCATTTTTATAGTGCTTCAAAGATTGCAA
This sequence comes from Phascolarctos cinereus, assembly GCF_003287225.1. Lineage (NCBI taxonomy): Eukaryota > Metazoa > Chordata > Mammalia > Diprotodontia > Phascolarctidae > Phascolarctos > Phascolarctos cinereus. Next base: position 31,816,736 of record NW_027556291.1, read on the forward strand.
AATGCTTTCCTCTCCGCTTTTTCCTACCCTGGCAAGTAAATAGTACAAATGGTGCCTTCTTCATTTTACAGATAAAGACACTGAGGTTCTAAGAGCAGAAATGAGCCCTGAGGGTTACATTCCTGCTCTGAGGCAGGATACAAACCATATTTCTGGATCCCCAATTCAGTACCTTATGGCATGCTACCACAGAGTTTGAATATGCCAAAAAAGAAAAAGAGAAAATCCTTTAGAATGTGTGGACTTCTTAAATGTGAAATTTTATATAAAAATAACTGGTTTTTGCAACTTCCCACTACTAATGTTTGATACTCATTTAAGCAAAGAGCCAACTCAGGTTGGGCCTCCTGAAGTATTACTGTAGGGTGCTGAAATTTGCAGGAGAATTGGAATACTCTCAGATGTTCAGTAGCACATAGTCAACCAGAATAATCAAAACAGGAAGCTACCAAAGAATTCATTCAAACTGGATTTCTTAAAATCTCTTCTTGGATCTTGAAAATGCATTTGAGGTTGGTATATTTATTGCCCTGTTGAATTAACATGTCTTCAATTAAATCATGATAGATATAGAGAGAAGATTAAAGAGCATTCATTAAGAGCTTGCTATGTTTTAGGTACTGTGTTAAGGATTAGGGATACAAATACAAGCAATCAAGACCATCTTTGCCCTCTAGGAATTCACATCCGAATGGGAGAAGATTAGGGGTCCAGAAAGGAGGGGGTGGGGGGATGAGCATCCACTTGAGGTACTAGGGAGGCAAAGAGGGGGCAGAATCCAGAGGGAGCTGAAGCAAGGGCTGAACAAAATCCCAAACTCCTAAATGCCAGATGCTAGAAGGAATATAAAAGGAAGAGGGGGAAATTGCTGGCAAAAGAGGGAGGCTTCCAAAGAGCAAAAAGAAAAGGGGAAGTATGAAGAGGATGGGGCCTGGGGTGGCTCAGAAAGATATCTTTGATTCTGTTTCCTTAATTCATCATAAGGTCCCTGTAGTTGTACTTTACATAGTAATAAAGTTCCTTCCTTCCTTCTTTCCTTCCTTCCTGTTGCCTCTTCTACACTTTCCAGCTTATGATTTTTTTTTTTTGGCCAATGAAGCAGCTTTGGGAGAAGCATCCATTTTCTACAAATGAAACTTCCTTTCAAAATCTTTCAGTACCAGTACTAAAACTGCTCTGATTCTATGGGGCTGCCAAGTTACCCAGCGTGTGAAAATTCAAAAGTTCCTCTAATTGCAATTTCAAGCTTCTGTGTTTTCAAGCTGGAATAGTAACTGGAATCTCCTTAACTGGGGTCAGTAGCCAGCTGTAGTTTTCTCCCCAACTGTCACTTTTTAGAATGATAATGATGTGAGTTGTAATTTCAGGGGAAAGACAGAAAAAAAAAACCCAAACTGAATCAAATATTCTCCAAGGGCAGACATCATTTTCTTTTACAGGGATACTTATGGTCACCTATTTGCCTTCTTGTTTTCTCAGCAGATATTTGGTTTTATGTTCATTCAAACCAGTTTAAATTTTGAAATGTGGTTACTGTGAATGGACTTCTGTCAAATGAGGCACAACACTTCAGCCAAATAAGTAGGCAGAACTGCAAATAATAACCAAAACTACACGACAGTAATAATTGATATTTTAAGGACTTTCAACGTATTTTCTCCTTTGAAACAGCAAAAAGAAGAAACCAATTTGAAGTCTTTTCTCGCCCATGTTGTTTACAATGCCAATGAAACACTTTCTCAGCAATTCAATCTAATGAGTAGTTATTAAGCACCTATTATGTACCTAGCAGTGGGCTAAGTGGGCACTGAATACAAAGAATGAAAAACAGTTCCAGTACTCGAGATGCCTTCATTCCAATGGGGAGATATAACATGTGAATAAATAACAAAGATCCAGCAATTCTGAAGAGGGCAAGAACACTAACAATTGGGTAGTTCATATGTCAGAAAAGGCTTTCTATGGTAGGTAGCACTTGAGCTATGCCTTGAATAAAGCTAGGGATTCTGAGAGGTGATGTTAAGTATGGAAGGAATTCCTGATAGGGGACACCAGTGCAAAGGTATGAAAATGAGAGGTGACATACTTAGTTTGGGAAAGAGAAAGTACAATAGTCTAGTTTAGCTAGAAAAGTATGTCAAAAAGTAATAGCAAAAAAAGTCACCTGGTATAGTACCTTTCATGAGACTGGAATTTCCTAGATTACAGGATCACAGAATTTTTAAATTGGAAGGTGGCTCAATGGTCAACTAGTCCAACTCATATCCAGAAAAAGAATCCCAACTACAACATATGTGGGAAGCTTGCTTGAAAGTTTGCAATGATAGAAAACTATTTTCCTATTTCCCAAGGCAGCCTACATGCGCTTTAGGGTCAAGGAGAACTCTCTGGTGTGAGGGCTTCCTGAGCCCTTTTCAGGGCTGCTCATCTACCTTTGGTGTCCACCTGTCACCCAACTCTTACCTGTAACTCCAGGAGCAGTGGCCATACCCAGGTAAAACTGTCTTGGAAGACAGAATAAACCAGGGTGAGGGTAACTGACAGGCCTCATACTTGTTGACAGTGAGTTAGGAGAACGTCTACCCCAGGGATGACTTCCTTTGGTGGAATGGGCAGAGAAGAACAATTTGTTCCAATGGCCATGAATGCAGCTGAAATAGGTGCCTCAAAGCACTTAGAGCTTGGTCAGACATCAAAGATGCCCAAGGTCATCCACTGCATCTGGGGCCATTGCCAGTCATCTTGACTTCTGTCATGCTACTGGACTTCGATGACTCTGGAAGAGAGAGAGCAAGGCTGATGGCTCTGTGCAATTCTATATCATGCTCAAAGTGGATAGAGCACTGGGCTTGAAACCAAGAAGACTCCTCTTCCCGAGTTCAAATCTAGCCTCAGACACTTATTAGCTGAGTGACTCTGATCAAGTTACTTCACCCTGTTTACCTAAGTTCCTCATCTGGAAAATGAGCTGGAGAAGGAAATGGCAAACCATCCCAGTATCTTTGCCAAGAAAACCCCAAATAGGGTCATGAAGAGTTGGACATGACTGAAACAGCTGAACAAGCAAGCAAGCAAACCTCACTTAAATCCAATCCACACACAAGTCAAGACACCACCCCATGATGTCACTGGTCCTCTTTGAAAAAAAAAACTAGGACAAGCAAAGACAACAACATGTGCTATCTTTCCCTATTAAAATGTAAGTGCTTTGAGGGCAGACACTGTCTTATTTTTTGTGTTTGTATGCCCAGCCCTTATCACACAGCCTGACATAGAGTAAGCATTTAATAAATACTCCTTTCCTCTCTTCTTTCTTCCTTCTTTCTTTCCTTTCTGTTACCTTTTCTACCCTTTCCAGCTCATCCATGTTTTTCCTAAATGGCAGCACCTAGAACTGAACATAAAACTCTGTATGCATCTTGACCAGAGCAGAATACAGTGAAAGTATCCCCTCCTTATTCTAGGAAACTTTTAATGCAGCCTGAGATTGCATGAGCTTTTTGGGTTGCCATGCCATACAGATGATTCATAAGACAGAGTGAGTGAAGCCTGCAAAGGTAAGCTGGGACCAGATAACAGGGAGGTTTTTTGTGTGTTTCGTTTTGTATTTTGATTAGGCAATGGGGTTAAGTGACTTGCCCAGGGTCACACAGCTAGTAAGTGTTATGTGTCTCAGGCCGGACTCAGGTCCTCCTGAATCCAGGGCCAATGCTCTATCCACTGCGCCACCTAGCTGCCCCAACAAGGAGGTTTTTTTAAAATTCAATTTTATTTTCTTTTCAATTCTGGATTATTGACCTCCTTCCTCCCTTTCCTACCTACTGAGAAAGCAAGAAAAACAAAATCTATTACAAATATACAGAGTCATGCAAAACAAATGTCCACATTAGCTATTTCAAAAAAAAAAAGGAAAAGAAAGAGAAAACATTTGCTTCAATTTGTAGTCTGAGTCTCTCTCTAGAGGTAGACAACATGTTTCTTCATGAGCCCTTTGGACTTGTGGGTTGGTCACTGGGTTGATCAAAGTTCCTAAGTCTTTCAAGGTTGATTATCTTTACAATATGTTGTTATGAGTGAATATATGAATATAACAAGAAGTTTTAAATGTCATACTGAAGAATTTGTATTTTATCCTAAAGGAAGTTGGGAACTATCTAAGATTCTTGATTGAGGTCTGACTGTGTTTAGGAAGACTATTTTATAGCAGTTTAGAAGAAGGATTGGAGAAGTAAGAGGCTAGAGGTAGGACAACCAATTAAGAGACTATTACAATAGTTTCACTGAGAGGTGATGAGGGCTCTAACTGGGGTAGAAAGAAAATACTTTATCAAATTTCTTTTCTAAGATAAATATAGTCTTAATTAAACCATGGAAAACTAATACAAGAGAGTATAAACTTACATCATTCATGAACATTGATTCAATTCTTTTCCAAAACTGCAATAATACGTCTAAATACATCTAAAATGCATTTTGCTATGGCCAAGTTGAATGTATACCATAGATGCAAGGATGTTTCAACAACAGGAAAACAATTAACATAACTGATCATATTACAAACAAATATCACTCCAAACATGACTATATCATTAGATGTAGAAAAAAATCTTTGATAAATACCACGCTAATTGATGCTAAAAATACTAGAAAGAATAGGCAAAGAAAAGCAATTTTAATATAAGAAATAAACACTTAAAACCAAAAAGTATTATCATTTTGAAAGGGAAAACACTAGAAGATTTCTTAATAAATATTGGAATGAATTGAGAATATCCCTTCATCCCACAGTAATTTGAGATCATTCTGAAAGTGCTAACAATAGCAATAAGGCAAAAAGATGAAATTAGAGGCATAAATATAAACAATGATGAGACAAATAAACCCTGTCTGCTGACATGTAACCAAACTATTTACAGTGGTATGTGAATTACTTAGGGCAAGCAATAATTTGCCATAATTTCATTTTTAACAGCAGTTTTCATATGTGTGTATTTCTACCTATACTAGACTGACTCAGAATTTCTGACCTTGAACAAATGAAAGCAGATTAAGCTGGCTTCATGACCCTTAGTTAGTTCTCTATCTGCTGAGAGCTGGATTTCATGGCAGACACATGTTCCATAGTTCTCTTTTGTTGTATTTTTAATTCTATGGTTTTCAAGTGTAATAGACCCTACCACCTCCCCACCCCACACACATACTCCAAGGTGAGCTTGACTATCCCCTGAAGGACAGCTTAGGGATGTTGTCTGTTTCTCTGTGTGCATGTAAGAAGACATAACTCCTGAGTGGTTGAGAGACTTCTGAGCTCTCGATGTTCAATACCTGAATCAAAAGAGCTCTTCAGGTTGTTGGAGAACACATTTAGGAGAATTAGCTTAAGAGAGACAGGTTGAAGAGTTCAGAACAGACTTAGGTGTACAAACTTAAGAGAGAAAGGTTGGGCTGGTGAGGGATGGACTTGGACTTTTCAGTGATGGACTAGAGTCCTGAAGCTGCAGAAGTGTAGAAGCCCCAATATATTCCTTGACTCCTAATGTTTGCAACCCTAAAGACTGCAAAGAATAGATTCCCTCTGGTGAGATCATTCTCTCCATGGCTGAGCTAAGATTTTTATCTTGCTCCCTAGCTAAAGAGCTCATTTATTTTGATGTGTTATATTGTCTAACCCAATGTAGTTTCTGTTTACTTATCCTCCAATAAAGAAGTTTATTAGCTATTCACTATGATCTTTTGTGTAACCAGTATTTGGTGGGAGGGAGCTAAATTGACATAAGTAAACCAAAAACTATACTCTCCTGAGGGTTATCAAGGAAAATACTTTTTATTGTGAACCTAATGTACCCCTGAACTACCAATATTTGAGATGTAGAAGACAGATATAATTCTAGATCAATAATCCTTTTAGATATAGATGACAACAAGCACTCAGCCATAGTCTTCCTCCTACTCCCCACAAAGGCTGAAATCACAATTTCCCTTGGAGATGGGTAGGGCAAATTCCAGATCAATTATTTTTCCATACCATACAGGAGTCAAACCATCTTTATTCATAGATGGCAACTATACACACACACACACACACACACACACACACACACACACACATACATATACCTCACACACACAACACACATTTCACATAACAATGGACATTACTCCAAAGAAATATACACAAATGGTAGCTCTTAAGGGGAACATTTCAATAACTCTTAACAATATTGTAGTAACTGTTGCTGTAGAGAAGTCAAACACTTGAAAGATCATTTCAAGGCCACAATGAAGCAGGATTACTTCCACAGAAGTGCAAAGAAAAAAGTTCAGTCAGAAATTACATATACCACCCAAAACTTACAAACTACTGCTGCAAAACAGCCTAATTAATGATTTTGCGAGGGGAAAAAAATCAGATGCTCAGAGAGAACTGGCAGCTGGAAGGGTTGTTACTTATTCTGCTGTACTGAAACACAGGCTTCAATAAAGTTAGAAAATGAAAGATTAGGTTTTGTAAAGCTGCTAATTATTTCTTTGAAAAAATACTTGTCTTGGGCAAGACTATATACAAAGACTGAAGTACTGAAAATGGGAAAAAGGATTTTTTAAAAAACAAATAACACTATTTCTTTCAAGGCTATGAAAAAGCTATTGTCAGAAAAATCCTTCTCATTCAAATACCATTCAAAGTCCTTCATAACCTGTCCCCCACCAATCTTTCCAGTCTACTTATACCTCAACAAGTCCTACCCCCTCCGCACTCTGTATTCCAATGGCACTGACCCCCTAGCAGTTCCTCACATAAGATGCTTCATCTCCCAACTCTAGGCATTTTCACTGCCTGCATCCTGTTCTTGGAACTCTTTCCCTCCTAATATGTCTCCTCATTTCCCTGGCTTCCTCCCAGTCTCAGCTAAAATCTCACCTTCCACAAGAAACCTTTCCTGATTACCCTTAATTCTAGTGCCTTCTCTTTGTTGATTATCTCTGGTTTATCCTGTATATAACTTGTTTGTTCTTAATTGTTTGCATAGTCTTCCTCATGAGAATGTGATGTCCTTGAGAGCCGGGACTGTCTTTTATCATTCTTTGTACCAATAGTGCTTAGAATAGTACCTGACACATAGTAGGAACTTAATAAATGCTTGCTGATTTGACTTGTTATATCCTGCTAGACCCAGAACCAAGCTGCTACATCTGTGAATTATATATTTGGGGCTCCAAGAGAGATGCTGAGCTGTAAACATTGCTTAAATGGCTTTAAAGATAAACATTTAGAAAAGTATCAAATATTTTAGTTACCTTATTATGGTAAAGAAAAAAAGCCCATAATTCATTTTACAGCCCTAATAAAGAAGAAAGTAGCAGGACATCAGTAAAAATCTGGTTGACTGGATGAGTAAGCCAGCAGAAAGCCAAGAGCAGCTATTAGGTGCTTGAGATGGGATTTTAGACAACACTAGCCATTACACTTTCCTCCTTCACAAATAAGTGCATTGTTAAGGGCTCTATGAAAATTCCTTCCCAATTATTCATTCTAAGGATGAGTGCTGCAATGGAAAGATTACTGAATTACAAGAAGACTTGGATTTGAATTCTGGTGCTGCCACTTATTACCTGAATGACCTTGGGAAAGTCCCTTCTTCCTTCTGGGCCTCTGTTCCCCATGCAAAGTGAGGCAGTCAGACTAGATATTCTCAAAGTTTCCTTCCAATTCAAAATCTTATGATAGTCACACACATCTTCATTCAACTAACAATTATTAAGTGCCAGGAACTGGTTCAGTACTAGAGATACAAAGACACAAATGAACACTGTCCCTTTCCTGAGGAAACTTAGTCTCTACATGGGCGAAGGTGAGAGATTACAACATGTACATACTTAATTAAATGCAAAGTATATACAAAGTTATAACAACAACAACAACAAAAACCAAGTAGATGATATCTTATACACTTGGAAAACCAAGCATGTTTGACTGGAATGGAAAGTGTGTGAAAGTAAGTAAAATGAAATAAGTCTGGAAAAGTAGGTGGAAGCTATATTGTAGCGGGCCTTAAATGCCAGGTTAAGTATTTTTTCCCTGAAGTAACAGAGAGCCATTGGAGATTTTGGAGTAGTGCAGAGACATGGTTAGATCTGTTTTCTAAGACTAGTAATTGGGAAGCTATGCAGAAGATGGGTTGGAGAAGACCTGGGTCTCAATGCTTTTGGAGATACAGAACATACTTTAGCAATGCTCTCTGGGGTCATACTTTAGCAATGCTCTCTGGGGTCAGAGGTGGCAGAAAGAGAAGAGCCTTTTCCCATTTATCTCTGTGCAAAGAAAGACAACAGAGAGTGTTTTACAAAGCAAAATTCAATTTTGATCAGGAACTATTTTTTTTCAGTGAAACAGCATTCTAGGAGTATTGATAGAGCAGGAGTTCAGTACCAGCAGCCATCAATAGTAAGAAGAATCAATCTCCTGAAATCTGAAAAGGCACAATATAATGGGAGTCTTAACTATTATATGGGCTCCAATGTTTCAATCTTAGTTAAATCCAATTAGAGGCAATCAGAGTGGATCATCTTAAACTAATTTGTGGATAGGAGTGATTGCAATTTTAAATGGCTCCATAAAGAACTAATAAAAAAAATCATTTCTTTCAATTATTTGGAGCACTAACCAGTACCTAAAGGTCAATAGAAAATGGCCAGGATGGCTATTCTAGCAGTCTGCTGGAAACTCAGATGAGCCAGGGGAGCCTCAGGTCTGGAGTGAGTGCTACCTCAGACAGGACTAAGCTTCAATGTGTCTGTCACGCTAGACTGAATGATCACAGAGCTTAGTAATGGCATCTATATAGATGCAACGTGACCTTCAGAACTGAGGTGCATAACTACTCTCCTGTGATTACATCTGCCTTTTGTGTTTAATATAGTCTTGTCAATGGGTCTATAATATTCCCCTATAAACTTTAGGGAGAAACTCTTCTAATAATTAGGCTCAATTTCCTTCTTTCTTCCTTCCTTCCTTCCTTCCTTCCTTCTTTCTTTTACAAAGAAGCTTTACTCTTATTTTTAATTACTTTGAAAACTTGCTACTAATAAAAACAGGAAACAGTGAGCACCTACAGAGTAACTCAATGAACTGTGGAATATGATATCATGCAATATTAATGTACTATGTGCTATAAGAAACGGCAGATAAGAGATGTGATAGATTCAACATCTATTATAATTCCCCACCCCATCTAGTTCTTTTAATAAAAGGCATGAAGCTATGCCCAAGACTTGATTGGTTCAGGAGGCTAAAGCTTATGTTCCCCAGAAATTAATGCAATTTGTAAGTGTGGCCTCAAGGCAGCTTTCAGGGCTGAGTTCAAGCAATTAAGATTTGACAATGTCCCAAAGCCAGATGAGATACTACAGCCTGCTCTGCTGACTGGATGAGTCTCCATGTGTGCAGGAGGTGTCTACCTTGAGGGTTAAGGGCCCTCTGATTGGAGGGCCTAAGTACAGAATTCCTCTCAAAGCCTCCATTTAAAGAGAGCTCAGAAGCCCAGTCATCTTCATTTTCTATCAGCCACATTTGGGTTCAACTCTACCATTATCAGGCTCACTCCACGGGGCCTGATACCTTTTTCTCCCATCCACCCCACTCCCTTTTCATCTTCCTTTTGTGTACTGTCTTTCCCCATTAGATTAGATAAGAGACCATTTTTCTTTTTTCTTATATGTATCCCAGCACTTAGCACAGTGCCTGGCACACAGTAAGTGCTTAATAAATGTGTATTGTATTAAGTGTCTGAGACAAGTGCAAAATCCTTATTGAGTATTTTTTATCTGCTGTAGCCAAGTAATCTTCCTTTCACTGTTCAATAACCTACAGGAGGCTAATTTAACTCCAATAAGAGAGCTAAGCAACAAGGGGAGTGGTCTAAGTCAGGCTCAGCTCACCATGACTGACACAGTTAGTAATTGAAATGAGACATTATCATGGCTCACATAGTGGTTGAAATACGGGAAGTGTGATGCAAATAATGAGAACAGTAGTAAGCAATGGAAATGTGGATTGCTGTAGCAAGGGGTGATCCAGTAGTATATGAAGTCTTCTCCGTGGAACAGAGGGAATGCCCTCCACCCCCCACTGATATGAAGTGATTAGCTCAGTGGGTGTTCAAGACTGGTGACAGGGGAGAGTAAAGAAAGTGCCATTCCCTGGTTATTGTTAACCATTACGAAACATATAAATTTTCAGCACAAGAAAACTGCATGTAAATTGGCCTAGTATATCCAACAACTAATCAAAGAGTTCTTGGTTTTTAAGGGCTATGCATTGAAAAGCAGAGTTACTAAAAAGCTACTAAAAAGAGTTACTAAAAAGTAGCTGGTAATAACACAAATGAAAAGGGTGATGCTGATGGAGGAAATACCAAGAGACCTCAGCCAGGAATTGATGAGCTGAAGGTAGGAAGTACATTCTCCAATCAAGAGGTTTCACTGGAAAATGATGCATCCTGCTGAAATCAGGGCCATAAGACACAACTCTGAGAGTGAGGCGAGGAAGATGGGACTTGGAAAACAGCAGTTAAAAAAAGAGCCCTGGTCTTATCCTCCTACTGCTCCCTAGAGTATGACTTTTTCCACAGATGGCATAAAGGATTAGCTAGTTTTGACTACCAAGGAACTGGGGAGGCTGCAAGAGAAGTTTCAATAGCTAAATGTTGAGACACTAAAATGAAAGTTCTCAAGGGCATGGTTTAATGTAGATATACTCTCAGAAACAGAGTTCTGTGTGCTTGGAGAGTTCACTCACATGGAAACTCTCTTTGTCCCTTTTTAAGCAGCTAAGATGGGAAGTTGCATATTTTAAAAATATAAATTACTCCGATTAAAAGAATCAGAAATAGAAGATTAAATTAGCCCAATCTTAAAAAAAAAGTATCAAGCCATAAATGCACATCCAAAGGAAAAGAAAAAACAAAATCCAGGTGGATTTATAAGTGAATTCTATATAAAAATTTAAAGAAAAATTAATTTTAATATTATATAAACTATTTGAAATAGGTAAGTAAAGAACCCTTCTAAACTCCTTTTATGATACAAGTATGTCCTTGATACCTAAATCCAGAATAATCAAACAAGAAAGAAAACTACAGACCAAAATCCCTAATGAACATTGATGGGAAAATTTTAAACAAAATGTTTGCAAGTCAGTCAACGAGCATTTGCTAAGCCTTGGGAATAATAATACAAATAAAAAGAAAGACAATTCCTGACCTTAAGGAGCTTACATTCTAAATAGGGGAAGACAACATATAAAAGGAAGCAGAGAAGGGATAGATAGAGGGGAGGAAAGTATCTAGTGCAGGGGTACAATGGAGAAATTCAGATTGTAGCCTGATGAGAAATGACGAGATGGCCAGTCTGAGCACCATCTCTACATATAGCAACATATCCCAAAGAGCATATGTTATGACTAGGTTGGATTTATATCAGGAATGCAGGGTTTGTTTGATACAGGAAAAACTATAAACAAAATAGGCTGCAATGATAATAAGAAAAAAAACCATATGATTGTTATAATACATATAAAAAAGATTGTGACAAAATGTAACATCTGTTCCTATTTTTTTAAATCACTAAAATATAGCATACAAATAAAGAAAACATAGTATTACAAATAGCAATACTTATATTTCTTTAATATAATATGTAGTATCTATCTAAAACCAAGAGCCAGTATTATATGTAACATAATATGGACAAAGGCCTATTCAATAATAAGGGGTAAAACAAATCTGTCCATTATCACCACTACTATTTGATATAATCACATCAATTCAACAATCATTTATTAAGTGCCTACTATATCCCAGGCAATGTGATAAGCACTAGGGATACTAGGAAAGAAAAAAATAAAGCATTTCCTAAAACGCTAGCTATAGCAATAGGATAAGAAAAATAAATTGAGGGAATAAAGACAAAGAAGAAACAAATGTTTTGTAGATGTCAAGAAGGTTTACTTAAAGAACCCTGGAGAGTCAACTAAAATGAATTGAAAAATTTCAGCATAAGTATAGGACATGAAGTAAGTCCACAGAAATCATCTGCATTTTTGTATATTACCAACAACATCCATCAGGAAGAAATAGAAAGATAAATTTCATTTAAAAGAGCTACAGAAAATATAATTATTTTGGTGTCTATCTTTCAAGACATACACAGGAACTATATGAATATAACTACAAAAGCACTTTCATGGATAAATGAAACCAAAAGTGACTAAACTATATACACCCTTTGATCCAGCAATACCACTATTAAGCTAATAGCAAAAAAAGAAAGAGAAAAATTGTCCATACACACAAAATTATTTTAGTAGCATAGAACTAAAAACAAAGAGGTTTCCCATTAACTGGGCTAATTATGGTAGATGAACATAATGAAATATTATTGTGCTATAAGAAATACTGAAACAGACGGCTTCAGGAAAAAAAAAACTGTGAAGGCTCATATGAATTAATACAGAGTGAAGTAAGCAAAGCCAGGACAACAATCTATATAATGTTAACAAAAACAACTTTGAAATATTTGAGAATTTTGATCAATGTAAAGACCAACTATTGATTCTAGAGGAATGATGATGAAGCACATTACTCAACTCTTAACAGACAGGTGATGGACTCAAGGAGCAGAATAAGACATTTTCAGATATTGTCAGGGTAGTCATTTATTTTGCTTATCTGCATATTTGTTAATAGGGTCTTGTTTTGTTTCCTCCTCCTTTTCTTTGTTGCTGTTCAGTTGTTTCAGTTGTATCTGACTCTTCGTGATTCCATTTGGGGGTTTTCTTGGCAAAGATACTGGAGTGGTTTGCCATTTCCTTCTCCAACTCATTTTATAGATGAGGAAACTGGGGCAAACAAAGTTAAGTGACTTGCCCAGGGTCACATAGCTAGTAAATGTCTGAGGTCAGATTTGAACTCAAGAAGACAAGTCTTCCTGACTCCAGGCCTGGCACTCTATCCACTGTGCCACCTAGCTGCCCCAAGTAGGCACTTAATAAATGCTTATTTACTGTTAACTATTAGTGGTGTGGGGAGGTCGGAAGGAGAGAATGCAGATTTCTTTTCCATTGAAAAAATACATTTAAGCAAAAACAAAAAGATACAAGATGGGGAGAAGTGGCACTTCCAGGTCTAGTAACCAACAAAATGGAGAACTAGATATTTTCTCTGATTCTCATGCCTTCTCATACATGTATTCAAAACAGAAATTAAGCACCAAAGATAGAGCAGCGTTAGCTGCCTCCATGGTCTAGATACCAGGAACCCAAAAGAATGTTAAAAAAACACAAACACCTATGTTGAGCTCACTCAGCATCCCTTCCACCATTACCTACCATGTTACTGGTAGCTAGGCTGCACTAGCTGACCCAGTCTACAGACTTGCAACAAAATTCAACGCAGCACTCTGGTTCCTAATCCTTCTTTCCTTTAGCTTTGTCTGAGATTATGATTGCTACCCCTAATTTTTTTTTTTACTGTAGTTGAAGCGTGATACATTCTGCTCCAGCCCTTTATTTTAACTCTGTGTGTGTCTTTCTATTTCAAATGTGTTTCTTGTGAACAAAATATTGTTGGATTCTGGCTTCAAATCCATTCTGCTATCTGCTCCTGTTGTATGGGTGAATTTATCCCAATCACATTCACAGTTATGATTACTGTGTACTTTTCTCCATTCTATTTTCTTCAGTTTATCCTTTTCTCTCTTTTTTTACTTCCTCAAAAGTCTGTTTTGCTTGTGATCACTGTCTCTTTTAATCTTCTCAATAGAATCAACTCATTCCTATGCCCTCTGTCTATGAAAACTCCTTTTAACTACTCTAATGATGATATCTTTCCATGTAGGAATGTAAACCGCTTAACCTTATTAAATCCCTTATGATTTCTCTTTCACATTTACCTTTTTAGTTTCTCTTGAGTCTTGTGTTTGAATGCCAAATTTTCTGTTCAGCTCTATTATATTCTTCAGGAAAGCTTGAAAGTCCTCTATTTCTTTAAATACCATTTCCCCCTCTAAATGATTATACTCAGTTTTGCTGGGTAGGTGATTGCTGGTTGTAATCCTAGCTCCTTTTTCTTCAAAAATATCATATTTTAATCCCTCTGCTCCTTTATAGTGATAGCTGCTAAATCTTATGTAATCCTGATTGTGACTCCACAGTATTTGAATAGTGTCATTGTGGCTGCTGCTAATCTTTTCTCCTTGAGCTGGGAGTTCTGGAACTTGGCTATAATACTCCTAGAAGTTTTCATTTTGGGATATTTTCAGGTTATGGGTGAATTCTTTTGATTTCTATTTTGCCTCTGGGCCCAAAACACTGGGGCAGTTTTCCTTATAATTTCTTGAGATACAATGTTTAGGCTCTTTTTAAAATTATGGCTTTTGGTTAATCCAATAATTCTTAAATTATCTCTCCTCAATTCAATGAAATATTTCACATTTTCTTCTAGTTTTTCATTATTTTGACTTTGTTTTATTGTTTCTGATGTCTCATGGGGTCATTAACATTTACTTGCCCAACCACAAATTTTAAGGAATTATTTTTTTCAGTGAGCTCTCGTACCTCTTTACCATTTGGTCAATTCTGTTTTTGTTTGTTTGTTTGTTTTTAAGAAGCTCTTTTCTTCAGTGAGGTTTTGTACCTCTTTTACCATTTTGGGCAATTCTATTTTTAAGGTGTTATTTTCTTCAGTATTTTTGTGCTTCTTTTGTCAAAGTGTTAATTCTCTTTTCATAATTTTCTTGTATTGATTTAATTTCTTTTCCTAATTTTCCCTCTATCATTTTTATTTCATTTAAAACTTTTTTGCTCTTAAGAAAACAAACAAACAGACCTCTGTCTTCCAGGAATTCTTGTAGGGTTTGTGTCCAATCTGCATTTTCCTATTAGGTTTGCATGTAGATGTTTTCATGTCATTGTCTTCTAAGTTTGTGTCACAAGTTTCTCTGTCACTATAGTAACTTTTTATGGCCAAGTTCTTTTTTGCTTTTTACATTTTTTTTCAGCCTATCTCTTGACTTTGCACTTTATTTTATAGTTGGACTTTGTTTACCTAGGGATGAGATCACTGCCCCAAGAATTAGGCTTTTTCACTCTGCTGTTCCTGGGGCTGGGGGGCTGGGTTCCATAAGTTTTTGCTGCTTCTAAGCTTATGTCATCAGAGAAAGGTGTTGTCATTGCTGTCCTTGTCTGTGCTTTGGCCCTTCCCCAGGTAGAGGCCCTGCTACCTTGCAATCATAAGGTCTAGCAATCCTCTCTGCTATGGAACTGCAACCTGGAACTGGATAATAGGCAATGGAGATGCCAAATAGCACCTGGTCCTGCACTTAATGCCACAACAGGGGTCCTCTGTAATCTCTTTCTGACCATTTATCCAATCCCCTTACCATCTCTGTGCTGAAAGCTCCTGAAACTACTGCTGCTACTGCTACTGTCACTGTCATAGCCTTCAAGCCCCATAGCTGGTATTGCCACCAGGTTGTTCTCCTAGCCAGTCCCCATCCCAGTGTCACAGAACTCTCCTTTCAACCCCCCTAAGTTGTCTTAGGCTAGAAAAATGTCTCACTCAACCTTTTTTTGGCTATGCTGCTCCAGAATTCATTTTAATGCAAACTTATTTGGAGGGAAATGTTGGGAGAGTTGGGCTTAAATGCTTCCTTTACTCTGCCATTTTAGCTCTGCTGCCCCCATTCCCTCTTTCCAGTGCCAGGGAGATACAGGGTCTATGCTGCAGAAGTTTTCTAGGGCTTCAGTGTTCAGTAATCCAGAAGCACTCTATGCTCCAATTCAATCCACTCAACATTTATGAAGCACGTACTATATGCCAGGCACTGTACTAAGTGCTGAGGACACAATTAATTAAAAACAAAAGACAGTCATGCCCTCAAAGGAGTTTACAATCTAATAGAGGGAGACAACACATAAAAGAGAAAGGAAAGGGGTGAGGGTATTGGGGAATACGAAGGGTATGTTAAAATATTGTATTTTCCTCATCCCCCTGACCACTTTACCTTTTAGTTTATAAGAAGCTAGTATAAAGTGGCAATATCATGAATGTAAAATTGCAAAGGAAAACCTGGAAGTCACATAAAAATCATCCCGAACGTCAAAGGAGCAACATTTATAAGATGTATCATACATAAACCAAAATTCACATTCTGGTAGTATGTGCTGAATCAGTGGAAGTCATGTAGATGTTACTATCAGGGCCTTTTGGTTCTATGACATGTAAATCTCAAACAAACTTTAGACAGACCAGCAGAATACTAAAAGTACTGATAATTTTAAGATGATGTGGACATATTAACTTTTAACATATTAAAATTTTACCAACACCTTTGAGGTGATTTGGTTATTTTAATGAATTAACCCCAAGTTGGCATACATAAAAGTCTGTTTTCCCCTAAACCCTATAAAATGAGACCCCAAAACTCCTGTGCCCCCCACCTCATCCTCTTCCATCTCCATCAGGTTCATGCTGCCTAGTGCTCCCAACTCTAATCTATGGTTGAGTGAATGATACTCTCTGCCTCCCTAACCTTTTTCCCATTACTGCTTGTCTTCCTGGTGTCACCATCCCATCCTCTGTCTGCATGCCATCTGCCTCTTTACCTTTTTTGCTGTACTCCCTTTGCTGCTTCTCTGTACCTCATTTGCTGCTTGTCTCTGTATTTTCTGTTTTTTCCCCCATATCCTTTGAGGTTATTAAAATGTGATTGCTACCTTGCTGCCAGTTGTGGTCTTTTCCCAGAAAGCACCAAAAGAACCAAGCATGTCTGCCCCCATTTCATAATTTTATAAATTAATTATCAATTTAACAGGGTACATAGTATGGGGGTATCTTGTTCTATGAAGCTGAAACCAGGCAGAACAGCAGATGCAGAGCAGAGTTATTCAGAAAGTCCAGGTTCTGCCATCTATAACGGAAGACATTGAGAGGAGTTTGGTACTCCATCTTGTTCTGTGGAGTTGAAACCAGGTAAGCAGCAGATACAGAGGTGAGTGCTGCAAAAGATCTCTGCAGAAGAGTGAAGGAACAGAGGTAAAGGGACAAGCTCAGCTTGAAATTGAGCTCAACCCCATACACTGATACCACCCCTGTCACAGAGCCTCAGGGATCCAAACTCCAAAGGACAAGACTCAACCTCTAGCTGCAACAGCACCAATGTGGTGGTACCCTAAACTGCCAGGCAGTTATTCAAAATATATCAAAAAACTCCCTCTCCTCTTCCCTTCCCTTCCCTTCCCTTCCCTTCCCTTCCCTTCCCTCCCTCCCTCCCCCCCTCTTCTCTCTCTTCTCTCCTCTTCTCTTCTCTCTCTCCCTCCTCCCTCCCTTTCTCATCCTGGCATTTAAATCCCTCTACAATCTGAGGACAACCTACTTTCTCATGCAAGTCACTTAGCTTCTTTGAGCCTCAGTTTCCTCATCTGCCATCTGGGAATGATAATAGCAACTACTCCACACATTGTGGTGAGTCTCAATGTCAGAATTTGTAAAATGCTGTGATTAAATGTGAGCCTTTATTATTGTCACTATCATCATCAGCAGCACAGGTTCTTAAATATAAGAGGTACTTAGTACATTTGCTTGAATGGAACTTAGTAAGAGATCTGCCAGCTCTACCTGATTCTGCTTTCACTCTTTCCCATATTTTTCTTCTGTTCTGGTTAATATCTCACTGGGAGAGCCTGAATCCAACCCAAGGATAGGTCTAGGTTGCCACACACCCTAAGACTCTACCAGGCCTGTCATTATTGAAGGAAAATATGGACCCAAGTAACCTAACCTCCATTACCTGACAAAACAGAGGGGACAGGATAATTTTTATATGCGAGAGTCCCAGGCCAACTAGAACTTTGTCGACTCTAAGTTAAATGCCATAAAAACCTCCAAAAGGCCTTTTCTATTTCTTTGTTTTGCTGAGATACTGTATCATAAGAACATCTCTTGGAGTAAGTAAAGGAAGAGCTACTATCAAATCTTTTAGTTAGAGATTTTCATAGTAATGAGATTTATTTATCATTAGGAGATTTGACCAGAAAGGGTTGGAGGAGCAGCAATAACGATCATAATAATGGTAATAATAATCACGGCTGGCCTTTTGTATGGTGTTTTCAGGTTGGAAGCAGTTATGTACAAAATGAGTCTCCTTTGAGCTTCACAACAACTCTGTGAGGTAGGTATTATCATTGTTCCCATTTATAGATGAGGAAAGTGAGTCTTACAATGATAAAGTGCTTTGCCCAAGGTTGCCCAGTTAGTAAATACCTGAAGTAGGGTTTGGACCCAGGTCTTCAGGACTCCAAGTCCTGCTCTCTATTTAATCAGCCACACTGCCTCTCTAAGCCTCTGTCCAGCCAAGTAATCTTGGACTGCTAGTTGGTAAATACAATTTCTTGCTCAAATTCTGTCACTGTGGGCATCCATCCCTCTCTATGGCCTCAACTTCCTCTTCCATACAGCAAGGTGGTGAAACAAGATTGTTCCTACGATCTCATCCAACATATGATGAACCTAAGGCTATGCTTTAAATAAAAAAGAACAATAACAGGACCTAACATGAATTCTGTGGATTGCCCTTCACATGTTTCCATGGGTTCCTATTACTGTGTTACCTTAGAAAGCAAAAGACAAAGACAGTTTCCTTGAATTCCCATCTACCCCACCCCCTCCTCCCACAAAAGAAGGTGAAATAATATATACTCTGGGATGGGCCTCCTTCAAATCAAAGCAGCAAGGTCTCTGTGCCAGCTGAGACTTCCCAGGGATCTCCAGGGACAGCCCCAAGAAGCTCAGGTCAGGAGGTTAGAAAATGACTTGGCTCAGGGTCCTGAGGTCAGCCTCAGGGGGAAAAAAAAGCAACACAAAGAAAAGATTGTTGGCCCATACACAAAAGGGACTGACATTTGGAAGCACATCTGTTCCTGGAGAGTTCAAGACAAAATGGGGTTCAAAGACTGCTCATCAAATGTGAACTCTTGACAACCACAAGGCACTGCCAGAGGTGTAGTACTCATTCTAACCTGGTCCTTTCTTTTTCAAAGAACTCACAGGCTTTGGTTTTTGTTTTATTTTGCTTTTTAATGCTAAGATTTCTTTCTGGCATTGGGCTAAATAGAAGAGGCATATTTTCATCCTTATCCTTCCTGCTGACCAAGTCAGTTAACCTCCCAGGCCTCAGTTTCCTGTCAAATGAGGGGATTACACTTGATGGCATCTAAATCCCTTCTATCTGTAGAGCTATGAGCCTAGAATCCTACTAATATTCCTCACTTCACTCACCTCCAAGCTTCTTTTCAGTTGTTCAACTCTTTCTTTCTCCACAGTGGTACATTTCAACACCAAGTATCTTCCACACTTTGGTGGGGTTGGAATCATAGTCCCAGTTATACTTTTGCCAAGTTGATCTATACCCTTCTAATACATACTGAGTCTCAAATGCTCTTTCTTTGTTTTAATTTGCCTCTCTTTAGAAATTCTCAGACCCTGACCACATGGTTCCCTCTCTTTGTTCAGGAGGATACCATGAATCTATCCCTGGGACATGATTGCAAAGCCAGATCCCATGAATATTTCTGAAGCAAAGTAATACACTGTTTTTTTTTTTCTCAGCTATGAGAAGGAAGAACAAAGAGGAGAGGGAGAAGGAACAAAAGAGAGAGAAAGGAGGAAGAAAAGTAAGCATTCTGTTCCCAAGCTTCATGTTGACCTTTTGGCATCCTAATTTTCTAAAGGTCAAGCTATGAAGCTGAGAGCCTGGGGGAATGCCAGGCACATTGACTCCTAGAATTAGTTTAGTTACATTAAACATTTAAATTTTGTTATTAATTTTCTTGGACATATGTTAAAGATCTGAGGCACCTCTTTATCAGGGAAATGCAATCAGAAAGCCAAGTGACCAGTATAACATCTGGTATGAATTCTCCCTTGAGGTAGTAGGTACCTGCCCATAATTTTCCTTTTTCTCAAGGCTGCTTAAAATAGCCAGAAGAACAAAGAAGTCTATTAAAATGTCACAGTAAGAGGTTAGCAATAATTCCAGTTTTAGAGTAAGATTGTTGAATAAAGGGACATGCTTTGAGTTATACTATACAGTCTGGTTTTGGAGGCCTGCCCTCCACAATCTGGAGAGTTCCAGCTCAACTTTGTAACTTTTTCTCAAACTACACATGGTCTAGCCAATTGACCAAAGCACTTATTAGCTGTGTGACTCTGGGCTAGTCACGTAACTCTGTTTGCCTCAGCTTCTTCATCTGTAAAATGAGCTGGAGAAGGAAATGGCAAACCACTCCAGTATCTGTGCCAAGAAAACCCCAAATGGGGTCATGAAGAATCAGACTTGACTGAAACAACTGAACAACAACAGAAGCCAACTGGTCCCCAAATCTAATGAAGGCTTCCCTAGCTCTAGGCCCTTTTGTATATGCCTAGAAAACTTCTTTCCTGTATCTCCACCTACTAAAATCTTACCCATTCTTCATGGTCCATCTCAAATCCTATCACCTTCATTAAAAACTGATTTTCCTGGTTAGAAACTCTCCCTCGTAGGTAACACAGAAATTGCCTACCCGAGAAAATTAATCAGGATCATAACCTTGCTCCTACTTTTTTTTGGTAACAGACCTAGAGAGCAAATTACAAATGAAGGAGTCTCAAAATTACTCACAATGTAGAAACTTTAGGGTAAAAATCAAAATCTGACATCCCAGGGAACTGGGGGGTGGGGAGAGGAGAGATAAACAGAGAAAGAAAGGGTAAGAGAAAGAGAAAGCCAGCCACTATTAGCCAGCACATCTCTGCTCTCCATTTTAATTTATGTCTTAAAAGCCAGGCCACAGATTCATTTTACCAAGTTTCTAGTCTTTTCATTAAGGGTTTGGGGTCTCCTAGAAACATATTAGATGGTCTATCATCCCCCATATTTGCTACGTGACCCACCCAGCATCTCTTCATCTCCAATACATCTGCCATTAGGAATTTCTACAGCACTCTGCATTCATCACAATGTGCCCCACTCCCACCCTCTAACCCTGGTAAGATGACTGCAGTGTTCCTTCCAATGCATATTGGGGGACAGCAAGTTTCTGCTATTCCCTCTTCCTTATGGTACCAGCACATGTTTAAATCTGTAATACTGTGAAAGAATTGTCACTTAGAAGCCTAGGATGTTGGTGCTAAAAGAGACCATATATATCATTGCTCTACCACAGGGTCCAGACAAATTTACCTTCAGAAAGTAACATAAAAAGCATGCATATGTGAATTTCAAAAATTCCTTGCCCTTATTACACCGCTTTGCAAGCATGATATTAGAAGGCTGTTCTTTATTATGACATCAATCACCTTCATATCCCTGACCCCTTTAAACAATGGCTGATGAATTACTGTAATTATTACACTGAGGATTGTCTCAGTCTAGAGACTAAGATAACACTTTACCTTTTTTAATGTTTTGTATCTATATTTAAAGCATCAGAAAGAGGCACTTTTGACTGTAGCATATACTCTTTGGTTTTGTGTTTCATTTTAATAAGCTCTTTTCCTCTCCCTCTTCAAGCCCCAACACGTGAAACTTCCAAGAAATGCACTTTTAGTGGGTTTGAGTTGGTGCTTTCCAAATTGGCTCACATTTTGTGCTTTTGTGGGGTTTGGGTTCGGTTTTTTTTTTTCTGTTTTGTGTTTTTGTTTTGTTTTGGCCTTTCAATGTAAATTGGAAAACCGAGCTCGGTAAGATGGAACTTTGAGTCAAAATAACATCTAACCTTTCTGTCCCACCCAATCCTACCCACAGCTTATTGACTCCACCACACACACACCTTTGGAGCACTAGAATCACACCATGTAGAATTGAGTGTTGGCCTTTATTCATTCTCTCTCCAACATTTTCAGCATTGGCAGCCATACAGGGCAAACTACTTGCCCCAAAGAGGAAATAATGATTGGATGTTGGGTGCAAACAAAGGTATGAAGGGCTAGTTTGGAATTCTACCCAGAATGAGCCTTGGTTTGGCAAATATAACCCAATGGTTCAGTTCTTTCCATTTTATCTTGGTAACCTCTTGCAATTATGCCTTCATTCCCACCCACATTTTCTGTTCTCAATGCTGCCACCTTAGTTAAGACTGTCAGCCCTTCTCCTCCTCCTCTAATGCCTGGCCAAGGGATTGTAAGAGTTCCCTCTTTAGTTTCACTCCTCCAGTCTGTCCCCACTGCAGTCTATCCTAAAACACCCATTTCACCATGTCACTGTACTGCTCAAAAGCCTTCAGTGCCTTCCTCATGTTTTGTTTTTAAATTAATGTTATTTCCTTGGTGGAAACTCCCAGGAAAAAACTTCTTCCACCAAGCCATTCTGGACCTGCTGGGTCACTTACAGACTTCGCTGCTTATGGGCAAGGAAAAGTTAAAGGACTTGGCCAAGGCCATACAGTTAGGCTATGTCAGAGACAAGGCTTGAAGCCAGGTCCGTTTGACTTCTTCATCCACAATGCCGCAGATTCATCTCATCCTTGATGCTACAGGCTTTTCAAATAAAAGCATTTGCCTGGATTTCAAGGCCCTGCATAATCTGACTCCAAAATACCTTTCTGGACTAATTTCACTCCACTGTCCTTCACGTACTCTACAATTCAATCAAGTTAAGCTACTAGCTCTAGCCCAATCCTTTCCCACTTCCAAACATTGTAGACACAATTGTCCATGTCTGGAATGACTTCCCACCACATCTCTGTCTACAGAAATTCTCCTCTTCCAAGGCCTATCTCAGGTGCAATCTACTCCATCAAGCTTTTCCTGATTTCCCCCAGCTGATTGCAGCCTCTCCCCCTTATCAAATCTTGCACACTATGCTGTCCCCTTTGAAGTTCATCATATTCTAACATGCTATTTGGTCCCATTATATCCCACTATATCATAAATTCTTTGAGGGCAGGGCCCATCTTTTTTGTCTTTATACCTCCACCATTTTGCACAGGGCCTCACAAATAGACTGTGCTTTATAAATGTTTGTTCCATTAATGTGTCACTTACTTGACACATTCAGTCACTGAGGGAGGGAAAGACATGCTCCTGGCTGCCTCTCACCCCTCTGCGTATGCCCCACCTCACAAACAGAAAAAATCACTCCTGATACTGTTCCCCTCCAAATTTTTTTTTTTTAAATCAACAGCAGTAGTGAACTGAAGAATGAAATAACAAAATCCTACCTTCCTAAAATCTGTTTGATTTCTGTTATGGAAATTGGATTTTTGCCAACTAACTTTTAAAAAATAACTATTGTAGAATATTACATTTAGAAAGGACCTTAAAGATATAGGCCAGCCACCTCCTTTTACATATGAGGAAGTTGAGGCCCAGAGAGATTAAGCAACATTGCCAAGGTGAGTGTAGGTGACCAGCAGAGGATTTGGGACGAGAGGCCCCAGCTTTCATTCCAGCTTCTTCTACTCCCCACCCATAGGACCATTATCAAGACACTTCATCTCACTGCAAAAGGTGGGGGGTTAGCCTGGATATACTCAAAGGTCCCTTCCGAGTCTAAATATGACCCTTATCTACTTGCCAATAGAGGAAACTGAGGCAAACAGGGCTAAGTGACTTGCCTAGGGTCCCATAACTAGCAAGTGTCTGAGGCCAGATTTGAACTCAGGAAGACCCTAGGCTTGGTACACTATCTACTGTGCCACCTAGCTGCCCAAGGGCACGAAGAGATACATTATTGCCCTTTCTTTTGTCAATCAAGAAGTATCAATTATGTGCCTACTATAAGTTGGGTACTATATTAAATAATGGGGATACAGAGAAACAAATCAAACAGTCCCTTATCTCTAGCCAGACTGGCCTATTTGCTGATTCCTAGAGAGGGCATCTTTGTCTCTCAAATCTATGCTGGCACACAGTCTGCCCCTCATGCTTGGAATATATTCCCTCTTTACCACTGAATTTTAGATTTCTTTTTAGCTTCCTTCAAAGCTCAGTTCAAACACCATCTCATACATGAAGTCTTTCCAGATGCCCCAGATGTTAGTACTCTCTGCCCCCCATCCTTACAATATGACTTTGTATTGATTTAACCAGTCCCCACCTTAGGACTGTCTTGACCGAATTGCACTACTGCTGATGGGCTGGTGCCACAGAGAGGTGCTGCTATGAGGATCACAGTACAAAATATGCACCTGTGGGTGGCTATCTTCCCAAAACTAGCTCACAAACCCCCACCTTACAAATCAGCCAGTAGAATCCATTCTTTACTCAAACAGCATGGCAAGAGCTATTTTACAACTGGGTTATTACATAACAGGGTTCACTCTCCTACAAACACAGAGAATCTGTGTCAGGGGAAGACTGGGCACAAACTTAAGCACAAAGGTACTAGGGCATACACACAGGTAATATATATGACCGAGGCAACTCGTAACTCTGGAATTGCAGGGCCTTGATGTTCTTTGTCTTTTTGGAAGGTCCTCAAGACATTCACCATGGGTGATGGATGAGTCATTTCACTGTTCAACTAGGCTGGCTCTTCAAAAAACAATGTCTCAGAGGGACAGATAACTCAGGTGGTCTTGCTCCATTTAGAGTCAGGTGTCTTGGCTAGAGGGACCAATCTGCTCTCAGGCTGAGTGGAATAAGTAACTTGGTAGCTGGGCTTGGCTCCTGTCCAGGCTCAGCTGCTGCTAGACTGTGCTACAAGTCTTTTCTGTAGCTGGACAGCACTTGCTAGGTGATACCTGGCAGGTCGTGCTGTTATTGGATAGTGGCTACCAGACTAAGTTGTACAGATTGCTTGGCTAATGGACAGCTAATGTCAGGCTGGGTCAGGGTAGGTTGCTTGGTCACTAGGCTCTTCTCAGGGTACGGAATTTCTGCTGGATGGACCAATTTCCTGGACTCTCTAGGGTCTCTCTTTGATGAACAGTTGCTTTCTTTTCCATCTTTAGCCCCTGGCTTTGCTGGGTGGTATTGCAATCTCTTTAGCTGGAGTGTGTTACAGTGCTCTTTTCATCTGGAGTGCCATGGTGCTCTTTCAGCTAGGGCAACCACCCTTAGCTTAGGATCCATAGAAGCCTTTTTCCTTTGACTCTGTCAAAGCTTCTGCTCTCAGGTCATCACCTCCAAGCAGGAGCTAAGAGAGTTCACGCCTCTCATAACTTAACAATCCTTCCTTGCTCAAAAGCCCCTTTTCCTCACTTTGCCTTAAAGTGATCAGTTTCAATTCAGTCAGTTCACCTCCTGTACTCCTTTGGGAATCTTGTGTAGATAAGTGGATAGGAACAAAAGCCTGAACTACAGTAAGAGCCCAGGAAGCAAGTTCATTGTCTTCTTTATATACAACTGAGATGTTCAAACTGGACCCTTCCTAGGGTATGAAATACATATTTTGTATCTAAAGGCCTCCTGCTTCACATATCAACATCTCTGTCCTTCAAGGCTTCCATGGCTTCCAATTTTGTTGAAGCTTTACCAAGGCACCCCTTCTTATATTTAATTTGCGTATATTTCGTACTTATTTATCTAGGCACATCTTGTTCCTACCCCTATCCCAAATCCTCCCAGGAGAGTATAAGCTCCTTGAAGATAGAGACTATTTTGTCTCATTCAGTGCCTGGTAGATAGCAGTAGGTTAACAAGTGTTTGTTTAATGAAATGATACGATAGAATAAGCTTCTAAAGGGAAAGTTTGAGGACAAGTTTAATTTCCTATACATACAATGAAGATCTGGCCAATGGGAGCCCATCCTCAGAGCGTGTACATTATATTGTGCCTGATGTTAGCCTACATGTAAGAGGCTACGGAGCCTAACAAAAGCAGAAATATTTCCCTGAACAATAGAGACAAACTCCTCTATATCACCTTGGTCCCTAGGAAGAGTAAGCTCAAACTTAGAGCAGTAAAGCAAAGTAACTGCTTTACTAAGTTCATTTCCAAATGCAGTATAAAAGAAAAATAGATGAGTCCCTCCATCTTATACTCTCTGGCATCTTGGCTATGAGATCAATCAGACCCTAGTCACTCCTCAGAGGTATTCTGGAAGACCTCAAATTCTGCCTGCACTCTGGATCCCAGACTTCTAGAGGCTCACTCTCTTGACCTTTTGAAGATCACAAAGTTATAATCTAGTCCAATGCTCTTTCACTTAAGTGCAGGAGAGAACAGATACAAGAGAAATAAATGAAACAGAAGGACCAGCTGCTCATGGCTACACAGTGGCAACCCAAGCGGAGAGATAAAAGCCCCAAACCTCTCTCCTCCTTTGAGGCTTACAGCAGTCTGGAACTTCTCCTTCAAAAGTAATCAGGCAAAAAAAAATTGGGCGGGTCTTGGTGTCTTTTACATGCATTATCAGTTCTGGCTCAACAAACAGTCAAAAGTCCATCTCTTCTCCTCCTAGTCAGATGATCAGAACAAAAGTCCATCTCTTCTCCTCCTAGTCAGATGATCAGAACACGCTATAGAATCCTGGCACACAATCGGAACCATAGTGCAGCATCCTGTCATCACACATTATCATGCCTTTCCAGAAGCGGGCTCTTCAACCTTTCCCACGTGGCCTGGAAGCTGGCAGAGCACGCTGCATACACACTGAGGAGGGGGCTTCCATTGCCCAGGCCACCATTCTATATGGCAAGGCAGTCCCCAACTTAAGAATGGATTATGTTTCCAAAGTTCCTTTGCAAATAGGCCTTGAATCTGAGACTCTATCCTATTACAAATTGAGTAGGTATACTCCAGGGAATTTTTTCCTCACTCAAAATATGCTCAGACCAATTCCTCACTGACAAGCGGGTAGCTCACTACATTACAAAGGAAAACTTTATTTAAAGGAAGAAAACAAAATAAGTCCTAGAACATCCATTAGTCCCAAAGATATATGTGAAATTCCCAGGGTCACTTTCAATCTCATTTACCAGGGCTCTTCTGGTAACCCAAGGCTTACTTGGGTTAATGAGATAGCATTATTGTTCTCTTTCTAACTTCTGGATCTGGCCTTGATTTGTAGGATAAAGGCAAAAAAAAAACCCTCTGGTGTCTCACTCTTCTTTCCCAGTTTCTACTGCTGTCATCTCATATGTCCTTTTCCAATGTCTTTTTTAAATAATTTCCAGTCCCATTCCACACAAATCACCAAGTATACCATATCTTGGGTGACATTCTCTTTATTTTCTCTAGTTATTCAAATGTAGAAAGAAGAATCTGTCTCAGAAATGGGCAGATTAGGGGCACTCTGTGGTTCAGCATCCACTTAAAATCATTTTTCATAATTTCCTGCCACTGTATTTACTTTTACCAGCCAACCAGAAAACACAATAAATATTTTACAGCTCTAGAACATAGTAGAATCTAAACACATGTTGACTGACCTATAATTCAATAGCATTGCAAAAATAGCGACAAAAATATCACCCACACATTGTGTACACTCTCCCACAGATGACACCACTTCCAGATGGGGAAAATCCACTCTCAAAAAAGGTGTGTGATTAAGGAATAGTCATGGAGGGCATTTTTGTAGGGAACTTGTGTGGCCAGGGAACAAGAATCCAGGAACTCATGCAGAGGCACAAGCATGGCCAGAGTAATTCATGTAATTCCAATCCAGAACAGTCTATTGTCCTCTGCTGATGTCACTGAATTGCTTTCTACTAGGCATCATCTTTCTACTTTCTTTTGAGCATCATGTCTCTCCTCTCTGCTAAGTGTCACCTGATCTCCTCTGGGCATCTCCACCTGTCTCATGGTAATCAAGATTCTCTCAGGTATCATCTTCTGTGCTTCATTTCTTCAGGGGATTTATCTTCTGAGTTTTTGGCCCCTGTCTTCTAACATGCAATGACTAGAAAGCTTCTCCCCGACACCAGCAAGCAAATAGTTCTTTTAGTTCATAAGCAAGGGAAGTCAACAAATGCTAGCCAGAGTGCCTCCAGGTAAGAATGAATACATTTTTGACTCCTGTGTAATATTTTATAAAGATCCCATGACCCTCAAACCCATTTTTGGGACTCTACTCAAAAATACTCCCACAACAGCTGAGTATAGGTTGGGGTGAGGGCAACACAGTCTATATCACTCCAAAGAACCTTCCCCTCCTTCAAAGCATGCAAATGAAGTTAAACAATAATAATACGTAAGCAAAGGCCGTGATGCCATTGCCCTCTACCCTCCTGTTCAACATATTTGCCTTTATTTTGTGTGTATATACATACTCACACACATATATGCACACATATATGTATTTATGTTCACATATACGTACATATGTATATACATATACATATGCACGTATTCTAACATTCCAGTATTCTTAACTTCTACACTGTTTTTTTTTAGGCAATTGGGGTTAAGTGACATGCCCAGGGTCACACAGCTAGTAAGTGTCAAGTGTTTGGTCTGAGGCCAGATTTGAACTCTGATCCTCCTGACTTCAGGGCTGGTGCTCTATCCACTGTGCCACCTAGCTGCCCCAACTTCTACACTATTTTCACAAAAACAAAATCTTGCTATTTCCCTACAATTATTTAACTCATGATGTACCTGAATTCAATTATACCCAGCCACTAGGAAAACAACTCTCATGTCCCCCAGCCCCTTTGGTGACATTTCTGTCAGTATCCAAATAAGTAGGGAATTGCCTTTGACTAGGAGTCAAAGGGTTAAGACAGAGAAGCCTGGTCACCAGCAATGTATCAATGTTCCACATCTGCCTAAGAGATGACACCTGTCTATATCAATCATTTCCTAAATGGTTCTAAAATAAAGATTTCAATCCAATTCGACAAGCACGTATTAAGTACCTACAACATGCTAGTCAAGGACTAGGTGGTAAGGATACAAAGGCAGAAACTAAACAATCCCTATCTTTCAGGAGCTTACATTCTACAGGACAGCATAATCATGTAACCAAAGATAAGAAACAGGTTATACAAAGTAATCCAAAATAATTGCAAGAGGGAAGTAGGACAAACTGGAGGTCAGGAAAAGCCTTGTATAAATGGCACTTCAGCTGGGCTCTAAAGCAAGCAAGGCATTCCCCAAAAAGGGGTGAGAAGACAGTATTTCCAGACAAGAGGGATCACTTGTTCAAGCACAGAGAATTAGGAAGTGAAATGTGGTTTGTTGAGAACAGCTAACAGTCTAGTTAAATGACAAGAATGGAGAGTATTTGAAGGGGAGTAATACAAACTAAGTCTGTAGCAAAAAGCAGTTGCCAATGGGGAGAACTGGAGGTTGAGACTGATTCCCCCTTGTCCTTCGTATGTACAGGTGATTCATAAATCAAGTGTTACACTGAGCATGGCGTTCAGAGCATCTGACTACAAATACTAATAAGTATACAGAAACACAAGGTCCTCAGAGTATATGTATCACATGGCTGAGCAATACATCTATACCAATTGTTCTGGTTTGGAAGAATATTAAATATATTGGGGTTACTATTAGCTAGCTTCTTTGAAACTTCATTATGACTTAATTATTTTTTTCTATGAGATAAGCTGAGAAGGCCTTTGTTTCAAATCTTATTTCTAATTATTCATGGCTCATGAATGTAATCACAAATAAGGGTGAGAAGGTAGGTTTATTGCTTAATCAACTGTATGAAAATTCTACTATATTACCCAAATCATCCAGTAACTAAACCACTAATAAAATAATGAGCTCTGGTCGGATATGTCTAGTTCTCCCATTGGGAAAATGCTTACAGTATAAAGCATCTATCTGGAATGGTCACGATACAAGTGTGATATAACACATACTTATTAAGGAAGTCAAGAATTTTACTTAACCACCCAATCCCATACAGAAATCCCCTCTACAACATCCCAAATAGATGAATGGTCACTCAGCTTTTGCTTGAAGACCTCCAGCAACATTCAGCCAACTAATCGCACTCCATTGTTCAGCTGCTCTGTTAGGAAGCTCTTCTTTACTTTGAGCTAAAATCTACCACCTTATAACTTCTATCTTTATTACTTCTAACAATTGCTCTTAGTTCTACCCTCTATCTACTTTACCATATGACAAGGCTTTCAAATATTTGAAGACAGTCATTAAGTCTTCTCTTTTCCAAAATTGGAAGTAACATTATACAATAGAAAGAGCACTGGATTTGGAATCGGAGGACTTCTAGTCAAATTCCTGGCTCTGTTACTTACTGTATGACTTTGCCTAAGTCATATTACTGATCTGGGCCTCAGTTTCCTAACTAAAGAATAAGGAAGTGGCACTATAAGAATTCCAAGGGCCTTTCCAACTAAAAATCTATGATCCTGTGATTCTTTAACCTCTCCTCAAAAATGACATGACTTCAGCTGATCAGAGAAAGATGACCATCTTGTTTGTTCAACCAATTGTTTAATGATGCTCTCATCAAGCTCATACATGTCTCCCTCTTTTCCACAAAGATATTAGAAATAATGTTCATTGCCTTGTTAAAATCAACACATTATTTGTAGCATTCTCCTAATGTAACAGTGTAGTAACTAGCAGGAAAGATTGTTTTGGCATGATTTTTATTTTGGTTAGTATAATTTCATTGGTGTCAGAAGATCCTTCCAATAATTGTTTTATGATACATAGCTAACACTATGCCTAGAGGCACTGAGAAAATAAGTTACTTGTCCATGATCACACATACTGGCTGTGTGACCCTGGGAAAGTTATTTATTTATTTATTTATTTTAAATTTTTTTTTTTCCCATATGCTTTTGAGTTGAAAATTTTTTCTCCCTTTTTCTCCCCCCCCCCACTCTCCCCAAGACGGCACACAATCTGACATAGGCTTTACATTTACATACCCATTAAACATATTTTCACATTAGTGAAGTTGTAAGTAAAAATTAAAACCAATAGGAGGAACCATCAGAAAGGTGAAACAAAATTCAACAGAAGGTAAAAATAAATGAGAGCAATTCGACTTCATAGTTCTTTCTTTGGATGTGGACAGCATTTTCCATCCCGAGGCCTCTGGAGATGTCTTACATCCTTGTAATGCTGAGAAGGGTTCAGTTTAACATTCTTAGTCATTCCATAATGTGGCTGCTATTGTATACAAAGTCCTCTGGGTTCTGCTCACTTCACTCAGCATCAGACCATATAAGTCTTCCCAGGTTTTTCTGAAGTCAGCCTGTTCATCATTTCTTATAGCACAATAGTATTCCATTACATTCATGTACCACAACGTATACTCAGCCATTCCCCAATGGGTGGGCATCCTCTCAATTTCCAATTCTTTGCCACCACAGAAAGAGCTGCTATGAATATTTTTGTACATGGGGGTCCTTTTCCCATTTGTTTGATCTCTTTGGGAGATAGCCCTAGAAGTGGTATTGCTGGATCAAAGGGTATGCACATTTTTGTAGCCCTTTGGGCATAGTTCCAAATCGTTCTCCAAAATGGTTGGATCATTTCACAACTCCACCAACAATGTATTAGCGTTCCAATTTTCCCACATCCTCTCCAACATTTATCATTTTCCTGTTTTGTCATGTTGGCCAATCTGATAGGTGTGATGTGGTACCTCAGAGTTGTTTTGATTTGCATTTCTCTAATCAATAATGATTTAGAGCATTTTTTCATATGACTGTAGATGGCTTTAATTTCTTCATCTGAGAACTGCCTGTTCATATCCTTTGACCATTTATCAATTGGGGAATGGCTTGTGTTCTTATAAATTTGACTTAATTCTCTGTATATTTTAGAAATGAGGCCTTTATCAGAAAGACTGGTTGTAAAAATTCTTTCCCAATTTTCTACCTTTCTTCTAATCTTAGTTGCATTGGCTTTGTTTGTGCAAAAACTTTTCAATTTAATGTAATCAAAATGATCCATTTTGCTTTTCATAATGTTCTCTATCTCCTGTTTGGTCATGAATTCTTCTGTTCTCCATAGATCTGATAGGTAAACTATTCCTTGTTCTCCCAGTTTACTTATGGTATCAGCCTTTATATCTAAGTCCTGAACCCATTTTGACTTTATTTTGGTATATGGTGTGAGATTTGGGTCTATGCCTAGTTTCTGCCATACTCTTTTCCAGTTTTCCCAGCAGTTTTTTTCAAAGAGTGGGTTCTTATCCTGGAAGCTGGGGTCTTTGGGTTTATCAATAATAGATTACTATAGTCATTGACTACTGTATCTTGCATATTTAACCTATTCCACTGATCCACCTCCCTATTTCTTAGCCGTACCAAGCAGTTTTGATGACTGCTGCTTTATAATACAATTTAAGATCTGGAATGGCTAGGCCACCTTCCCCTGCATTTCTTTTCATTAGTTCCTTTGATATTCTGGGCCTTTTGTTTTTCCAAATGAATCTTGTTATTATTTTTTCTAACTCTATAAAATAATTTTTTGGTAGTTTGATTGGTATGGCACTGAATAAGTAAATTAGCTTAGGTAGGATTGTCATTTTTATTATATTAGCTCAGCCTACCCATGAGCAACTGATGTTTTTCCAATTATTTAGATCTGATTTTATTTGTGTGAAAAGTGTTTTGTAACTGTGTTAATAAAGTTCCTGGGTTTGTTTAGGGAGGTAGACTCCTCAATATTTTATGTCTACAGTAAGTTTAAATGGGATTTCTCTTTCTATCTCTTGCTGTTGGGCTTTGTTGGTAATATATAGAAATGCCGATGATTTATGTGGGTTTATTTTGTCGCCTGCAACTCTGCTAAAGTTTTTTATTATTTCAAGTAGTTTTTTACTTGATTCTCTAGGATTCTCTAAGTATATCATCATGTCATCTGCAAAGAGTGATAGCTTTATTTCTTCTTTGCCTATTCTGATGCCTTCAATTTCTTTTTCTTCTCTTATTGCTAAAGCTAACGTTTCCAGTACAATATTGAATAACAGTGGTGATAATGGACATCCTTGTTTCACCCCCGATCTTATTGGAAATGCTCTTGGGAAAGTTATTTAACTTTTAGGTGCACTACGCAACTCTTTAAGACAATTAGTCACATAGAGGTTGCTGAGTTGCACTAGTGGAGGGAATTTCCTGATCCGGAGCTGTCTGTATCAATGAAATCACAGTTCCAGTCCCTAACCCTCTATACCAATTCAATACAACTAACATTTATCCATAAGTAAAGTCTCCCAGTGAAGTTCTTCATGAAACTCTTAATCTTCTCCAGTCTTTCTTCAATGCCTCATCACTGCATGAAGGAAAACCTAAGCTCATTAAGACAAAGAAGTTCTGATACTCTTATATCCCTGTCACTTCCTAATGACTCTCTTCTTATCCACAATAGATTTCTCTTGGGGAAAAAAAAAAGACAACAGAGATAGTTAAGCAAAACAAAAACAATGATCATCTCTGATACACCTGACAGCCAACCAAAGCTCACCAATCTCAGTGTCATCCATACCTCTTCATTCGCATTCACCCCACATATTCAATCTGTTCCCAAGACATGTCATTTCTACTTTTACAATATCACTTATGTACATTCTCTTCTCTCCATTCACATAGCTGCTATCCTTGCACAGCTCCTCTTTGGTCTCCCTGCTTCAAGATTATGTCCACCTCCATCCATTCTCTACTCAGATGCCAAAATGATTTTCCTAAAATTCAGGTCTGAGAAATCAGCAAAGATGGTGAAGCAAGGGGCAACAGTATAAGCAAACTCTTTCCCCCAACTACTCTAACAAACATTAAGGAAGAGCACCAAACTGAGTAGTGAATAGGAAATTCAAGAGAAGTGTATCATTTTTCCAACCCAAGATTGCAGATTTAGCTAAATCAGTCAGCAAGCATTATTAAGCACTTACATAGGAAAGTTACCAGGAGTGGGCCTGAAGCTCTGTCACTTCGACTCTGGAGCAGGATGGTGGATTCAACCCGATGACAAGATCAGGCAGAGGCCTGTAGCTCTGCCACTCTGACCCTAGTACAGAATCTTTGGCTTGGCTCAGGGAAAAGTAGGGATGACTCTGTTATTCAGAATCTTCAGAGCCTTCCAGTTAGCTAATAGCTCAACTGGGACCAGCAACTGTTTACTGGAGCTTCATCCAGGGACAAGCCTGCAATTGTGTTGCCCAGACAAAGGCTGGAGTTCAGAATCTGCAAAGCTCAAACCAAGACAGCAGTGATCAGACTGTGCCCTAGACAATACCACTTGGGGCTCACTAAAAGTTTGCAGATCCCTTCTCAGAGTAGTCCTTGAAATACTTGAAAAATACAATACTCAGTATCTGAAGAACACAGCAATAGGATTGTAGATAATACACATCATGACCATATAAGAGCCCAACATTCCCTCCCGAAGTGCAAAGAGCTTGGCTCTAAAAAAAAGCCCAAATTCAAGAAATAAGGCTGTATGAATTAGTTATCAAAAAATACAATGATGACAAAGAGCTCTTATAGAGCCAAAGAAGCACAGAATTGTGGTAACTATGAGTGAGATAATTCCTGTAAAGTGTTATACAAACTTTAATGCACTATGCAGAGATTAATTATTATTATTATATTAATTATGCAACAAGATTCAGTTAATAAAATGGAGCTACCCAGGAAATTTGCATGCCTTATCTCCAAATATTCTTATATAGTTTTAGGAGGTCTGATTTCTAGGGAGCCTAAGAACAGCTTAACTACCCTTGATGAATTCAAGTCACCTGGCCAGAAAGAATTTGTGGAAGTGATTGGCTGAACAGCATTCAGTGATATTTAAAGCACTGTAGAGGACAGGAGAGGTGGTATAGGACTGAAAAACAGTAAATGTTTTCCTGAATTTTCAAAAAGGGAAGGGAATATAATCTGTAAGCCATGGGTCAATGAGTTTTATTTCAATTCCTAGGGATCTTCTTGCATGTATTATTGAAGAAATGGGTAATAAACATCTAGAAAAAAGAAGGGGTGATCACAAAGAACCAAAAATGACTTTATCAAGAATAAATTAGGTTAGACAAACTTTCTTTACTGTTTTGACAGGATTACTAATTCTATGAATATACTGTACCTAGATTTCAGTGAAGCATTTGATAAATCAGCACATGTTATACTTGCAAGAAAATGGAGAAATGGGAGCTGGATCAGAGATGACAAATATGTGGCCCACAGGCCTCATGCTGCCCCAACACTTCCAAGTGTGGCCCAAACCAGATAAAAAAGTAACTGGGAAATAATTAAGAAAATGAATAAAAATATGATAAAACACAGATAATATTATATTTTAAAAGTGCCAATATGTACCCTACAGGGATATGGTTCAATGGCCCTGTTTCTATCTGAGTTTGTCGCCACTGAGCTAGATGATGGTACAATTGGTTGGATTTGGAACTGGGTGAAAGATCGTATTCAAGGCACAGTCATTAAGAGTTCCATGTCAACATGGAAGGAGTAGTCTAGTGGTGTGCCACAAGATGGACACTATTTGGAGTATTATGTTCAGTGCTAGGCTCCACATTTTATAAAGGAGGTAGAGATCATGTATGGGAATACAACAAGGATGCTAAAGGCCTCAAGTCCATGCTCTACGAAGATCAGATGAAGGAATTAGGGATATTTAGCTGGGAGAAGAGAAGGCTTAGGGAGACTTGATAACTGTTCAAGTATGTGAATACCTAGAATGCTTGAACCTATGGTGTTTAACATTACTGTCAATGATTTGGATAAAGGCAGCTTTATCAAATTTGCAGATGATACACAGTTGAGAGAGACACCTAATGCATGGCTGACAGTCACCATCTAAAAATACTGTGACAGGCTGGAAAAGTGGGCTGAATATAAAAGATGACATGTAACAGGGATAAATGCAATGTGTAACAGCCGTTTTCAGTAAATCAGTTTTACAAATACAAGCTGAGTGAGGCATGACTAGACAGAAGTTCACCTGAAAAGAATATAGGGCTTTTTTTGTTGTTAGCAAATTGTATGCTTATTATGAGGCACTAATGTGATAGGGCAGCCAAAAAAGCTAATGAGATTTAGAGGTACATGACTTTTGGTAGCCATAACAACCAAAAATAAAGAGATTGGCAGCTGTACAATTGCTCTGGTCAGATCACATCTGGAGTATTGTGTTTAATTCTGGGCTACCTTTTTGGAAAAGTGCTCAAGGACACCCAGAAAAGGACAGCCAGAATGGTGAAAGGCCTCAAGTTCATGACCTATGACTATCAACTGAAGGAACAGGAGATATTTAGCCTGGAGAAGAGAAGGTTCTGTGGGAAATGACAGTTGTATTCAAGTATGTAAAGGAATCTCATGTAGAAGAAGGTTTAGACTTATTCCTCTGGCTCCAGAGAGCAAAGCTATAATGGAAGCTGCAAAGAAGCAGAGTTAAGCCTGATGTCAGGAAAACCTTCCTAACACAGAGACCCATCCCAAAGTGGAATGTCCTTAGTTGAGGCAGATGACAAAACAAGAGCAGCACCTATCACAGTGACTCAGGGGCCCAATCCATGACAGGAGATGGGGACAGACCCAGACCAGGGCATCTCACACCTTACCCAATATCTGGGAAGCCTGTGCCCAGACCATAGCAGGACTGTAGTAGGTGAAAGATGAAATGACTGAGGGAACAAAAGTTCGATCTTCTGAGCCTATTGATTCATTAAGCAATGCATGGTAACTGCCCAACAAACCAGGACCAGTAGCCTTTCTCAGCTTTGGCACTGGACCCTGAATACAGAGGGAAACAGACTGTTATACATAAAAAACAATTAATTAAATAAGACCAATTAATTAAAAGGAAACAATGCAACATTAAGTAATCTGATATCTAACTGGATGAAAAATTACGGAGTTGGGAGAGGAAGAACGAACAGGTGCAATCAAAAAAGGAGGTGTCCCACCCCCAAGTGTCTATAAACAATGAAAGGAACATGGAACAATAACTGATTGATCAACAAAGGGCTAGTTTTCACATAAGACATATGAGTTGCTTAAGATGTACAATTATGAGAAAAATCCTTGCATCAATCTTTGGCTCTGACTGAGTTTCTGGTCAGCATAACACAGGTCCTTAGTTGAAGGTCTCTAAACAGCAGATAGAGGTGGTCCAATTTCCCAGCCATGCAGGGCTAGGTTTGAACAATACAGTAAGGTTTTCTCCCAATTCCCATAATTGGATAAACTTCTCTCACAAGACTTTGGACTAGACCCATAACCGAAGAGAAAGGGAACTGAGCTAACTCCAGAATTGAGTCACAACATGGGGTTGATATGGTTCACTCAATTCCCACAATTAACCACTTGCTGTCCTCACTGCCCTCAATTTTCTCAGGAGAAAAGGCCAGACAATTCCTGTAGAAAGAGGGACCTTGTCTTAGCCACCAAATTTGGGATCAAGCTATCCAGGAAAAGAGGAATAGAGTTCATTCCAAGCACAAGACCCTCTGAAGCTAGAGATATAAGTAACAGAAAAAAAACACAAACACAATGAAGAATTCCTTGAACTAAGAGATATCCAAAGGGTAAATGCTGAAGAGAATAATTCTGCAGTAAGTCAAAGTAAAGCCTCAGAAAAAAGAATGTTCTAGACACAAAGACAATAAATATACCCAGAAAAAATTAAACAAGAATACAAAACGAAACTAAATAATGAAAACTTTTTAATAGTTTGCAATTAGTTGTACTCAAGAATTAAAGTACTTGAAAATTAGAATGGGCCCCAAAGTTAGCAACTCCATGAGACAATAAGAAATACTAAAACAAAACCAAAAGATTAAAAAAGGAAGAAAATATAAATTTTATATAGTTATAAAAAATGACTGGCCTGGACAGCAGATCAAGGAGATGTAATCTATGAATAACTGAACTACCTGAAAATCATTACCAAAAAAAATCTTGGATTCCATTCCTCTTCTGTTCACCTTTCTCTTTCCCTTCCCCTTTCTCTTCCTTTCCTTTTTCGAGACTGGAAGTACATTGGCCACTCATAGGCTCTCTCATTGCTGATTACATAATAGCACAGAAGCTTTAATTTACTCTACTTCTGACCTGGGCTCATTTGTTCCTTTTTTAGACAGCTGGGTGCCCCCTGCTCTTAAGTTTTCACCATATTGGTGCCAGATTTAGTGTTTTACCTGCACTGCAACTCAGAACTCCCAAACTCAAGTGATCTACCAGCCTCAACCTCCCCCTAGTGGCAGGGCTTATAGGTATATATACCACTACACCTGGCTTTGCATAATATTATTTCAAGAAATTATAATTAAATCTACTCAGGCCTCTTAGAACCAAAGGGTTAAAGTGAAAAGTGAAGAAAATCCTAAAAGAAATATCCAAAAAAAAAAAAACCCTCCTAGCTATATTACAGCCAAAGTCCAGAACTTCCAAGTCAAAGGGAACTAGGAAGCAGCCAGAAAATTCTGAAGTACAAGAGAACCACAGTCAGAATCACACAAGACTTGGCAACTGTCACAATAAAGGTGAGTAAAACTTGGAATGATATTCCAAAAAATAAAAGATAAAAGCTTACTAATAACAATAAACTATCAGATAAAACTAAGCATAAGTAAGGGGGGAATGGACCTTTAATGAAATGGAGGATTTCCAAGCATTCCTATAGTAGATTCAAAATGGAAACAGAAGGAGTAAAAGAAAAACAGAAAGGTAAAAACATTTGATCAACTGAATGAGACTATGTAAACTCAGGAAGCTAGGTGGCACAGTGGCTGGAGCTCTGGGCCAGGAGTCAGCAAGACCCATCTTCCTAAGCTCAAATGTGGCCTCAGACACTTCTTAGCTGTGTGACCCTGGCCAAGTTACTAGAATGCTTTGCCTCAGTTTCCTTATTTGTAAAAATGACCTGGACAAGGAAATAGCAAACTACTCCACTATCTTTGCCAAGAAAACCCCAAATGGGGACAAAAAGAGTCAGATATGACTGAAACAACCAAACAACAACATGTAAGAATGAACTGTTTATATGCTAATGGAGAAAGAGTGAACAAATATCCTCGCTGAACAAAAATTGACCCTGTATTGGGAAACAAAGCCTCACCCAAAAGTATAAATATCAAACATATTCTTTATTGATCAAAATGCAATAAAATTTCTATTCAATAGAGACTTTTTTTTAAAAGAATTACAAATTAATTTTTAACTAAAGTGTAAAAAGTTAAAAAAGAAATCCATTGAAACTTAACAAAGAAATAGATGAGGACAGAGTAAAGGAAGAAGGAAGAGGGCACATAGGAGGGAGGAAAGGAGAGGAGAGGAGAGGAAGTAGTCAAAAGCAAAACAACGTATGTATACAATGGAGACTAAATAACAATACACAGAGACTGAATAATTTTCTTTAAAGAATAAGTGGATCAAAGGACAAATCATTGAAACAACATTCACTAACCAAAATATCAACAGCGAGACAACATATCAAAACTTATGGGGATGCAGTCGAAAGAGATATTAGGGGAAATTTAATCTCTCTCATCATATTTCTCAATAAAAAAGAGAGAATGAATCAGTGAATTGGTCATTTAACTAAAAACACCAGAAATGCAACAAATCACAAACATCAAACTGATATCAAAGGAGAAATTCTGAAAATTAAAGAAGATATTATCAAAATTAAAACAAAATCTCATTGAATTGATAACTAAAATTAAGAGGTAGTTATTTTTAACCTAATAAGACAGATTGTATAATTTGTATGATTAATTAAAAGAGAGAAAAATAAAACATTACTATAAAAAAGAAATTCACAATGATTGAAGATGAAAAAGTATATTATCAGAAATAATTTTGCCAAATTACATGTGAAAAAATTAGGTTAGAAGAAATGGAAAAATACCCAGATTAACAGAAGAATAAATAGAATATTTAAATAACCCAATATTAGAAAAAGAATGAACAAGGAGTAAATATAATCTCAAAGGGGACAAAAAACCCTCTAGTACCTGATGGACTTACAGCTGAATTCTATAAAACATTCAAAAAACAATTAATTCCAATATTACATAAACTGTTTACAAATATCACAGAAGAATGGACCTTTCCAAACTCTTTCATACAAATATGTCCTGATACTTAAACCAGGGAAAGACAAAGAAAGAAAATTATATACCAATACT
Organism: Phascolarctos cinereus; assembly: GCF_003287225.1. Classification (NCBI taxonomy): domain Eukaryota; kingdom Metazoa; phylum Chordata; class Mammalia; order Diprotodontia; family Phascolarctidae; genus Phascolarctos; species Phascolarctos cinereus. The sequence goes on from NW_027556291.1 coordinate 31,856,802, forward strand.
TCTAATGAATATTGATACAAAAATATAAAATAAAATATTAGTAAATAGGCTACAATGACATATTAAAATAGATTATTCACTATTAGCAGGTTGGGTTCATATTGAGGAACACAGGGTTGGTTCAAGATAAAAAGAAAACAAAAAACAAAATGAACCATATTAATAAAAATATTAAAACCACATTATCATATCAACAGATGCTGGAAGGGCTTTTGACAAAAGTCAGTACTCATTTCTATTTAATATGAGAATAAATTAACTTTTCCTTAGCATGGTAAGAAGCATCTGTATAAAACCAAGAGCAAATATATAATGGAGAAAGATTGGAGGCTCTTTACCATGGGTAAGACAAGAATGCCTATTATCACCATTAATGTTTAACAAAGTGCTAGAAATTTTGGCTACAGCACTAAAAGAAGTAAAAAAAATCTAGCCAATAAACATAGGCAAAGAGAAAATAAAACCATAGCTTTTTACAAATAACATGACAGTCTATCTAGAGAACCTTAAAGAGTCAACAAAAACATTAACTGAAACAACAAATTTAGCAAAGTTGTAGGATACAACTTAAGTCCTATAATTCATTATCATTTCTGCATATTACTAACAACTCCCAGTTTAAAAAAAAGTAGAAGAGAAATTGTATTTGAAATAACTAAAGACTGTATAAAAACATGAAAGCCTATCTACCAAGACACAGCCAGGAACTATATGAATGCAACTACAAAATGCTCTTTATTTAAATAAAGATTTGTTGTTGTTCAGTTGTTTCTCAGTCACATTTGACTCTTCTTGGCCCCATTTGGGGTTTTCTTGGCAAAGATACTAAAGTGGTTTGCCATTTCCTTCTCCGGTTCATTTTACAGAAGAGGAAACTGAGGTAACTCAGGTTAAGTGACTTGCCCAGGGTCACATAGCTAGTAAGTGTCTGGGGTCAGATTTGAACTCAGGAATATATGTCTTCCTGACTCCAGGCTCAGTACTCTATCAACTGTGCCACCTAGCTGATCCTAAATAAAGACAGACCTAAATAATTTAAGAAATATTAATTACTCATGACTGGCCACACCAATATGATAAAAATATCAATACTAAATTATTCACTGCTACATCAAACCATCAATAGATTGTAGAGCTGGAAAAATAATAGCAAAATTCAGTTGGTAGAACAAATAGTCAAGAATCTCAAGGGAAATAATGACAAAGATGGGACACAAAGGAGCTTAGCAGTATCACATCTTATATTATATTACAAGGCTCTAATCATTAAATGATTGGGAACTAGTTTTAAAAAAAATCAGAGAACTTGATTAGTGGAATAGATTAGGTTCACAACACTCAGAAGCAAACAAAAACAGTAGCTCATGGCATTAAATAACACTGCCATCTCCTCCACCTCTCTCCCCCTTAAAAAACAACAACAACAACAAAAACCTCCAGATGTTAAGTTAAGGACTCACTCTTTTAGAAAGCAGTGTGGCAGAAATTAGGTATAGACCAACATCTCATACTGTATATGAAGTTAAGCTTCAAATACATACCTGACCTAGGTATAAAATATCATATCATAAACAAATTAAGAGGAATAAGGAAGAAATTACCTTTCGCATCTGTCAATAGGGGAAGTGTTTATAGAATAGAGAGAACTGCAGGAGATAAAATGGACAATTATGATTACATAAAATTTAAAAGTTTTTTTTTCCACAAACAAAACAATGAAGTTAAAATTAGAAGGGAAATGAGGAACTAGGTAAAAATCTTTTCAGAAAGTTTCTCTGATAAAAGTCTCACATCCAAGATGTATAAGCAACTTATTCAAATTCACAAGAAAAAAAAATTCATCAAGAGATTAAAGTATATGAATAAACAGTCAAAGGAAGAAATCCAAGATAACAAAAGCCATATTTTTAAAATGCTTTCATTCACTTATATTACATAGAAGCAATTTAAAGCAACTCCAAGGTTGCACCTCATACCCTTTAGATAAACAAAGATGACCAAAAAAAAAAAAAAAGAATTGTAAACGATAGAGAAGCTGAGGGCACACTAACGCACAGTTGGTCTATGTAAATTCATACAGGTCTGGAAAAGAACATGGAATAATGTCCACAAAGGCTCTGAATCGTTCATACCTTTTGACTCAGCAGTACCTCTATCAATATACTGCTTAAGAGACCAAGGAAAGAGAAAAATTGTTCATATGTGCAAAATTATTTGTAGTAGCAAATAAATGGAAACTAAAGGGGTAGCCATTGATTGAGAAATTGTGAGATTAAATTATGACATATGAATGTAATAAAATAATGTTATGTTGTAAGAAATAATAAAACGGACAGCGTCAGAGACACCTGTAAAGACCAAGATGAAGTGATGGAAAGAAAAGTTAGCAGAACTAGAACAATTTCTACAATAACATTATAAAGAAAAACAACTTTGAAATACTCATGAAGAAAGGAAAAAAGGAAGGAAAGAAAGAAGGAAAGAAGCAAGAAAGAAAGGAAAGAAGGAAGGGAAAGAGAAAGAAAGAAAGCATTGAGCTATCTTTTTTTTCTAATTTGCAGAGAGAACAGAAGAAAAGTCAGAAAGAAGCAGACAGCTAGGATAGCTTTGAAAGCTACAGGTTGAACTTTTAAAACTATAGGTTGAACTATTCAAAAAGCAAGTTAAATTGTATATAATAGAGATTTGCAATTTTATGTACAAACTTTTTCTTTTCTATTATGCAATTGAAATCTTCATTTTTTTGTTGTTTGCTAAGTTCAGAATTTATATGTGTGTATATTATGTATGGACATGTATGAGTATATGTGTGTGTGTGTATGTATATATATACATATGTATATATGTATATATATATATATACATATATACATATGTATATATATACACACATCACACATATATATACACATACACATTCACACATACACCATAAGTATTTGGTATATTTGTTATGATCATTAGTATTGTGACTATTCCAAGTAATAATTTAATCTGTAAGCTTCTTGAAAGGAGAATCTATCTTCCTATTAGTTTTAGTTTTTCTTTACATCATGACTAATGTGAAAATATGTTTAATATGAATGTATAAGTAGAGCCTAAATTAGATTGCATGCAGTCTTGGGGAAGGGGGGGGAGAGGAGGAGAAAATTTAAAACTCAAAATCTTATGGAAGTGAATGTTGAAAACTAAAAATAAATAAATTACATAAAAAAGTAGAAAAAAGAGGAAGGAAAGAAAGAAAGAAGAATCTATATCATACCTATCTTTACACTATGGATGCACAGCACAGTGTTTTTCACGTGGCAGATCTATAATAAATATTTGTTGAATTAAATGTAAAAACTGAATTGACAAAAAAAGAATCCATCTATGGACTGAGACTCTGAATGCTACCCTTAATGACCATTGCAGAATACAAAGCAAGAGATCCCAGAAAAGGCAGACAGTGTTCCTGACAAACCCAATAAGTGATAGATCAAATGTTTCATGATGCTAACCTTCACCTTGCCACTATTGCTCCATATTAGTGGACAAAAGCGCACATAGACCTTACAAGTCAATAACAGAAACCAAGAGTCTCCATAAGATAACACTTTTCAAAAAGTGATTAAGTCTGATGGAAAAAAAACAGAGGGAGAAATATATTCCGACCCTATCCAACTATTCTTATTACCAAGTGCCTTGGGTGCCACAGCAATGAGATATGCCATTAATGGAGGCATCCTGGTATAATGAATAGGGTGCTGGATTCAGAGTGAGGAAGAACCAAGTTGCAAAACTATTTCAGACATTGCTAGCTGAATGACCTTGGGCAAATCACTTAACTTCTCTGTTTCTCAGTGTAGTAAAATTAAGTTACATTACCTTAATGAGACAAAAGGAATAAGTCTGTCAACTTAACATGACTAACTCTATTTTGTTTTAAGCTCATATATTGTGATTGAATTGTTTTGTGTAAGTTATTTAATTATAAGTTGTTTTTCAATAACAAGATAAGCATTTTTATGGTATGATTTAGTATACAATATGCACATGGCCATAAACAATTGATATGCATACATGGGCCCTCTTATAGGACAGATCATCAATGAAAAAAATATTATGAACGACATTATCAATACCTTTGTAATAAAATACATGAACAAATTAGGAACACCCATAGATAAAACTCTAAGACGCTATAAGAAACCTGCAGAAGGTCCTAGCCATTAGGCTGCTCCTAGGTCACAACCAGGACAGGCTCCTGTATTCCCTGCATTTAGGACCTTAGCAGCCCATGTTCTCTTAAGGGCAGTGCTAATTGGTGTAGACTTGCCAGGTAACTACCTCAGCCTCTGGCTGGGCAGAGATGAAATATTGTCCTGAGCACCAATATAAGACACTGAACAGTTGTTTGTTCTCAGAGAGATTGGTCTTTGCATTATTTGTGGTGTTGTTGTTGTTTAGTCATTTTTCAGTCGTCTGACTCTTCGAGATCCCATTTGGGGTCTATTTCCTTATCCAATTCATTTTACAGATGAAGAAACTGAGGCAAACACAGTTAAGTGACTTACCCAGTGTCACACAGCTAGCAAGCATCTGAGGTCATATTTGAAGTCAGGTCTTCTTGACTCCAGGCCCAGTGGTCTACCCACTGTAGCGCCACCTAGGGGCCCCATTGTATTATTTGTACAAATGGATTAATATAGCACGAATGCATGCTTGGGGAAGTGTAAGTCTAATTGGTGTTTCCTCATCCTAGTTAGTATATTTAAGGGTAAATCAGCTAGAAGTATGTACCATGCATTACATTCAATTTCCTTAGCTGTAAAATGAGGGGGTTGGACTCAATGGCTTCTAAGATCCCTTCCAGTTATAAATCATAATATGTATGGTCTATGACCCATGATATTCTAAATATAGAACTAGGCTTGGTCCCTGACTGCTAGCCTGCCTGATTAATCATATCCATTCTCCATAAAGTGGAAGGCAGCAAAAGTCTCTCTCCCACTCTGCCCCTCCTTACTCAGCACCCCTAGGCTAATCAAAAGGAGAAAGCAAAAAATCAATTCCAAAAGGCCAAGAAGTCAAAGACACAATTTTAGTTTTGTTAAAGCAGCTGTTTTGTGTTGACCTAGCACTAACTGCTGTCCATATGCCCAAAGCAAAGGAACACAGAAATTCTGTTTCCTTGCTTCTAAGTGGAAAAATGCTTGAATAGATTCCCAAAATATAGACTGCCAAACCCATTGACGGGCTCTGCCTGCCCTGAGCCACATCACCTAAAATCAGAGTCCACTTCTAAGCAAAGAACCCAATTTTGCAAATCAGGTAATCCCCTGAAATGGGATTCGATTTCACTGTATAAACAAAGTGTTTACAAGAGACTCAAGTACAAACCCTTTGAAAACCTAGCCCCTGAAGAAAAAGGGACTCAAAAGCTAGAGGAAAGCTTCTTTTTCAAAATTAAACAAACTTGGAAAAGGACACCAGACAACTTTGGGGGGAAGGGAGAATTTTTTCCCAATCATCTTGTGGAATACTCTAGTTGTAGCTGAAAATCTCTGTTTAGTTTGTTTTCAACTGCTCAGTACCAATTTTGTGTTCTTACCATTTGAGTCCTTTTCATTGCCAAAAGCAACAGGTCTTAACAGATTCAGCGTGTAACCTATTGTTTAGAACTGGCACTGGCTGCTCATCCTCCCCTATCCATGAACAGTAGGGAAGTTTTCCAGGTAGGTAGGAGGCAGACTGCTCAGAGTCATTAGAAGGCTTGTTCCCGGCATGATCTCCTTCATTAAATAATCTTTTAATGCAACATTAATAGTAATTACAAGATTGCAGTTCAAAATATTTGATAACATCACACTATGTGGCTGAAATGTTACCATTTTTTTCTCTAAAAGAGTCAGTGGGAGGGAAGACTACTGCACAGCACTACCAATCCAGCCCAGAGCCATTTGCTAGTCCTCTTAAACAGCATACCCGATTACATCTCAAGCTGTAGGAAGTAGAGCAAAGATGATGAATTTACTTTTCTGTTTTTAAGAAGCAGACTTGAGGACAGATACAACTATGCTTCTGCTCTCATCCACCCCACCCCCTCAGACAGCACTAAAACCTGGACAAGAACAGAGTAAGTCAAGACATATAAATACACTGTTGGTGGAGCTGTACTAGCCCAACAGCTCTGTAAAAAAAAAAAAATTATATGAGAAAAAGCCACTTAACTGTTCATAAGCTTTGATTCATCAATCCTACTAATAGGTACATACCCCCAAAGGAAGTGTAAAAAAAAAAAAAAAAGGAAGGTACCATAAATAACAAAATACTTATAGAACTTTTTGAAATTTTCCCCAAAAGAAAAGAAACAAAATAGGTTCCTAAGGATTAGAGAATGGATGAACAAATGATGATCTATGAATGTAACAGAATATTAGCATACTGTAAGAAACAACAAATATGAGGAATTCAGAAAAAACATGTGAAGACTTTTAAGAAATAATGCAGAGTAAAGAAAGCAGAACTATGAAAACAATAAAAACAATGTCTACAATAATATGAACAAAAATAACACTAAAAGGCAGGCAGCCTCATATTGCAATGAATCAATGAGTGTATAATTTTGCAAATGCTGGCAAATACGAATGCCTTGTCAGTCAATTTTGCTTAACTGTTTTTCTTTGTTATAGAAGGGGAACAGTATATTCAGAAATAATTAACGCAAAAGAAACCAAAAGGTATGTTTTATTTTTAAGGAAAAAATGTAGCCAAGACATGGTGGACTTAGATTTTAAATAGAATTATTTCACAGACATGCACATTTTTCTTTCAAGTTATTCAGGAAATTAACACCATTCAAAACTTAACTGTTATGCCATATACTTTCTCTCTAGCCTTTTGCTCATACACAGAGGAAAAAAAATGAATCAGCAACTGATTTTTTGAATTCTACTGAAGATAAACTCAAGTTGAAAGAGCTGCAAAATGCTACCTGGTGAGTTAATTCATTCCACTTCTCTCGCCAGACACTGGTGCCCTCAAAGCCCCAGGGCTGGGGGTCCAATCTTGCCAGTTCCCTGCAATTGCCAGCTGCCTCTCTTGTCAATGCCAAGCTCTTTCCTTCCTGCATGGAAATGCTCCTCCCCCATCTTAATATCTAGATTTTGAAGCCTGACAATAATAAAGGATTTATTGTCTTTTCTTGGCATCCCCTATTATTTCTCTCCTAGATGCCTTTCCATACTCTGGGACTTGCTGGAACCCTGGACCATGAGGCTCAAGAAACTAGAACTTTAGACTTTTCTTAGATGATAAATGAATGGAAATATGGTGGGCCCAGGCCACATTCAGGCATCAGCAAAGTATAAAAATTGGCAAATCATAACAGTGCAATGCTGCAGAAAAGTGATGAGGGAGCTGCAACTCAGGAGGGATTTCCTCTGGCAGTGCCATGTGGGAAGCACAGACCCCATGCCAACTTATATTTGGCGGGCTCTCACAAGCCCCATTAGTGCTTCACTTTTTAGACTGATCCAAGTCCACGAGAAGAACTCCAACCAAACATTTCCTTGGACTCTGTATGTGATGCATGCAGCTTTCCCTGTGAGAGGGCAAGGCCTTCATTTCACACAGTCACCACAAGCCATATACTGCTCAAGGACCACTGAACTCTGTCACTTCATACTGTTTCTCAGATGCAATATTCCTAGCAAATCTGAAATCAGGCCAACCACAATTAATCAACAGGATCATGTTAATGCACTCTTGGTTTCTTCAGGCTTTTGACAAATGAAGACACACTTTCTGAAGTTAGGAAAGAGTCTGAAACTGACAAGCAACAATTCTTAAGTCTCTACGCCCTTTAACAAATCTGTTTTCCTGAGAAGCAGGATGTTGAGCTAACTCTTCACTCTTTTTTCATTTCATTCACCCAAGGTGGCTCCCTAGATTAGTATGGATTTTATATCAGATTATATCAATGAGAAAGAAATGTAGTTGGGTGACCCATCAAGTCCTAAAAAACCACAATTTGTCATCATGGGAAAAAATAATCGTGACATCTTTAATTAGGTACCTGACATAATCAGCTGTCAATATTTCACAGAATCCCAAAAATCTGCAGGCTGGATTAGATTGTTAGTTGGCTGCTATGACCTTTGGTAATGGAAATTTGTTTTCCATATAAAATCTTTTATTTAGAAATTAAACATAGATCTTTGACTTCTAAGCAAGGTTATCAGAGGGAAAAAAAAATACAGAACCAAATAGGCTGGAGCTGGATCTGAAACTCCTGTTTGTCTAGACAAGAGGTAGGCACTGCCACCAGGGTATGGTATCAGAAGCAATTTGGTAATACTTCACTATTCCTGTCATAAGCATCTCTCCCCTTCTACTTACTTTTATCCCAACTCCCTCGCTTTCCTTCTTGCCTTTTTTTCAACTTCTCTGATGATTACTTAACCTTACTAAAGAGGTTGGTGACCTGTGGTCTACATTGAGAAGTCAGTGAAAGTCAAGAGGAGAGCAAGGCCAAGACCTTAGCAGCAGAAATGGATTTGTCAAGATCTCTAGGCAGTAGTTTGTTTGTTTTTTTTCTTAAGACTTTGGGTTTGGGTTAGGGATCTTTGTTCAGCCAACCACAAGATGACACATACCTAAGAATCTGCATACACAGGTACTAGACCACTACTAGCCACACAGCTAGTGAGATTTTGAAATTCTCGGGCATAAATTATAATTTTCTGTAAGAGGCAGAGTTTGGGGGTGGAAGGGAAATCCAGATATAGCATACTACATTGGTATTTGTACCCAAACATGAAAAAACAAAACCATGACTAAGTCCCCACCTTTACCCCAACACTTTAGGATAAGGGAGCAAAAAGAGAAACGTGAAGTAGGCTTTTTATGCTGATTTCATCAAATGAGGTAAAAGGCACAAGTGGTACCCCATCCTTATAATGCACTTCCTTCTCACCTCCACCTCATATAATCTCTAGTTTTGCTCAAAGAATCTCTAAACTACCACCTTCCATAGCAAGCCTTTCCTGATCCTTCCTCACCTCTACCTATACATACACACACTAAATAGCACTCTCTTCATCTTCAACAATTTCTCATGTACTTTGTATTTCACTTACTCGTATACATTTTATATCTACCACGCTCTCCTACCCATCAGTAGAATGTAACCTTCTTGAGAGTAGGACTACTCTGCATTTATCATTTTATCTAGAGAACCTAGAACAGTGTGTGGCACATATGAGGACATTAATAAATGCTTGTAGAATTGAAGTGAACAGAACATTGGCATATTTCTTGCTGTTAGCACCTCCCAACATGTATTCTATTCTTACAGGCATTGGGACAATTTGCAATAACTGGACTATGGACTGGAACAGCAGATAATATTGTCTGAATATCTATTCAGAACCTCCTACCCCCTAAGTAGAATGAACAAAAGGGGAACTGGAGAAAAGAAAGCATTTCAAATCAAAGAACTCCAGCTGCTTAGATCCCAGAGAGATCAAAATGATGGTGTTTCCGACAGGAAGCAGTAGTTAGAAAATTTTTTTAATGAACAATTTATTTGTTGTATACATACCACTGAGGATGAGGAATTCTTTTTGTATGAAAAGTCAGCAAGTGGCAACTCATTAAAAAGGTCCTAGGCTTAATCTACCTTGGAACAGATGAAAAAGAAAGGAATCATAGGAAGCTCACCAGCCAGGGGGATTTAATCTCAAAGCTTTGGAGTATAATGAATGAAGTAGGGCAAGTGATTAACAACAAAGACGGTATCACTTATTATAAAAACAGAAATATTCAATTTAGAATAATGCATTTATTGTTTATGACAGGATTGTGTGGTAAATTTTTTTAAGACTTGAAGATTCTGTGCCTCCAAGTAGAAGAGACAAGAAATAAGAAAAGCTCTGAGAACAATGTTATAAGGAATTCCAAAACCTTTTGAAGTAACTCTCCATTACTATTTTA